>NC_063166.1:62902226-63527226 GCF_023159225.1 Perognathus longimembris pacificus | reverse complement strand
CATCTGGGCTGGTTCCAGATTCTCGCTATGACAAATTGTGCTGCAATGAAGAGTAGTTGAATTTTTAAATCCTGTTTTTAAAAGATCTCTGACACTTATAGATAATACAGCAAAATAAGTCCAGCAAGATTTTCCTAGCAGATGTGATATTTGAATGTGGAGCTTGATGTATACAAAGGATGGATAAAGTTGGGGAGAATATTCAAAGCAGAGAAAACGATTTATTCAAACAAGAGGAAAGGGTGCTGTATCAATAGGTAGCTCATCAACCCCAAGACGATGAACATCTCACATTAGATATTGATTTCTTCACTTGGTATTGGCAGGTAGGCTGGGGTTGGGCTCATATAAACTGAATAGAGCAGGCTTGGATCTGAATTACAAATTGGATCCAAGTAATTTCCTCCTCAAGAGTTTTATGAGGGAGATTCCATGATAGAAATGGAAGCACAAGAAGGCAAGCATATTTCAAGCCTCTAGACATTGAACTCACTAACTTGTCATTGGCCAGATGTGCAATAGACAGATGGACAGACAGACCCAACATCAATGGGTTGGGAAAGTATATTCCTAATTCATTGAAGTTTTGCTAAATTATTCCTAAACAAAAGTCCAAACTCAGCTGGGCGCCCGTAGCTCGTTTCTCCAATAAACTACTCAGAAAAAGCCAAAAGTGGTGCTGTGGCTCTAGTGGTAGAGCACTAGCCTTGAGCACAAAGAGGCTCAGGGATAGTGCCCAGGCCCTGAGTCAAGCAACAACATGTACAACTTCTTGGAACTTCCTATCTATGTTTTTCTTGTTTCTTTTATGGGATGGCCAGTCGGTGTGGCCCACAAGAGAGAAGAAGAGAGAGGAGGAAAGAAGGGGAAGAGAAGGGGAAGGGAGGGGACGGGAGGGGAAAAGGAAAATAACTCAAAGTGAACTTCTCTTTTTTTTTTTTTTGGCCAGTCCTGGGCCTTGGACTCAGGGCCTGAGCACTGTCCCTGGCTTCTTCCCGCTCAAGGCTAGCACTCTGCCACTTGAGCCACAGCGCCGCTTCTGGCCGTTTTCTGTATATGTGGTGCTGGGGAATTGAACCTAGGGCCTCGTGTATCCGAGGCAGGCACTCTTGCCACTAGGCTATATCCCCAGCCCGTGAACTTCTCTTTTGATAGCCAACATCAGATGGTCACACAGAAATGTTATTGTCCTATTTGAATAATCCTGTGTCGTCACTGTATCTAATTCACATTTAGGGAAGTACCTTCCTATTGGAAAGTAATGTACCAGTTCCAACAAACATAAAAGCAGTGGGAGTCTAAACTATTGCTAAGGCATCAAAATCTAAGAGCGCTCAAAAATATTAATAAAATAGGTGTGTCCTTTCTAATTCTAGTTTCTTATAGTCTGTTCCTTAGGGAGAGAGGAAGGTGTTGAAACAGGAGTTAAGAAAATTGTCTAACTGAATTGCTGCAGCTCACATGGCGTTTCTTACAAAGAACAAATAGGAATAGAAAACAGTGCTTGGAAAAGAATACTACGTGGCAAGGGAAAGGAATGTCAAAGTTAATAAAAAGCCAGGTGCTGGTTTTCACACCTGTAATCTTAGCTACTCAGGAGGCTGAGATAGGAGGATCATAACTTGAAACCAGCCTGGAAAAGTCCATGAAACTCTTATCCCCAATTAACCAGCAAAAGGCAGAAAATAGAGGTATGGCTTAAGTGGTAGAGTGCTAGCCTTAAGTGAAAAAGCCAAGTAAGAGAACCTAAGTTCAAGCCCCAGTATCAGCACCAAAAAAAAAGCTAATGAAAATAGATTCTCATAGACATCTGTGTAATGCCCAAGTTGAGAGAAACCCACCAAGAAGACCACCGAGAGCCAGACGTTCCGAAATGCAAAAGCAAGGCTTTATTCAGGCGAGCTGCAACTCGGGCCTCGTCCCTTACACCAACGCAGCGGAGATAGGGAGGAAGCCCTGAGCTGGATTAATACAGGGCTTATAAAGGCAAAAACTACGAAATTTACAGCAAGCAGGTGTTTGGGCAGAATTAGGGTACGGACCGAAGGCTGATTGGCTCGGGGCTAGGGGCATTCGAGGGGAGTCAAAGGTTATCAAGGAAGTTTCCTGACTGTCTGGGTCTGTTTTTAGTGTCCTTTTATGTCATGCTTTGTGCAGTCCTTCCCAAGGCCAAGCACAGCACAGAGTAGCTTCTTTAACTTGTAGATAGCTTTGTTCTAGGAATTTACAAGCGCTGTAGGGAGTCTGGCTTTTAGGGTTGTTAAAGAATTTGCAGCTTAACAGCTTTAGCACAAACAAACCAGTTCCTGAAACTTAAGCATGCTCAGGGTCATTTATATTTTAATGTAAACAACAAACTGACTAACACCTCAAAACAGAGTCACTTTAACCCTTCAAACTGCTCAGAATAAAGCTTTAAATGCTGTATACTTTTCTCTCTTAATTCTACATTTTTCTTTGGTGTATTGATAACCAAACTAAACCCAAACAAAAAACCCATTCAAATCTTTAGGTAAAAGAGCTCTTATAAAGGTTATTATAAACACAAGGTATAATAAAGTAGCTGAGTTCCTGTTTCAAGTAGAAAAAGAAATGGAAACCAATAGCCAGTGACATAAACAATTATTAGGAAATGCTTCCTAGTCACTGTGTCTCTTGAGGTTCTTTGTAAAAAGCCAGAATTTCATAATTAATTCGACAACAAACAGAAAGTTTTAATTATTCATTAAAATAAATACCATTTTTCACTTATCCAGTTGGCAAAGGTTAGAATAAAAAGCAATCATACTTTGCCAGGAAATTCAGAGCACCCTTTTGTGGAGGTAGAATGGAAATCAATCTGACCACTTTGCTACAAAAGCTTCAGAGTATGCCCATCTATCTGTACCTTCTACTCCTGGGAACTCATTTAGCTGCAGAGATATTTCTTCCAGCGTAATAATAGAATGTGAGAAAGATATCAAAATAGTGTTACAGAATACACTGTTGTATGGAGACACACTCATTCAAAACTCCTCATACATGGGAAATTAAACATTATGTTAACAGCCCAAATAAGAAATGTGAAATGAAATCAGGGCTGGGGATATGGCCTAGCGGCAAGAGTGCCTGCCTCATATACATGAGGCCCTGGGTTCGATTCCCCAGCACCACATATACAGAAAATGGCCAGAAGTGGCGCTGTGGCTCAAGTGGCAGAGTGCTAGCCTTGAGCAAAAAGAAGACAGGGACAGTGCTCACAGGCCCTGAGTCCAAGCCCCAGGACTGGCCAAAAAAAAAGAAATGTGAAATGACACAGTGGCTCATAGCTACTTGGGGAGCTGATATCAGGAACAACATAATTTGAGGCCAGCTAGGGGAAAAACAAAAGGTCAAGAGGTCCTCATTACAACCATTAAAAGTCTGGGCATGGTGGTGTACATCTGTCATTCCAGCTATGTGGAAAACATAAATAGAAGGACCTTAATCTAAGCTGACCCAGACAAAAAAGCAAGACCCTATTTGAAAAAATATCTAAAGTAAAAAAGCAGCTGGGGTGTGTCTCAAGTACCAGAGCCCAGAGCATCTGCCTAACAAAGATAAGGTCCTGAATCAAATGCTAAAACCACCAAAAAATGTGAAAGTAGAATTATGAATATTTCTGAATATATCTCTTGAACATACATTGCTTTTGCAAGGAAAAAACGCAAAGGAAATTATTGTAAAGTTTATTAAAGTAGGTAGACGGTAAAGGAGAACACCACACTTGGTATTCAGGCAGGAGGGAAAAGTTGATTCCCAAACTGCTGGCCTGTGGCCGAGATGATGCTTGGCCTGAAAGAAGGGCTGAACCACTGAAGGGCCCTGCCTTATCTAGGGCAGAGGCAGAAGGTATGGCCAGGTGGATTGGATATGATCTCAGAAAAGGGGGATGTAATTGCCTCCAGGTGTACCTGTTATCTAGGTAATACAGGTACTGGGTGAGGGGGGGAGGGAGGAAGGGAGAGTGGGGGGGGGATCTGTATGGAGCCCTTCCAGGGGTGGACTTTACAATTATTATAAAGAATAAGAAGAGAAGAAAGATGGAGCAAATGCTTAAATGCTACAGCAGGAAGCCGGCTGTCCCCTTTCATTTGAGCCAGGCAGAGTGGGTTTCTCTACTTCTCACCAATGTTCCCCAGTATTTTCAATCCAAATTTTCATTATCAAGAAGTATGGCCTATTAATAAGCTGCTCCAGGCAAGCCAACCAAAGCTTTCAGACTTGTGGGGAAAAAACAAAACTGAAGTCATCAACATAAACAATGGCTGAAAACCATTTAGAAAAGCATGAAACAGAGCATTTTGTTAGATGTTTGTTTAATTGAGGGTCCTTGAACTCAGGACCTGAGTGCTGTCCCTGGGCTGTTCTGCTCAAGGCTAGTGCTCTACCCCTTTGAACCACAGCTCTACTTCCTGGTTTTTTTTTTCTTCTGATTAAGGAGAGGTACAAAGGGTTTACAATTCCCTAAGTCAATAATGAGTACAATTCTTGGACAATGTAACCCCTTCCTTCATTTCCCCCCAGTTTCCCCTCACACATCCACACTCACAAGCTGTATAGTTTGTTTTTTACATAGTGTATATGGAATACCATGACTGCACTTTTCATCCTTTCTCCCTTCATTCTTGTGTCCTCCTCCCCAACCCCCCTTAAAAGACAACAACAAAAAACAGCAACAACAATAACATATCCTCATGTTTTTATTTTCCAGTCTTTTTAAAAATGGTTGAAAATCTCTATCTTGGCCCATTAGTGAGGGTATAATGAACAGAATTTTATTTCTTACCTTTCTGGAGGCTGAGAAATCCAAGGACAAGGTCCCCGCAGGTATTAGAGGAGGGCTGTTGTCTGCTTCCAAGATGCTACCTTGATACTACACTCTCTGGAGGGAGGAACTTGATAACTTATAACAAAGAAAAATGCAGAAGGCATATAGATCAAACCATGAGAGAAGCTTCTCACATAAAAGTCTGCATCCCAGAAGCGGACTAGTGGCTCAAGTGGTACAGTGCTATCCTTGACCAAAAGAGTGTCAGGCTCTGAGTTCAAGCCCCAATACCAGCATAAATAAATAAATAATTGAGATTGTTACTGGGAGCTAGTGGCCCATGCCTATAATCTTAGCTAATCAGAAGGCTACGAGAGCTAAGGATTATGGTTCAAAGCCAGCCTGCAAAGAAAAGTCAATGAAACTCTTATCTATAATTAGCTAGCAAAAATCTGGAACTGGAGGTATGGCTCAAGTGGTAAAGTACCATCCTTGAGCAAAAAAGCTAAGGACAAAAGCTAAGGAATAGCACCCAAGTCCTGACTTTAAGGCCCTGAATGGGGACACACACACACACACACACACACACACACACACACACACACGCATGCACGCGTGCCTGTGTCCCATTTATGAGGAAATGAGCTCTTTAAGGGCTTATCTTTTAATGCCATCACATTGGCAATATTTAGGGGATGGACACATTCAGACCATGCTTATCATCATATATGGTTTGTACATTAGGGTTAAATAGAGCTATCTTGTCATCTTAAATAAACCATTTGTAAGAAGGCAGTGGTTTTCATTTGAAGTTAGAACCACAACTAAGACAGTCCACTTTCATGCAAAGATTCTACTTCCCCAAGGAATAATCCAAAGTCCTAAACACATTCTATACACATGTGGGTTTCTGACTTCCTCCTAAGGAAGCTTTTCAGCCTCCAGATCCATCCTAGCCTCACCACCATATATTAGTCGAGGAAAGGTCCATGTTACAAAATGATTTATTTACAAAGCTAAGGAACACAGCTGAAAATAACCTGTGACATGGTTGCATAAACAAGTTATATTTTTATTAGCAGAAACACAGGAAGAAAGTTTCATAGGAGACAAGTTTCCATTATCAATGCTTCTTTCTCCCTCCCCCATGAAGACAAGTAAAGAACAGAGACTAGAACGTTAGAACACTAGGATAGATTGGAGCAACATCTGGGTTCTGCATGAGCTCAAACAGAACCTAGCTTCCTCCAATGCTCCTCTGCACCTCTAAGCTTTGGGGGATGCAGTGGTTAGGCCTGTGCATATGCAGGATGGACATGTTCCTTTCTCACCCACTCAGCCCCTTGGAATCGGGCCTTCTTCCACAGGCTACCCCAGCCACCACTGTGGAAATTCTGAAAACCTCAGAATGTCCCAAGGTCGTCTTTTCCCACTTCCATACAGAAGTAAGAACCCTCTTTCTTCCATCTTTCTTGTTTTCACTAGAATGTGGGCAGCTTCTGAGAGTAAGTCGTTCCATGTTGAATATTCACAGCAGCCTCTTCACCAGATTCAACTATGTCCTAGGGCTGGACAAGGAGAGACAAAAGACAGGAAACAAAATGTCTTTGCTAACTAGGCTGAGCTTTGCGGGTCATTTTTTTTTTTAACCTCTCAGATAAACTCTCTCCTGAAGGATGTGTGGCAGTTATAGCCCACCAAGGCAGCAGCCCCTGATTTAGATGCCATTTAAAGCTAGGGACGGCTCAGGCTAGAGATGAGATTCCCTGGCCCCTCCCTCCCTCTCCATGCCTGCTTCCAGCATAAAAGCTACCATAAAACAAAAGCCAGAGCACCTATAACACCCTAAGAGGAGCAAGCTGGGGTCAGAGGGCTAAACACTTGGACTACAGCTGAAAAGATATAGCAGCTCTTAGAAAAGAGTGATATCAACATGGAATATATTAATTACTTTTAAAAAGCAAGGTATGGTGGTGAATGCCTATAATCCCAGCACCCTGGAAGCTGAGGCAAGAGGATGGCAAGTTTAAGGCCAGTTTGAACCTACTAGCAATACCCTGTCTGAACTGGTTTTTTCTTAAGGAAAGGGGACATTTTTGACAGATGAAGAGGGTCTAAAAATGTCAATCTGAGATAGAGAAAAATGCCACACTCCGTGCACTGCATGTATGTATCACAGCCCAGCCACCAAAAGGCAGAAAGATGGTTCAAATCATTGCTCCCCTGAGACAGGTTCACCAGACTACCACATGCTGACTTTAAAGTATGGATTTCCCACTGGGAGTGACTTAGAGCAGCCAGCTCATGGCCCCAGAGAACCTCTTAGTCCTTAGACTCCTAACATCCATTTCCCCACAGTGGAGACCACACCCTTGCGCTAGCCAGAGAGAATGCCTTAGATGTTAAGTCTTTGTCTCCCACATTCAAAGCTAAATTGTTTTGAGAGGGGTTGTTGTTTGTTTATTTGCTGGTTTGTTTTGAGAAAGAGTCTCACTATATAGCTCAGGCCGGCCTTGAACTCACCATGCTCTTGACTTAGCCTCCCCAGTACTGGGCTTACAGATGTGCTTGTCATGTCTCGCTCCGAAACACAATGCTGAGAGGCCATCCTCTATTTATTATGGCTACGTGTGTCACCGTTGAGCACTGCGAATTTCCCTTTGATGTCTGAAGTCAGAGACTGTAACTAACTCACACTAAGTACTCAAAAAATTAATCTTTGGATGAAGTGATTCTTGTGCAAATAAGATATATACTGAGAGGTTTAATGCTTTATTATCACCTTATCTGCTGAGGAAGATCTGTGTAACATTGACCAATCACTTTCCTGTGTCCTGTCAGGACACAGAAGATACAAAGAGTGACTTTCAAATGGCTTGATGGTGCTACAAATCTCAGAAAACACAGCAAAATCCCCATTTCCTTCCCTGTCCAGAAAAATGACCACAGTTATCTCAAGTAGGATGAGTGGTTGGGGCAGGGGGTGGTGGTGGGGTGGTGGTGTTAGGTCTCCTCCCCTTGAGTGGGGGAGGGGGATAGATATGTGACTACTTTGATCAATAGCATCCAGTAGATGAGATGCTGGTGGGTGGAGGTAATGCTGCTTCTGTCTTGTTTACTGAAATATTCATGCTTGGAGTCTCAGGCACTCTTCAAATTCATCTACACAAATACCATCAACACTAGAAGGAAGCCAGACCCCCTGGAGAAGCCACATGCAGGTACCCTGATTAAGATACCTGGTGTTCTGATCCTCTCAGCCCAGGGACCAAGTATGCAAATAAATCAATGAGCCTTATGATAATGCCAACCCTTACGTATCCAGGCATTCCCAACTCTGAATCTTTCCCATGGAGACCCCAGCCATCATGGGGCAGGACCAAGTCCCCACTAGGCCTGCCCAGCTCCCTGACAACACAACCCATAGGCATAATAAAATCATGATTATTTCAAACTACTAACATGTGGGGTAGCTGCTGCGTAGTGATAACCATGAGCCAGCTATGAGGAAAGAAGACTCTAAAAAGTATTATCAGTTTAATCATTTAAAAGACTGGATGTGGAACAGGCATGGGCATTGAGGCCTAATGTTCATTTTTAAATGGCCACCATCGAATTTTCCCTGTGATGGAGTCCTCTCCATCCCAAACCAGGCTTCCCACTCATTCTTCTTCATACTGACCTGTCCAGTCCCACCTGTATTCACATAAACAGCACACACATTCTTGCCCCCACACAGACTTCCTCCACACTTAGCATTTCAGTAATAGGTCCTGATATTCAACTATCTAAACCAAATACTGTTTCCATTTGGTGCATCAACTTTATCATTAATAATTATGTATATACTTCTGTTTGAACTGAGGTCCTGTTTGTTCTCCCTTGTTTTGGTTTTGGGGATTTTTTTTGAGGGGGGGCAGTCCTGGGGCTTGGACTCAGAGCCTGAGCACTGTCCCTGGCTTCTTTTTGCTCAAGGCTAGCTAGCACTCTGCCACTTGAGCCACAGCACCACTTCTGGCCGTTTTCTGTATATGTGGTTGCTGGGGAATTGAACCCAGGGCCTCATGTATAAGAGGCAGGCACTCTTGCCACTAGGCCATATCCCCAGCCCTGTTTTGGGATTTTTGTTGTTGTTGTTGTTGTTTGCCATTCCTGGGCCTTGGACTCAGGGCCTGAGCACTGTCCCTGGCTTCTTTTTGCTCAAGGCTAGCACTCTACCACTTGAGCCACAGCGCCACTTCTGGCCATTTTCTACATATGTGGTGCTGGGGAATCAAACCCAGGGCTTCAAGTATATGAGGCAAGCACTCTTGCCACTAGGCCATATTCCCAGCCCCTCTTCCTTGTTTTTGTTTTGTCTTTTATTTTTATTTTTATTTTTTTTGCTCAAGGCTGGTGTTCTACCACTTGAGCCACACCTCTACTTCTGCCGTTTTGCTCCTTAACTGAAGGGAGATAAGAGCCTCTTGGTGCTCAGGCCTTGAGTCCAAGCCCCAGGACTGGCCAAAAAAAAAAAAAGAGCCTCTTGGATTTGTCTCTGCCTAGCTTCAAACCATGATCCTCAGATCTCAGCCTCCTCCGTGGGCAAGGATTACAGGAATGAGCCACCAGTGCCCAGCTATGTGAATGTTTATAAACCTCTTTTCTTACATTCTTTGTTTTGTTTTGTTTTTGTTGCCAGTCCTGGGGTGTGGACTCAGGGCCTGAGCACTGTCCCTGGCTTCTTTTTGCTCAAGGCTAGTACTCTACCTCTTGAGCCACAGTTCCATTTCCAGCTTTTTCCTATATATGTGGTGCTGAGGAATCAAACCCAAGGCTTCATGTATACAAGGTGAGCACTTTACCACTAGGGCATATTCCCAGCCCCTCTTACATTCTTTTGAAAGCCAGTCACCCACAATGAGGGTACTAGAATGTCCCATTTACCCCTAAGACATGTTCCTCTTAATAATGCTCAAAAGTGCCCCAATGTGAGCACCACTTTAATTGTTTCCCCTTGCTTTAATTCCTATCCCTTCATTCCCTGCCCTCCTTCAAATGAGATAATCCCCCACCTAATTTCTCTGCAGGAATCTACAAGAAGTAAACACTCTTCTGGGCCCCCCTCAGCTTCCTGTCCACCAGGATATGAGATGCTTGGGCACACCCTACCAGCCACCATGGACTGAAACCTCAGAAGCCACTGAAGAATTTTTTATGGCCTTCCTGCCGGGTCATCAATCCCATCTATAAACTTAATGGCTTAAGATGGCCTGTGTTGAGAAAATGGAATGCCAATCCAAATGATTTAAAGAGGTAAAGGCCTTTGTATGGATTTATAAATCAGCCTATCTGATCTCATCCCGGGGAAGGGAATGGAGGTGGGAGGAGAAAGCTTCATTTAGACAATTCTGTTTTCCCCAGGCTTCTATTGAATCCAAATAGTTTTTAACCAGACATTCAAATAAAACAAGAACACACCATTCGCTCTCATAATAAGCTGCTTCAGATCTCAAGGTTAGGCATGTTAAATTTAAATATAACGCTTTTTTTTTTGTCCTGGTAAAGAGCATTAATCTAAACCATCTCCTTGGCATATAATAAAAGACAGAAAAGTCAATAAATGAACAGATACTGGTGAATGCCTTTTCTAAGGCCTCTAGTTTTCAGGGTCTCGGTGAAAATTCACAAATAGAGATAATTTTAGGACAGCGAAAGCCCCTTTAGAAATTTCTGGTTACCAAAATCCCAGAGATGGCGTTCTCATGCCGCATGCGCCTTACATTTTTTTCTCCCTCCACTTCTGTATTACACAACGGCGCGCTGAGGTTCTGGACTCAATTTCCCATTAAGGATGCTTTGTATATTCCATGAGCTACGTCTGGGAGCGATGACACGCGGAGGCGGTGACAACTGACACCAATATTTAAACGAATCTCAACCGGTCTTCTGCTATGACTCATTCTGGCCTGGCTTGGGAGCCCGGTTCCCTTTAAGGTAAACCCGGGCCCGCCGCCCGCCCGCCGCGGTGCGCGTGGCCCTCGGTCCCCGCGCGGCCATTGGTCCCCGCCGCCCTCCGCCCGCGTGCGCCGCCGCCTCCCTCCGCGCCCAGCTCCAGCTCCCTGCGCGTCGCCGGCGCAGCGCCAGTCGCCGACAGCACAGCTCTGCGAGCGGATCTCCTCCCCACCCGGCCAGGTAGGCACCCCCGCGGAGGGCTGGAAAGGGTCCCCGAAAGTGGGCGCGGAGTGAGGACCCCAGATTAGGGCAGGGACGCCAGGGCGCACGGCCTGGCGGGGCGCTGCGGGGGACCTGGTCGGCGGAGGACGCCGGGCTTCCCACGGACGCGTCTCGGGCCTGCCCGGTGCGTCTGTCTTCTGGGATGACTCGGCTAGGCGCGGCTTTGGGAGTTGAGAGCCCCCCTTTTATGCAGGATGGGGTGGACGATGAATCCTTCGGGATCGGGGTTAGTGGAACCGGGGTGGGGGAGGGATGTCTAGTTGCCCCTCCACTAACACCTCGGGGAAGCAGCCTGGGCGAGTCGTGTGGCCCGGCGAGCCACAGATGCGGGGTCGTGAGGACGATCACCCGTGGCTGGGCCACCCAAGGAAGCCCGAAAATGACTCGGCTGGGGCTCTTGGCGAGCCGAGCAGAGTTGGAGCCCCGGGGAACCGCGGAGCTCCCCGCCTCCCTCCAGTTGGCCAGCATGGGCCAAGCTGGGTCGCCCCCGAGGCCTCTGGGGCACTCCAGGAAATGGGGGCGCGCGCGCCTGAGCCTGGGGGGGGGGGGCGGCGGCCGCGGCTTTTGGCTTTCCTCCTCCAAGCCTCGACTGCCCCTCGGGAGGCCTCAGCCCCGCCCTTGTGGCAACCACACTGGGGTGGAGGCCCGCGCGCAGGGGCGGGGCCCCGGTCCGTGTTGGGTGTGGTCTTCAGCAGGCCCCGCCCCATGAGCGCGCCCCGGGGGGCTGGGGTCCTCTTGGCTTGGTGGCTTGGGTCAGGAGGGTGTCACAACCCTCCTGGGCTCCACGGACCAAACTTTCCCTCCAGTTTCAGGTGAAATCGGGCACCCACAGCTGCTCTTCTCACACTGCCTCCTGACCCTCTGGCGGGACGGGACCCCGATGCTCTAGAACATGTCAAGGCGTAGGCCCGTAGATAATCTGCTCTCACTACCTGAGCTTCCCGAGCCTTCTTTCAGTGTCACAGATAAACAGGGCCGGGGGGCCAAGGTGGATGTCAATCCTTTTACTGCCCTTTGATTTTCCTGTTTTTCTCCTGGATCGAACATAATTTTACTGCGTGATCACATCACCGTCACAACCATCTTTGCAATCGCAGTGGCTCCTTTGTATTTTTCAGTTTCATTCCCAGTGTCTATACTTAACATGTCATGGCCTAAAAAGCAGTGGCCCATGTGCTGAATGCTTGAGATGTTTTTCAGAATAACTGCAGGTAGAATAGACACTTTTGGAGTCCGTTCTGGGGTTTGAACTCAGGGTCTAGGCATCTATGAGAGATGAGTCTCACGGACTTTGCTGCCCACAACTGGCTTTTTGTATAAGTCTGATTATCTGAAAAATAGGAACAGAAAATTGAATTAAGATGTCAGACATCCTGAAAAAAATGAACGACTCTCCCAGGGGTGAAAAAGAAAGAGAAAAATCACTAAGGGAAAGGAACTATTTTGCCTGCCTATACTCACTGAAACTCTGGAAAGGGAAAGGAAACAGAAAGGCAGGATGTGATTTAGGTATGATGTGTACTTGACACAACCTTCCCATACTCATGAAAGGAAAAGAAGATTATAAGAGCTAAATAGTGAAATGACGAGTCATTTTCAGAATAAAATGCAAATTAAAGCAAATTTGGGCTTTGGCTCTTACATCCATTAAACTAACACAAACAGTAACAGCAACCCCTACTGGAAGGTTGCCTGAACTTAGCTTATTCAGGTATCCAGGCAGGTGGCAAGCGGCTGGGATTAGAAAGAAGATGGCTCTTCAAGCAACTTTGGGACTTAGGAAAGGTTATCAGATTTCCTGATCCTCTTTTTGTCCATTCATGAAATATAGGAAAAGATGCCTACTTTGGGGCTGTGGCAAAGACTGACTTGACCCATCAGTGTGAAACTATTAGTATGTAAGCTTCCTTCTGTTTCTGTGAAACAATGTGAATGGCTACAGACCTTTTATAGAACAATCTGGTCATGCATTATTAGTTGGTAGCTGCGACCTAAAAAACTCACTTCTGGAAATTTACCTGCATTGGAAGACACAAACAAGGTTTAAAAACTAAACTAAAATATGTAAATAAATAAGCCATATGCCAAGTAGAATGGCCTAATATTAGAACCAACCGAACAGCAGCAACCTTAGGAAAGAATGACACACATTAACTGAAAGGAATCTTTTGTAATGGTCAACTCATGATTTTTGGAGCCCATCATCTCTGGGGGAAATTAATGAATCTAAGTGCAGGTTACTAAGCCACATACTCCTGTATGAATGTATTGTGAAAAATCTCAAATGGGAAATGCTTCGTGGAAATCAAATGTAATCTGAATTTTCTTTTTGTTGATGTGTATTGCTTTTGCTAAATTATAGTATTTGTAAAATATTTTATAGGTTTCTTTGTTGTTATTTGGCTATTAAAATTGAAAAGGTTTCAACTTTAAGATGAAATAGACCTTCAATTTTCTGTATGTTAGAGAAAGAGGGAGAGGTTGCTACCATGTTTGCTTCATCGCATAAAACATTCCTAGGAGCTGGGAATGTGGCTTAGCGGTAGAGTTCTTCCCTACCTTGCACAAAGCCCTGGGTTCAATTGCTCAGCACCACATAAACAGAAAAAGCCAGAAGTGGCACTGTGGCTCAAGAGATAGAGTGCTAGCTGTGAGCAAAAAGAAGCCAGGGACAGGGCTCAGGCCCTGAGCCCAAGCCCTGGGACTGGCAAAAAAAGAAAAAAACAATGAGCTGACCTTGTTTACTTTCTCAAGTAACACTTCATTATTTTTCTTCAGGAGATTTATCCATGGCTTAGTAATTTGTGTATTTGATTTTTTTTTCTTTTTTTCTTAAAACAATTCTAAGCCAGGTGCTGATAGCTCATGCCTATAGTCCTAGCTACTCAGGAAGCTAAGATCTGAAGATCAAAGTTCAAAGCCAGCATAGGCAGGAAACTCTGTGAAGCTCTTCAGTTAACCGCCAGGAAGCCAAAAGTGTGGCTTAAGTATTAGAGTGCCAGTCTTGAGTGAAAAAGCTAAAAGACAGCATCTAGGCCCTAAATTTAAGCCCCAGTACAGGCATTAAAAAAACAACAACCAGTTTTACTTATCAATTTTAGTTTTTCTTTTTGTTGTTCTTAAGGACTCCTGAATATATTTCAAAACTGAAAAGTTTCAGCCAAGTCAAAGCATTCTGTCTTCACAGAGGTACCTGGGCTGTTTAGAGGAGCCCCAACAGATTGTAAGTACCCTGTGGAATCTCCTTGGTCTTGTGATGATTGAAAGTCAAGGAAATGGGTGACTGTAATCACCAGTCCTTGTTCCAAAGGCCATTTGGTACTATGAAATTCACACCTAATTACATCTTTTCTGTCTTTCTTTTTTTCTTTTAGTGTGTATGTGTGAGAGAGAGTGTGTGTGCTGGTCCTGGGGCTTGAGCACTGTCCCTTAACCTTTTCCCTCAAGGCTGGCACTCCACCACTTCCAGCTTTTGGATGATTATTTGGAGATAAGCATCTCAAGTACTTTCCTGCCTAGGCTGGCTTTGAACCTCAATCCTCAGATCTTTTGAAGCTAGAATTACAGGTATGAGCCACCAGCTTCCAGCCCTATTTCCTCTTTGTTGTCCAGAAGTCAGCTTGATTTCTGACAGCAAAGGACTGCAGTTTTCTATATAAAACTATCCTGCATTGTGTAAGGGTTGTTTTTTTAATAACATGGTGAAATAACAATAGCCTAAACATCCTTGCAGCAAATTGACAGTAAACATGACTGTCACCAGCTGACAAAGCCCAGGGAGACGATTTGCTGCGCTGTAGTTTTAACTTACCTGTTCCAGAACTTCTCCCTTTGCAGATCCTGTTTCTACTTCCAAGGCAGCTACTTCAGCTGAGAATGGCTGCATATTAAATATTCACAGCACGTTTGTATTTATGGAGGATAATAATAGTTATAAAATTACCCTTAACCAAACACAACTGGAGAATTTTTATCACAATTCCTTAGACAGTCCTTTTGTCCTACTATATTTTACTTATTGCTGTTATAGTGATTGCTTACAGGAAAAAGGGTAAGTCCTCTTTACAAAAGCATTATGAAAGTTAAAGCTTCTCTGGGAAGCTTTTATAATAGCCTCTGAAATCCCATCAGTAAACACTTTTAGGCTGGCCTGGAGTGTGTTCTAGGGAGCTGTTTTTTTTTTTTTGTTTTTTTTTTTTTTAATGAAAAAAAAGATCTCAGATAATTCAGGTGATGCACCAGGGACTTAATGCTCATATTAAAAAGAAAGAAAGAAAAGCTGGGCACCAGTGGCTCATGTCTGTAATCCCAGCTACTCAAGAGTCTTGAGATCTGAGGGTTGTGGTTCAAAGGCAGCCCACACAGAAAAGTCCTAGTGAGACTCTTCTCTCCAATTAACCACTCAAAAAGCTGGAAGTGGAGCTGTGGTTCAATGTGGTATAACACCAGCCTTGAACAAAAGAACTCAGGGACAGCGTCCAGACCCTGAGTTCAAGCCCCATAACCAACAAAAAAGAAAAAAAGAACTCTACCTAATTTTTTTCTCCAAAAGTTTGCATCAAATTCTTCAAGGCGTGTGTGCATGTGTGTATGCATATGTATGTGTGTGCACGCATATCTCATAATTACCACTCTCAGTTTAACCAATTAAACTTCAAGTATCTTGTAATTTTGTATTCTAATACCTGTATTGTACACCTGTATTGTATTCTTTTTTTTTTTTTGGCCAGTCCTGGGCCTTGGACTCAGGGCCTGAGCACTGTCCCTGGCTTCTTCCCCCTCAAGGCTAGCACTCTGCCACTTGAGCCACAGCGCCGCTTCTGGCCGTTTTCTGTATATGTGGTGCTGGGGAATCGAACCTAGGGCCTCGTGTATCCGAGGCAGGCACTCTTGCCACTAGGCTATATCCCCAGCCCCTGTATTGTATTCTAATACTCAAATTTCTAATACTCAATTTCTCCAGCCCTCACTTTTTGGGGGTCTTGTTTTTGTTTTCAATTCAGGAAATCGACCCCAGGGCCTGGGCAATCCTGTGTAAGTGTTCTCTAATGAGGCTATACCCTCAGCGTCTTTCTTTTGAGTATCGTTTTACCATGTTCTTCAAAACCTTTCTTGGATTCTGAAATTGTGTTAATTTCATGAATTACCTGGAGGTGAACTGGTATCTTTCTTTATTGGTTTTCCCTGCCAAAAACCATGAATGGATGTCTTTCTCTTTCATGTCTCAGCAAAATTGGAACAGCTTTCCTCATCTGAGGCCTACTGTTTATTTTGAGGTTAAAGTTGAGATATTTTGAGTTTTTAACTGTCATTATGAAATATTTTTCCCACTCTAAATAACTACAGGTGATTCCACTGCTCTTTCATTTCAAATCGCTGCCATCCTGATGATCTTGTTTGTTCTAAAATATGTGGGGATGGTTTACTCAATCATTGAGCCACACCCAGTTCCTTTCTGTTTTAGGTGTTTTTGTTTTCCAATAGGATCTTGCATTTTTGCCGAAGTTGGCCTGGGCCTCCATCCTCCTATTTCTGCCTGCCACATAGCTGAGATGACAGATGTGAGCCACCACACCCAGTTTGATAACCTGAGATGAGGTCTTGCTAGCACCATACTATTTTTATCTTTTACACTTACATCTTGGGATCCATCTAGAGTCCACTTTTATGTGTAGTGTTAGGGATCCATGTTTATTTTTATCTAGTTTCTCTGACAGCATCAGTCCTGCCATTTTTATTGATTTGTAGTGCCTGCGTTATTGTATACCTCATCCTTGTTCAGAATATACATGTATTTGTGTTCCTGAGTTTTTAATCATCCTGTCCTATGGATTATTAGGTGTGATAGAACACATTCTCCTCTCTACTCTTCCTTTGTAAGGTTAACTTTGCTATTTATGGATTTTTTTTTCCATAGGCACTTAATGAACTTTAAAGAAAAAAAAAGTCTACCTGAGCTGGGCATGATGGCACACACTTGTAATCCCAGCTTTCAGAGGGCAGAAACATTTTTTTTAACCTACATAGAATGTTGGTCGACATTTTCTTGTATTATCTGTTCATTTCAGGATAATTGAGAGTTTAAGACCAAGTTATCCCAATTAAGACCATGAAATAACCTTCTCAATTTTTTCAGACTATGTTCTATGTTCTTTATTTTAACATTCAATGTTTTCTCTCGTGGAAATTTTCTCTTTTCTTTCTTCCTTTCTTTTTTTTTTTTTTTTGCCAGTCCTGGGACTTAGGACTCAGGGCCTGAGCACTGTCCCTGGCTTCTTTTTGCTCAAAGCTAGCACTCTACCACTTGAGCTACAGTGCCACTTCTGGCTTTTTCTATATATGTGGTGCTGAGGAATTGAACCCAGGGCTTCATGTATATGAGGCAAGCACTCTACCACTAGGCCATATTCCCAACCCCAAGTTTTCTCTTTTCTTAGTGAAGTCAGTTCCTTAGGTACATCACAGTTTGGTGGCAATTGTGAATATCTCTTCTTTTCTACTGGTCAATCATAGCTAGTATAAAGAAATGCTGTTGGTTTCTGTAGGCTTGATCTCACCTCCTACAATTTTGCTGAATTCCAGTATCGGTCTTTATATTATCTCTGCTGATTCTGTTGGATTTGCATGTGATCATCATATTCATTGCAAAGGTTAGCTTAACATCTTCCCTATGCCTGCTGCTTCATTTCTGCATGTCTCATTGGCGGGGGAGCCTTTTTCACTTTGCCTCTGATCTTAAATGAGATGTAGTCAAAGGTAATCTGTTGTGTTTACTACTTTAGTTGTATAATTTTTGTCAAGTTAGCAGAGTATATTTGTGTTCTAAGAGTTTAAGTGTCTTCTAGGCATATTGATAGCATTTTAATGCTAAACATGTACTGATCTTTAGTAATATGTTGAAGTCTTGTCTTTAATCGTTTTCATAATCGTCACTTTTCTTCCTTTCAATGGATCCTGCAATGATCCTGTCTTGATGAGCTCTATGAAGCTCCAGCTTCACACACAACACTCAGCTGTGGTGCGGTGCTGCTCGCTGCCCAAGCCGGGGCTCTGGTCCTGTTGGCTGTGCTCTGATAGCTCTCAGGCCTGCCAACATCTGTAGCTGTTCCCCACACCCAGGCTCCTGAAGCTCACTACTGCTCTTACCTCCCATCCTACATACTGCTTAGCAACAGCATTGCCAGATTCCTTATCTGGCTCCCTCCAGATCTGCTACCCATTCTGTGTTCTGGCCACACAGCTACCTGGTCCAGAAGTCTGGGCACCATATCTGCTATGTAGCCATCCATATGGCACAGACTGTCCTCCGAATTAGGAGCTCCACAGAGCCATAGAGGCTTCAACTAAGATGGTAGTGTTGGAAAATGTGAGAAGCTGAAGAGAAGCTGATAAGATCTGATAGTTTTTCTGATAGAGCAAACAAGATGTTGTGAGGAAAAATTCAAGAATAACTCCAGGAGCTGGGTGGGTGGTGCTGATGGTGGCTCACACCTGTAACCCTAGCTACTGAGAAGACTGAGATCTGATCTAAGGATCACAGTTTGGAGCCAGCTTGGGCAAGAAAGTTCTTAAGACTCTTATCTCTAATAAACTACCCACTCACCCATACCGCCAGAAAAACCAGAAGTAGAACTATATCTCAAATGGTAGAACACTAACCTTGAGGCTGAAATCAAAACCAGTCCAGGCAGAAAAATCCTTAAGACTCTTATCTCCAAAAGCAGTGTAGAAACAGTGCCTGGGCTATGAGTTCAAGCTCAAGGCTGCCCCCACACCCCCCAAGAAGAATACCAGTATGTTAGCCTCAGGGGTGAATGAGGTGTTGACATCAAACAGTTCGACTAGGACCTTTAGAAGGGGACCTGCTTGAGTTCTCTGGGTGTGTGCTCAGGGTGGAGGCTGAGAGCTGAACTCCATGATAAGATGAGGAGGAGCTGATTGGGAAAGCAGTTCTGCAGAATACTGGGATGGGGGTGCCACACCTCCAGAAGTAGGGACACAGCAGACTAAAAAAACAGGTCCACAGACTCTGCTCCTTAGCCTTACCCAAAGAAGCCTCCAAAACTCACAAGTGGTATGATCTGAGTCCTTTAAATTAGGCTTGTAATTTTCATATATATCTGGTTTACTTCTGACCCCCAAGGCAACACTTGCAATTTTAATTTTGTTAGAAACATAAATAAGACATGAACTCATTTGTTACATTTCTTTCTGAGTATATCATGTCATTTAGTCATTGGTTCTACAGGATATGAAAACTTGTTTTCTAATTTTTTGGTTTAATCTAAAGGTCATAGTGCTGGGGACAAGAGTAACTATGGTGTTCAGCATTTGCCATTGCAGTGATATTGTGGAGTACAGGGTTTGACCCTGGGGGACAGGAGATACCATCCCATCATTCCACTCTCTACCTTTGACCTCTGCCCTTGGAACACAGCCTCCAGGGTAAAGGAGATCTTAAAACTGATAGGAGACTGATGAAAATATGTTCTACAAAGTGTCCTCAATTGTGATCTGGGAGAGTTGGGTCATTTGTTGCTTCCTAAACTAGGCTAGCCCTGCTGTAAGAAAGGGTGCTTTGTACCAAAATGTAGAAGAAAATAACTCACTCATCAGATATGAAATACTGAAGTAAAACTTGTTCAGCAAGTTGTGTGCCTGTACTTCTGTAACCCAGCATAAGTACCCCCACTTTAAGCAGCTCTGTCTGTCTGTCTATAGAAAGAATGATGAAATCACCAAGGGACTTGGAAAGTCCTGGGTACTTTCTATTTCTAGTGAAATCGTATTGACAATTCCTTTGAGGAAACTCCTGGCATGCATATCCAAAGGGTATCAATTCCTTCCTTTAACTGAGAACTTTGTGGCCTGGTTGGTGCCAGGCACTGCCCAAGCTCAAAAAAAAATGGCAACAAATAATAGACTTGTTTTATTTATTTTTTTTGTTTTGTTTTGTTTTGTTTTGCCAGTCCTGGGGCATGAACTCAGGGCCTGAGTACTGTCCCTGGCTTCTTTTTGCTCAAGGTTAGCACTCTACCACTTGAGCCACAGCACCACTTCCGGCTTTTTTCTATATATGTGGTGCTGAGGAATCAACCCAAGGCTTCATGTATACGAGGCAAGCACTTTACCACTAGGCTATATTCCCAGCCCTTTATTTTGTTTTTTGAGACATGGACTATGTAATCCAAACTGGCCTCAAACTCAAGATCCTCCTGTCTCAGCCTCCTAAGTGCTAGTATGATAGTTGTGACTACCACACCCAGCCTCCAAGAGAAACTTGTTCCCTGCCTACATCCCTGCAGAAGAGAGATAACTCTGGGCAAGTTAACAACCTTACTCAGTTCCTGCCTCAGTCTACCTGGGAGGCTTCTTACCTAGGCATTTAGACCCATGACTTTCTTCTGCCACTCTGGGAGCAGGTTATTCAGAGAGGGTTTACCAGGGTCTCTGTGGCACCCACAGCAGCTGTGGACTTCTCTCTTGGGTCCCAGGAGTGAGATTTATATTGGTGGGTAAGAGTCTTCTTGGAATAGAAGGCCCACAGCCCACAGGAGTCAGTGTCCCTTAAAATGGCCTGCAGAACACAGATCCCAGAGTCTCCATTGGGTCGCCTGTTCCAAAACTCACCATTCTAAAGAAGTTCAAGCATGGTGAGCCCACCAGGAGTTGGTAGTTCCTCCCAAACCGATGCAGTTTATCAGTTGTGGCCAATTAATTCTATGCTGAACCGCACTGCTGACCTTTGCCTTTATTGAGTTTCCAGGAGGCAGCTGGAATTAAATTGAAGGTCAAACTTGAGCTGGGAGTGAAAGAATGAGTTGTATTTGCCCTTGCCTTCCACTTGCTTTTTCTCCTGAGTGCCGCCAGGAGAAGTGCAGGGTGTGAGGGATACATAATGGGGACACTCTAGACCACTGCCATGCACCTGTTGACTCTTGAGCACACGTGAGGTGGTTTAACCTCAGCCAGAAGCAGTAGCTCAGGGCTGTAATCCTAGCTACTCAGGAGGCTGAGACCTAAAGATAGCAGTTTGAAGCCAGCCTAAGCAGAAAAATCTAGGAGACTCTTTATCTCCAATTAACCACCCAAAATCCAGAAGTAGAATTATGGCTCAAATGGTAGAATACCAGCATTGTACAAAACAGCTAAGGGACAGTGCCCAAGCCTGAGTTCAAGCCCCAGCCCCAATATCCTCTCTCTCTCTCTCTCTCTTACACACACACACACACACGTGGCTTCATCTCAATGTAGGATACTGATAGCCTCTCCTTTCGTTTGCAGGTCAGTCATGGCGAACCTTGGTTGCTGGCTGCTGGTTCTCTTTGTGGCCACATGGAGTGACCTTGGCCTCTGCAAGAAGCGGACGAAGCCTGGAGGAGGGTGGAACACTGGAGGGAGTCGATACCCAGGGCAGGGGAGCCCTGGAGGCAACCGATACCCCCCTCAGGGTGGTGCTGGCTGGGGGCAGCCCCATGGAGGTGGCTGGGGACAGCCCCATGGTGGTGGCTGGGGACAGCCTCACGGTGGTGGCTGGGGGCAGGGTGGTGGCTCCCACAATCAGTGGAATAAGCCCAATAAGCCAAAAACCAGTATGAAGCATATGGCAGGAGCAGCAGCAGCTGGGGCAGTAGTGGGAGGCCTGGGGGGTTATATGTTGGGCAGCGCCATGAGCAGGCCCCTTATGCACTTTGGCAATGACTACGAGGACCGTTACTACCGCGAGAACATGAACCGTTACCCCAGCCAAGTGTACTACAAGCCCGTGGATCAGTACAACAACCAGAACAACTTCGTGCACGACTGCGTCAACATCACGGTTAAGCAGCACACGGTGACCACCACCACCAAAGGAGACAACTTCACCGAGACCGATGTGAAGATCATGGAGCGGATGGTAGAGCAGATGTGCATTACCCAGTACCAGAAGGAATCCCGAGCCTACTATGAACCTCGGTCTGCCGCTGTGTTCTTCTCCTCCCTGCCCATGATCCTCCTCATCTCCTTCCTCATCTTCTTGATAGTGGGGTGAGGAGCTCTTCCTGTGTGCAGCATCTAGTCCATCGAGCTCACAGTCGGGGTGGGGGGGGGGGGGAATCTGCCTGCAACCCTGTTAGTGGTGGTCTCATTCTTGCTTCTCTCTTTGTCGCCTGTAGGCACTGGGAAGTGTAGGGTAGATCCAGATGCTCTTTATTCAAGGTGGAGCGAAGCCTTCTTTGGTCCATGCTAATAATGCCTGGCCAGGAAGAATGGAACAGCAAATAATCACGGGGTTGTCTAGGCTTATTTTTGGCCTAGTAATTTCAAAACAGTCCTGAAATATTTTTGTCTGAGCTCCTCTGTCTCCTCCAGCATCCAGGACCCAGGGCATGAACACCTGGGCTTAGTACTGGTTGTGTAACATGTAGAAAACTTTGTTATTGTTTTTTTTTTCATCTCTGGCAGCGTCTCTGCTAACTTTGGATAGAGGCCATATATACTCATTCATAGAAAATAAAATAATTTTAAATGCTGAAAAATTTTAGCTCTTAAGCCGCAGGCTCAGCCCACTGGAGGAAGGAAGGGAGGGAGGGAGGGAGGAAGGAAGGAAGGGAATTATATACTAAACACTGAAGGCAAACCTTTATTCATTTCCTGGAAATTGGGATGCTTTTTGTCATGATATTAATACCAAGGAAAGCCAGAGCTGTGAAAACAGAATGTTTCTAGAAGACAGTGTGATAAAGCCGGTAGGAAGTGCTTGTGTCTTCATTCGACCTCGTGGCTATCAACCAGAATTCTGTCACATCCTTGATTTTTACAATTGGTGTTAAGTCAAAGAACAAGGAAATAATCTTTTCCAAAATGTAAAGAATAAAAGTCTGAAGTTTCACCTGACAGAAATACAATCCACTTCAAGTAGAAAAGGAAATTCTGTTAATGTCCTCCAAGTAAGGTAAAGCTACTCCCTAAATTATTCAACATTGTCACCTAGTGGGTATGTGTTACTTTTAGGCGATGTTATTGGCTTGCCCTGTTGTGGATATTCTATGTAAAATATATATAAAGTCTATACTGCATATGATGGACTTAGGAGTTTTTTTAGAGCAGTTAACATCTGCAATGTCGAACATATTAATCATTTGGTTAGGTACTAAATACTCAATATGTGGGAACTTTGTTTGCGTGGCCCATAGGCTTACGACTTGCACTGAATAGTTTTGTATAAAAACCCAAAGCGAACGCCTTCGTTGGTCTTTGCAATGTGCATGTACTTTATATTTTCTATATTTGTAACTTCGCATGTACTTATTTTGTTGTATACAAAAATTTATAAATGTTTACTATCTGACTAGATTAAACAGAAGCTAAGTATCACCCTAGTGTTGGCAATACTTTCCCACTGTGTCACTACAGTTCTGGTCTGAGCCTCAGGTGATGGGTGACCTCATGTTCTTGCCCTTGATTCCTCAGCCCCTCACCCCCTCACTTCCTGTCACAAGCTAATTATTTCCGCTGCAGTCTCACTTTTTCTGCAAGTGTCTGTGTGCCCTGAGTAAACTAAAGACATTCCCGAGGAGGCCAGAGTAATGTAGTCCTCCTACTCTGGGGGCATGTTTGTATCCTGGATTTAGAAATTCATTCTGTGTATGTGTATGGTGCTAGGAATTAAACCCAGGGCTTTGTGCATGCTAGGAAAATATTCTGCCACTGAGCTGTCCCCTCTGCCTCCTGAAAATAGATTTTCCTGATTAAAATTTCACAAACTGAAGTACTCATGACATATCTGCTCATAATTCAAGCTCTAAAATACTCTTAGCTCCTCTGAACCTTGATGACAATCACTCTTCAGACTCAACAACTTTGAAGCAAAGTGCCACTCCCACCTGTCTGGATCTTTCCATTCATTCAGCACGTGTTTGCAGCCTTCCTGGGATGCTCTTAGTTATCCCTGGCACAGGTTTTCTTCAGGAGCTGTAGTTTACTAAAGGTAGGAAGGTGTGGCTTTCACAAGGTTGGATAGTGATGGAAACCACAGCCTGAGAACCTTGGCAAGTGTCTGCTTTGTAAAGGTTGACATGGTCCCCTCCCTGGGTGAGTCTTTAAAGATAATTCCAACAAGCCAACAGAGGAGGCAAAGGAGACTAAAGGGCTTGGACACTCACAGATCTAAGAGGGAGGCTTGGCCTCCCACACAGGAGGCATAACAGGATCAGCTTAAAGACTGAGAAAGCCCAGGGCCAGTACTTCTACTGGGGGTCAAGGCAGAGTACACAAAGGGTCTTGGGTGTATTTAAGTATTTCTATGCCTGAGTCAGAGGAGAATAAGAAGGGCCAGGGGCTGGGAATATGGCCTAGTGGCAAGAGTGCTTGACTTGTATACATGAAGCCCTGGGTTCGATTCCCCAACACCACATATAGAAAACGGCCAGAAGTGATGCTGTGGTTCACTCTAGCCTTGAGCAAAAAGAAGCCAGGGACATTGCTCAGGCCCTGAGTCCAAGCCCCAGGACTGGCAAAAAGAAAAAACAAAAGGGCAAGTTTAGAGGAACCAACTTTATCACACTGGGGCACCTGTTACCTGAGATGGGGGTGATGATGCTTTATAGGCGTATTGAAGCATCTGGAAAATAAGATTTGAAAATGTCCAAGGCAAAACCAATATTCAACTGTGATCAGAGGAACAACTGTATTAAAGATAGAAAGGTAAGTAAGTCAACACCTTGGCAGCTCTACCATTCACAAAGCTGCTGAATCACACAAAATCCAACAGGCAGTGCTCTCTGGTAGAGCTCAGGAAGTGGAGGTGTGGCTCAGTTGGTAGAGAGCAAGCCTTGAGCGAAAAAGCAAGGGCCTGAGGCCCTGAGTTCAAGCCCAGCACCAGCACAGATAGACTTCAAAGTTGACCTTCACCAAAATTTCCTAGAATTTTTTTTGCTATTTCCATAGTTACTTGAAAATAAACTCTGATAATCACAAGTTTTCAAAACTGGCCCACTAAGAAGATATAAAGTCATTAAAAACAGTCTTTGAACAACTTTGTAATAACAATAGTAATATAACAATAGTAAAACATTGGTATTAGTATGACCAGAGTGAATATTATCAAGCTGTACCTTTCTCTAGCCCCCACCTTTTCTTCTTTCAGCCCAAGTCTGGTGAGTTGTATAAAGAATTTTTGCTTTAAAAGGGCAAATAAGGGGGCTGGGAATATGGCCTACTTACAGTAGAGTGCTTACCTTGCATACACAAAGCCTGTAGTACTGATGCAACAGTCTGAGTGCCAGTCGGCATTCAAGGCCACATATATGGAAAAAGCCAGAAGTGGTGCTGTGGCTCAAGTGGTAAAGTGTTTGCCTTGAGCAAAAAGAAGCCAGGGACAGTGCTCAGGCCCTGAGTTCAAGCTCCATGACCGGCAAAACAAACAAAACCAAAAAGGTAAATAAGGCTGGAGGCATGTCTCAAATGGCAGCAGGCCTGCCTAGCAAGTGCCAAGGCTCTGAGTTCAAATCCAAGTACTACAACTACCACCCTAGAAGTGTGACCAGAGGACTGTCCTCTGCCTTTGGAGGGAGTTTGGGCTTGTACTACCTCCCTAATCCAGACCCCCAGCCTCTCCAAGTCTGACCTCACTGACTGGACTAAGCTTTCTGTAAGTAATTTCCACCTTGGAAGGGTGGCCTCCTTTCTGGGTTCTCAGCATTCAATCCATTCTGCACTAGCCTCTACATCCCCCCTGCCCATTCCTGTGAGTCCACCATGATCTCTGGAAGCCACACTTGGTCCATGGGCCTGTATAGAAATGGCCCTCCCTGATCTACAGAGCTCCTCGAACTTGGATGTTATGTGAGCCTACTGGACCTGACCCACAGGTTTTCTAATGGGCTCCTCCATGATGCCACACTGGACCCATAAACCACCCTGTAGCAAGGCTCTGGGGGTGGGGGGCACCTAGGTAGAACTCCTATCAGAAGCCTCCTGAGAGATTACTGAGCACAAAGGGCTAAGCCCCGCCCCCAGAGCTTTGGCTAGGGCTGGAGAATTTGCATTTCTAACAAATTCCCAGTTGCTGCTGCTGGTGGTGCTGCTGGTGGTGGTGGTATAGTCCCAGTACAGGAAAATCCACTGCTCTACAGGAACATAAAAAGACCTAGGAGGTTGCCCTGCCTTGAAACCCAAAGCCTCCTGTGTGTAGACTTTCTCAGACTTAAATGTCATTGCTGAGAATGGACCATGTGTCGTCGCTGTGGCCAACCCTTGGTATATTTGGTCTTATCAGATCATCACAATGATCTCTAATTTAGAAGGTGACATCCAGAGACATTCATTCTGTCACTTAAGATTATGCAGGTAATATTCTCCCACAAAATAATGCACTACAGAATTGTGTCATGAGTTTGTGAATAGTTTGACATAGAAGTCATTCTGTCTGCTTTCTCTGCCTGTCTCTCTGTGTCTGTCTGTCTGTCTGTCTGTCTGTCTGTCTGTCTATGTCTCTTACTCTTAGTCTCCTACTCTTCTTATGAGGAATCCAGTCATCTGGGATTAGGGCTCACACCTGTAATCCTAGCTACCCAGGAGGCTGAGCTCTAAGAATCCCATGGTTTGGAGGCCAGCCTGGACAAGTACATCTGTGAGAGACTCTTTTTTTTTTTTTTTTGGCCAGTCCTGGGCCTTGGACTCAGGGCCTGAGCACTGTCCCTGGCTTCTTCCCGCTCAAGGCTAGCACTCCGCCACTTGAGCCACAGCGCCGCTTCTGGCCGTTTTTCTGTATATATGTGGTGCTGGGGAATCGAACCTAGGGCCTCATGTATCCGAGGCAGGCACTCTTGCCACTAGGCTATCTCCCCAGCCCCTGTGAGAGACTCTTATGCCCAATTAACCACTAAAAAAAGCTAGAAGTGGTAGAGTGCTAGCCTTGAGTAAAGCTCAGGGACAGTACTCAGGCCTTGAGTTCAAGCCCCAAGACTAGTACCAAAAAAAAAAAAAAAAAAAGATTTAAAAAAAATTCCATCTCCAAATGCAGTCACATTCTGGGGTTTTGGGGATGCAGGGGTTATGACTACAACATGAATTTTGTGAGAACGCAATTCAGCTCATGATACCACCTTTTCAGAAATGTCCTAGGTGCATATATGTGTTCCTCTCAGCCCAGTTCTATGGCAGCACCAGGACCACGAGGGGCCTATGTTCACACACTACTCTGGGCTTTTCAGAATAAACATCCCACTTTCTGAGTCACCTCATCACATGCACAGGCAATCACTGCCTTAGGATTTTCAAGGGTGCCTTCCCGCAATAGAAATACCGGCCAGCAAGGCTGGGAATATGGCCTAGTGGTAGAGTGCTTGCCTCGATATGCATGAAGCCCTGCGTTGGATTCCTCAGCACCACATATATAGAAAAAGCTGGAAGTGGTGCTGTGGCTCAAGTGGTAGAGTGCTAGCCTTGAGCAAAAAAGAAGCCAGGGACAGTGTTCAGGCCCTGAGTGCAAGCCCCAGGACTGGCAAAACAAAACAAGAGATACCTGCCAGTCCCTATGCCCCCATGCTGGCACCCAGCACAGTTTCATGATAACCAAATTTGTTTAGTTTGGCTCAAGTCCCTGAGGATCCAAACCACTAAGGCAGATAATGTGCCTCCTACACACAAATACATGGCATACACACACACACACACACACACACACACACACACACACACACACACACCCCTGATGCAGAGCTCTGCTGATGAAGAGTTAATTAAACTGCAGCCGTGAGTGGAGCCAGGAAAGGCTGGCTGGCGAGGCCTCTGCCTTCAGGCCTAGACATGCCCAGCGCATTCAGCCAGCCATCTAGCCATGGCATGTGTTCAGGCCACATCAGGCTTCCTGATAGCTGAAGCTCACCTTCCCTAGGCCCCCACTACAGAGTTCTTCGAAGAGGAACTTGGACACTCCAGGTGCTCCTAGCCAAGTGCCTGTTGGCCTGGCTCAGCCACTGAAGAACCCAGTGAGAAGGGAGTCCACCATTTCTTTCTCCAGCCAATGTCTTATTTTTGTTTTTTCTCTGGGTGTCTCTGACTCCCCTCCAGCTCTTCCAGCAGGCATTTTCTCACCATTCTAAAGACCCTTTCTCTATGCCACTGCCCAGGAGGCAATTGACACACTGCTCAGTGATATTCCTAAAGCATTGCTCAGACCATAGATGGGTCAACTCAATCCAGAAGGAGGGTTTCTGGCTTCCGTTCAGGGCCAGGAAACAGGGATAATGTTTTAAGAAATATCTTTAACCTCTGGCGAATAAAGACAGAGCTCAGATTCCCGAAAGAAATCTATCAGAGACCATTTTCAACTTCAGGAATGTTTTTGAGGCAGAGTCTTGCTCTAGAGCCCAGACTTCCTGCTTGATCCTCCTGCCTCTTGATCCTCTTGTCTCTATCTCTGGTGTGCTGAGGTTACAGATGGGTTCTACCATGCCTGGCTTTCAGTAAGAGAATTTTAAGACTAGGATTTGTAGCTGTAACTCATGAAAGAGGCCCCTTGTGGCTGTGCCATGGGCTGATTTCAGTCCTTAGAGGCTCCCAGGAGACCAATGCTGCAAATGAATTTAAGATCGGTTGTGTGTTCTGTACAGCCAAGTTGTGGGAAATGGCTGCAGAAAACTGCCCTCTTGCTTTTCACATGATTTCTCTAGAGTTATTGGACAACATAAGCCTTGTTTTATTAGGCACCTTTAGTTTGTAATAATAAAAGCACAACATAGAATGAAAGAGCATATGTGCCCTTCAAGGTGAAGGACTACCTTCCTTATAGAACTATGTAAGTCTTCCAATCCTGTTCAGCAAATAAAAAGGAATGAAGCCCAATCACATGCTACATTATGGATGAACCTGGTAATATGAGGCAAAATGGAAGAAGGTAAGTACAAAGGCCCATGAACTGTATGATCCATTGATAGGAAATGGCCAGAATAAACATATGTGTGGGACAGCAAGTAGGTTAATGACTGATAGGGCTGGGAGCGAGATGGAAGAATGGGAAGTGGCTGTAAATGAAGGGAGAGGGTTATTGCCTTTCCAGTCTTATTATAAAGATGGGTAAGAATTAGACATTAGCAATCAATGGCCAACTCTGTGAGCTGTGTGAAATATCAGTGGGCATATACATTGGGATGGTGAGGCTGTCATGTGAATCATGTTGTAGCAAGGAAGCTGTTTTTGTTTTTTCTTTCTGAAGCATAGGGTTACCTACCTGAGAATAGAGGGGATAAGAGGGGAGGGGTGTTGGCATCTGGTTGAGGTTAAAACTGTTATGAGAACATTTCAACCTACTTGTTCCCTACCCCAGCCCCTCCATGTTTTCCAAGACAGCAGTGTGCAGAAGCATTTAGAGCCTGGGGTCCTTCTATGCTTGTAAATGTGTGGTCTCCATCCTCTTCTGGCTGCTGTATCAAAGGCCACATCAATGAAAGCTGGAAAACGTAAGATAAATGACTTCCTTGGCCTAAGAAAGAAGTTCAATCAGCGAGTGATCAGATTTAAAATCCACTAACCCTGATGTGATTTGCAGTGTTTAGAAAGCCTTCTGGCATCAGAAATTTAAGAATTTCCTACCGATGTGTGACAGAAGTGTGGTCCCTTTCCTTCGGTGGTAAAAACTAAATAAAATCTATTCAAGAAAGAAATCTGGAGCTGGGTGTAGTGGCACATGAAGGCAGGGCCTGGGCTATGAGTTCAAGGCCAGTTTGGATCATGCAGGGAAACTGTTCAAAACATATAGACTAAAGCCAGCCTCTGTGGCTCATGCCTGTAATCCTAGCTACTCAGGAAGCTGAGATCTGAGGATCATGGATCAAAGCCAGCCTGAGCAGGAAAGTCTGTGAGACTCTTATCTCCAATTAACCACCCGAAAACCTGAAGTGGTGCTGTGGCTCAAGTTATAGAGCTCTAGCCTTGAGGGACAGCACCCAGGCCCAGAGTTCAAGCCCCATGACCAACCAAAATATAAAAATAAAAATACAAGAACATACAGACTGGGGCTGGGGATATGGCCTAGTGGCAAGAGAACTTGCCTCCCATACATGAAGCTCTAGGTTCAATTCCCCAGCACCACGTATACGGAAAACGGCCAGAAGGGGCACTGTGGCTCAAGTGGCAGAGTGCTAGCCTTGAGCAAAAAGAAGCCAGGGACAGTGCTCAGTCCCTGAGCCCAAGGCCCAGGACTGGCAAAAAAAAAAAAGAACATACAGACTAGTAAAAACAGAAACAAGCCCACTGTCAGGGGCTCATGTCTGTAATCCTAGCTACACATGACACCTGAGGATCTCAGTTCAAAGCTAGCCCATGTCGACAACTCCAAGAGATTCTTATCTCTAATTAACCACCAAAACTCTGGAAATGGAACTGTGGCTCAGATGGTAGAGGGCCTTGAGCACAAAACTCAGAGACAGTGCCCAGAACCTGAGTTCAAGCCCTAGGACACGGACACACACACACACACACACACACACACACACACACACACACACACACACACACACACATACACAACAGAAACAAGAACAACAAATAAGAGCTCTGGGTCCTGAATGAATGAATAGGGGAATGAATAACTGAGTGAGTGAATGAATGAATGAGGAATGCTCTGAGGCCTGGAAGGTGACTGGGACCTGCAGATTACTGTCACACAGACTATTTCAACACCGTATACCCACCTGGTAGAAACTAGGCCCTTTTCCTCCCGACTTCTCTCTGTCTGTCCATCCATCTCCTCTCTCTGTCTCATGGGGAAGTTATGTAATTGAGTTGACTCACCTTCGTCATACACAGCTGTAGTGACAAGCCCTGACAGTGTGAACAGCAGGCTTCCTGGTGCCCACATTGCATTCCTGACCCACTCACCCCACCTGCTCTTTTATTTTCATTTCAATAAATATTATTTTATATGATCAGATGCACATAAGTGTTCTGTCTTTGTGAGCTTCTCCTAAGAGAATCTTCCTTTGGTCTCAATGTGTGTGAATACCTACAGTCCTGTATAATTTATCATAGCCAGTATATTTTAGATCTAACTTCTGCATATGAGAGTATACATGTGCCGTTTGTTCCTCTAAGCTTGTCTTCACAATTTGTTCTAGAGGTCCGTCCATTTCCCTGCACATGACATAATATTATTCTTTCTAGTGGCTGTGAAAATTCCATTAGGTATAGGTACCACATTGTATTGGATCCACTCATCTATGGTAGGACACCTGGGCTGTTTCCACAACTTGGCTATTGTGAGCAGCACAGTAATGAACATGGATGTGCAAGTGTCTTTATGGCATCCTGGTTTGTGATGTTCTGGCTAGATACCCAGAAGTGGTATGGTGGGGTTACAGGGAAGATCTACGATTCCTTTTTTGAGGAACCTCCAGCCTGCTATCCAGAGTGGTTGTACTAGTTTACATTCCCAACAGTGCAATAGGGTCACCTGCTCTTTTTGGGTCTTTTTGTCAGTAGTGGGGCTTGAACTCTGTGTCTGAGCACTGTCCCTGAGCTCTTTAGATCAAGGCTAGTGCTCTACCACTTGAGCCACAGCACCCCTTCCAGTTTTCTACTGGTTAATTGGAGATAAGAGTCTCATGGACATTCCTGCTTGGGCTGGCTTTGAACTGCCATCCTCAGATCCTAGCCTCCTAAGTAGCTAGGATCACAAGCTTGAGCCACTGGCACTCAATGGATCACCTTATTGTAGCTAAAATGACAATTAAATTAAATAAGAGTGAAGGTGACCAATATTTAAACCATGTGACTGGTAGCCCATGACTGCCTGTTGAAGGATTTCGGGGTCTGAATCCACCTTTTACTGTTGTCCGGAAGACATTTGAATCAACAGAGAAGCCAGATGATTTCTTACCTTCTGTAATGAACCTTCTGTGTGAACTATCTTAAGTTGCCGGACTAGTCAAGCATTGAAATAATGCGTGACAAACTGTTGATATCAGCAAGAGAAGGGCAGCAGTCATTCCATCTTTCCTGATCACACCAAGAAATCAGTGTCTGCCTGTTACAGCAAAAGAAAAAAGATCATGATTTCTTTTCTAAACGTATCACCTGGGTCAAGGAAACATGTTACGCCTTCTTGTTGTAGGAAAAAAAGACTTGCAGATTATAAAAGAAATACTTGGTTGATATTCATTAATGGCCCCATGGACTTAAAGTGATCAGGCCCTAGCAAATTCTTGTTTAAATTATCATTTATTTGATGAGTGAAGTTTTTAACTTGCTTTGCTGTGTGAAATTTAAAAGGGATGTTTTTCCAGGCTGAACAATGAATGTCACTGTGCAGTTTTTTAAAAAAAAATATTTAAGCCATACCAGTCTCCTAAGAGACTTCCATTTTTTCCTTTTTTTTTTAGTGTATGTGTTTCTTTCTTTCTTAAGCAATGTTGCCTAGACCTGCTTCCATCCCTGGCTATAAAACTCCTATGTGTACATAAGACCTAACTGAAATATCTATCCCTATCTTGGACTCCTTTGTCAGTCCAAGTGTGGTCTATGGATCTTGCCTCATCATGATTTTTAAAGGCATAAGATAAAATACACAGTTTACAAAATAAATTAAGCTAAAATTTAGTCACTGAAATATCCTAACACTCATTAAATTTAAGCATCCAAAGCTCACTAAGAACTAACTTGTAGGCCTTAACTCTGCCATCATGTCATTGTTTCTCAAGTTAAGTAGTGTATTTTAAGACCCTCTACCCTGTGGAGTGAAGGTGGCCAACATATCCGAGTTAGTCCCAAACGTTCCCATTGTTACCCTGAAAAATCTTGTATTCTGGGAGCTCCCCTGGCCCCTGGCAAAGCAGGATGGCTGGTACCCTACCTGTAACATGTTAGGATGACATCTGGTTATGGTTAAAGGTAGAGCAGTCTTTATCCTTCGTAGAGGAGAAGCTGTATTGAGCAGAGATTGGTGGAAAATAAAGATGGGTTCCCTCCACCCCCAACACATACACACACACAACCCCATACATTTTCTATGTTCCGTCCATGAATAGTTCCCTTCCAAGTTAAGAGCCTGCATCTTGTGGCCTAAGGGGCTCTGAATTCAAGCCTCAGTTCCAGCACATGAGTATGCGCACGTGCACACGCGCACACGCACATGTGCACACACACACACACGTATCTCTAGGCAACGATACTAGTGAATAACATAAACATAATGCTGAACCAAAGATTCCAGCCACAAAAAGCCCACAGCAAATGTTTTCACTTGTATGAAATATACAAAATAGATAAAACTAGCCCAGAATTTTGTACTCAGGGCCTTGCATTTTCATTTGGCTTTTTTGGTCAATGCTAGTGCTCTACCAATTGAACCATATTTCCACTTCTGGCTTTTTGCTGGTTAACTAGAGGAAAGAGTCTCTCCGTATTCTCTGGCTTTGAACCTCAATTCTCAGGTCTCAGCCTCCTGAGTAGCTAGGATTATAAGCATGAGCCACCACTGGCTGGCTACATAGAAGTCTTAAGTTTGTGAACATATACTGAAACTTGAGCTCATGGTGTGTGCACTCTTCACATGTATGTAACACTTAAAGAGCATTTACAATGTGCCGTCCCTAAGTCCTGTCCCTTGCAAGTTCCAGTGCCTGCAGCCACCATTAACAAACAGTAAGTGACCTCCAGGAACCATCCTACTGTCTTCTAGCTTGGCCACTGCTGCCACATGCAGGCTGCCTGGCTGTGTGCTGATCTCTTCCCTGACCAAAGGCTGTCACAGCTCCAGCACTGGGCCCACCTCTGCGTGCTTTGCCAGCTGCCTCCGCAATCATAAATGCCTCATTAGAGCTCGAGTTCCCAGCCAGCCAAGAGCTAGCATGTTAACACAGGTCCAGGTGTTCAAAGCAGAATTTAGACCTCGGCTTGCAACTTGTTATAGTATCCCAGGGGTAGGGGGAGAATGTGTGCAGAATTCTGCAATCCCAACAGTGCCAAGCACCATGGGACAAAGCTTCCATCTGGTAATGTGGCAAGTGGAAGAGATAGGACACCACATACACAGATCTCAAACCAATGTCACATGGTGGCTCATATCTGTCATCCTAGCTACTCAGGAGGCTGAGACCTGAGGATCACAGTTCATAACCAGTCCAGGCAGACAAATCTGAGAGCCTCTTACCTCCAATTAACCAGCAAAAAGCCGGAAGTGGAGCTACGGCTTAAGTGGTAGAATGCTGACCTTAAGCAAAAAAGTTAAGGGACAGCACCCAGGCCTTGAATTCAAGCCTCAGGACCGGTGTGTAAGTGTGTATGTGTGTGTGTGTGTGTCCCCTCACACACACACATGTGCAAAACAATAATCAAAACTGTAGGACCAGAAAAGCTGAATGGAGGCATGTTCTCTGACCCAGCCAGTCCCCTCCTGGGAGAATACATGCCAAGGATAGATGGTCCCTCTGGAAGAACATACTAGAATGTTCCTGAAATTCTCACCTCACGGGAACACATGAGTCTGCTGTGGAATATTCTCACAACAAAATGAGCTGTAGCACGTGATTCAGGTGAATCTCACAGGTACGCTTTGAGGAAAATACACATAGGAAAGCTTGTGGTCTGTGTCCATATGAAGTAGAGAGCATGCTAACCTATGGGGTGAAAGCAGGGCAGCTGCCAGAACAAGGGAGGGGACAAGAACCAGGGAGGCCATGAGGAGGCTTGGGTGGGGGTGCTGAAATGTTCAGTCTCATCGTCGTCTAAATGCCAGATACATAGATGTATTTGGTTTGTGAAAACAAATAGTAAGGTACTCTTAAAATGTGTGCAGCTTTCTATGTAGGCAACAGACATTAGGGCACAAAAAATCCATTGTGTCTGTTTTCCTTACGCCACTGAGTGAGTAGGACATGCTGAGTGGCTTGTAAACAACACAAATTTATTTCCTATCATTCTGGAGGGTGGAAAGTTCTAGATGGAGGTACTATCAGACTCAGTGTGGGGTGAGAGGCCACTTCCTATTCCCCGATGGTCTGTCTCTCACTTGTCCTTACATGATGGAAGGGATGACAGAGCTCTGAGGCCCCTTATGATAGCGTGAATTCCCATCCTGAGGGCTACATCCTTGTAAGTTAATCTGCCTCCTGCTACCAGGCCCTGGGGGGTTAGGATGGTTAGGATGGTGAGATACACACCGTAAGCCCACAGCAGCTGCTCCCACAGCTGGACAGGTAACAAATACTTTACAAAACAGATTTCTATTATTTCTCTGCTATTAGACCAGGAACTACTCCAGCAACATGACCTGGCTGACCCGAGCTCATTCTCTCTCTTCCTCGGCAAAAAACCTGGGGAGTAATATTCCCCCAAGAAAACCTCTCAGAGTAGTTCATGAATGAAGAAAAAGAGAATCAGTACAGTGAAGGTCACTCACTGTGTTGATTTATGAGTCCTCAAACCTGGTTCAACCCTGATGCTGGCGACTCCCATCGTAAGTGGCTCAAGTGGTAGAGTGCCATCCCTGAGGGAAAAAGCTAAGGGAAAGTGCCCAGGTACTAAGTTCAAGCCCAACACTAGCAAGATCTAATCAAAACAAAAAATTAATAAACTAATGACTCATCCCTGCACTTTAGAACCCAGCCCTTGTCTATTGCTTCATGGTCCCTGTGCATACTTTTCTGATACTCAAGAGGAATATGTCACAGCTCCTGCCTCATGGAACCTCCAGTCCTGGGTATCAGTCTCATCCTTCCTGTTTGCCCAAAGATTATCTATCTACTATTCCCTCCTGATTTATCTGTCAGTTCAGGGAGATACGGAAAGGCCCTTGGCCTCACGTCTCCCTACTCGTGGTCTCCTCGATTGTTGTGTTTATTCTTAACCAGACTGGCTGCCAGGCAGGATGGGAGCAGCTCCGGCCTTCCTGGCAGTTGCCTCCCAGTTTTCTTGCCGGCTTTTCTGTCTCCCACAGTCCTCTGTCTTTCTGAGAGCTGCCTTTGTTCACTCACCAGCAATCTGCAACCTCTCATCCAGCCTCCCACCACCCTCTGGGCTTTGACTACTGAGAAGGGGAAGAGAAATCAGGGGGCCAGGGAGCCAGAGATAACACATCTTGGTGGGACTGGCCGGGTGGTGGGTACACACAGTTCGGAACAGGGCGATGGGTTCTGAGCATGGTGCTGCCTGCCTGCCTGCATGACCTTCAGCCTAGCTGGGCTCGTGATTTCAAACGAGCTGAACAACAGAATTCTGAGTCCTTTCTAGCTCCGAACACGCAAAGTTAGAAATTATGGATAATTATTACCTTAAAGTCACTATGTTCAATAAAATTGTACTGGCACACTTGTCTCTGGCAGGTAAAATAAATGTTTTCCCCCTTTCTTTTGCATGTTGCAAATAATCTACACTAAGATTACATTAATGATGTGTTTGTACCCTGTGTCTTCACTCTTAAAAGAAAATAGAAGTGCTGGGCACTGGTGGTTCACACCTATCTGCTCAGGAGGCTCAGATCTGAGGATAGTGGTTTGAAACCACTCCCAGCAGAAAAGTCCTGGTGAAACTCTTATCTTCAATTATCCACCATAAAACCAGAAATGGAGCTGTGATTCAAAGTGGTAGAGGACTAGCCTTGAGCAAAAGAGCTCAGGAATAGCTCCCAGTTCCTGAGTTTGAACCCTATGACTGGGGGGGAAAAAGGAATGCATTTATTTTACTTTATTTTAGTGCTAGTACCAGACTTGAACTTGGAGGCTGGCTGCTGTCCCCTAGCTTTTCCACTCAATGCTGATACGCTACCAAAAAGAGTCTCATAGACTTTCTTTCCCAGGGCTGGCTTTGAATTGCCATCTCAGCCTCCTCAGTAGCTAGGATTATAGGAGTGAGGTACCAGTGCTCAGCTAGGAACGTTTTTTATTTATTTATTTGTTTGTTTGTTTATTTGTTTATTTATTTATTTATTTATTTTGGCCAGTCCTGGGCCTTGGACTCAGGGCCTGAGCACTGTCCCTGGCTTCTTCCCGCTCAAGGCTAGCACTCTGCCACTTGAGCCACAGCGCCGCTTCTGGCGGTTTTCTATATATGTGGTGCTGGGGAATCGAACCTAGGGCCTCGTGTATCCGAGGCAGGCACTCTTGCCACTAGGCTATATCCCCAGCCCCATTTTTATTTTTAAAAGGAAAAAAAAGTGGATTTTAAAGAATAAAAGAGGGCTGGGGATTTAGCTCAGTGGAAGAGTGCCTGCCTGGCAAGTGCAAGGGCCCGAGTTCGGTCCTCAGCTCTGGGGAAAAAAAAGAAGAGTAAAAGAAGTTGGGTACTTGTGGCTCATACCTGTAATCCTAGCTACTCATGAGGCTGAGTGAGATCTGATGATTGTGGTTTGAAGCCAGCCCAGGTAGGAAAGTCTGCTAGACTCTTATCTCCAATTACGCACCAAAAAAGCTGAAAGTAGAGCAGTGGTCCAAGTGATAGAGCACTAGCCCTGAGCAAAAAAGCTCATGGACAGCACCCAGATCCTGAGTACAAGCCCCAGGACCAGTACAATCAACCAATCAGTCAATCAATAGGAATAACAAAACTTCCTGTTGGAGGCTCCAAATCCAGCTAGAGCAGCAGCTCTGGCCCAGTGGTAGTTTTAGCTGGGGATTTCCCACCACCAAGATGAAGTCTTTGTGAGATCTTCTAGCACCATCTTCTGGCCATATTCAGAAACAACCACTTAATTTGGTTTGCAAAAGATCCCTGAAGGGAATTATTGGCAAATGTTACTGGGGTCACAATCAGAACAAAGTTTACATATTTACGGGCCTAATTCACCCCATTCTCACACCCTCCTGCATTCACTTGTCATTTTTCCTTGCCGAAATGCTCACAGCTGGGACACCTTAGTAAGTCTTCTCTTAGAAGGCTTGAGGATGGTCACTTAGTCACTATGAATTTCACAGACATTTAAACCCTGGATAAAGCCACGTCAAGTCCCCAATCTCCAGCCTCTAACATATGCATGTGCCCATGTGATCAAACTTAATTCCATTCACCTCCACCTGTCTCTACTTTCTGGGTTCCCACAGATTTATATCTTGTTGGCTTTGGGACAAGCTTAAGCATTCCTAGGGGAATGGGAAAGTCCTCCCATTTGTCCCTTCTCACAGAGGCTGTCTGGAAGAGACCCTAGGGGCAGGACAGTAGACATGGCAAGCAACACTAGCTTAAACCACAGCTGCTGTATGCATTGAAAGCATCGTTGTAATTCCAGTTCTCAGGGCGCCTCTCCAGTCCTTCTGAACTCCAAGATCTTCACGTGGTTTGTTTGTGTGTGTGTGTGTGTGTGTGTGTGTGTGTGTGTGTGTGTGTGTGTGTGTGTTTTAATCACTGGAGAAGAATGGGAAAGCACATCCTTCCCAGGATGAAGGAGTGGCCTGGGAGCCCCTGATTGGTCTGCCCAGGGAGTGAAGGGCTGCCATATTTGGTGGACAGCAAGGAGGCCCCCTCCCACTAGCAGATCCTATATAGCTGGGTGGGTCTGACTGCTGGAGGTGTGCTAGAGGACTGACTGCTGAATCGTTTGCTTCCTGGCTCCAGAGACACGCTCCCAGCACAGAGCCCAGGTATGTGGGAAGGCATTTCTACAGTTAAGGTTGCTTGATTCTAGTCAGGTGTCTGCCCCAGAGTGAAAGTCATGCAGTCACTTCTTTACTTCCAGGCCCCTCCCTACCTTCTCAGGATGGGTCCCCAGCCGGTGGTAGAGTGGGGGGACAACTTGTGAGAATGTGCAATTTATTACTGCCCTTGTACTTCTTTCTTTCTTCCTTTCTTTTCTTTTCTTTCTTTCTTTTTCTTTCTTTCTTTCTTTCTTTTCTTCTTTCTTTCTTTCTTTCTCTTTCTCTCCTTCTTCTTCTTCTTCTTCTCCTTCTTCTCCTTCTTCTCCTTCTCCTTCTTCTCCTTCTTCTCCTTCTTCTCCTTCTTCTCCTTCTTCTCCTTCTTCTCCTTCTTCTCCTTCTTCTCCTTCTTCTCCTTCTTCTCCTTCTTCTCCTTCTTCTTCTTCTTCTTCTTCTTCTTCTTCTTCTTCTTCTTCTTCTTCTTCTTCTTCTTCTTCTTCTTCTTCTTCTTCTTCTTCTTCTTCTTCTTCTTTTCTCTGAGCCTGAGCGCTGTCCCTGAGTTTCTTTTTGCTCAAGGCCAGAACTTTACCACTTGAACCACTTCTGGATTTTCCAAGTATTTTATTGGAGATCAGATTCTCATGGAGGTGTTTGTTTGTTTGTTTGTTGCCTGGGGTAGCTTCAAACCTCAGATCTCAGCCTCCTGTGTAGCTGGGATTATAGGTGCAAGCCACTCCGCACCTGCCTGACCTTGCATTTCTAATGCAACAATCAAATGCTACTTTCAATATTAGTGGTTGTGATTTTATTCTGCTTTGAAGTCTTTGGCTACAAAAATCAAGGACTCTCTGCTTTGATTTTTTTGGCAAATTTAACTCATCCATAAAAATTTATTGTTATTATTCTCCTACCAAAAGGTCTGACCTGGTGACATGGAATGTAGCCCCTGGTCCAAATGAATGCTTGCTTCATGCCTGGGGCTCTGGAGAAGGCCAGTCTGAGTGTCCTATGGTGAGGGGCAAAAGGGGTAGTGAGGCAGAGGCAGTGGTAGAGGCTGGTTGCTCTGCCCTTCCAGGGGCAGAGATGACACAATGCCCACCACCAGGACGGGCCAGGGAAGCCTTGGGGCTCTTTCCAGAGATGACCAGTGTGCTCTCAGGCTAGGCATAGCCATTTGTTTTTAAACATTAAGAACCAGAGTGGTATCAGAGTTGCACATTTTAATAGGAACATCAAACCCTGGGGGACCAGGCAGGGGTGGCAGCCAGTATGTTAGGAACTAAGCAAGCTGCCGCTCAGCCCTGTCCGGCTCTGGCACGTCCTGACATCATGATAAGTCTCCATCTCAGAGACAGCTCCAGCCATAAGAACTTCTTGTGACCTTGACCCCCACAAATAGAAGTCCAGGTGCTAAAATGCCCTGATGGCTGGCCAGCCATGGGAGGTGGATGTCCACAGTGGCTATTGTCATTTCTGAAGCCAGGTGGAACGGCTACCAGAACTGAGATGGGGGAGGGGGGATCCTCCACGATGTCCCCAGCAGCCCTGTACATGCCCTGAGATGACCTTGTTTTAGGAATCCTAAGGCTCTGCTAACCTGCGCTTTCTCTGGCCTCAGGGCCACTGTAACCCAACAACACAGAATGTGAGTGCCATCCCGTGCAGAAACTCTGCTGGGCAGTAGGCAACTCTGGTGGCTGGGAAGCCAGCATCAGGCTGAGCTGAGTTCTACCTTCTCCTACTGTGCAGCTTGGGTCAAGTCTCTGCATTTCAGGCATATTATAAAATAGGAACAATAAGGTACCTGATGTATGAAAATGAAGTCAGGTGATATCCTAGAACTTAACACAGTGGCTGGCATGTAGTAAGTATATAATAAAAGCTGATAGGATGAGCAAGATTCTCCCCCTTGGGGTGAGGTGCTGCAATTCTTGTAGTCTACTTTGAACTCAACAAAAGGAGGGGGGCTGGGAATGTGGCTCAGTGGTAGTGTACTAGCCTAGCATGCACAAAGCCCTAGGTTCGGTTCCTCAGCACCATATAAACAGAAAAGGCCAGAAGTGACGCTGAGGCTCAAGAGGTAGAGTGCTAGCCTTGAGCAAAAAGAAGCCAGGGACAGTGCTTAGGTTCTGAGTCCAAGGCCCAGGACTGGCAAAACCTGCCCCCCCCAAAAAAAGGGAGGGGCTCAATTATGCTGTGATCCCACAGTTATGCCTGGGATCCTGCAGTTATGCCTGGGATCCCCTAGTTATGCCTGGGATCCCCTAGTTATGGCTGGGATCCTCCAGTTATGCTAGATGCCTTAGTCACATTTTCCTCCCTTTTGCTTCTTCCACCCCCCCTCCACTTTTTCTTATTACCATAAAGGCTTGAGAAGCAGCAACCAGTTTCTTAGGGTGATGGCAGGACATGGCTACTGCATGCCAGCTTAGAGAGTCAATGGGGGGGAGAGGGAGGTGTGGCTCAAGTGAGAGAGCGCCAGCCTTGAGCAGAAAATGCTCAGTGAATGTAAGGCCCTGAGTTCAAACCCCAGTACTGGCGCGCGCACACACACACACACACACACACACACACACACACACACACACAATACAAATGTACAAAATAGGGTTTGATCCTTGACTTGAAAGACTTGGGAGTCCCAGAGAATACCTGTGTGCTTTAAATCCTGACTCCTTTATTCAAAAATATTAGGTATATGCAAATGCATTGCACATATTCAGAGATAGCATGCATATTCAAAGACTTCATAATTGTCAGTCACAATCTGTTACCTGCCCAAGAAAGCTGAGATTGGCGGTAGATGGAATTTGGTATCTGGGGTCCCTACCCCACTCTCCCACCCCCACCCCATGGGTGCAGCCCATCCATGGGAATAGCTTTGGGGACAAAGTGCACGGCCCTTGGCTGGAACTCTACTCTTCTTCTCGGAGGCCACTGGAGAAATCTGACAGCCCGGGGTCCATCTTGTTCTCTGCAGATCCCACCACCATGAAGAAGCACGTGGGCGCCTGGTGGCTGGCCATTGCCTGCGTGCTGCTCTTCAGCCATCTCTCCCTGGCCAAGGCGCGCGGCGTGAAGCACAGGTTCAAGTGGAACCGGAAGCCTCTGCCCAGCCCTGTCCACGTCACCGAGGCCCGCGTCGCCGAGAACCGCCCGGGGACCTTCATCAAGCAAGGCCGGAAGCTCGACATCGACTTCGGAGCCGAGGGCAACCGGTACTACGAAGCCAACTACTGGCAGTTCCCCGACGGCATCCACTACGAGGGCTGCGCCGACGCCAACGTCACCAAGGAGATGTTCGTGGCCCGCTGCATCAACGCCACGCAGGCGGCCAACGAGGCCGAGTTCGCCCGCGAGAAGGACAAGCTCTACCAGCGGGTCCTGTGGCGGCTCATCAAGGAGCTCTGCTCCGTCAAGCAGTGCGATTTCTGGCTGGAGCGGGGCGAGGGCTGCCGGGTGGCCGGCCTGAACCAGCTCGCCATGCTCGGCCTGCTGCTCTGCATGTGGTTCATCCTGACCTAAAACGTGCAAATGTGGAGAGAGGCACCCCGGTTTCTCCTTCACCCCCACACCCACCCGTGGCCTGGCCGTCCCAGATGGCCGGCTCTTCAAGGGCCACGGCGTGCGTGTTCGCCCGCCTGGGCCTTCGTGTCCGTGCGTCATTGGCCCTCTGGCTCCATGGAGGCTGGGTCTGTGCGGCTGGCTCCTCACTGCCTTCTCTCGCTCCCCTCCCCACCCCCCCAGTGGGGTGCCTGGCACGCCACATTAAGCAATATTTGTCCAGTGAATCGGTTGGAAAAAGAAATCCACTGGGAACTGTGCCAAGCACTTCACCGTTCTTCTCAACTAATTCCTTGACATTGGGGGTTATTCCCATTTTACAGATGGGGAAACTGAGGCTCCGAGAGCCGTAGTGGCTCAGCAGAGTCCCACAGCCAGTAAGTGGCAGAGCTGGGAGTCAACCGTAGCCTATCACACCTCAGGTGTGCTGTTCTGTTCACCTCCAGGGAGGCCGCAAGGCCTCTGGCAGGGCTCAGAGGTGAACCTAGCCACACGCATCCCTTGTGAAATCACAGACTGTCCACTCCTAGAAATAGATACAAAGAATAGAGCCTACAGCTGGGTGCTTTGATACCCTGTCAGGTGGAAGTTTACTTTCATCCCTGTTGTCCAACTAAAGCATAAGGAAGGAAATTAAAATTGAAATAAAGTTAGAGGCCCAGAGTCGGGTTGTGAGGAAGTGGGAAGCTAATGTCCAGAGATCGGATTTATAGCGAGAGGTGTCAAGGGCACCAATATTCTTTTTCACAACAAAGTTAAGTGTTCACTCTTCCTGTCCCTGTTATTGTCTTTAATAATGCATTTAAGGGGGGGGGGGGTCATAGTGTATCTGCAAATAGCCTGATTTCTATTAATAGTCTGCAAGTCTATATATTTAAGAAAAAAACTAAACTGGAAGTGCCATGTCTGCTTCTCCTAGTCCTGTGTACCTGTGTCTAACTACAGCATTCTCTACAGTGCTTTCATGACTTCAGTGGCTCTTGACTCCTCTTTGGCAAGAAATGTTATCTCTATAAACCGCTCTATGACAAAATGTAATGACTCACCAACGCAGCCAAAAAGAGCGGCTTTAGAAAACCCAACCGAGAACCCATCTGTGTTCTCAGCAAAAGCTCATATACAAGCTTTCAAGTGAAAATCTGTATGAAGAATACGAATATTGTTTAAATAAAAAAATAGAATGAATCTAATGTTGTAAGATGTTCTGATAGGCTGGCTGGATCTTCTGAGAGCCCCCAGGAGTTGGTGAACATACACTCTCTCTTTCTTCCCTTCTGATAGTTTTCACTTCACTTTCACACACCCCTTTCTCCATTTTTCCCTCCTTCCTCCCTCTGGCTCCCTTTCAAACTTAAGATCCTCCTACCTCAATGTCCCCAGTGGTGAGATTACAGGTGTAAACTACAACACAGGCAATGCATTCTCTTCTGAAGAGCATCTATATGTGTGGGGGAAATGCACATTGGATGGCCCTACAGTCTATTCCCAATAGTTTAGAACATGAATGTTGATAGCAATACCACTCGTGCTGAGGTCCCACGCTATCGATCCTTCTCAAGGTTACCAAGGAAAGCCAGCAGGGAAGGACTTGGGGTGGGGGAGGAGGACAGGCCTGGTGGCTCCTGCTGGCCTAGTGACAGGGTTACTCCGCATTGCTGTACCAGCCTAGGAACTCTAAGTCAAAGAGCAAGATAAAAAAGCACAGAGCTGGCATAGATGACTTCTTGCGTGCTCCTGGAAAAAACAGTAATTTGATAACAAAGAACAAGACTCCGAGGGTGATGTTACCCTTCAGTCCTGGTTTTCATCAGGAGGGCACACAAGGCCTTGTGAGCAGAGTAGCTTCATTTCTCAGGTCCCAGGGCTCCACTCTCCAGAGTCCCATGTAGCCCCTCAAACTTAGTGTAGGTGGAGCAAGCAGCCATGGGAAGGTGAATTTCCACTCAGTGACTGGGATACATGATTTGTTTATGGGGATTTTTGGTTTGGGTTTTGTGCCCAGCCCAGGGCTTGAACTCAGGCCCAGGAGCTGTCCCTTAGTTGTTTTCTGCTCAAGGATGGACCTCTACCACTTGAGCTATACCTCTACTTCTGGCTTTTATTTTTTTTTACCAGTGGTTAATTGGAGATAAGAGTCCCAAGGACTTTCCTGCCTTGGCTGGCTTAGAGCCATGATTCTCAGACTCAGTCTCCTGCCGCTAGAATTGAAGGCATGAGCAACTGACACAGCTGTTTATAGAGTTTTTTAACTTGAACCTCTATGTATTTAAACAGCTTGACTTGTGTTTAGAAATTATGAGGTAAACTTTTTTGAAACTGGATTTTCACTTTAGCCGAGAGGATGCCTGATATGTCATGGAATTGTGTGACACTTCTGAATTATTTCTGATAATCATCACTTTACAACACGAATAATTTCACCAAGACTTGCTTTTTTCCCTTTCTATAAGTTGACTTGTTAAATATGGCTGTTAGAACAGTGACATCAAGATTGATACATAAAGCAAATCCCAAAAATAATCATAACACCAACATCTTATTATGTCAATGATTTTATCTCCCATGCTTTAATTTGCACATACAAATGTACATATTTTCTATTATAATATAGGTGAACTTCTTTTTTTTTTTTTTTTGGCCAGTCCTGGGCCTTGGACTCAGGGCCTGAGCACTGTCCCTGGCTTCCTTTTTGCTCAAGGCTAGCACTCTGCCACTTGAGCCACAGAGCCACTTCTGGCTGTTTTCTGTATATGTGGTGCTGGGGAATCGAACCCAGGGCCTCATGTATACGAGGCAAGCTCTCTTGCCACTAGGCCATATCCCCAGCCCAATATAGGAGAACTTCTATATTCAAACTTTTACTTAACTTTTTGGATGATCTTTTTGTCCATTTCCTCTCATTTTCCTTATTTCTTCATCCAACCCCCTTTTTCCACCTGGAGGTATAGCTTTTACTCCTTCATTGTGCTCAGATATAAAAGCAAGGTTTTTTGTGGTTTTTTTTTTCCACTTCGGTATACCATATTGAAATATATAAATAATATGTAACCTTCTTCAATTTAATGTCTTAATTTAACATTACACCTTGAAACTCTCTGGGTCAATAGCACTAGTTAACATATCCTTTGTACAAATGAATTAAGGTTGATTCTATCAATGCCTTGTGGGTAGATCTTCAAATTGTTTAGTTTTCTGCCATTGCAAGCAATACGCATCCTTGTATATCCAACCTTGCAATCTGCCTCTTTTATTTCTACAGAATAGATTCCCATGTGCAGGACTTCTGAGACCAAGTACATGTGCAATTCAGACTTTAGTAGTTATGACCCAGTTCTGTTCCATTCTAGCTGGAACAATTTCCATTCTTACCAGCATTTGGGAATAAAATTCCAACCACCCAACCCTAACATAATATTTTTTTAAGTATCAAAGCCAAGAATGACATGAGCTTGACAGAGTCTATGTCATTTAAGCATGAAAGCAACCTTTACCACAAACTCTATGTGTGGATCTTCTCTCCTTTGCAGAACACATGCCTAGAGCCTCCTGAGTTTAAGCTGAGCTGGGGGACCAGATGAGTATCTTAAAATGGTTAGTGATTCCTGTTGTAAGCCTGGTCCCTGAGCTGGGAATGTGGCTTAGCTATAGAGTGCTTGCCTAGTATGCATGATGCCCTGGGTTTGATTCCTCCACACCACATAAACAGAAAAAGCCAGAAGTGGTGTTGTGGCTCAAGTGGTAGAGTGCTAGACTTGAGCAAAAGGAGCTCAGGGACAGTGCTCAGGCTCTGAGTTCAAGGCCCCAGGATTAGCAAATAATAATAAATAAATAAACCTGGCCCGTGGCCCTTGCCCAAAATATCTGAAAGAGAAATGTGGGGCCAGTTGCTGTGGTCTATCTCCCTGCCCAGAGGCCACAGGTCAGAGACAAGCACAGGGTTTCCCTCTTCTCCTCTTGCCCGCCTGGCTGGCAGAAGACCCATTTCAGTTGGGCACCAACCTCTCCCTACTGGAAAGCAAAGACCTCAGCCTTCGGCACCCCAGGAATGAAGGCCTGTGTAGGTGGAAGAAGGGGGGAATTAGTGTGCTTTTAAGGCACCTCTAAGGCCAGTCTAGACTAAAATCTGTTTTCCAAAAAAAACACACTCAGTCATTCCTTTGGTGAATGGGAGCCTTCGCCTGACTTGGGCCTCACTTCTGAGCCAGAACAAACACTGACAAGAATTGCAATGCCATCTCCCTCAGCCTTCGTCTCTCTCTCTCTCTCTCTCTCTCTCTCTGTGTGTGTGTGTGTGTGTGTGTGTGTGAGCGCCCACGCGCATGCTTGTGTGTGTGTTTGTGTGTACAGTTTTTATGACCACCCTATCTAATGAGACACTCCTGGTCAAGACACCACTGATTCCCCCAAATTGTTCACCCTCCAATCCTCCAGTTCCCTGCCCCCCACCCCAATCCTCCCCTATCCCTCTCACCCCTCCACCCGGGGATTCCCAGATCTTCTTAAGGCTAACCCTTTTATGGAAAAGCCTGGCCTTCCTTAAACAATATAGATTGTTTCAACTCCAACAGACTGGGCCATGAACTGTGGAAGGAAATGGACAGGAAGCCACACAGAGAAGCAAGAGGAAACAGGCAGGTCAGGGCTGGAGGGACTAACACAGCTGGCCCCCCAGGAGAGAGATGGCGGCAGGGCAGGGATGAGGGTGAGGGGTGGAGGAAGGAAGGCCATGGCTATATGGGGTAGAATTGCTGGACTCGTGGGAGATGATGTGAGCATCAGGCTGCCTCCCCACACCCCCAGCCCCCAGGAGACCAGTTCAGCACCAAGGAGAGGGGTTTCAAGGCTTAAGATAGAGAATAGGGTCTTTCTGTAGTATATCCAAACCTGTAATTAAATGGATCTCATGTGTTTCAACTGGATGAGTTTTGTTTTTGTGTTGTTGTTGTTGTTGTTGTGTGTGTGTGTGTGTGTGTGTATGTTTTATTTCAGTTTTTTTTTTTTTTTTTGGCCAGTCCTGGGCCTTGGACTCAGGGCCTGAGCACTGTCCCTGGCTTCTTCCCGCTCAAGGCTAGCACTCTGCCACTTGAGCCACAGCGCCGCTTCTGGCCGTTTTTTTCTGTATATGTGGTGCTGGGGAATCGAACCTAGGGCCTCGTGTATCCGAGGCAGGCACTCTTGCCACTAGGCTATATCCCCAGCCCTCAGTTTTTATTTTTGAGGTAGAATCTCACTATGTGTAGCCCAGACTAGCCTTGAACTTGAGATTCTCCCAAGTGCTGGGACTATAGGCTTGTTCCATCATGCTCAGCTTAACTGGCTGTTTTAACCCAGGGCTACTTGGCAATCAAAAATGACATAGGGACCAAGCACTAGTGGCTCACACCTGCAATCCTAGCTTCTCAGAAGGCTGAGATCTGAGCATGGAGGTTTGAAGTCAGCCTGGGGAGGAAAGCCTTTGAGACTCATGTCCAATTAATCACCAAAAAGCTAGACGTGGAGTTGCAGTCAAGTTGTAGAGTGCTAGCCTTGAGTAAAAAAGCTCCGGGACAGTGCCCAGGCCTTGAGTTCAAGAACCATGACTGACACCAAAAAATAAAATAAAAAAGAGGGAGTGGGGCTGTCTCATTACAAAAAGTCTAAAAGAAATTGGGCAGGCAACCATAGACTCAAACCTTTGATACTGTGAACCAAAATAACCCTGCTCTCTTACAAACTGTCCTGTTGTTTGGGGGTTTTGTTGTTGTGTTACAGCAAGTGAAATCTAACACATCCATATTAACAAGGCTGTGTCAAAGAGACCAAGCTGAAAGAGCTTCCAATGGCCAAAAGTAGAAAAATTTGAGCAACAAAATTCACTAGTCATGAATTGAAGTACAAAGTATAAAATACATACCCATGAGTCCATGGGAATAGAAATAAATGGCGAGAGGAATTCCCAGGTCCAGGAATTCTCCAATGGCTGATGTGGACACTCTGCCCTCTAGGGGGAGCGTGTGGAGGGAACATGGCGACTTTCTTCCAAGGACACAGAAGAATAGCCCTGTCGTGGAGAATCCTCAGCCAGCACCAGCGGTGACCAGTCCTGTGGAACATCAACAAAGCTTCCTGTGTAGCTTGCTCCCATAAGACCCATAAGCCCAGTCTAGCCATGCAGAAGGCACTGGCTAAATCAAAGGGATATTATGCAAAACTCATGACCAGGGCTCCTCACCACTGCCAAGGTCACCCAGCAGTGGGAGAGCCCATCACAGTCCCGAGAAGCCCAAGGAAACATGACGGCGAGATAAGGCAGCCCCACTAGCTCGGGAGTTGAAACAAAAGTGTCACGTTCATGTGAAGGATTGACATGTGCGGGCCCTGGGGATGAGTAATGGGAACTCTTCGTACTTCTTAATGTGCCCATGGCTTGAACATTGTTCTAAGAAGATAACAAAAAGATGAAAAAAAGGCAAGCAGCAATAACGGTGCAGTGGTGCACACCTGTTATTCTGGCTACACAGGAGGCTGACACCGGGAGCACAGTTCCAGTCCAGACAGAAAAGTTCACAAGATCCTGTATCAGGAGAAGGGGGTGGCAGTGCACACCTGTCAGTATATAACTATAGGAAGCCTAAAATGGGTGCCTGGATGGGAAGTAAGACCCAGCTCAAAAAGTAATCAGCAGCCAGGTGCCAGTGGCTCACGCCTATAATTCTAGCTACTCAGAAGGCTGAGAACTGGTTCAAAGCCAGTCTGGGCAAGAAAGTCAGTGAGGTTCTTATCTCCAATTAACCACAAAGAAACAGAAGTGGTGCTGTGGCTCAAAGTGGTGGAGCACTAGCCTTGAGCACAAGAGATCAAGGACAGCACTCAGGCCCTGAGTTCAAGCCCCACAATCAACAACAACACAAAAAAGATTAATCAGCATTGGAAGTATGAATCGGTAATGGTGCTAGCTTAGCAAGCAAACATGAGGCCCTGAGTTCAAACTCCAGTATTGCCAAAGAAAAAGCAAGCAATAACAGAAAATATTTATTTGTAATACAAGATTATTATTCTGATTGGTTTAAAAAAAAACTCCCACAATTGGACTGGGGTGCAACTCAGTGACAGAGCAGGTACTTAGCATGCATGAGGACCCTGAGTTTGATTCCCAGCACCACAGAAACAAAACAAAACTTCCATAACCAAAGGAGCTAAACAATCCAATTTAAAATGAACAAGCAAACTTGAGCTTAATGGCAGAGTGCTTGACTGGCATGCATGAATCCCTGGGTTCGATTCCTCAGTACCACATAAACAGAAAAAGCCAGAAGTGGCGCTGTGGCTCAAGTGGTAGAGTGATAGCCTTAAGCAAAAAGAAGCCAGGGGCAGTGCTCAGACCTAGAGTTCAAGCTGTGCCCCACCCCCAGGACTGGAAAAAGAAAAGAAAAGAAAAGCCTGGCAAAGGAAGTGAACAGATAATACATACAAGCAAATGGCTAAGAAATAAGGAAAATGGGGCTGGGGATATAGCCTAGTGGCAAGAGTGCCTGCCTCGGATACACGAGGCCCTAGGTTCTATTCCCCAGCACCACATATACAGAAAATGGCCAGAAGCGGCGCTGTGGCTCAAGTGGCAGAGTGCTAGCCTTGAGCGGGAAGAAGCCAGGGACAGTGCTCAGGCCCTGAGTCCAAGGCCCAGGACTGGCCAAAAAAAAAAGAAATAAGGAAAATGCTTAGCCCTGTGTGGTAGCACAGGCCTTTAATCCCAGAATTTGAGAAGCAAATGCAAGAGAATTGCAACTTCCAGGTCAGCCTAGGCTACATATTGAGAACCTGTCTTAAAAACAAACAAACATGAAAGTACTTAATCTCACTAATGATTAGGGAGATACATGTGACATTAAAATATCAGTTCGATTATGGTTGCCCAACAGTTTAAAGGACAAGTTATATCCAGCAAGCATGAGAATCACTGAAATGTATTCACATAGAGCTTGCACAATTAAATATAAATTAATATGGGCAAATTTAAGGAAAAAGAAAGATATACACTGGGCACCAGTGGCTCATGCCTGTAATCCTAGCTACTCAGGAGGCTGAGATCTGAGGATTGCAGATGCAAGGCAGCCCGGGCAGAAAGTCTGTGAGACTCTTATCTCCAATTAAATCACAGAAAAGGCTGGTAGTGGCTTTGTGGCCCAAGAGGTAGAGCATTAGCCTTGAGCACAAAGAGGCTTAGACACAGAGCCCAGGTCCTGAGTTTGAGCCCACAACCGACAAAAAACAACCAAACAAACAAACAAAACAAAAAACAACCAAAACTTTGCTGCTGTGGGGGACCTTCTGAGGGACCTGCGAAGTTGCCCAGGCTGGAGCCAGGGAGCCGGGCCTCGAACCCACCTCAGAGCCTGATTGGCAGGCCAACATGGCCACGGACCTGGGCACAGAGAACAACTGGAGCCTAGAGCTCTGGTCTCAGGGCAGGGCTGAGAGCACGGGGACCCTACAATCTCTTCCACACTTCTGTGGAAAGGAAGGCAAGACATGAGCAGCCTGGAGCCTCTGCCTCTGTTTCCAGAAATGAAAAACCAGAAATGCACCCCTCCCAGAAGTTCCAGAAGTTCCACTGCCCTGCACATCCCTTCTTAAAGCCCCTGGAATCTCTCTCCTTGGGTCACTTTGGGGAGCCTGCAGTCCCCAGGGCACAAATTCCATCCCACACCTTTCCACGAAGCCAAGAAGGAAGCCGGAGATGAGGGTGAAGACGCAGAAGAGGAAGCGAGCTAGGGGGCTCCCATTGTTCTCGGGACTCCAAAGGCACGCGTGGGGCCAGGGCAAAGCACCGGGCTCCGGGTTTTGTCACTGCTTCCTGCTGGCTGGAAAGGAAGGGAACCCTGCTGAACAAAGAGACAGGGGAAAGTCCGAGGTCCCCTGGGGAGGGGACAGCTGGGAGCGCACTGGGAGGGGAGTAGGGACTAGGACACCCGTATGGGAACTAGTCATTGCCTGGGAATATACCCAAGAGTCCTCAGAGACCCCCATGTCTGTCACCAAACCAGGCATCAGCATCCGCCCCCCCCCCCCGCACCCCCAGCATTTGGTTTTCTGCCTTCAAATGACTGGACTTTTCCCACAGACATTTCAAACGTTTGCTAAAGGCTGGGTGTGGTGATGTGTACCAGTAGTTGCAGCACGGGGAGGGAGGGCGAGGGAGAGGAGGATCACAAGTTTGGGACCAGCCTGGATTGTAAAATGCTAACAATTTTTTTTAAAAAAAATAAAGAATGGTTACAGTACAAACAACAATAAAAACTACGGGTCCCCAAACTTTTTATATTGAATGTCCAAGCTCTTAGAGAGCATTTTTTTCATTTATGTCAAAATTTATTTATACAATATACATTTTTTGGCAGTACTGGGGTTTGAACTCAGAGCCTTAAGCTTGACTACAATCACACCCCCAGCCACTTTTGCTTTTAGGTTGTTTTTGTTTTGTTTTTCAGGTAGGGTCCCTCACTTTTTGCTAGAGCTGGTCTCAGATTGACCTCAGACCACAATCTTCCTGTCTATGAAACCCGGATAACTGGGATTACAGACACATCACCATACCTGGCTTGTTGGTTGAAATGAAATCTCACTAACATTTTTGCTAGGCAGAGATTCTCCTGACTGCTGCCTCCCTTAGTAGCTAAAATTAGAGTCATGGTATACACATATACTTTATTTATTTTTTTCTTATTTATTGTCAAAGTGATGTACACAGAGGTTACAGTTTTATATGTTAGGCACTGGATACATTTCTTGTATTGTTTGTTACCTCCTCCCTCATTCCCCCTTCCCCTTCCTCTTTTCCTTCTCCCCCCATGAGTTGTTCAGTTGGTTTATACCAAACAGTTTTGCAAGTATTGCTTTTGTAGTCGTTTGTCTTTTTATCCTGTGTCTCTCGAGTTTGGTATTCCCTTTCACTTTCCTAGTTCTAATACCAGTATAACACACATATACTTTAAAACATCATTACTCATTATTCTCTGTATTATCTTAATCTGTATTTTTGTAATAGTCCTTAAACTCCTTAGGATTTGTTTGAAAGTTTTAGTTTAAGTAACCAAAACAAAATGTTATAATATTAATAATAGTGATTAGTTTTTCTAAGTGTTTCTTTTAATTTTAGTTGTAAAGGTGCTATACCCCAATGTACAAAAGGGTTACAGTTCCATAAGCCCGGCAATGAGTACATTTCTTTTTCAACAGTGTCACCCCCTTCCTCATGTTCTCCCAGTTCTTCCCCCCTCCCAGCCCCAACTTCCTTTCTAGGCATTTTTAAAGCATTTACTCTAAAAACTGCTTGAGATGTTGCAGTGTTACACCCATTCTGAAGATGGAGAAAGCAAGATGGAGAGAGTGGAATCCAACATCTCACTGTGAGGGGAACTAGGGTTCGAACCTGGGAAGCTGAGAACCTGAGAAGCTGAGCACGTGCTGGCTGTGTTTCCAAAACAGCATCTCAGGCCACGGAAGCCAGAAAGACATCTCTCTCCAGGATGTGACGCCCCCACAGACTCCCTTCTCCCTATACATCGTGCTGTGGGGGTGAAGGCACATTCCAAGCAAAGACAGATTCATTAAAATTCAAGTTGCCCCCGGTGGGGAGTGGGGGCTACGCGTCATCGTGCCACCAGGAGGCGCGCTAGCACCGCCCACCGCGCAGGGCCCGGGCCCAGCCTGCCCGCCGCTTTTGCGCCGGCCGGGACCCACGGGAAGGAGCCGGCTTTTCCCCGCATTCTCCCTCGCTATCGCGCAACCGGATGGAAGCCTGTCGTTTCCCGCATTCTTCCTCGTCATCGCGCACCCGGGTGGAAGCCTATGGTCGCCCAGCCCCTCCGCTCGGCTGCACCGGGGATGGGCAAGGACCCTGAAACTGCCAGAGAACCGCAGAGACAGCAGGGGCCGCCAGGGGCCGCTATCGCTCCCTCTGCCTCTTATGGGTACCCGCCAAGAATGCGGGTAGAGTCCTGCGGAGGCCGCCCCAAGGGTAGCTGCTGCTGCAAGTGTGTCCCACCAGATGGCGGGCAGAGCCCCTGGGTGAGTTCTGCCTCATTAGAAACCAGAAGCCAGATCCTTCTCATTCAAGTGTCAAAGACCTTCCTTCCCTCCAGACAGCCAAAGGTGGGCGGGGGGGGGGGGGGGTGGAGGGCTGGTGTGGGGGGAGAATAGGTTGAGGGGGAAAGGGAGGATCTCTATCTTGAGGAATACAACCCTGAACATGGCAGAAAGACCTCTGGTTTCTGGAAGCTTCTGTTTCAGAGAAGTAAACCAACCAACAAATAAAGAAGCCAAGTCCTACAGTGCCAAGTCAACGAAGCAATAAGGTAAGAAAGGACGAAGTGATGGAGTCTCTAGACTAGGCACGGCTGCAGAAATGGTAGATCTGCTGGTATTCTGCACACTGGACAATTAAGACAATGCATTTACTATATGGAAATTTCACCTCAAATGGCACTGTGTGTATGTGTGTGCTCAGCACGCATGTGTGCATGCCAGTCCTGGGGCTTGAATTCAGTGCCTAGGCCCTGTCCCTGAGTTTCTTTTAAGGCTAATACTCTCCCACTTGAGCCACAGCTCCACTTTCAGCTTTTTGTTGTTTGTTTGTAGCTAGCTCATTGGAGATGAGTTTCAAGGACTTTCTTCCCCCAGCTGGCTTGGAACTGAAATCCTCATGTCTCAGCCTCTTGAGTAGCTAGGATTCCAGGTGTGAACCATCAGTGCCAAGCTCATTTAGCATCTTTTTTAAACAGTAAAAAGCTGACAGCCCATCGTTCACACCTGTAATCCTACCTACTCAGAAGTTTGAGACTTGAGGACTGTGATTTGAAGCCAACCCATGGCTGGGAAGTCCCTGAAACTTTTATCTCAAATAAACCACCAAAAAAAGGCGGAAGTAGGGGCTGGGGATATGGCCTAGTGGCAAGAGTGCTTGCCTCATATACATGAGGCCCTGGGTTCAATTCCCCAGCATCACATATATAGAAAATGGCCAGAAGTGGCGCTGTGGCTCAAGTGGCAGAGGGCTAGCCTTGAGCAAAAAGAAGCCAGGGACAGTGCTCAGGCCCTGAGTCCAAGCCCAGGACTGGCCAAAAAAAAAAAAAAAAAAAAAAAAGAATATCTAGAAAAGGAAGACATTTGTCAAGGGAGTGAGGGGACCTTTTTTTTTTTTTTTGGCCAAAGGAACATTGTGCTGATACTGGAAAAGTGAGAGTGAGCTATAGGAAATCCACTGCGCCCAAATCTAGTGTGTCCTCCTGCTAAGATGCTGAACAAAGAGAAAACCATGGCTTCAATGAGCTTATGTTGGGAGTTGGATGCCAGTGGCTCACATCTGTAAACCTAGCTTCTCATTCAGGAGGATGAGATCTGAGAATCAAGGTTTGAAGCCAGCCCAGACAGGAAAGTCTGTGAGACTATCATCTCCAATTAACCATCAAAAATCCAGAAGTGGGGCTGTAGCTCAAGTTGTAGAGCTCCAGCCTTGAGTAGAAAAATCTGAGAGAGAGAGAAAGAGAGAGTGAGAGAGAGAGAGAACGAGAGAGAACAGGCCCTGAGTTTAAACCCACTACTGGTCCAAAATTAAAGAAACAAAAAAGAAACTGGGTACCAGTGGCTCATGTCTGTAATCCTAGCTACTCAGGAGGCTGAAATCTGAGGACTGTGGTTCAAAGCCAGCCCAGGCATAAAAGTCTCTTCCAATTAGCCACTCAAAAACCAGAAATAGGGGCTGGGAATATGGCCTAGTGGCAAGAGTGTAGGTGAAGCCCTAGGTTCAGTTCCTCAGCACCACATATATAGAAAAGGCCAGAAGGGGCGCTGTGGCTCAAGTGCTAGAGAGCTAGCCTTGAGCAAAAAGAAGCCAGGGACAGTGCTCAGGCCCTGAGTTCAAGCTCCAGGACTGGCAAAAAAAAAACCCACCAGAAATAGAGCTGTGGCTCAAAGTGGTAGAGCACTAACCTTGAGCAAAGGAGCTCAAGAGCAGTGCCCAGGATCTGAGTTCAAGCCCCATAAGTGACAAAGGAAGGAAGGAAGGAAGGAAGGAAGGAAGGAAGGAAGGAAGGAAAGAATTTTTCTAAGCATTTCCATGCCATTGTACTTTTTCACTGAGTATTAGATTATAGCTTCCATCCTCTGTTACTGGAATTGATTTTGTGATAGGTCTATAGACTTTAATATAGTTTCTCTACAGATTCTGCATAAATTATTACTTACTGTGAGACCAGTCTTTATCACCAAGACTCAAATCTCATTTATGAAGTGTAAGGAAATGAAAATATTATCCTTCCATAAGTTCCCCAAGAAACACAGTGTTATGGTTCTTCAGTTGTCTGAGGGAAGCATTTTCCTAGCGGGGGAGAAAGCAGTCCATGTCATTATTGCTCTGCAGTATTCATTTACAATATTCTACGTGACTTCTTGGGTTGAGTTGTCCTGTGAGGAGCTTCTCCTGGGATCTTTCTTCTTCTCCAATCTGTAAAGTCAATTACACAGTCCCGAAGAGCAACTTCATGACTATAAGAGTAGCTTAAATTTAGTCTCAAAAAGCCTGTACTCAGCATTATTTCCATCTCAATTTAGCACGGATTTCAATGACTAAAGTGAGAAACATGCAGTTTATAATCCTTGGGTAGATGTTTTTTTGGATCCCAGTTCAAAAGAGGAATGGATTTATAAAAAGCACTTATTTCATCTTCTTGGGTAACAGGCCCTCAAGTGGTGGCATGCATGGGGACGGGGGGAGGGTGCTGGATAAGGTGTTAAGTCTCCATGAAGGGTATCAGAGTCAGCGTCATGCTTGGACTGTCTTAATACTGCTTGAGCAAAAACTGGGAGAGGGGCTGGGAATGTGGCTCAGTGGTAGAGTGTTTGCCTAGCAGGCATGAAGCCCGGGGTTCGAGTCCTCAGTACCACATAAACAGAAAAAGCTGGAAGTGGTGCTGTGGCTCTGGTGGTAGAGTGTTATCAAGCCCCAGGACTAGCAAAACAACACACACACAGACACACACACACACACACACACACACACACACACACACACACACACACACACCCTGGGAGAAATGAGGGAGGGGGTAACACTATTCAAAAAGAAATGTACTCATTACCTGACTTATATATCTGTAATCCCTCTATACATCACCTTTACAACAAAAAATACTGCTTGAGCAAGTTCAGGGCTGGGGGTTGAGAGTTAGCTTACTAGGCCTTGGGGATCACAAAATCAAGGTCATCATTAGGTCTGAGGATGTGTCGTTAGAATCATTGGGGTGAAGATGTAGAGTTAGGGATGGGATTCATGTGTCTGTGGCTCTGTTCCATTATCTTTCCAGAGTTAAGAGTTCTGGGTGATTCGTTTATGGAGTCTTCCATCTTAGCAGAGAATCAGTCTCAGGAGATTTGGGGCCAATTGAGCATTAATCCATTGCTACTTGGGACTTTGGACCTTCCAGTTCAGACAGAGTTAAGGTCAATGTGTAAGCAAAGCCTTGCTCTCTGGGGCCTGGTGTGTCCAGTCATTGGTGAGCTGTGACCACTTAGCACAGGTCATTGACCCAGTGTCTGCTCTGCTGCCTGTTAACACGTTTCTTCCGCCTCAGGGTTGTCAGCTGCCTTCCAAAGGCCGGAGGTTCTTAATGGAGGACACGAGGAACACCCACATCTGGGTGCTGCTGGCCCCAGGTGGTGTGAGCAGGTGTGGGCTGGTGGCACCAGGGCATCTCCAAGGGACTACATGACCAGCAGAGGACACTCAAAATCATGAGTCATGGAGCAGCATTTCTGTTATTAATCCCTTATCTGCTAGGAAATTTGCAAATATCTCCTCCCAATCTGTAAGATTTTTTTTTGTGTTGCTGGTTGTTGTTGGCTGTGGGTTTTTTTCCCTTCTTTCCTTTTGTTTCCTTCCTTCCTCCTTCCTCTTCCTCTCTCTCTCTCTCTCTCTCTCTCTCTCTCTCTCTCTCTCTCTCTCTCTCTCTTTCTCTCTCTCATGTGATGGTCCTAGGGCTTGAACTCTAGGACCTAGATGCTGTCCCTTAGCTTTTCCACTCAAGGCTGGTGTCCTAGTTTTTTTGCAGATTAATTGGAGATAAGAGTCTCGCCGATTTTTCTGCCCAGGCTGGCTTTGAATTGTGATCTTCAGATCTCAGCCTCCTGAGTAGCTGGGAAGATGTGTCAGCTGCCAGCGCCGGCTGGCTGTGTTGCATGTGAAGTTGCAGTGGCACCATTTGTTTACTTTTGCCTTTTCTGCCTGTGATTTTGATGTCTTTCAAAACATCAGGGAACAGACTTTAAGTGATAAGGTGAGTGGAAGTCCAAGCTGGCACTGGTGATTATAGGCTCACACCTATAATCTTAGTTACTCAGGAGGAGGATTAGTGCGCACGATGCCACAGGTTCCATTCCCGCACATCACACCACAAAATCATGAAATAGCTTTCTCTAGTACACTTTGCTCTGCTATCAACAATGTGATGCCTTCTGGGTTATTATGACGCCAGCCACCCAGCTCCCAGATGCTGAGCAGATGTTGGCTCTGTGCTCCTGGACCTCACAGCCTCTGGAACAATGAGCTAAATAAACTCTCTGTTCTTTCTAAACTCTCTAGTCTCTGGCATTTTGTTGTAAGAACAGAGAGTGAACAGAGGCAACTTGACAGCTAGCTCTGGTCCTGTTCAAACAAACTCTGAGGGAAGAAAATCAACTTCCCATTCCCATCTCCTAACTTTACAAACACCCTCCCCGGACCAGAACTCCCCTCTGGGAGAGACTCACAGACCAAATCCACAGGGAGACTTCTCTTTGAAAAGTGCTTTATTTCAATGAGACCTAAGTCAGGTGCATTAACACATATCAAAAGGTTACAAAAGTGTATGGCTCCCTATTGAGGCCTTGTCAAATTACATTAAGATGTCTAAATGTATCCATTTTCACTTCAGATCCAAACATTGAACCCAGTCAGTCATGTACCATCCCTGAAAGGCAAGTTAGGATGAGGAAAAGTATATTTCACAAAACTAAGAAAGTATATTTCACAAAACCTTTAAGAAACGCTAGCCACTACACACACCAGCAACCAGCAGCCTGGAAACAGGACTGCGAACTGCCAGGAAAATGCCAGGGAGAAGAAACTGGACTTCCTTCTCAGCGTGTGCCTCTCTGTGCTCAGCTTAGAAACAGCCTGGGAAGGGAAAGGGGAATTTTAATATCCCAGGACAGAGTAAACATTTTCACTTATGTCTGAAACAAACACTCATGCTTATTTTTACCTCTCCAGGAAGATCTCTCTCCTCTGACTCAAGCAACACCTCTGTGAAACAATTTAAGTAGGAACTTGGAAGTTCTGTGTGGCTAAGAGGCTCTGGTGATCTGGACTGTGTCTCATCCCTCAACTTAGGATTTGGTCACTGTGAGACATTGAAATTCCCTTGGACACGTAGAGATTTCTTTCTTTCTTGAAGGTGTATCCTTAACACCACATTGAGTTACAAAACTTTGAAATAAAATGTGAGTTATTTGTTTCATTTTTGTTTGGTTGGTTGATTTGTTGATTGGCTGAATGACTGATTGGCTGGTTGGCTGGTTTTGTTGATTTAGAAAGGCCTTCTCACCTAAGGCCTATAATTCTAGCTACTTAGGAAGTTGAGATCTGAGGATTGTGGTTCAAAGCCATCTGGGTAGGAAAGTCCATAAGACTATTATCTCTCTTATTTCCCAAAAGCCACAAGTGGAGCTGTGGCTCATGTGGTAGGTGCTAGCCTTGAGCACAAAAAGCTCAGGGTCAGGGCCCAGGACCTGAGTTCAAGCCCCAGGTCTGGCACAACACACACACACGATTTCTTTCTCTTTTGGCTCCTACCTCTTTCCATCCTCCTGACACCAAATAACCACTCAACTCCACAGAAAACAATTCATATAAATCAAGATGTTTTTACAGAGAGAACAGATTTGGAAGGGAGGAATTATCATGGGCCACAAGCATAATGACAAAATATCTTCATCTGGAAGTTTCCAGGATAGGATATTGTTTTCTTTTTTGGTAAGTAGGAAGGAGAGAATGGTATAACTACTTCTCTTGAAATGTCTTTGAAGTTAAGACATATCTCAGAACTTAACTTGAGCTGGGTCATTAGCCATGGAGGGCTGGTTCTCCTGAATGTTCATCCTCAATTCCAAGTTGAAGTCCAGCCAGCTTGGAAAACAGGATATAGTGTGTGTGTGTGTGTGTGTGTGTGTGTGTGTGTGTGTGTGTGTGTGTGTGTGTGTGTGTAGGTATTTGGGCTTGAACTCATGGCCTTGGCACTGTGAGCTTTTTTATTCAAGGCTGGTGCTTTACCACTTAAGCCACAGTTCTACTTCCTGCTTTCTCTGGAGAGAAGAATTTCATGGACTTTTTTTTGCCTGGGCTGTCTTTGAACTGGGGTCCTCTGATCTTAGCCTTCTGAGTAGCTAGGATTACAGGCGTGAGCCACCAGTGCCCGGCTAGGGTGCACACTCTACCAACACCTTGGCAATCTGTCATTGTGCTTCTCTTCTGCTCGCCGAGTAGCAGCACTTCTGCCCCTGTAAGTCATCGCCACCTGACTAATTTGATCACAGAGAATGTGACCTTGTGCTTAATTCTACCCCACCCTCACCCAAGCCTTTTCCTCCACTTGATCTAGTAACTTGAACCTTTGGTAGAAAAAAAAAAAGCCAGATGCAACTAAACTGCTTTTCATAAGTTGGGGGAAAACAAAACAAAATCCCTATACATTGGTCTTTTGTTGTTTGGGGGGGGTTGTATTTTTTACACAATTTCAGGTTCATTGCACACAATTATGTAACCCACACCAATCAACTGAAGAGTTCAAAGCTTCGGGCTATGTAATACACTGAGAAAAGCTGGTCCTTGCTGTGTAGCATCTGCATTTCAACTGCTGCTGTTTCAACGGTGCCAGGGGTGGAAACCAAGGTCCTATGCATTGCTAAACATGGGACCTACCACTGAGCTGTGCCCCTAGCTGAGTTTCAAATTTGTGTGTGTATGTGCTGGTGCTGGGGTTTGAACTCAGGGCCTGGGCCCTGTCCATTAGCTTTTTCCTCTCAAGGCTGACACTCTACCAATCAAGCCACACCTCCCCGTCTGGCTAACCACAGATAGCAGTCTCATAGACTTTCCTGCCCTGGCTAGCTTTGAATTGTGATCATCAGGTCGTAGCCTTCTAATTGCTAGGAACACTGGTGTGAGCCACCAGTGCCCAGCTGTTTCCAAAACCCTTGATCAGATCATTAGGATGTGAGAAACTGATGTCTATTCTTTTTTCTTTTTTGCCAGTCCTGGGGCTTGAACTCGGCCTGAGCACTATCCCTGGCTTCTTTTTGCTCAAAGGTAGCACTCTACCACTTGAGCCACAGTGCCACTTCTGGCTTTTTCTATATATGTGGTGCTGAGGAATCAAGACCCCCACCTTTTAAAAGCCAAGTCTTCTTGGTCTCATGTTCTTGGAAAGTGACCTGGCAAACTGGCATTCTGTGACGTTTCCATATTTAACAGGATCAGATTGGAGAGCTAGTGCAAATTACAGAGAACTTCTATAAACCAGAAATAGCTGTCCAATAAGAATAAGTAGTTAGTAATTTGCTTTGTGGAAATTCTTCCTCCCAGCCCCTCTACCCCACCCCAAGACAATTACTGGAGTGATGAAAGCCTTGAATATTCAAGATAAAAATAACTGGAAGAGAAAAAGAAAAATCTCAGACGGAGTTCTTTTTTTTTCCCCCTAATGCAAATCTGGGTGTATAACTGCACACAAAACTACTCTTTCTCATGGGTGACAAAGGAAGCTTTGCTCCGCCCCTAAGCCCCTCCCCAAGCCCCGCCCCCACCCCAGAGTCCACTGAGGTATATACTTGACACTCAGCTCCTCTGGCTTTCCACCCCCTGGGGTTGGAGGGAATGGGGGTGCTGCCCCAGAGGAGGAAGTAGGCTTGTTAAGAGATACTTGGCAACGTGCCTAGTGGCAGCATGCCATCTTTCTGAAAATTCACAGAGAAAGTACAATGGTGAGATATTTAAACAGGCCTTGGAGGAGGCTCAAAACACAGGCAGGTCTGGGGGGAGAGGAGAGGGCCTAGGGCAGGAAGGGCTCTGTCCCAAAGGTCTGCCTTCCTTTAGGGTGCTGTTTAGGGTGCTGGCCAGAAGCTCCCCTTCTCTCAGCTGCCCAGCTCTGCAAACCTTCTTTGGAGAGAGCCCTCATTCTTGGATTGCATCTCCATGCACAAGTTGAGGGAAGCAACAAGAATCCAGAGCCTGGAAGAATAAAACCTCAACTTCAAACACCTGGCCTCTACCCTTCCCTTTCACTAAGGAAGGAGCTTGGGAACTTCCTGTCCACCAAGTCAGACACGGAGCATGAGCCAATCAGGCTCACATGCCCAACAGTGATGCTTTTGTCTCCTGAGACTTTCTTTACCCCAGGGGAACACTAGGGAAAACAGGTTGGCAGCTTGGTGAAAGAGGCAAGCTCAGCTGACTCTCATGGTGGCCATGGAGCAGGGGCAGAGGCTGAATCCATTCTTCTCAGGCATCCAGAACTACACATTCCTCTTACTGAAAGCGACCAACAAACATTTCCAGTGTAAGAACTTCTCAGCTCATTGCATCTATCCCTTCTTTTCCTTGCCATTGAATTGGCCCCAAGAGTGTGGGGCTATCATTCTGTTCATTTCCAAGAATCTTACATTCACCCATCCTTCTAGACATACAGGGAGCATCTCTTTGTATGTGCGTGTGTGCCAGTACTGGAGCTTAAACTCAGGGCCTGGGCACCATTCACAGCACCACTTCTGGCTTGAGCCACAGCTCCACTTCTGGCTTTTTGCTGGTTAATTAGAATAAGAATCTTGTGTACATTTCTGCCCATGATGGCTTTGAACAAGGATCCTCAGATCTCAGCCTCCTGAATAGCTATGGTTATAGGTGTGAGTCACCAGCGCCCAACAGGAGAATTTCTTTGAACTTGCAAGTCCTCAAACAGAGAGCTGGTGGGACCTTCTTTCCTTCCACACATGGGCCAATTTGTGCAACTGCCCTGGCACTGAAGGGAAGAAATATTTCTTTCATCCAAGGCCCCTCAGATCATTGTTCATCTGTCTCTTCTGCCCAGGGCAGCGCCTCTGCCAGCCTATGGCTCTCGTGCTGGTTGTGTGGAATCAACTGCATGTGAAAATCACAGTGAGGCACATAGACTTGCATTGTGTGCGTGTACACACATGCACACATGCATGTACATATTTTCAGTCCTCCAGACAGAAATAAAAGTCCTTACAAGTGAAAAAGAGGGAGCCAGGGATCCTGGGGTGCAGAGTTGTCCGCTGGTTTCTCCATCCTGTTCTGTGGAGCAAAAGATGGAGCTGGAGAGCTCTGTAATTAAACATTTCCATGGAAGGAAAGCACCCAGCTTCCTGTGGGTCTTCTCTGGTCAAGGACAGCCCCTGGGGTGTCTGGATCCCCTCATTCCTGGGGCTCAGATTGCTGCTGGGGTTTCAGCTATCTCCTCCAGTCTTTGCCGAATCATTAGCCGGAGCACAGTGTACCTGGGGGGGCGAGAAACAGCCTATGGTAGAGGGCAGTGGGGAACACAGCCCTTCCTCAGGGCCTTCCCAGCACCCAAGTAGCAGCAGGTGTCCCCAGGAAACATGTGTGCCTGTCCCTTTGCTTCTGTCATAGTCTAGCCATTTCCTTGCTTGTGTTCATTTTCTCAGCATGGATAAAGAGGGCAAATCCTAATTAGATCATTTTATCATGGTTAGAAAGGCTTGGTAAAGGAAGGGCAGACATGTGAAATGTTCAACAGCAGCAATAAGAGTCCTACTGAGTGCTTACTATGACCAAGGTACTGTGCATAGTACTTTATATGCACAGTGGCTCACTAAGCTCCCCCCCCCACAGGGTGGAGTATATGAATTGGTCAATATTTTACTCTTGGGGGGGGAAACTACAGCCACCACTGGGTATGGGGTCCCTGGCCCGTGGGTGAGTATTCCATCCCTATTTAAGAATTTAGATCCCAAAGAGATCTTAAACGGGTATGTCTCAGAGTTCTGTAAAAGGAAGGCAGGGGAGACATTTTAATGACTCATATCAAAATAAGTAGTTGGCGGGCTGGAAGTATGGCTTTAGCAGTAGAGTATATGTCTAGAAATCACAAGGTCCTGAGTTCAAATCTTAGTATCATCAAAAAATTGCCAAATTCTGGTGGCTCACCCTGTAATCCTAGCTACTCAGGGGGCGGAGATCAGGTTGTTTTTTTTTTAAATAATTTATTAATTAAACAAAAAAATTTTTTTTTTGGCCAGTCCTGGGCCTTGGACTCATGGCCTGAGCACTGTCCCTGGCTTCTTCCCGCTCAAGGCTAGCACTCTGCCAGTTGAGCCACAGTGCTGCTTCTGGCCGTTTTTCTGTATATGTGGTGCTGGGGAATCGAACCTAGGGCCTCGTGTATCCGAGGCAGGCACTCTTGCCACTAGGCCATATCCGCAGCCCCTAAACAAAATTTTTTGACAAGGTGTTATGCAAAAGGGGTACAGTTACATAGTAGGGCAGTGTGTATATTTCTAATGATATCTTACACCCTGTTTTTCTTTCCCTTCCCTAGGTCAGGTAGACATATATACAATATACCGTGTACCAAAAACATATACAGTAGCCACGTGGCCTACGCCAAAGGAAATTCGCCTAGGGCTTTAAATGTAATGTCGACAATAGGGTTTGCTTATCCCTGTCTTATATGAACGTACATACATAGCTTTTGAGCTATTGTAATCCACTGAGAGGTCTATTTTTGACCTTTATATGTTGAATAATTGTTTGGTTTTAGTTACATAATGTAGGGTCGCTGACTCAAACCTGTGGGAAATACCATTTGACAAGAAGTTTTTGGTTTCACAGACCTGGTCTCTACTGTCTCCCCCTTCCCCCACCTTAACAGTCATATATCAAGGAGATCATGCCCCTTTGTTTTCTGTGTTCTAGGCTTGTCTTGCTCAACATTATTTGTTCAAGTTCTGACCATTTCCCTGTGAATACCAATATTTCACCATTTCTAATCGCTATGTAGTATTCCATTGTATATAGGTACCATATTTTTTGGATCCATTCATCTGTGGAGGGGCATCTGGGTTGATTCCATATTTTGGCTATTGTGAATTGTGCAGCGATAAACATGGAAGTGCAGATGTCTTTTTGATATCTTGGGACCTGTTGTTCAGGATAGATGCCTAGGAGTGGTATGGCTGGGTCATAGGGTAGGTCTATGTTGAGCTTTTTGAGGAACCTCCATACTGTTCTCCAAAGTGGTTGTACTAATTTGCACTCCTACCAACAATGGGGAAGGGTTCCTCTTTCCCTGCACCCCCTCCAGCATTTGTTGTTGCCTGAGTTCAGAGTATAGGCCATTCTAACTAGAGTGAGGTGGTATGAGATCAGGTTTTGAAGCCACCTTGGGCAGAAAAATTCACGAGACTCTTACCTCCAGTTAATTAGCAAAAAGCCAGAAGCAGAAGTGTGGCTCAAGTGGTAAAATAGCACCTTTGATAGGCTGGGACTGTGGCTTAATGGTAGAGTGCTTGCCTAGCATGCATGAAGTCCTAGGTTCGATTCCTCAGCACCACATAAACAGAAAAAGCCAGAAGGAGCACTGTGGCTTGACTGGTAGAGTGCTAGCCTTGAGCAAAAGAAGCTCAGGAACAGTGTCCAGGCCCTGAGTTCAAGCCCCAGGACTGGAAAAAGAAAAAACAACCAACAGAAACTTTGATTTTTAAAAAGCAAAGCAAAAGTGTGAGGCCCTGATTCAAGCCCTAGTACTGGCTAGTGGCACACAAGCACACAACCACACAACCACACACGAACCCATACACCCCCTCCCCAGAAGCGACACAAGAAGTAGGAAAACCAACAATACTTAAGTTTCACCACCCCATCTAAGATCAGACTTATGAACAGGTATCCCCTGATAAAAACCCAATCACATGCAGCAGCCCAGTATAGCCCTGCAGGTCACCCAAACAGAGACACCTCTTGCTGAAGCCCAAGGAGAAGCCCAACCAGCACCCTAGGGCCTTACTTACTTGCGCATCAGCTTCTTCACTTCCCGATCTTCCTCCTCTTGAAGTTTCTGAATGAAGCTTTTAAGGACAGGCATCTCAAACTTTATGTACTGGGCTACCTGAGGACAGTGGTAGAAAGTCAGTCTGGGGTGTATGCCTTGCACAGCATGGTTGCAGTGGCTTTTGTATTCCTTTCCTGTAAGGCACACAACCATGAAAAATCTGGTTTCCCACTAACCCAGGATTAGTTAAGGCAAAACCCTTAAAGGCAAGAGCCAGACCTTGTCAATGAAACTGCATGACCCCACGTCACAACTTTCCACTTTGCATCTTGTATATCGAAACCATGATTTGGGTGATGGCCAATACAGAGAAGCATTTTCTCTTAATACAGTGATAGAAAGAAGAAACTGAACTTATGTAATAAGTCCCCTAGGGCTGGGGTTAACTCAGAAGTAGAGTGCTTGCCTAGCATATATGAAACCCTGAGTTCTCTTCCTGGCACTGAAAAAAATAATGTATTTATGCCTCATTATTGTCCCCTAAGAGAATTTGAGGAATCATTGTGGTTCAGAGTGACAATTTGTTTTGTTTTCGTTGCCAGTCCTGGGTCCTGGACTCAGGGCCTGAGCACTTTCCCTGGCTTCTTTTTGCTCAAGGCTAGCACTTTACCTCTCCAGCCTCAGCACCACTTCTGGTTTTTTTCTGTTTATGTGGTGCTGAGGAATCGAACCCAGGGCTTACGTGCATGCTAGGCAAGCACTCTACCTCTAAGCCACATTCCCAGCCCCTCAGAGTGACAATTTGTCTTAAGTCTCAAACAAGCATTCAGGTGAACGCTGGCTTCTGAATGGCTGTGAGAGGCTCCCAGGTGAATTAAAGTTAGGGGACAGCTTATCCTCCCACATCCAAGAGAGCAGCTCTCCTCAATTGGGAGAAGGGAATTTCCTACCCTGTTAATGTTGAGCTTGGTTGTGTGACTTGCTTTATGCATGGTGATGTGTGCAGTTATGATGTATGCTAAATCTGAGTAGAGGTTTTAAATGAGCTTGTGTGATTTACTTGGGTTTCTGAAGCTCTAGCCATCATCCATAAAGAACATACCCCAGGTATGACAGAGTCACATGCAGAACATATGAGTATTGTTCAAGCTATTGAGATCTGGAAGATGTTTGTTACTATAGCAAAGGCTGACTAGTACATGTGAGGTTAAAAAAAAAAAAAAGCAGTGGGCTAGGAATGTGGCTTAGTGGTAGAGTGCTTGCCTGGAATGCATGAAACCCTGGGTTCAATTCCTCAGTACAACATAAACAGAAAAATCCAGAAGTGATGTTGTGGCTCAAGAGTGCTAGCCTTGAGCAAAATAAGCTAAGGGACAGTGCCCAGGCCCTGAGTTCAAGCTCCAGGACTGGCAAAAAAAAAATACCACAAAACAAAAACAACAACAACAACAAACACTGCTGACTTCTTGATGTTCTTAAAAGAATGTTTGTAAAAACTTTTCAAACCCTTACAGTTTCTCAAAAAGCATAAAAACATTCATTTCTTCAGTGAAAATCACTTCCCCTGCCACCCCCAGATAATTCCTTTAACAATTCCCACAGGGCATATCCTCAACTGTCTCCAAGAAAGCCCTGCATTAAAGAATGGCGGTCAGTGGAGACATGGTCCTTACCTAAAAAGTCATGCTATACTCCAAGCAAATCCCCACCCACCTCAGGACAGACATCCAATCCGAGGGAACTCACGTCATAGGTGACTTCCTCCACCTGGTCCTTTTCCATCAGGAACACTTTAGACACCTGCTCACAGGGGCCCTGGAGGATCCGGGCGATTAGTGGGTAGTCTGTGGTCTTCAGTTTCTGTTTCTCTGGAATCACATACAAGCATGAGCAGGCCTGAGGTTGGCCTGAGGCTTTCCTAGTCAAAAGTAGTGGTCAACTCAGGGTGGCCAAATGGACTAGGCATCTTAGGAGATGTCTTAGGAGAAGACATGCATGTCAGGAGACTATTTTTTTTTGTCTTATTTTTTGCGGGGGAAAGTATGGCTAAAACTTAACGGGGGGGGTTGTTTGACTATTCACTCAAGGCTAGCACTCTACCACTTGATCCAAATCTCCACTTCCTTCTTTTTTTTGGATTAATTGGAGATAGGAATCACAGACTTTCCTGGGCTCCCTTGAAACTGCAATCCTCAGATCTCAGCCTCCTGAGTGACTAGGATTAAAGGTGTGAGCTGGTGAGGGGGGAATGAGGGAGGAGGTAACAAACAGTACAAGAAATGTACCCAAGGCCTAACGTATGAAACCGTAACCTCTCTGTACATCACTTTGACAATAAATAAGAAAAAATTAAAAAATAAAGGTGTGAGTCACAGGTACTTGTCAGGAGACGTTAAAAAAAAAAATCTTTGTTTGTTTGGTCGGTGGTGGGGCTTGAACTCCGGGCCTGGGTGCTGTCCCTGAGCTCTTTAGCTCAAAGCTAGTGGCTTTATTATCTTTAAGTAGTTGTACAAAGGAGTTTCAATTGAACGTGTCAATTTATGGATACAACGCATCTTAAGCAATGTCACCCTTTTCAGCATTCTCCCCCATCTCTCCCAACCATCCTCACACCTTCAAGTTCCCTGGTTTTACATATGTACATTGAATGGGATGACTGCATTGCCCACTCTGCCTCTCAAGGAGACTGATTTGTTTGTTTTGCTTTTGTTGCCAGTCCTGGGGCGTGGACTCAGGGCCTGAGCACTGTCCCTGGCTTCTTTTTGCTCAAGGCTAGCACTCTGCCACTTGAGGCACAGCGCCACTTCCAGCTTTTTTTCTATATATGTGGTGCTGAGGAATCGAGCCCAGGGCTTCATGTATATGAAGCGAACACTTTACCACTAGGCCATATTCCCAGCCCCTCAAGGAGACTGATTTGTAAATGGACTGTTCTACAAGTGTTGGGCAAAGCAACCTCTCCCCTACCTCTCTCCCAAAACCACCACCCTGCCTCAGACTCCTTGAAAGATGCTAATTAGGAAGCATAGGGTTTGTCTTCCTCTGTTCCGTGCGCGCGCACCCATTTTGGGGCTTGAACTCAGGGCCTGGACACTGTCTTTGAGCCACAGCTCTGCTCCCAGCTTTTTTATTTTTAGTGGTTGATTGGAAATAAAGAGTTTCCTGGGTTTCCTACCCAAGCTGGCTTCTAACCTCGATCCTCAGATCTCACCTTCTGAGTAGCTAGCATTACAGATATGAGGCACTTTTTCTGTGTATGTGGTACTAAGGAATTGAACCCAGGGCTTCAAGCACTATACCAATAAGCCCTCAAGGAAAGTTATCTTGAGACTTATCTCCAATGAACAACCAGAAAACCAGAAGTGATGCTGTAGTTCAAAGTGGTAGAGCGCTAGCCTTGAGCAAGAGTTCAGGGACAGCACCCAGGCCCTACGTTCAAGCCCCATGACTGACAGAAATAGGGGGGAAAAAGTCATTTTAAGTTTAGTTTACTTCCCATCTATGGCACTCCCCAGCATCTTGTCCAGCAAGCTCACCAAGCTTGAAAGCAAACAACATTTGGAAGTTTCTAAAAACCCAAATAATAGCTAGATGAGACTGAGGGGTTTGCCTTTTTTTAACTTGCTATTTTAAGTTCATTAAAAGGTGGGGTTTTTTGGGGGGGGGGGACTGGGAATGTAGCTTAGCAGTAGAGTACTTGCCTAGCATGCATGAAATGAAGCCCTGGGTTTGATTCCTCAGCACCACATAAACAGGAAAAAGCCAGAAGTGGAGCTGTGGCTCAAGTGGTAGAGTGCTAACCCTGAGCAAAAGGAAGCCAGGGAAGGTGCTCAGGCCCTGAGTTCAAGCCCCAAAACTGGCAAAACAAAAAAAAGTTTTGAAGCCAATTGTGTGCCTCTTACTTACCACCACTGGTGTGGACCACATACAAAGCAAACTCATCTGCAGAATTCTCAATCTGAATCAGGAGCAGAAGAGACAGGTTAACCATCGTAGCGGCTGGCCACTCTTTCCTCCTCAACATAGAAAGCCACAGTTTAGGCTTCTCTGTGGGGAGGGCCTTTTATTTATAGCTCTCATAGTGACAGGGAGATGCAGTCAGCAGATAACTTCAATGATAACAGGTAATACAGGTGGAGTGAACATCCTTGGTCTGACATATTTGGGATCCAAAAAAATTGAAATCTAAAATGCTCCTAAGTTTGCAACTCGTACTTGGTTTGGGATTTTGAATTTGAACTCAGGCCTTTGCATTTGCAAGGCAGGTGCTCTACCACCCGAGCTGGGTCCCTGGCCCTTCCAACCCAGACACTTGTGTCCTCAGCTACACTGGCTCCCATTAAAAATAAAAATATTGCAGTTGCTGGGCATCATGGCATATACCTGCCACCCCAACTACTCAGGAGGCTGGAGTCAGGAAGATGGAGGGTCTAAGCTACCTTCCTAGGCATAAAGAAATCCACAAGACTCCATCTCAACAGAGGGCGGGAGGTGTGGTGGCAGTGCCTGTCATCTCAGATACAGCTGGAAGCCTACAGCTGTCCAGGTACAGGCTCCAGACAAATTAACCAGCACAAAAAGGGCTGGAGAGGTGGTTCAGTGGTCCAGCACTTGCTTAGCAAGCATGAGTCCCTGAGTTCAAACCTTAGTAATTAAAAAAAGATTAGCAGGGCACAATGGCATATGCCTGTAGTTCCATCTACTTAGGAGACTGAGGCTTGATTGCTTGAGAACCATGAGTTCAAACCAGCCTGGGCAACATTGTGAAACCCTATCTCAAGAGAAAAGAATCTGAAAAAAAAATAATCTTGGTCTCCAAGAGAATGATTCAGGGATTATGAAAACACTGGACCTTGAAAGCCTTGTGTGCATCTACTTATACATCTAAGTAAGTCACACTTTCAAAGTAGGATTCCAATCATGTTCTTGGGACATGTATGCTGAGGCCCCACAGGGGTTAGACTAGAGTTTAGACTCCAGGGTTACTATGGTAGCTCATAAAGTACCTGGGGGTCCATGCTGCTCAGGCCCTGATGGACTAATGACTGCCCAGTCTCCTACAGGCTGGTGGCCCAGTCTCTCTGACCTGTCCCCCTTCCCAGTCACCAACTTAGCAGGTCTGGGGCAGGGACTAAAACTCTGCTTTGCTTTTCTGTCGATTGTGGGGCTTGAACTCAAGGCCTGGGTGCTGTCCCTGAGCTGTTTTTGCCCAAGGCTACTGCTCTTCCATTTTGAGCCACAGCTCCACTTCTGGTTTTCTGGTGGTTCACTGGAGATGAGAATCTCATATCTCAGCCTCCTAAGTAGCTAGGATTATAGGTGCGAGCACCGACAAGTATCTGCTTTTCTAAGAAGCTCTGGAAAGTCTAATGCTGAGAGACCTGGCCATGAATAACAAGTCTAGAGAAGCCAATCCTCTGTTCAGTACCCCCCAAACCACACAGGTTCCATAGACCCTGCTTCCCACTGGGGCCCCTCAGGCAGGCAGACAGCAGGGGAACTTGCCTTAAATTTGTTGAGCAGCAGCTTCAGGACCTGCGGGGTGGTCATGGTGCTGTTGATGCGGACATTGGTGACAGAGCCATAGGCTGGCGTGAACACTGAAGTCTGTCAACAGAAGAGGCTGCTCAGGATAAGAGTAAAGGGCAAGGGGGGAGCACTAAAACCCAGGTGGTACAGGGCACAGTGACAGCGTGCTCCATCCGAGTCCCCTGGTAACCTGGAGAACCTCTGTCTGACTTCAATGTAGACAAATCACCTCTGGAGGTAGCCTAACTCAGTTCCCAAAACCTTTCTGGGTGGGTAGGTGGGGTGTCAGGTCTGTTTAGGGTAGGGTTGGGAGAAGGAATCCCGCCAGATAATCACACTGCCTTTCCAGGTAAAGTGCTCATAAAGCCACTTCCCTGGGACTCAGCAGTAGGAAGTCTCTGGCTTTGTTTGACTTCTTTCTACACATGGGGCTTGAACCAAGAAGCCAGAGGAAAAGAGGGGATGCCTAGCTTGGGGTGCGGTGAGTAGCTGGCTGATCTGAGATGGGCAGCTCTTAACCAGGGACAGTCTGACTAGGCACCGATTCTGAATGTGGAAGACACGCGGTCAGGGAGAGACAGTCCCACGCAGATTTACCTAGGTGAGACTGGACTGGGGCATTTATTGACCACATGGTTATGGGGCTTTCAAGGCTACAGCAGGGTGCTGCTTTATACCCCACAGAAGTCATCCACTGCCTGGGGAGAGGTGGGGGGATCTTCCAGGCCTGTGATCTCCCATCCTTCAGAAAGCAAGAAGAATCCGTGCCCACCCACAGCCCAATCATTGAACAACAAATGGCTTCCCAAGTGTCCCACTAGAAACCAGGAGACCCTGGCCCTGAGGTGATGCTGGTGCCCAGCAAGACATGTCACACACACACCTCCCCCGCTGTCCCCTTCCCTTTCCTCTCCATCCCACTCTACCTTGTGGTTATAGAAGTGGCCATTGATGGAGAAGCGGTGGCGTCGGATTCGTCTCTGGTCACTGGGCGTCCTCACGTTGCCACGGCGACGCACTCCGACATCACTGCGAGTGCGCATCAGCTGCGGTGTGTCTTCCTGCACAGGCTTCAGGCCCCTAGCATCTGGGGCCATAGTAAAGGTTTGGAAGAGTTAATTCAGCTACAGTGCGCAGAACAGTGCCTGGCACAGGACCACTATGACCTAAGGACCTTGAAATGTTGCAAACTGACAGATGCTAGACCATGGGTGAGCCGAGGAGATTATGCTGAGTGAAATGAGGCAGCCCCCCAAAGGCAAGGACGGTGTGAACCCATTCCTCTGAGAGACTCAGGATCATAGCTTTTACCACTGAAGGCTGAACTATCTCTTGAACTACACACACACACACACACACACACACACAATTACACATACACACACACACAATCACACACAATGTTACAGTGCTGATGACTGAACCCAAGGCCTTGTGCAGGGAAGGCAGATACTCTTAACATTAAGCTACAACCCTTCATTTCAGTTTCATAAGATGAAACAAGTTTTGGAAATGAATGGTTATGATTACACAACATTATGAATGTATTAATGTCACTGAACTATACACTTCAAAACAGGAAGGCTAAGTAAGATCTGAGGGCCACAAATCAAAGATAGCCTGGGCAGGGAAGTCTCTGAAGCTATCTGCAGTGAACCACCAAAAAGCTGGAAGTGGGGGTGTGGCTTAAGTAGTAGAGCACCAGCCTTCAGTGAAAAAGAAAAAGGTAAGGAATACTGCCTAAGCCCTGAGGTCAAGCCCCAGTTCTGGCACGCACACAAAAGAGGAAATTCTTTATGGATTTATGTGCTATAATTCCAGGACACGCTGCTAAAACATTCCAATGGCAGCATGTATAAGACGGGGAAAAGAAGAAATTGCATCCAGTTCCAAAGGAATGTGAGTGAGCATTGTTCATTTTGCATAGGCTGACTGGGAGGGGAAGGGAAGTTCAACCCGTGGGTGGATAAGGATTTTTTATTTTTTGTTGTTGGTTGTGGGTCTTGAATGCAGGGCCTGGAGCTGTCCATGAGCTCTTTTTGCTCAAGACTAATACTCTACCACTTTGAGCCACACATCCACTTCTGGTTTTCTGGTGGCTAATTAGAGCTAAGAATTTCATGGGCTTTCCTTCCCATGCAGGCTTTCAACCACAATCCTCAGATCTCAGCATCCTGAGTAGCTAGGATTACAGATGTGAGCCACCAGTGCAGGCTTAAGGCAAGAGAGTTTAATGGTCTCCTTTTAATACTTGCCCAATCCTGAACCAAAAGAGCTTGAGATATTCCCAAGTAAACCAAGTTTATAGCATATGTCATAGCAGGCGTCCCCCAATGACAACTACCCCGAGTCTCCTCCCTCATGCCCTTTTGTACCTGTGGGGCTTGGTGTCTGGTCACCCTCAGGTGCGTCCACCTCTGAGATCTGAATGTTGGGCATGGTGAGGGGCTTCAGAATGGTGCTGTGGGCAGAAAACAAGCAAATGGAAGACAGGTTTAGCCTCTGCCAAGAGACCCTTTCACAACCCCCTGCAACCTGCAAGAGGAAGCTTAGATACCAGGCCAGGTACCAGAACACATCAGGCCATGAAGGATGCAGGCAGACTATCCTGAGCATCTCAGGAGGCTGGTGCCACTCCCAGGCTGGGCACTGGGTGGAGATTAGAGCATTCAAAAGAAAAATGATGTTCTTTCTCAGCATCTGGAACTGTGCAAACACACAGTTCATAAGCCTACTGAGGAGAAGCCTTTAGAACTAACTGCTTATATTACCCGCACAGAATTGCTACACATGTGTAGGGTTTGTGGCTTATTTGAAACTCCTGATTAGCAGCCATTTGTTTCTTGGAAGAGGATTCTAGTCTGGATTCATTTCTACGAGAGGAATAAATCAGGAATTGCTTCTGGCATCTACAAGAAATGAAAGATAATCGGTTGGCTGCTCCCAGGGTCAGGGAAACCTTGGATGGGGAGCTGATTGCAGTGTCCTTTAGAATTCCAAGGATGGAGTCCCCAGCCAAACTGGAGAAAGGGCCAGAGCCAACAGTGTGACTTGAGACCTGGGTTTGCTCTAATAACTGGAAAATGATTGCCCCAAGCCAGAAAGGACAATAGAAGCAGCTCAGAGAAACACACCCCGAATCAACAGCGGGCTTGGCTAGGAAGGAGAATCACGTATGACCACAAAGGACTGGTCTAGGTGAGAAAGGTTTGGACCTCATGAGCCCAGGAGGACAGGCCCTGTAATCCAGGAATGATGATTTTAAGGGTGTGTGTGGGTATGTGTGCCAGTACTAGGGTTTGAACTCAGGGCCTGAGCACTGCCCCTTAGCTTCCTTGTTAAAGGCTGGTGTTCTACAAGTTGAGTTACACTCCCACTTTGGGCATTTTGGTGGTTAATTGGACATACATCTCTCAGAATTTTCTGCCTGCACTGGCTTTGAACTGCAAGGCTCAGATTTCATCCTCTTGTGTAGCTAGGATGATAGATATGAGCCATTGATGCCTGCAAGAATTTCTGTTATACTCTAACTCACTGCCTTCAGAACACCAGACTGGATCCTCTCAGGGTCTGTAATGACTTCTTAGCACCCGGGGCAGCCATTGCTCATTACCGGGTCCAGTGGCCTCTGGCATAGGCATCCTTCTGAACACAGTGACCCAAGAAATCACTTAGGTTTTGCTGGCATCCAGAACAAATTCCTGAAAACTCTTGATATATTTGTAGGCCCCAAGAGCCAATCAAGGCCAGCTTGATGGCACAGGGAAAGGGGAATAAACAAGTGCTCAGATTGAAGGGCCTCTCAGCAGGCCCAGCCCAAGGCCCCATGATCAAATGGAATTTTTAAAGTCCTCTTACAGAATGTAATGATGGAGGATTCGGGGCCAAGCAGGGTCAGGCCCATTGGAAATCAAGTATGGTGAAAGTGCTTAAAGCTACATTAGGAGTTGGCCAAAAATGTTGCTCAATGGGACAAGCCATGACTTTCCTCCATAAATTATCTTTTGGGGTCAGTTGTGGGGCTTGGAACTCAGGTTCTGGGCACTGTCCCTAAGCTTTTTTGTTCAAGGCGTTAGCCACAATGCCATTTCCAGTTTTCTGGTGATTAATTAGAGATCAGAGTCTTATGAACTTTCCTGCCCAGGCTGGCTTTGAACTGTTATCCTCAGATCTTAGCCTCCTGAGTAGCTATAATTACAGACATGAGGCACAATGCCCAGTCCTTCATAAATTTGTTTGGGAAGAACCTAGATGAGCCCCAGGGTCACTCTCTCAAGGGTAGGGAAAGATAGATTTGGCAACAGAGTTTAGCAAAATGTTCCATGTGGCCAACAGAAATGGCCTAGTCCTTTTTTTACACCAAAGAACACATCACTGTGGTTTTGGCCAAGCAGAAACCAGCACACTCCACCCAGGCTTGGGCCTGAATGCAGCCAACATCAGCAAGTTTTGTGAGGGAACAAAGCCAGACATTTGATCTTGAAAATCCAAGTCCAGGCTGGGTGTGGTAGCTCAAGCCTATAATATTAGCTACTGAGGAGGTGAAGATTGGGGTATTGCTGTTCCAGGCTAGTCGAGGTAGAAAAGTTTGTGAGGATCCATCTCAACCAATGGCTGAGTGCAGTAGCATGCACCTGTTTTCTCAGTTATGGGGAAGCCCAATGGCCTGATGCAGGGGTGCATCTGGTCATCCCTAGCCACACAGGCAAGCACAGGTAGGAGGATCACCATCCAGGTTGGCCCAGGCAGAAAAAAAGATCCTACCTCCAAAACAACCGACACAAAGAGAGGCAAGAAAGCCAAGTGCCAGCGACTCCCACCTGTAAAATCCTAGCTACTCAGAAGGCTGAAATCTGAAAATCATGATTTGAACCCAACCCAGGCAGAAAACTCCATGAGAGTTTTATCTCTAATTAACTAGCAAAAAGCTGCAAGTAGAGCTGCAAGTGGCCTAAGTGGTAGAGCACTAGCCTTGAGCAAAAGAGCTAAGGGAAAGAATCCAGGCCTTGAATTCAAGCCCTAGTACTGGCACCAAAAAAGGGCCAGGAGCTGGAGTCATGGCTCAAGTGGCAGAATACCAAACAGGCCCGAGGTTCAATGCTTAGTACAAGAAAAACAAAAATTAGAAGAAAGAAACAAAAGCCTAAAGTCCCTAAAAAGAAAACAACAACAACAAAAAAAAAGAGCACAGCTTACTAGATGCATGCATTTGGTTATTCATTTTATTACAGGAAAACAGACTGGTGAGAAACCAAGTGTCCCTTGGAGAAGTAGGAGAACTTGGTTTTATTTACACCAGCAAGCCTGACCCTCAGGCGTACAATCCTTTTATCAGGTAGAACATGGATGTTCTGAGTTTTGGTTTATCCCAACAGTGACAGTTTGTCAAAAATGACTTGTAAGCTGGTTCTGGCAAGATTAAGCTGAGCTAGTTCTGAGGATGGCAGGGTTGAGCTAGTTCTGAGAGAGGCAGGTTTTCCCTCCAACATAGCCATGACAGTGAGAAGCAACAGATACAATCTCCTCATGCATGCCTCCCAGTGGGGACCAGAGGAGGGGGCCTCCCAAACTGCAGGTGTAGAGCAGACCCTGGCTGACCTCTAAGGGGTGTCTTAGATGAGGACAAATGTTCCTTTGACCTCTTCTAGGTTCTCCCCTAGAGTGGGAGTATCAAGCTCTCAGTGTCTCTGGGGCAGGCATTGGATACAGTGTGGTGGTGGGGCAGGGGGGCGGGGAGAACCTGCATCTCCATAAGTCTGCAGGTTTGGCCTAGCAAGCCACTAGCAACATCCCCGGAGACTGGAATTTTCCACAAGGGAAGACACACTGTTGTCCTTGATCTCCCTCCCCCCACCACAGGCTCAGCACCTCCCCACTCCCTCTTCCCTCCCGCCCCCCCTCCCTAATTGTGGAAATAGGTTGAGATCCAATCACTCCATCGCTGGCCCTTTGCTCCTTATCCCAAGGCAAAGCAGGTGGGCACAGGAGCCAGGATCAAGCTGGTTGAAAGCATATGGCATTTACCTGCTTAAGAACATGAAGAAGCCCCCAGACACTTTGGTCCTTTCCCCTCCCACCTCTCCTAACTCACCCCTGAGCCCCCAGATTGCAGCCGGAGTGCCAGGAGGAAGAGGATGGAGGGGGGCGGATGCGTTCGTTGTCATCCTGCATTTGCAGACGGATGGGCCGGCGCAGCCCCCAGGAGATGTTCAGCAGCCCCTCCACAATGAACTCATCTTCTTCCTGCCACAAACGAATCCACTCGATGAACCCAGAAAAGGCTGGGCCAAAGCCAGCACCACACACTGGTGGCTCACACCTGTCCTTGTAGTAACAGGGTGCAAATGACATTCACACATGCCCCAGCCCTGAGGCATCCTGGTCCCAGGCACCAGTGCCTCTATAATTCTAGATACGCAGGAGGTTGAGATCTGATGATCACGTTGGAAGCCAGTCTAGGAAGTTAAGTCCATGACACTCCTGTTGCTAATTAACCACCAGAACACTGGCAGTGGCGCTGCAGTTCAAAATGGTAGAGTCTTAGCTTTGAGCCAAAAAAGCTCAGGGACAATATCTAGGACCTAAGTTCAACCCCCATGACTGACATAATAATAATAATAATAATAATAATAATAATAAGTTCCCTGACACCCAGAAGTTGACCTCAAAAATCAATGCAAAAGCAGCTATGAAGAATTTAAGAGTATTGCTCAGTGGTAGTCCACTCACCCAGTATGAGCAGGGCTGTGGGTTTGATCCCCAGCACCACAAAACAAGATGACTGCTGTAAAATCCAAGCATGTATGTACAATTTGTCAACTCATTCTTGTAGTTTTTATACTACGTACTTAAAAAAAAAAAGTCAGAGGACAGCTGGGTATAGTGGCTCATACCCACAACTCTCCGTACTCTAGGGAAGTAGAGATCTGGAGGATTGTGATTTGAGGCCAGTCTGAGCAAAAAGTTCACCTGACTCTCATCTCAACCAATAAAAAATTGAGTGTGGGAACTGCCATCCCAGATACGTGGGAAGCATAAATGAGATGACTCCAATCCATGCCAGCCCTGAGCCATTGGGCTTTCAGACCCTATCTGAAAAATGAAACAATAAAACTAAAACAAAAGTACTGGAGTATGACTCAAATGGTAGAGACCTTGCCTAAAATGTACAAGACTCTCAGTTTTGCCAAAATAATAATAATAATAATAATCCAGAATACCTTATTAGCCATGCTAACTGAATCACGAATTGAATTTTTGTATTAACTACTTACCCCTCCCCTGCTCTGGAAAATAATGTGTCATTAGCTATACTGGATGAAGGGAATTCAAAGCAATATTTCCTCGAGTTTATTTGCAGAACACCACCTCCTCCAACAGACAAACTGTTGCCTTAAAAGGATGTCAAGTAGTTATGAGCTGGGAGAGGCTGCATTAATCAAATTTCTTAGCAGAACTTCCCAGCGCCTGTAAGGAGTTGATATGCTATATTATGACTCCAAGAGGAGCCTAAGTCCTGCAAGATCTGCAGATTTATACTCAAGGCTTGTTGACTAACAAGAAGTGAAATGTGAAGTTTTCCTCAGGACATTGCAACGCTCTAGTGTGGAGTTGTGGATGTCACTTATGACTTTGGATCCTTCCACTGTGGAGCCCTCTCAGGAGTGACTTCACAGGATCCACCCAGAAAAGCTTGCTTATGGACCACAGACTTGCTCATTCCCAGCTGTTAATGATTACAAGCTTTCAGGACAGTATCTGAAAAGGCCAGCTTTCTTTCCTCTTTCCTCCAGTCCTCTGAACCCATTTTTTTATGGGCAGGCATCAGAGCTGTGTGTCAGACTTGGCCATAGTCACCTTCTCAGGACACCCCCGCCCCCTCCCAAGTGAAATGGCATCTTCCCCAGGAGCAACCAATGTGGACCAAAGGCACAGCCCTGTGGGGGCACAGGGGGAAGGAGGCAGAAGAATGGAAGGGCGTTTGAGGGTCCTGGTGAGAAAGGCTTTGTGTAGCCACTGGCTATTTATACAGTCTTTCCCAGGCCAGGCCTAGCATCAGTATACATTGTGTGATTGCAGGGTAGACTTAACCCACAATAGGACTTGGCCTAAGTGGAGAGCCTATGTTTTGAGGAACACAGCGCAGCCCAGGCCATCCCCTCTACCATCTTCAAACAGTCTGCCTTTGCAGCTGAAATTCCACTATGGGCTAGCTCCTCCCGTGGGCTCAATTGCCACGGAGATTGATACCCTGAAAACGTGTTTGAGAGGGGGATTCCACAGGCCTTCTTATCTGTCGAGAACACTTGAGTATGAATTACTCCACCACTATCGATCTGATAGCCTAGCATTCCACAAACAGATATAGGATGAATAAGCTCAGTGTCAGGATTGGGTTAGGGAAAAGTCAGAGGGACAGCAGGGAGCATTTGGAGAAAAGCAGTCAAGGCCAGAGTTAGGAAGAAAGCTTCATGTTATCACAGGGTTTGTGTAAAGCAATGGCTACAGTGACAAGACTTGGGTCCAGATAAGTACAAAATGGAATCACTGCCCAACCAGAGGACAGCTACATGGGCACTGAGAGAGTCCCTTCACGGACAACTTCCCTTCCCCCTGGGCACACCCCCTGTGAGGCTCTGCTGCCGTTACACTCCCACAGCAAAGAACAGAAACCTCACCCATCCCAGAGCAAAACAGAGCCCACACCCAGGGACTCCCACCAGCATCTTAAGTGAGGCTACTTGCTGTAGGAAGGGACTCTGGGAACCGAAGACACAAAGACTGGGAGGCTCCTGCCCTTTGGGGGCAGCCTGATCATCCCGGGGTTAGGGGGTGGGGTGGGGGGGGCATGTCACAGCACCTCTCGGTGTCGAAGCTGCAGGTTCTGGCCTTCATAGTACAAGTTGTAGGTCTTCAGATGCAGGAGAAGTTCATTCCTGTCAGGAGGGAGTCAATATTCTCAGTGGAAGTCACATATGTCATGCAGTTCCCCATTTCTCACCTCCAGCTTGCCCTCAGGCCTCCTTTGGGGGTGTATCCACAAGGGTATGTGCACACACAAAGTTCCATGAAAACCACCCCATCACCATCTTCCCCCAAGATCAACATCAAGATTAAGCCCTGGCTGGGCACCATGGCCTGTAATCCTTGCTACTCAGGACACAGAGTTCTGAGGATCATAGTGCAGGACCAGCCTGAGCAGAAAAGCTGATGAGAGTCTTCTGTCTGTCAAAAAAACCAGAAGTGGAGCTGTGTCTCAATTTGGCAGAGGGCTAGCCTTGAATGGAAAAGGCTAAGGAACAGTGCCCAGGCCCTTAAGTTCAAGTCCCAGTACTGACATAAAGAAAAAGAAGAGTAAGCACCAATCCAGACTAATATGAGAAGCAGCTACAGAACACCAAGGCAGCCTTGTCTACAGACACAGGCTGAACCCAAACAAAATGAGCATGCCACGTCACAGATTCATACACCCTAACAGGCCCACACACAGGGTCTTTCCTGCCTCTCCATGGCCTTTCCTCCTCCATGCATGCTGAGTGTGAGGGCACAATCATTGCTCAGGCTTTCACAAGACTCAGATGCTTCCAGAACTCTCAAGAGGTCAACAAGGATGAGTCTGGATCATACCAAGTTGGGCTTCATGGACATGACAACTTACTGTGTGTCTTAAAAACTTAGAACATATCAATTAAAAAAACAAAACAGGCAGGGCACTGGTGGCTCATGCCTGCCATCCTATCTACTCAAAAGGCTGAAATATGAGGATCACAGCTCAAAGCCAGCTCAGTCAGGAAAGTCTGTGAGACTCTCATCTCTAATTAACTGTCAAAAAGCCAGAAGTCACACTGTGGCTCAAGTAGTAGATCAGTTGCTTTGAACAAAAACAAGCAAACAGATGGTGCCCAGGCCCCAAGTTCAAGCCCCAGGACTGGCACGGGGCGGGGGGGAGGGAGGGAGGGAGAGAGAGAGAGAGTGGCTGAAGACATAGCTAAATGGTAGAGTGCCTGTCTAGCAAGGCCTTGAGTTCAATCCTGAGTACTGGTTAGACACTGAAGAGAATATACTGTACAATGCCATTTATTAAAAACTTCGCAATGGGCACAAGGATTTAGAAAATGGGTCATCTAGGGAGAACTCAGTGGAAGGGAGGACTTGGGCCCTGGCACTGTTCTATTCTTTTTTTTTTTTTTTTTGGCCAGTCCTGGGCCTTGGACTCAGGGCCTGAGCACTGTCCCTGGCTTCTTCCCGCTCAAGGCTAGCACTCTGCCACTTGAGCCACAGCGCCGCTTCTGGCCGTTTTCTGTATATGTGGTGCTGGGGAATCGAACCTAGGGCCTCGTGTATCCGAGGCAGGCACTCTTGCCACTAGGCTATATCCCCAGCCCCCACTGTTCTATTCTTGATAGAAGGGCTTTCCATGTATCTAAAAGTGCATGCCACTAAACTCCTTGGGGGATAAGAGAGTCTGAAGATGCTGCCAACTGTGTGTGTTTGCCTTGTCCCAGGTAGGAGGTGACACAGTTCAGTCCTTCACCCAGCCATCCAATGGAGAGATTTTGAACTTCAGGAGAAGTCAAAAGATCCACTGGAATTTCCCAGAAATGCCTGACCAGCTAAACCTACATGAAAGAGTCACTGTACACAGCTGGAATGAATTAGTGAAGAATGTGACTGCAAATGACCTAAAACTGAAGATGAACATACTGCAGAAACCAGGATGTGAAAGTACCAGGTGGTAGAAGTCCCTGAGGAAGGAGGAACGGATGAGAATGTTCTAAATCTCAGCCTCCATCTGTATATACAGGTGTGTCTAAAACAATTTAGTCTCAGATAAACTAAACATGGAGGGTTTTTTTTGTTTTGTGCAGTTTTGTTGTTTGTTGTTTGTTTAAGATGGAGAGCAGCCAATATGTAAAATTCCTGTGCTGGAAATAAAAATATATTCTCAAACTTACAGAGGGAAAAGGTTGGTTGGGAGTTGAGGGGGGGTGTAGCTCACAGGTAGGGTGCTTGCCTAGCATCTGTGAAGCCCTAGCTCTCTAATATTGTGTGTGTGGGGGGGGTAATTTTGGCTCAATTCTGTCACATTAGCAGGAACAAAATTTCTGAGTTGAAGAGACATTAATGCACAAAAGGCAATGAATTTGTCCCTTCTATTCAGAGGGCATATATACCCAATATCAGCAAGAACCAGCCCCAGGACACATTACAGCAACCAAGATTCCCCTACACGTGCATGCACACGCGCACACGCGCACACGCGCGCACACACACACACACACAGAGTAAGCAGTGTCTTGATCCATTCAGGCTGCTGGGCAGTTGGGGGTGGAGGGGGGAGGGCAAAAAAATCCCTCCATAGACCGAAAAGTTTATAAAAAACCAGAATTCACTTTTCCACAGTTCTAGAGTCTGGAAAGTACAAGATCAAGGTGCTTCAGACTCAGTATCTGATGAGGGTCAATTCCTCACAGAGAGCAGCTTCTCCCTGCGTTCCTCAAACTGCTCCCTTGGGCCTCTTTCTTTTCTTTTCTCTTTTTCTTTCTTTTTTCTTTTCTCTTCTTTCTTTTTTTTTGGGCCAGTCCTGGGGCTTTAACTCAGAGCATGGGCACTGTCCCTAAGCTTCTTTTGCCCAAGGCTAGCACTCTACCACTTGAGCCCCAGTGCCACTTCTGGCCTTTTCTGTTTATATGGTACTGAGGAATCAAACCCAGGGCTTTGTGCATGCTAAACAAGCACTCTATCACTAAGCTACATTCCCAGCCCTCAGCACTCCCACTACCCTCACTGGTAAGGGCTCCATTCCCATGACCTCCAAGGCCCAACCTCATAAGATCATCACCTTGAGAGTTAGATTTCAGCATATAAAGATCGAGGAGACATGGCTATTCAGGTCATAGCAAGCAGTCATCAGCTACTTCCTCTTCCTGGAAAATTTTCAAGATTCACCTCTTTCAAGACCCTACAAGGTCCTGTTGTCCTGCTTTCACTTTGCTTCCCTCCCTGGCTAGGATTAGGGGCTTGTTTTTTATCTACAGCTGCAGCCTTGCTGTTGATCTGGCCCAAGTTCAGCTGCTTTGATCCTCTCCAATGCATGAAGGACACTCCTTTTCCAATGGTTCCCACTCCCTTATACAGTTCTACCATGAATCTAGCTGCTGCAGACACAAAACTACAGCAGAAAAAAAAAAACCAACAACAAATACAAAAACTTTTCTCCAAGCCAAGCACTGGTAGCTTATGCCTGTGGTCCTAGCTACTCAGAAGATTGAGATTTGAATATGGTGGTTCAAAGCCAACCTGAGCAGGAAGTTCCATGAGAATCTTATCTCCAATTAACCACTAAAAAGCTGACAGTGGAGCTGTGGCTCCAGTGGTAAAGCAGCACTAGTCTTGAGCAAAAATGTTAAGGGACAGCACCCCGGCCCTGAGTTCAAGCCCCAATACCACCCCCTACCTCCACTCCACCCCCCTCTCCCGCCACACACACACACATAAAAGTCTTACTTGGAAATGTACTTGTCTTGTCCACATGGGACTAGCGAAGTTTGGTGGCTGTAGTCCATCCTTTCTTTCTCTTTTCCTCAGCAGGAAAGGCCTGTAAACAAAAGAAGAAGACAGATCAGGCAGGTTGTATCTCTGGACACTTGGAAGGATTTGGACAACAGGAGGCAAAGGGAGAAAGAAGACTCAGCTACATGGCTCCCATTACTCAGGACCCACAGCTTGTGCTACCCAATATTGAGCCAGTGCTGGTGAGATGCCACACTCCCGGCTGTTGCCTCTGCTAGCTGCAAGCTTTCAGAAAAAAAAATCACTGCTAAGAAAAATGCCAACCCTTGGCCATTCCAAGAACAAATGCCTCACGGGCTGGGTATGTGGCTTAGTGGTAGAGTGCTTGCCTTGCATGCATGAAGCCCTGGGTTCAATTCTTCAGTACCTCATAAACAGAAAAAGCCAGAAGTGGCACTGTGGCTCAAGTGATAGAGAGCTAGCCTTGAGCAAAAAGAAGCTCAGGGACAGTGCCCATATCTTGAGTTCTAGCCCCAGGACTGCAAAATAAATAAATAAATAAAAGAACAAATGTCTCAGTTCCAGAGAATGCTGACACCCAAGTTGATCCCAAGGGCAATCTGTGAGCCTCTTTCCTAGGGGACCTCCACAGCACAAAACAGCAACTCAACTGACAAGAACAGCCAGACTCCACAAGGGATGGGGAACCACCCGGAACATCCACATTGAGCTGGGTGCAGTAAGCTACAACCTGCAATCTACTATCAGCATCAAAGTGGAACACTGTAGCCCAGCACCAATGGCTCACACCTGTAATCCTAGCTATTCAGTAGGTTGAGATCTGAGGATCCAGGTTCAAAGCCAGCCTGGGCAGGGAGTACATGAGATTCTTATCTCCAGTTAATTGGGAAAAAGACAGAATTGGAGGTGTGGATCAAGTGGTAAAAAGCTAAGGAAGCCTGAGTTCAAGCCCCAGTGCCACCACCAACAACAACAAAAAGTGGCTCAGGGCATAGTTCAAGTGGTAAAGAGCTTGCCTAGAAAACACAAGGCCCAATGTCTTTCCTTGGAACTGAAAAAGAGATAGATAATAAGCAGATAGATGATAGTAGATGATAGATAGATAGATAGATAGATAGATAGATAGATAGATAGATAGATAGATAGATGAAAACAGGAGATAGAAAATGAAACACAAGACAACAGATAGCCTTGAAATCATAACTATTTCATCCTTAATATTTTAATATCATACTAATCACATGTCTATCCATCCAGCCATTCTTTGTTGTAGCTACCAGTCCATACTGCTTTGGATGCATTTCAAACTAAATAGCAGACATAAGGTACTTTCCCTAAATACTTCGACATGGAGATCGTTGCAATGAGCTCAACATGTATTTCTGGAAACAGAAGGAACCTGCCCTCTCTGACACCTTGATTTTAGCCCCATGGGAACCACATTAGACCTCTAACCTGCAGAACTGTAAGACAATAAATCCATGTTGTTTTAAGCCCCTGAGTTTGGGTGATTTGTTATGACAACCACAGGAAACAATAAAGAGACCTCCTAAGGAAGGAAAGGCCAGGGGAGGGGGCAGAGGGCTGAGTTCCATTCAGAAAATTCATAGCCCACTCTCATACCTAAAAGTGGGACCCTAAGAACACAGAGGGTCTTTCTAAAGTTTCCACAAACAATGTATTATGATGGCAGCACGTAGGAAGAACTCCTCATCTGAACTTGGATGGGGGTCCTAGAAGCATTCTGGAAGAACTGACCTTCCAATTAAGAGATGAAGAGGCAATAGCAAAGGTGAGAGATAATGTGTCCAAGCACAAGAAACACACACCCCAACTGTGCAGGATGGGGGACTGTGTGCAAGCCTATGAAGTCAGGAGATGCAATGAGGTCACCAGGGAGAGAATAAAGAGGACTAAGCCAGGGCTCTGAAGAGCCCAGTTGGCTGAGGAAGAGGAGACCCTGTAGGAGGAGGGAAAACAAGAGGTACAGCATTGTTCTATTATCTCTGGAAGCTCTGAATGCTTGGAGGAAGCCATGGTCAATGGAGCCAGGAGCTGGTGGTGGGAGCCCAAGGAAGGGAAGCCCGGAGCCTGATTTAAACCACATGAAGTTCATGGGACCTCCGCCAGGCAATTCCACAGCCTGGTTTCAGCTGGGATCAGATGAATACTGATGAATATGCCTGGCCAATGACACCCTCCTCACCCTGAACACAAAAATCTGTCTTCATCCAGGAAAAGGGTTATTCTGGTCTGTGTTTTTTTTGGTTATGTCTCCTCTTTCTTTTACTCTTGGTTCTTCATTTGTAAACTTGTATTTCCTTTGTCTAGGCCTATCTAGCCCTCCACCCTTCCAAACATCCATCTATCCACTCCTAAGCTATCTTTCCAAGTCTCATGCCATTTTCACTTACATTCTTCAGCCCTTATTTTCCCAGAATCCTCCATCTAGCCTTCTAATTCACTGACTGAATTTCTTACAGGACTCTCTCTTTGTTCACTGCCTCTGTCATAACCTATAATTTAGTCATTTTTCTTTACATCTGAAAGCAATCTGCCCTGCTCTGAAGATAATACCCTTTTGATATCATATCCTCTTAAATCTACTGAGAATACCAATTAGAAAATGTAAGCCATCTCTACAGTTATTAAGTCTACTTGGTACTAGAGGAAAGAATAGACAGATCAATGAAACAATATAGCATGCAGAAATAGACCCAAATATATCTGGGAACATAGAAAGATAGTTTAACCACAAAACGTCACTAGAAAATGGACAGGCCTTTGGAAAGAGAAAGATGGGGAAGCAAAATCTCTCTACTCCTTCCAGCAAAAGAAATAATACATGCATCAAAAATTTAAATGTTGAGCTGGGTGCTGGTGACTCATGCCTGTAATCCTAGCTACTAAGGAGGCTAAGATCTGAGGATCACAGTTTGAAGTCAGCCCAAGAAGGAAAATCCATCAGATTCTTATCTCCAATTTACCACCAAAGCCAGAAGTTAAGCTAGCCTTGAGCAAAAAAGCTCAGGGACAGTGCCCAGGCCCTGAGTTTAAGTCCCAGGATCCACACAATAAAATGAATGAATGAGAAAGAACACCCTTTTGAAAAAAATGAACATGTTCACAGAAAAAAATTACTTATAATTCTTAATAAATCTGTGAAGATATTCTCTACTTCCATGAGTGTGTGTGTGGGGGGGGGGGGTCCTGGAACTTGAACTCAGGACCTGGGTGCTATCTCTGAGGTTTTGTGCTCAAGGCTATAGCTCTATCATTTAAGCCGCACTTTCACTTCCAACTTTTTGATGGTTAACGAGATAAGAGTCTCATGGACTTTCCTACCTGGGCTGGCTTCAAATCACAATCCTCAGATCTCAGCCTCCTGAGTAGCTAGTATTACAGGTGTGAGCCACTGATGTCCAGCTCATAATCATTTTTTACTTACTATATTGGTACAAAGTAAGTAGTCCTCCTGGGAGTTCAAGAGGTAAAGCACCAGCCTAGCAAGCTTAATGCCCTGAGTTCATATCTGAGTGCTGCCAAAGCAAGTGGTCTGATGGGCCCAAACATGGCAATTCTCTGCAGCAATATAACCTTCCAGCTAGTGGGTGATCTTATCAAGATCATAGCAATAAATCCAACCCACAAGTTCATGTTGCCCCATCATGCTATCTTGGCCTGACTTTTCCCCATACACCTTTATTCTTGCTTTTACATTTTCTTAGGAAAGGAGTATTAGGAGATTATATAAATACATCTGTTATGTTGTTAGACTGAAATGAGAAGTAAATGAATCTAGGACTCAACCCTTCTGTCTCAAAGACTTCTATATCTCTTCATGAACTTTCCAACCACTACCACAAATCTCTGACTATCCTCAGCCAGTTGGAGAGAGAAACAAATAAAAAGCTAAATTTACATACACTATAAGACAAACAGCAACAGTAGAAACAAAGGGCCGGAAATTTAGAGTTATATCCTAAACAGAGGATTGTTCCTCACACAAGGAAGGGTCAGAGGAAGATGCTTTATAGGGTTGGAATGTGGATTCAATTGGAGACTTCCTCTAAGGGTGGCTGCCAACATCTGTGGCCTTGAAGAGGGGGCCTCACTCAGCCAGCTGATAATAGCTCTTCTGCACTCCCTGTGATTATCTAGAACCGATGGAGCCCTTCTGTGCTCCAAAATGCTTGTAAGAATTGTTTACAAGCAACATGTCCCACAATAGGATGGGAAAGAACAGGAGGAGAGGGAACAACACACCAAGCAGCACTCAGGCGCTGGATGGGAACACCTTACATCTTATGTCCAGAAAGCAGAGAGCAAGGAAGGCAACAAGAAAGACAGCAGACTTTATGTAGATAAATCTTTTTGGTAGTACTGGAGATGGAATTCAGGGCCTTGTACTTTCTCAGTAAACGCTCTACAACTTGAACTACACTCCCATCCCTTTCTGTTCTCATTTTTCTCATAAAGTCTCACATATATGCCCAGGCTGCTGGCCTGGACTTTGATCCCCCTATTTACACATCCCATGCAACTAAGATGACAGGTTCATACCACTGCATCCAGCCATGGATTAAGATGGGTCTGGTGTTTTGTGGCCACACCGGCCTCTCTCAAACCTCAATTCTCCCAATCTCTGCCTCCTGAGGAGTTAGGGTTACAGGCATCAAGCCACAGATAAGTGATTAATATAAAGCTGATTTTTTTGAGAGTCTAAACACTTAAATCTACTGAATTTCCTCTTGTGAACAGGGTTGTTTATTGCTTCAGGAATTCTGAACCAATACATGCTTTTAGGAAAAATCACTTTAGGAAATAAAGTGTATATTGAATTGTAGTGTATATTCACCAAAAAAAGTCTGTTAACACACACACACACACACACACACACACACACACACACACACACACCCCTTGGGAGATGTGAATACTGCTGGACTTCACTAGATGGGATATTAGCCTCCCAGGTCCTAGTCACCCAGTCCTTCACTGGGGCCCCAAATGAGTCAGTTTTCCCTTCTCACAACCAGTTTCATGCTTTGTTCTGGATTTGCCTTAATGATGTCACCCAGAATGCCAATGGGACCTAGCTTGTCCTGTGTAGAAACCCATAATGACTTCTTTGTGTGTGTGTGTGTGTGTGCCTGGCCTGGGACTTGAGTTCAGGGCCTGGGCACTGTCCGTAAGCATTTTTGCTCAAGGCTAGCACCCTACCACTTGAGTCTGAGCTCTATTTCCTCCTTTTTTAGGTGGTTAACTGGAGATAAGGATCTGACAGGGCTGGGTATGTGGCTTAGTGGTAGAGTGCTTGCCTAGAAGGCATGAGGCCCAGGGTTCGATTCCTGAGCACCACATATATAGTAAACAGCCAGAAGTGGCACTGTGGCTCAAGTGGCAGAGTGCTAGCCTTGAGCAAAAAGAAGCCAGGGACAGTGCTCAGGCCCTGAGTCCAAGGCCCAGAACTGGTAAAAAAAAAAAAAAAAAAAAAAAAAAGAACCTGGCTGGCTTTGAACCTCAATCCCCAGATCTTAGCCTCCTGATTCAAAGACAAGTTAGGGTCAGGATCTTCCCAAAAACTCAAGGGAATGTTCTTGCAAAGACACATTAACTGTACACATCCCATTCACAGAGAGCCACCTAAGCCTGTATTTCATGTTTGTGGGCGTCCTCCTCCTTCTCCTCAGACCCAACCAAGCTCACATGTTTCCTAAACACTCATCCAAACTTACTGTTTTCTCTGATCGGTCCCTGCTATCCCTGGCTGGGCCTGTTTGTGGGTGCTCATGCTCAGCTGGCCCTTCCTCAGGCACTTACCTGGTACCTGAGCCTGGAGCTTCCTCCCTGAGCCTCACAAATCCCAGCGTGCCGTGACAGGGCTGGCTTAGAACAGTGATCCTTAGATCTCAGTTTCCTGAGTAGTTAGGATTACAAGTGTGAGCCACCAGCCCCTGTCACTCTTGAAGTGTCTTTAGGAGAAACCTGGGAGTGAGGAAAGCAGGGCCAAGCAGCATTGGAGCTAAGAGTGGCACAGTCCCACTGGAGGTCAGCCACAGCCTGCCAAGAGGGCCCTGAGTTGTAGAGCGTGGCACAGGGCTGTTCAGCCGTGAGGCATTGTAACTGTGCCAGTCGGTCACGGTTAGAGAGTGGTTCCCGGGAGGAGGTGACCTCACAGGCATTCCCTGTGAGAGCTAGTCTCAGGGTACAGAGGTAACTAAGAAGTGAGATGTGGATGCCAATTCACAGCCCACAGCCCACAAAGGGAACCTGTTGTGTACTAGCAGCATCCACCCCAGCAGCCCCACGCTGGAATTGATGCATGCCCCACCCATGTCCATTCGGGACCCACCTGGCAGTGGGCAGAGCTAGGCCATGGAGTTGGCAAGCTCTGGGCAGGTCAAAGTTCTGTTACCATTGTTCTAAGGGGCCTCAGGTGTTTCCAGCCTTCCACTGGAGGCTCTCCCCCTCTCCTCCCCCCCCCCCCCCCCCCCCCGCCACAACCCTCAGAAATTCATAGGCTCAACTTCCTGTGAGGAAAGCAAATACCAAGTCTCAATCCTAGGAGGTGGGGAAAGCCCTGGAGATCTTCCACAGGCAGCAGAATCCCTTTGCGCTTAGCCACTTGGTTCCTCCAAATGCCGATGCCCTCGCCCCGTGTAGTCAAAGAGCCTGACACCAGATAGACACTATAGTTTAAGTATCTCTCATCTTATTTGCTGAGAAGCCCCAGAGGAGAGGAGACAAAAGCAGAACAGAAAGCCCCAGCACGTGGTAGGAAAGTCCAACGTGAGGCAGATGGAGAGCCCCCTTTAGTGGCTGCTTTCCTTTGTGTTAGTCATGTGGAGCTTAAACGCAGGGCCTGGGCACTGTCCCTGAGCTCTTTTGTTCAAGGCTAGTGCTCCACCACTTTCAGCCAGAATGCCATTTCCAGTTTTCTAGTGGTTAATTGGAGATAAGAATCTCATGAATTTTCCTGCCCAGGCTGGCTTTGAACTGTGATCCTCAGATCTCAGTCTCCTGAGTAGCTAGGGATATAAGCATGAGCTAGTAGCAACTGGCCATGCTTTTGTTTCTTGCTTCTTAAACTTTTCCTGGTTGTGTAACAGAAGCGAGGCTCACCGCACCCCCACCCCACCCCACTTCCACCTCAGCTCCCATTGACCTGTGGGAGAAGCACAATAATTAATGTACAGAACCAGGTCAGCCCCATTCTCTGAGAATACACACCTATGAGAAGGGACAGATGGCCTTAGGGCAGGGATGGCTTTCACAGGGAATTCTCAGGGTGGCCAGGCCCTTGGAAAGGCCCAGTTTAAACCAAGAATGGGGGTTGGGAGAAGGAAGCAGCTGGCCTTAAAACATGTGACTTTTCCCTTCCATAACAGGGGGCAGAGAAGTGGGTGGGGAGAGAGTTTGTTTCTAAAATCCTCACGTCCAGGCTGTAGCCAGACCATGTCCCTTTCCAGATAATGCCAGGTACAGCCAGTGCTGAGAAGCGCCATGAAGTCTGAGGGAAACATCTAGACACTACCAGGCAACACTATCAAATGTATTTCAGTGCAGCCATTTAAGAAAGGAAAGAATAGAGTCATCTAAAAGCCAACAAAGTTGGCTCTTCAGCATCCACTGCTATTATTAATATTTCCAAGGAGAAAGGAGACAGTGTGGACCAGTAGATGCAGGTAGAATGGGTGCAAAGAGCCCCTTTTGCAAACCAAGGTACCAAGTCACAAATGTCAGGAAGTCAGCTGGGGCTCTAGACTTGAAACACAGGAAATATGTGCTGGAAACCCACAGCTTCCCCTTTTGGGGCCAGTCCCTAATGCTTCTCTGAGCCTGACCCCTACCCCCCCTTTTCTGGAAACAATCTGGATCTCCTAGGTTGGAAGACAAAGTTAGATGACCTAGTGGTTCATACCACAGTGTTAAGGACTGAGTTGGTCAGGTGTCCTAAGGGATTTGTTTTGTAACAGAGTAGTGCTAGAGGAGACAGGGCCCAGTTGGCTATACTTCTTTCAGCCTCCTCAGATCAGGGCAGGAAGTGCCCCTGGCAAACAGGAAACCCCAGCCGCATTGCAACACAAGGAGGGAGACTTGAGCAGTGGGCTGGGGGCCTGCCAAGATCGAGAGAGATAGCAAGAGATTCCACCTAGTGGTTTATCAACTTGAGTCTGCCCCAGGCATGGTACCCAATACTCTGTGTCTGTCGAGAGAAGGCCCCTTCCTGGCCAGGCTGTGTCTTCTCCCAGATATGCTCACCAGGAGCCTTCCTGGAATAATCTCTTCCATCCCCTTGTCAGGCCCCCAGGACCCCCTCTCACTCCTCCTCCCCATACCCCTACTCCTGCTGGAGGGAGTGCCACAGGGAGCCCAGAGGTCAAGTACACCAAAGCTTCAGATTATGAACAAAAGCTCTTACCCCCACCCAAACAGAATTTTCAGCATTGTTGGAGAAGAGGTTGGCTGGCCTTGCCCCAGAAGCAAGAGCACGAAGGAAACCCATGGAAAAGGGCTCATCCCAGAACTACAGATAGTTTCAGAGATTCCCAAAATGTAGTTTCCCCATAACTAGGGAACCGAATGATTAGAGAGCCTTTGATAATGTGCTAATGATGAAACATTAGCTGTGCATGTGACCAACCAGACAGCACCCACACAGGACAGTTTACCAGCTTACTGTGAGTTCTCAGAGACCTGCTCTAAACCAATTAACCCCATTAAAAAAGAAATATAAGGGTCTGGGAATATGGCTTAGCAGTAGAGTGCTTGCCTTGCATGGATGAAGCCCTGGGTTCAATTCCTCGGCACCATATAAAGAGGAAAAACTGGAAGTGTCACTGAGGCTCAAGTGGTAGAGTGCTAGCCTTGAGCAAAAGGAAGCTAGGGACAGTGCTCAGGCCCAGAGTCCAAGTCCCTGATGGGCAAAAAAGAAAAAGATAGCTCACAAAGCAGAATTCTCATATACTACAGCTTCTCTTGGGGGCAACAGGGAGGTAGCTGTCATGTAAAATTAGCGATCCAGCAGTCTAGAGGAGTAGGCCTCCAGGTACAATGGGTTTCAGAATCCCTTGAAGAGCTGGCTGTGCAAAATCCAGACGCCTTGCCCTTGGCTCTGATTCAGTGACAGGTGGAGTCAGGAATTGAGGCCTTACAAACTCTGGAGATGCTGGCTCTGCCATTCACAGGCCCCTTGTGTGTCATCTTCACCCTTCCAGGAACCCTAGGAAAGGCTTGCTTTTCATCATTTTACTGATGAGGAAACAGCCCCAGAGGGTAGGTTACTTGTACCAGGTCACCCTGCTGGCATGCAGCTCAGTGCTCCTTCTACAGTGCCCAGCTGAGAGTTGGCTCTAGCTGCAGTTACCAGTCAAATGGCCTAGAGTCCTAGGGCAGGATGGTAAGGGATGGATGACATGATTGGCTCGGTAGACAGACCATAGAAGAGGCAGACCCTGCCTACTCATGGGTCTGGACACTGTAGTTACAGAGCTAGGCCCTTAGTCACATAGCCCTCTCCCCATCACAGGCCCCATAAAGCATCTTCACCCCCAGAAAAAGCCTCAGCTCTGGAAAAGGCCAGGCACAGGTCTTGCTCATCTACCCTACTTCTACAGGTCCTATTTCCTATTCCACGCCAGTTGGCAGAGGTGTTGGGCAGGTGAGTGAGTGGGACCGGAGCCACCATAGGTCATCTCAACCGAATGGGTGCTAGATGAAAGTCCCTCAGGCATCCAAAGGCTTTTGAACTTTTGGAGGGGTGTTTCAAAGGAAATTTAAAGGCCCTTTCCCACTGATGTATGTTTTGGTGAGGCCACTTGTGGACTAAGATTCAGCCATGAGGGAAGTTCTGTGTAACTGGTTTGGTCCCAGAGGAGAATGGACCATGGGAAGAGACTACACTGACCCAGTAAAATAAAACCAAGGAAGAACTTCCTGACCTGAATTTCTTAAAATCAAAGATGATTTTATTAGGGCAATTTTAACATCTTAACTGGAAAAGGCAAATTCACCTTCCTTTCAGTCAAGTCACTAGAGACTAAAGTGAAGACCTGGCACCAGTGTTTGACGCCTGCAATCCTAGCCGTTCAGGAGGCTGAGATCTGAAGATAGTAGTTTGCAGCCAGCCAGGGCAGAAAAATCCCTGTAAGACTCTTATCTTCAATTAACCATCAGAAAACTGGAAGTAGCACTATGACTCAAAGTGGTAGAGCACTACTCTTGAGCAAAATTGCTCAGGGACAGCACCCAGTCCCTGAGTTTAAGCCCTGCAACTGACAAAAAATAAAATAAAAATAAGTGGCGCCCTGGTTCCCAGGAAAGTCAAGCCACAACCCCACGCCTAAGGTCCACATCCCTCAAGCTCCTACTTGCTCAACTGTGAGCTGTGTCTCCCAGCTCTGCAGACATGCTGATTGATCCCAGCAGGTGAGAGGAGGGCTGCCTCCTGTTCCCCCCCCCCCCCGCCTCCCCCCACCACCCCGCCGTTTCCTCTAAGCACAACTTTCTGTGAGGGCCCCTGTGTCCTGTTTACTGAGTGGTTGCCAAGTCGCAGACCACTCTGACACTCACCTCTGACCTCACATCCCTTTCCTGAGGGGAACCCCAGCACTTCTTCCTTTTTTGGTGCTATTGGCTGAGACTGAGCTTTGTGTACAGAGATCTTGGGATTTCGTCTAGTTGTTACCTGGGGTCAGGTTTGGAAATGAAAAGCAAGAATGACTGGCCTTGTCGAGTGCCAGTAGCTTACCCTGTAATCCTCAGCTACTCAGCTGGAGCAGGGAAGTCTATGAGACTCATCTCCAGCTAACCATGAAAAAGCAGGAAGTGGAAGTGTGGCTCAAGTGGTACAGCACTAGCCTTGAAGAGGAAAGGCTAAGGGGAAGTTCCCCACTCCCTGAGTTCAAGTCCCAGTACTTGCACACATACGTCACACACACACACACACACACACACACACACACACACACACACACACACACACGGCTGGCCTCTTCCATTCCCCAAAATGGGTACCTTTCTTGGGAAATGTGGGAGAAGGGTCTGGCATACTGTGCCCTGCCACTAACAGGTAGTTTTCCCTTCCTTCTTTTAACATTATTGACATATCCAATGATGTATGTGTTACATAGCTGATCTCAGCTGTGTCCTAGTACTAGAAACACCCAATACACTGGGTGTTTGTAGAACATTCCCAGCAGGCCAAAGGGAAGTCTTCTACAACATCATAGCTGATTAACCCTACAGGAAAAAATTAAAAATATATGCAAAACAGACCTTCAGCCAAGCACTGGTGGCTCACACCTGTAATCCTAGCTACTCAGGAGGCTGAGGTCTGAGGATCTCGGTTCAAAGCCAGCCCAGGTAGGACAGTCTGTGATACTCTTATCTCTAATTAAACCAGAAAACCGGAAGTGGCACTTTGGCTTAAAGTGGTAGAGCACTACTGTTGAGCAAAACGGCTCAGGGACTGTGTCCAGGCCCCAAGTTCAATCCCCATGACTGAAGGACGGGAGGGAGAGAGGGAGGGAAGAAGGGAGGGAAGGAAAGTAGGAAGAAAGAACTTTTCCTACAAGGTCCTCAAAGGATGTTTGTTGAGAATCTTCTTTATGCTTCCCTAACTGCCTGAAGTCAAAAGGGCAGCCTCCTACTGGACAGATGAAAAGAGGGAGCCAGGCTAGAGAATCCCAACTTCCAGAGAGGCCTCCCAGCCCCTGCACCCTGGGATCAGCAGGCTGGAGGGCTGGCAGGTCCAACCTGAGCTCACTTAAAGAACATAAAGACTTGGTTAGAGAACAAGGCCAGAGAAAAGCTGCTTGACTCCTGTGACCCTTGAATAAAGCAACGAGACCTGGTTTCCTAGTTGTGAGTCCCATGGCTTCCTGACCTCCTTTAACCTCAGACATGACCTGAAATGCACATATATTTTACTGAATCCCATTCCACTACTCCAGAGCCCCAATTACCCCCTCCTACTCACAGTAGAGCAAATCCTCACCCCAAACATCTCATCTAACATGGAGCTTTGGAAAGAAGGTGTTGATTATCTGAAACTACTCATCTACTACTGCTCATCTCCCTAGTGAACCCTCAGGACTCTAACTAAAAGTGCCCCTTGGTACCACACACTGTGCTATATATAACGAAGGGTTCCAACAGCCATACCCAGGGCTTCCATGATGGCTTCTTAGCAGGTCTAGTTTAGCCATGGGGGCTTAGGACACTCAAAAGATTCTTTTTTTTTTCTTGTTTGTTTGTTTTTTTTCAAAAGATTCTTGAAGGTGCCTGGCTCATGCCCGTAATCCTCACTACTCAGGAGGCTGAGATATGAGGATTGCAGTGTGAAGACAGCCTAGGAAAATCCATGAGACTCTTGCCAGAAATGGAGTGTGGCTCAAGTAATAGAGCCTTGAATGTAAAAGCTCAAAAAGGGACAGTGCTGAAGCCTAAGTTCAAGCCCCAGTACTAACACGAAAAGAATATATATGTATGTGTGTATGTATGTGTATGTATAATATATATATGTGTGTGTGTGTGTGTGTGTGTGTGTCTTGAAACAAAAAGTGAGACTCAGCAGGGAGAAGAGATGTGAAGAAATACTAGAAAGGGTGAATTTGTTCAGAGTGCATGATATTCATGGGTGGAAATTAAATCCCTGTGTGTAACTAACATAGTCTAATATAAAAAGTGTTTAAACTGGTCTCAACAACTCCACTTCTATGAGGCTGAACGCTCATTCACTGAGGGCAGGTAGTGTGTCAAGGTTACCATGTGACACCCTCCCAAACACACCAGCCACCTAGACAACCTTGGGATAAGATTGTTTAGCAACGGGACTCTAGAGCCAGAGGTCCAGCTGCCAGCATCCAGCAAGCCATAGCTGTGCCCAGCTCCCAGGACAGCAGGGCTTCCCTCCTCAGCCCTGCTAGGCTGAAATAGAGGTGAAACACGGACACATGCCCTAGGGCAGGAGTTCGGCCAGGAACCCATGGCCCTGCCAGAGATGGTACCACAGAGGCAATTCTATAACTCTATCCCAGGAATTTCATTTCTATTGCACATTGAAAAGATTAATATCCATAAAAGGACAAATACCCTATGATTCCATTTCTAAGGGGTACCAAGAGCAGGAAAATTCATTAAGACAGTAGGTAGGACTGAGGTTACTAGGGGTTAGAGGAAGGAAAGGATGAGGGGTACAGAGTTTCTATTTGGGATGATAGGAGAGTTCTAGAAATGGCAATATTGGCATTCATAAGCACAAGATTGTGAATGCAATTAGTGCCACTGAATTATACATTTAAAATAATTAAAAGGGCCAGGTGCTGGTTGCTTATGCCTATCATCCTATCCACTTAGGAGGCTGAGATCAGAGGATTGTCGTATGAAGCCAGCCTGGGCAGGAAAGCCAATGAAGCTCTTATTTCTACTTAATCACTGGAGAGCCAGAAGTGGAGGTGTGGCTCACATAGTACAGCACCAGCCTTGAGCAGAAAAAGCTAAGGGGTAGCACCCAGGCTTTGAGTTCAAACCCCAGAATTGGTGCACGCGTGTGCACATGTGTGTGTGCACACACAGAGTTTACAAGGGTAAATTTTATTTATTTTTTAAAAATTATTTATTTATTTATTTATTACTAGACTCAGGGCCTGAGCACTGTCTCTGGCTTCTTTTTGCTCAAGGCTAGCACTCTGCCACTTGAGCCACAGTGCCTCTTCTGGTCTTTTCTATATATGTGGTGCTGAGGAATCGAACCCAGAGCTTCATGTATATGAGGCAAGCACTCTTGCCACTAGGCCATATTTCCAGCCCCCACAAGGATAAATTTTATGATATACATTTTACCATAATAAAACATAAAATGCACTACCTATGAAAACAAGCAGATCGAAATCAAGATCTCCCCATCCAATTCCAGCATCCAATCCATCACCATTATTAATATTTTGTCATTCATCCTTCTAAACACAAATCCCAAAGATGATTGATTTTTACAAAATAGCACACTGTTATTGCCTGCTTCTTAGAAATACACTGTATTTCTTTATGTTTATCAATAGATAACATGGCTTTTTTGAAGACATATGGTATTGTAATATACAGATAAACCATAATTAACTCATTTATAATAGTATTTAGCTTTAGTTTTTAATGTTGCTGCTGATTGTTATAAATAATAGTGCAAGGGACCTCTGGGTGCACTTGTCCAATTATATCCTTAGTGGAATTGCTGAGTCAGGAACTCCCTGGGGGTGGGGGAAGGGTGTCCATAGAGCAGTAAGAGAGAAACAACTCCAGGATGTTGAATTCTGCCTTATTATATGTCTTTATACTATAATATTAAATAATACACTATTATAATCCTTTCTTGGATTCCATTTGGATTTCTATGATGTTGCACGGTATTTCAGAAAGTTAGAGACTGTCTTTTCCATGAGAAACCAAAATCTTCCTAACCCTCTCTCAGGGTCTCTGGGGAGGGGGAGGGGGGGCAGTGGCACCTTGCCCCTGCCATGAAGAGAACCTGGTATACAGGGGTGGGTTAACATCTATTGAATTCTTTTGCCCATTGCCAAGTGCTGGGTGACTGATGGTCCACATCACAAATAGGGGCACGTGAAAGAATCCCATTCCTGGGGGCACAGAAAGAAAAGGCAATGGGCTCTTTTTAGGGGCTAGAATGGATGTATGGGACCATCTAAGCCCTTACCTCAGCAATGAGGAAACTTAGGTCCAGAAAAGTCTCAGCATAACTATCTCAATAATCACTATATGAACCCCAGAACTATCTCAGTCAGAGATTCAGGGCAGAGCTTAAATGTACCTCAGATTTTGTATACCTAGTACAATTCTTAGCCTCCCTTTCTTTGTGTATTCAATTGGAAATTGATGTCACTGAGGTCACATTCCAGTTCAGTCACAGTCAGCTGCATACTGGAACTGACTCCCACTGCCTCTCAAGAGCTCCTGCTTAACAACTCTTGACAACTCAGAGTTTAGTGATACCATGTTGGTAGCTTGAAATCAACCATGATGGAAATATTCATACCACCGAAATTGGCAAATACCATGCAGTTCTCCAAGCCACCCCTCTGAGAGTTAGTCAGTAGCTAAACCTTTACCAATGGACCACTGAATACAACCTGGGTATGAACATTCCTGGCAGATGACCTAACTTTTCTCACTTAACCTAGGGGCAGCCTATTTCACCAAAGCACTGTAATGCTTCATGTAGGATTCTACACTCCTACATCCTCAAATCCATCATTACCCCCCTTCTGGATTAACCAGTGAGCCAGCAAGTGTTTTCCCAAATGCTTGAGTGCCAGGCCCCACACTTAACTATAGAAGATAGTTCATTTGATCTTTATAGGACCACTGGGAGAAAGTTGTTATAACTTCCCGCTTTTAACTACAGAATAAAGCCTGTCTTAGGTTGGCTTCTCCCAGAAGTAGACACTGTGATAAAGATTCAAGAGCAACTGCAGGTGGAACAAGGAAATGAGACAGGAAAGAAAGGTAGTCTGGGATGGGAGGGAGTGACTACAGTGAGCAAGAAGCCAGTCCTGCTAAGAACTTCACAGACAGCAGAAAGCATGTCCTCACGTAATCCCAGCAGAAATGAGGGAGTTGGGGCCAAGGGAACACAAGCAGGATGAGGATGGTACCTACTACCCCATATTCTACAGCTAGGAAATGATAGAATACAAGGCAAACTCTTTCCATTACAAATAAAGAGTGAGGAAAAGCCTTTCAAAGTCACTTTGTCTGGCTCACTGGAATTAACTGCTTGCTCTTCCCCATCTCTTTCTTTGAGAAATTTTCCCTCTCTGGTTTGGCCACAGCTGCCTCAGGCAGGAATTCTGTAGCCACAAGCTATTATCCTTATAGCTCACCAACCTGTGATTAAGGCTCCACGTTTGCCCTCCCTGGATAATCAACAATGACCCAAGGACAGCCAGGTTGCCCTGTTTACTGCATTGCTTGCCCAGCCCCTCTTAAGGAACCCACAAGCAGGACAAATAAATGAAACCAGCAATCATGGGCCTGTGAATGCTTACCACACCTAAAAGAGGTGTTTAAATGGGACAGCATATCATTGGGGTTAAAAAAATATTGTGAAGAGGGGCAAGAGGGAAGGGACATGGCAGGAGAGACTTCTACCTGCACCCCAGCTTTATTAAATCCAGCATACCAGTTCTCAGCATCTCTACTTAAAGACATCTTGCAAGCCAGGTGCTGGTAGCTCACACCTGTAATCCTTAACTACTCAGGAGGCTGAGATCTGAGGATCACAGTTCAAAGCCACACTGGGCAGAAAAGTCTGTGAGACTCATATGACTCATTGACCATCTAAAAGCTGAAAATGGAACTGTGGCTCCTAGTGGCAGAGCACCGACCTTGAGTAAAGAAAGCTCAGGGACAGCGCCCAGGCCCTGAGTTCAAGCCCCATGACCGACAAAAAACAAAAAACCTTCTGTTCCAAGCACTCTACTGAGATCTGCCCAGTTTTTGATTGAGAGCAGAGGAATCTCAGCCAGTTCCTGGATCAGTTCTTTGGATCCCCAATCCATCTCCTAGGCTCTCCTTAGGACTCTGGCAATTTCTACACCCCCATTTCCCAGGCAGTGAGGATACTTCCTGCCAATATAACCCGAAGAGAACTGAAGCAGTTACCAGGCCCTTCTGTGTTTGATCCTCTTTCCAAAACCCAACAGTCCAGCCCTTTGAGGTAGCAGAGGTGCCAAGATGCATGGCCCTGGGCGCCACTCCAAACAGCTCCCCCAGTCATTCCCAGGCAGCGCACACACACAACACACACAAGAAGCCTGGCTCTGCAACACCATTTAGTAGACCAAGAAGTCCAAGAGGAACTGGGGTTAGTGAGATGTCCCAGGTGGGTAGGACAAGGATGCTAGTTGAGAGACCAAAAGCAAGGGGTAGGGTCAACAAGGGGCAGGGTACCATTCCCCACTGGCTCATAAAATAACACATTTTTTTGGTTGGTTGTGGGGCTTGAACTCAGGGCCTAGGCACTTCCCCTGAGCCCCTTTGTGCTCAAGGCTAGCACTTTACCACCTGATCCACAGCACCACTTCTGGTTATTGTGTGGCTAATTGGAGTTAAGAGTCTTATGGGGACTTTTCTGCCCAGGCTGGCTTGATCCTCAGATCTCAGCCTCCTGAGTAGCTAGGGTTACAGGTGTGAGCCACTGGCATCTGGCTCAATAACACAATTTTGAAAGAAGGCCTGAACTTCCCAAAAGCAAGGCTCCCAGGAGAATTGTGGGGTCCCATGGGCACAGAGAGACTACCCTCAGGAATGCTGGGATTTCAGCAGCATACAGGAAGGTAATGAAGTCCTTGGATAATCAAGACTACAGTCTTTTATCCTGTGCCATCCTAACATTCTTCCTCTGCTCCCCCATTTGCTAAAGGAGGAGCGAGTCTACCCTGCTAGGTTCCCTAACAGGGGGAACCCCAAACTCTACCAACCCATACCCCCTAGGTACCCAGAAAGGTTACATACTGTGTCTCCATCTTCTCTCAGAGCAAAAACTATCTCTCTTTCCAAAGCCATCCAGCCCTGATTGCTGGTGCCTTACACTTGTAATCCTAGCCACTCAGGTGACTGAGATCTGAGGCTCCAAGGTTTGAAGCCAGCTGGGTAGAAAAGTTCATGATATTCTTATCTCTAACCAGCAATAAATAAATAAATAGGCAGGAGTGGAGTTGGGGCTCACGTGGTAGAGCACTAGCCATGAGCGAAACCAAGTGAGAACAGGAGGCTGTGAGTTCAAGCTACAGTATTGGCACAAAAACAAACAACAGCAGCAACAGCAAAAACAGACTCTCCAAGTTCAGCAAGCTCAGCCATGGTTTGACACCTCCTCTGCCTCCCTTCTCAAACCCAGTATATCTCAGCTACAGGAGGTCTCTTTCACCCTCAGCCCATGTGTAGTAAAAGTTTCCCTTCATCAGTGTGAACTGAACAGTTAGATAGGTCAACCCCAGATGGCTTCTCCACATGCTCCTGGAGGAAGGCCCCTGGCTTAGACTCCGGGCTATAGTTTTTTAATTCTTTCCTCCCATTGTACCGAGACCAATTGTGGCAGGAACCGAGTGGGGTCCGCGACAAATAGTTATTTGCCAGCGCATTCCTTCACACACTATTCATCAAAAGGAAGGTACTTACTATGTCCCAGTCCTCTGCTTCCCCGGAGAGTGCGATCTAGACCCCTGGATAGCAGACACCTGGGGATAAAGTGTACAAAACGTTGAGAGGCCTGGCGCTCAGCTTGTCACTGAGGCGCAGGGGTGTTGTGCACCGTCCGAAATCCACGTAGCACCCCTGAAGTGAAACAGAACCCCAGTATCTGTGCCAGACCACAGCCACGCTGCTGACTCCATTCGAGCCAAGAGCAAACTAAGCCCTTGAAATGCAGAAGTGGCCCCCGCAGCGCAAGGCACCTGCTTCCCTCGCTCGGGGCGCCAGAGAACTCAAAGCGAGGTCCCCAGCGACCTCGGGCAGCGGCTCCGGAGGCCAACCAAGAGACCGCAACGGGGCAGGGCCCGAGGACCACGGGGCCCGGGCCCACCCAGCTAGGGGACAGTCCATGCACAAGGAGGAAGGGGGGTAGAGTGGGGTCGCACCCTCCCCAGGGCTATCCTGGCCTGCGATCCCCGCACCTGCTGCTCGGCCTCACTTCGGTAGGGAGTCCTGGAGACCCTAGATCTAGGGTGGGGACACCCCCACCCCGAGGCCAAGAGAAGGCAGGACCCCCAGGGGGTCAGAAGCGGAGGATCAGCTCCTAGCCACAACTTTCTTGGGCCAGGAGGCCGGCGGATTGCGGGTCCGCGCCAACGCGGCCCTTGTGCAATCGGGATACAAGGAACCCCCTGTGGCCGAGGAGAGGATGGGGCACCGGTGGCAGGGGAAGACTGACGGTTTGAGCTGGGCCTGAGAGGGGCCATCGTGGGAAAACTTTAGGAGAGAGGGTGGGGACCGCCCCGCGCCCCGCACCTTGCGCCCCAGCACCGGGCGCCAGTGCCTGGCTCCAGGAGCCCCGCGCCCCGCGCCTTGCCTGCGTCCGAGGCCAGCTGCATCCCGCGTGCACCACAAGGACTGTGTAGTTTCAAAGTGGGGGTGCCGCTGCGGGGGTTCATGGGGGGGCTCTGCTCCAGCGGCGCCTGGGCCAGCTCTCCGCAGTTGGGGTTCAATCCCGCCAGGCTGGATCCCGGCAAGCGGCAGCGTGATGCGGGGGGGGGGGGGGGGGGGTCGGGCGCCCCGCCCTCCTGGCTCCCCTCCGCCCCTCTTCGCCCTCCTTCCCGCCCCTCTGCCTTTATCAGCCCTACCGAGTCTGGCCGTCCTCTCTCCTCCTCTTTCTCTCGCTCTCCATCTCACACCCACCCGCCCCGCCCTCTCCCTGGCCTTTCTTCCTCCCCTCCCTCTCCTCTCCCCTCCCCTCCACGGGGCGGAGCTTCTCCCCTCCCTCCTAGACAAAGCTGTGTCTGCGCGCGTCCCCGGTCCCCGCCAGCGAAACCCAGCATCCGCCGGCCAGCGTCCCTTCCCGGCCCGGGGCAGGGGATGCGGAGTGGCCAGGAGTGTGGGGCCCGGAGGATGAGCTGGCTCCCCTCACCCCAGAGCCGCTACCCTCTCTCCAAACTGGGATGGAGACTTGGCGCAAGCCCTTGGCTCCCCTGGCTCGGTGACAGCCACTCCCAGGGAGCAGTCCCGAAGCTCCGCAGGCCCCACGCGAGCGCCCCGAATTGTGCAGGGTTTTGTGTGATTTGTGTTGTTTTGTAACATCCAGGCTCCTTCCTTCAGTGGGTTTGAGCTGGGTAGGGGCTAAGCCGGCCCCTTCGACTTCGCGGGCTGCTAGACGTGACAGCAATGTGAAGGAGGCCAGGGTTCTTTGTCCATCTCTCACTGCCCCCTCTGCCCCATCCCTGGACCTCCCGGCACTCCGAGTGCACAAGAGGTCTTGGAGCACCCTGGCTGCGAATACCTTATCTGCTTACCACCCTTGCGGCCCCAACCCCCGCTCTCGACCCCCACCCACACTGAAGAAGGGAGGCTAGCTGCTAAAGGGGTGGCCAGGCCCAAGGTACACCCCGACCAGACCAGCTCATCCTATTTGCCTGAGAGCCAAACATTCTTCACTAAATTCATTGTTTGGATCTTGGAATGCGTCTCCCTTAGAAACAATGTTATAAATGGTGATCTGCTTCCCAGGCTAGCCACAAAAGTCTGCAGAACCTAAAAATGCAGCTGCAGGGTGGTGCTGGGAACTGTCAGCTACCCTGTGTACAAGGAGGCCACTGATCAGCCTTTTCTATTGAAATAAATAAATAAATAAGTCTGCTTCTTTCTCCTTGAGCTGTGAACACAAATCTCTCTCATTAATCTCTCCTCTCTGGAGCCACTGTTCTGTATTAGTTAAGCGTTCTCCTTCCTTAGGTAACAAGAGGAACTTAAGGAGAGTATATTCTGAAGACCTAGTATTCTCTATCAGATCTTCAGGGATTGCTCAGTAAAAGGCAAACCTAGCGCCTAGAGGGCTTTGTTTGGGTAACCCCGAAAGTCTTCTGTAAGGGGTTCTTTCTTCTCTTCTGCACTGAGCTTCCATACATTTCTGGCACATAACAATAGGTGGCTAGGACCCTCATCACTGATCCCTGCTGCTCCATTGTTCAAAACACCTGCCAGGTACTGCTCAGAGGCCCCTAGTCTCTATCTAGTCTCTCAGGAGAGCAGTTCATTGGCTTATCTATTCTCAGATGAACACTTTATGGCCAATCATCTGGGGCTAGGGATGGACTCCTGTTGTCCAATAGGACTGTCAGAAACATTGACCCTAGGCTCTGTTTAAAACCAAACCCAAGGGCTGGAGGTGTGGCCTAGTGGCAAGAGTGCTTGCCTTGTCTACATGAGGCCCTGGGTTCAATTCCCCAGCACCACATGTACAGAAAATAGCCAGAAGTGGTGCTGTGGCTCAAGTGGCAGAGTGCTAGCTAGCCCTGAGCAAAAAGAAGCCAGGGAAAGTGCTCAGACCCTGAGGACTGGCAAAAAAAAAAAAAAAAAACCCAAGCCCAAGTTTCTTATATTTCTTCATGCTGATTGATTGATTCAAGACACTGAAAAAAATCTTTGCTTTTGGTTGTTCTTGAGGGAGAGTCTGTCTGTTTAGTTCAAGCTGATTTGGAAGTTGCTATGAAGCTATGGTCTAAGATTCAGAATGCTGAGCCTCTTGAATGCTGAGATTTCTATTCATCAGTTTCCACATATAGAAACCACAGGAAGCCAGGCAGCAATTGCTAATACCTGTAATCCTAGCTTTTCAGGAGGTGGAGATCTGAGAGTCATAGTTCAATGGCCAGTTTAGGCAGAAAAATCTATGATATTCTATCTCTAGTTAACCAGCAAAAATGCTAGATGAGAGGAGTGGCTCAAGTGGTAGAGTGCCAGCCATGAGCAAAAAAGTTAAGTAAGAGCATGAGGCCCTGAGTTCAAGCCCCAGTAACATTCTTCAAAGCAAGCTTGGAGATACTATTTTGCAAATACTAAATTGATGCATTAAAGTTTACCTTTAAACCATGTTTTTTTCCTCAGGCTTTCACCCTCGGGAGCTGAACAGGAAAGCTCAGGGCCCAGGAAAAAGGCAAGTGTGTGCTATCTAAAAGGAATTCTCCAATAAAAACTGGGTAGTTCAGTGGTAGAACACTTCCCTAAATAGGAGCAAGGCTCTGGGTTTGATCCCCAGTAAGAGAGAGAGAGAGAGAAGAGAGAGAGAGAGAGAGAGAGAGAGAGAGAGAGAGAGAGAGAGAGAGAGAGAACCACAAGTATAATTTTAAATTTTCTAGGAATCATTAAAATGGTTAAAAATAAAGAACAGAAATTAAGTTCAATATTTTTATTTAACCCAGTAGAGCCAAGATATTATTACTTCAGCATGTAATCAATATAGGGAAATTATTAATGAGATGTTTCACATCCTGTTTCCACATTGTGGCTGAAATCCAGTGTATATTTATTTACTCTTCCATACATCTTAACTCATGTTCAATTATCACTTAAAATACTCCATCTGTAGTGAAGAGTTTAGGAAACTCCTGGCTGAAAGAGAAGATTCATAGACCCAAGGTGTTCCAGACATACTTAAAAGTTTCTGTCACTGCATCACAAATATCAATGTATGAATTTAAATTTTAGTTGTGAACAAAGAAATTAGAATTCATTCCCTCGGAGGCCTCGTTTCAAGTCCTCAGTAGCCACATGTCACTAGTGGCTCCCTACTGGGACAGCACAGGCCTGAGAGCAAGAAGCCACAGATGAACCCAGAGGCCCAAAGCCCACTTCCTTCTTCTCCTGAGACACACAGGGGAGGAATCTTGAAGCATGACCAGAAAAAAGAACCAATTTTCAGTTTCCTTTATTTCCCCATTATGGCATCTGAAGAGACAGTCTTTGCCTCTAGATGAGACCTCTGCGGCTATGTTCCCTGAGATAGGAAGCCCACAGCTTGCTCTTTCTCAGTTCCCAGAGGGCCCTGGGAGAAAGGAAAAAGAAGCTCCATCTTGCCCACTGTGAGCTTTGACTCTGGAGAGGAGGACCTCAAGTCTTTGAAAGAGAAAGATACAATCTCCCCCAAGGATCTACCCTGAGGACAACTGGGAAGAAGCTTGAGTTTAAACTATTGCACCAGACTTCATTCTCTAGACTGATAATGTTACAGGAAGAAAAAAATCTACAAAGGGCTGGGCACAAGTGGCTGTAATCCTAGTTACTCAAGAGGCTGAGATTTGAGCATTGGGGTTCAAAGCCAGCCCAGGCCAGAAAATCCAGGAAACTTTTATCTCCAATTAAACACCAGAAAACTGGAAGCGATGCTGTGGCTCAAAAGTGGTAGAGCCCTAGCCTTGAGCTGAAGAGCTCATGGACAGTGATCAGGCCCAGAGTCCAAGCCCTATGACCGAAAAACCAGCATCAGCAGCAGCAACAACAACAAATATGTGTGTGTGTGTGTGTGTGTGTGTGTATATGTGATATATATCATATATATATATATGTACACACACAGAGGAAGATTAGTGTTAAAAAAATAAGGAAGCCTAAACAAGGTCTACCCCTGGGACCCAACCACATCTGGCATACCTGGCACACTAGCAGTTTAGCTAAGCTGGCTGGAATTTTTTGCTTGAGAGATGGAAAAAGGCCATCCATCCAGGGAGGTCATTTCCACTCTAAGGAAAGAGGAAAGTAAGACTCAGTAATAGGGTTTTGGTTGAAAGACCAGAGGTGAGGTTGTGTCACTCATCTCTGCCGGGAACCTGGTCCCCTGGCTACATGGGAGGGGCTCCTAGAAGACTCTGGGCCTCCAAGTGAGAGCTCACAGTGACACCTCAGGGATACTCTGAGATTCAATCAATCATACTTTGGGGATCCCCAAGCCAGGTACATACTTAAGGGATCAGTATGCTGCCATTTAACTTTTCTAATTCAGGGGCTTGACAACATTACTCAGAAAGATGTAGAATGTTGGCTAGACTGACTACAACTACTCCTCTCTTTCCTTCCTTTTCTTTCTTTTTCTCCCTCCCTCCTTCCCTCCCTCCCTCCCTCCCTCTCTCCCTCCCTCTCCCTCTCCTTCCTTCCTTCCTTCCTTCCTTCCTTTCTTTCTTTTTCTTTCTTTCTTTTTTTCTTTCTTTCTTTCTTTCTTTCTTTCTTTCTTTCTTTCTTTCTTTCTTTCTTTCTTTCTTTCTTTCTTTCTTTCTTTCTTTCTTTCTTTCTTTCTTTCTTTCTTTCTTTCTTTCTTTCTTTCTTTCTTTCTTTCTTTCTTTCCTGTGTGTGCTGGTATTGGGGTTTAACCACAGGGCCTGGGCTTTTTCCCTCAAGGCTGGTGTTCAACCACTTGAGCAACAACTCCACTTTTTTTTGGCTTTTTTTTCTGGTTAATTGGAGATAAAAGTCTTGGGGATAACTGGGCACTGGTGACGAATGCCTTGTAATCCTAGCTACTCAAGAGGCTGTGATCTGAGGATCACAATTTGAAGCCTGCCCAGGCAGGAAACTGTGAGATATTTATCTCTAATTAACTATCAGAAAACCGGAAGTGATGCTGTTGCTCAAAGTATAGAGTGCTAGCTTTAACCAAAGAAGAGCTCAGCGACAGTGCCAGGCCCTGAGTTCAAATCCATGACCGACACATACACATACCCTGAGTGAAACAGTCAAATGAGAGTGTCAGGCCTTGATTTCAAGCCACAGTACAAATGCACGCGCGCACACACACACACACCCCAAATACAAACAAAAAACAGCATACCAGTTACTGTAATCATGGCTGACATAATATTTAGGGATGTTTAATGGATATGTTGATGAGTTTAGGTGAGATACATCTGTCTTGCCTGGTCCTGTGCCCTGGGAAACCACCAAAGCAACATACAGGTACTTTCAAACAGCTCAAGTCTGAAGGAATGGGTGAAATTTAGATTTCCATCTGTTCGTATGACCTCATTTGTTCTCTTGATCAGGGGAGACCTAGGGAAATTTGAGTAACAAGATTTTTGTCAGTGAACCCTGTAAGTTTATCTTTCATGGGAAAGGTCTATCTTAATTAAAAGAGTCTACTTTATCCTCTAGTAAGAAATAGCCACAGTATCTAAAATATTTATATGGGACAGTGTCTAGAATCACCCTCAGAGATGGAAGAATGGATTAAAGCTCTTGGAAATAATAGGCCCCAGTCAGGAGACTTAACTAGGTGTTTCCTGCTCCAGTTAAAACATAAACATGGGCTGGTAAGAATTAGGAAAAGCAAAGGATTTGAAGTGCATCACCTAGCCTTTTCATTTCCTACCAACCATGTCTCTTTTCACAAAAAGTATTTTGTAGTGAGCCTCAAGGCTGATCTCTCAGCAGTAACCCTGCTAAACAAAGTGTTTATTATAAATAGTTTGGTAACTGAACAATTCCAAATTAATAGAAAACTTCATAGAGTTTTCCTAGGAATCCATTCAAGTTTTCTTAACCCTGGGTTACATTCCATCAAAGCTCTTCTTCCATTTTTGGAAGAAAAAACCAATTACTTGTGAATACATCCATACCATCATAATACCAATTGAATACCCAGTTAAAATTATATCAATAGTTATTAATAAGGCATTGGTGGTAGGCATGGTAAAAAAAAAAAAAGAAAGAAAAGAAAAATAGGAAGCATGAATCCAAAAGAACTATTAAGCAGTATATCATTCAACAATATATTTGGTGGGTTTAGAAATAGGAACTTAAAGTAATCAAGTACCAGCTGGTGGCTCACATCTATAATCCTAGCTACTCAGTAGGCTGAAATCTGAGGATAACAGTTCAAAACCAGCTTGGGCAGGGAAGTCCATGAGACTCATATCTTCAAGTAACCAGCAAAGAGCCAGATACGTTCCTGTGACTCAAGTGATAGAGCACCAGCCTCGAATGGAAAAGTAATCAAGTTGCCACTAACTATCAAATCTTATAATTATCTGGTTGCAGGACATAGAAGCCATGTGGGCTAAATTTTAAACAAATAATGATTTTAAAGAACTAAGATCTCTTTCAGAACTCCCGAAAAAGAATGGAAGCAAGTTAGGTCTAAGATGGGCTTTGGTTATATTCCACAGTCTAGTCTCAGTTTCTCTCTACTTTTCTTGGTTCCTCCCTGGGTTGTGTAGTATCTCGCTCTTCTTTTTTTTTTTTTTTCTGTCAGTCATGAAGCTTGACTAGGTGTTCCCCTTGAATTTTTTGCTCAAGGTTAATGCTCTATCACTTTGAGCCACAATACTAGTTCTGGTTTTCTGATGGTTAATTGGAGATAAGAGTCTCACTCAAACTGCGATCCTCAGATCTCAGCCTCCTGAGTAGCTAGGATTACAGGTGTGAGCCACTAGCCCCCACCTGTAGTACTTTCTTATCTAATCCTACTTCTCCCCACATGGTAACCGGACCCCGTGTCTACATTCCCTTCAAACTCCTGCCACACAATCAACTCTCACAGTCTCTTGGTACCAACAGTGTTGAGCCATTGGAGGTGGGAACCAAGGTGTGAACAGGGTCAGTGGGCAGCCACTCATTAGAGCCAGGGGACAGTAGAGGTGGGGAAATGTTTGGGATATCTGCTTGAGTGCTGACATGACCTGTCATCTGACACCTGTTGGCTCTTACACCCAGGGCTATGTTTAAGCTTGAAGGTCCTTTTCCATCTATCTCTATAGCCTGAGCATGTTTGAGAGGTTCCAGTGGTGGGTTTCCTGAACCCATACCCATACCTTCCTGTGTCTCTGAGATGTCCTCATCTCCTTTCCCTATTCAACTATTTCCCTCATAGCAGTACCAAGGGTGGGTGGTCTGGAAAGACATTACCTAGCCATGCAGCCTCCACCATTGCCCTCTACCCTTTGGCTTCTGACTTTAAATAAGCAACCCAAGTCTGGGCACTGGTGGCTCATGCCTGTAATCCTAACTACTCATTGAAGGATTGCCCTATCCTACCCCTGCCCCCATTTTCCCAGGTGCATACAAAGGTCAGGGAAGCCACCAAAGACTGCCTGATACATGCAGGGCAAACCACCTAAGCCTGGCAGGAAACATTCCAATCGAAAAGCCCCCCACCTCCCTAGACCTAATGGCTTTTTCATTAACCTTTCCCTCTTTGCTTTGACCCCATAAAAGCCCAAAGCCTGTTCTACCTCTTTGCACACCCTCCATACCTACAGGAAGGTCTGTACCCCTTGCTACTCTATTTCAATAAACAATCCTTGCCTGTGGAAGATCAAGTACAGCCTGTTTCCTTCCTTTCTCCTCCATTTTCCTAACACTCCTGGTTCAAAGCCAACTTGGGCAGGAAAGTCCATGAGACTCTCTCTAATAAACTACTAAGAAAAAGCTAGAAGTGGTGCCGTGGCTCAAATGTGGTAGAGTGCTAACTTCAGTACATACAGACTCAAGGATAGCACCCAGGCCCAGAGTTCAAGCCCCAGGTCAGACAAAAATAGTAAGTAAATAAATAAAAATATACATGCAACCAACATAAAAGAATCACCCAACACAGCCCCATCCAACTAGAATGACTTGCAAAGCCCTTCCCATATTCCCATGCTACTTGTCATGCTTTCTCAGGCTCCAAGGCCTGGGGCAAAGGCTCAGTGAGTGGGTCCACCAGCTAGCCAGCTTCAGGGCCAAGATGGCATCTCTCTCTCCACCTGTCACTCTGTGAGGCTTCAACCTCTGTCTGATAAATGAAGAAATAAATTTGCCAGGCATGTGCTGAGAACTCACACTGGGGCCCATGTGAACATTCACAAGAGTAGCGCCTAGATAATACAACGTAAGGGGCATGGCCATTCAAATCACCTTGCATTTTTCTTTTTTTTTTGCCAGTCCTGGGGCTTGGACTCAGGGCCTGAGCACCGTCCCTGGCTTCTTTTTGCTCAAGGCCAGCACTCTGCCACTTGAACCACAGCACCACTTATGGCCATTTTCTGTATATGTGGTGCTGGGGAATCGAACCCAGGGCTTCATGTATACGAGGTAAGCACTCTTGCCAATAGGCATATTCCCAACCCCTCACCTTGCATTTTAAGTATTAACTCATTTAACCCTCATCTAACCCTGAGAGGTGGCACTTTTAGTATTCTTGCTTTACTCATGGGAAACGAAAGCACAGAGTGGTAGAGAACTTGCTCAGGATCAACGCCAAAGCTAGGATGTGAGAACCTTGGCACCTGTCTTAGGTGTGTGTTTGTCTGTCTCTCTCTCTCTCTCTCTCTCTCTCTCTCTCTCTCTCTCTCTCTCTCTCTCTCTCTCTCTCCTTTTGTACTCTCTGACTTCTGTACAGCCAGGTCCAGTTTAAGGGATGATGGCCACTGAGCCTCAGTGCAGGTAGCTAGCTTTGAATAATGCCTGGAGGCTGTCAAGGCTCCTAAAGCAGAAGATGTCAGGGTTACTGTGTCTGGGACTGGGCACAGAAGGTAGTGTGAGCGTCCTCCCAGAGCCCCCTGGGGTGAGTGCACAATGCCACCCACCGTGGGCCAAGCTGTGAAACCAGCCCAATTTAGCCCTGGTGCAGTATTCTTGTTCTCTCCTATCCCACACCTGGTTTTTTGTCATTGTTAATCACTGATTCATTCAATAGACATTTAATGGACATCACTATACCAGGATTGTTTGCAACACTTGGAGACAAAGCCCTATAAAGGCATTATAATGGAGTAAAAAAGTAAATATATATTTCTGTGGTGAGATAACATGCTTAAGTGTTAACAGCTGTTGGGGGTGGGGGTGGGCAGGAGAGAATAGAGGCAGAGTTCCAGCTTCAGAAAAAGAGCTTTCCTGAGCCCCTTTTACACCAGGGAGTGGCAGGGCCATGCTCTGTGAGGAAAAAACGCATAGAGAAGAAAGCCACAAAATGAAGAAAAGTCTGTGAGAGGTTAGTAGCTTGTGTGTGTGTGGCATAGGATAGTAAAAGACACACTTCCTGCTAACACACACACACACACACACACACACACACACACACACACCGTTCTGTGTTGTTCCGACAGCTTTCTTATGAACCAGAGAAAGCCCTCATATTAACCATATTAACACTTGAGAAAGACTATGTCTCAGATGGATAAAAATTTCAGCCAAGGATTTTCTCATGAATTCAACATAATGAAAAGAAAAACATTTTTTTTGTCAGTCCTGGGGCTTGAACTCGGGGCCTGAGCACTATCCCTGAGCTTCTTTTGCTCAAAGCTAGTACTCTACCACTTGAACCACAACAACACTTCTGGCTTTTCCTGTATATGTGATACTGAGGAATCGAACCCAGGGCTTCACACATGCTAGGCGAACACTCTCCCACTATGCCACCTTCCCAGCCCATGCTTGGGGTTTATCTTTATGTTTGGAGCTAAAATTGAAAACAATTACTGGGGTTATGGTTACAACACAAAATATACATGTTATAAATATGGAAAGTATAAGTTATAATGAAGATATAATAGAAAGAAAACAATGAAAGTGGGCTGTGGGTGAGATTCAAATGCTAGAGCACTTGCCAAGCAAGTGTGAGGTCCCCAGTACCACTAAAGAGCTAGGAGCTGGTGGCTTATGCCTATCAGAGTTACCTAGAAGCCTGAGATATGGAGGATCAGAGTTTGAAGACAGCTCTGGTTAAAAAAAAAAGTCTAGGCTGGGAATGTGGCTTAGTGGTAGAGTGCTTGCCTAGCATGCATGAAGCCCTGGATTCGATTCCTCAGCACCACATATACAGAAAAAGTCAGACATGGCACTGTGGTTCAAGTGGTAGAGTGCTAGCCTTGAGAAAAAAGAAGGTAGGGACAGTGCTCAGGCCTTGAGTTCAAGCCCCACAACTGGCAAAAAAAAATTGAAGTCCAGGAGATTGACTCCATCAACAGAACTAGCCAAAGCCATGCTGGGAATGTGGTTCAAGTGGTAAAGTGCCAATTGAGCAAGCCAGCTAAGCAAAAGCTTGAGACCCTGTGTTCAAACCCAAGTACTGTCAAAACAAAACCAAAACAAGACCAATAAAAGGGAAAAAAATGAAAGCCAGAATTTGATAAATGTAACCATTTCCTCATATTTTATAGAAAGGGAATGAAAAGATTTGTTTGAAATAAATGACTCAGCTCTTAAAAATACGAATACATGTGAAGTTCTTTCTCAAACTTCTCGAACTCTTCAGTCAGGGACATCTGCATCTTTGGTGGCCTGAGGGCTCCAGCAGTGCTGACATCATTTGGACCAAAGACACAGAGCAAACTGCAAAATACTCAACTGTCTTGGACCAAGATTAGTCGCCTCTATCCACTCACGACATCCCTATGGAGAAATAAAGCAATAGAACTATTAGTTGCAATGATCAGCCAAAGTTAAGGGGAGGATTTGTCATTGCTCTTGGTGGAATATCAATTAATTATGTCCTAAGAAATAGTAGATGCAACACATTGCATAAACATAAGAGTGCTTTTTTGTACTGCATGGCTTATTTTTCTCCCATGTTTCCGGAGCTAGCTAAAAAGTAGTTGAAAGGCAAAGGGGACCCCATAGGCCAGGGAAAGAAGGAAAGACAGGGAGAGGCAAACTTAACGGTGGAGCAAGTTCATTGGATGCTGGCAAGGATCTTGAGAAATCTGTGTGCTTCTGGTGGATTCCAAAGGATGAGAATGGGTGATAACAAGACCCTGGGTGTTCAGATCAGTGTGGGATCCCAAGGAGAAGAACTGAGTCCACATTACATCTATCACCTGGAGCAACATGGTACCCAGGGCACAGGGAGTTGTGGGAGAGCAGCCAACATTTCTAGGACAAGTAAGAAGGCACATTTCAGAATTAACTGACTTTTCACCTGAAATGACCACACTGGCCAGAAATTGGCCATCATGGTTGCTGGGTTTTTTTTTTTAATTAGTGGAATGAAAATTCAAAGTAGAGATTAATCAGGGCACTGGTGGCTCAGGCCTGCAATCCTAGCTACTCCAGAGGCTGTGGTCTGAGGATCATGGTTCAAAGCCAACCCAGGAAGAAAAGTCCATGAGACTCTTATCTCCAGCTCACCAACAAAAAGCCAGAAGTAGAGCTGTGGTTCAAGTGGTAGTGCACTAGGCTTGAACTGAAAAGGTCAATAGAGTGCACAGGCTGTGAGTTCAAGCTCCAGTACCAACATCAGGAAAAAAGAAACACTAGAGATGAAGTTGTATTTTCTGTCTCTCTCTCTCTGTCTCTGTCTCTCTCTCTCTCTCTCTCTTTCTTGGGAGGAAGTCCTGGGGCTTGAACTCAGGGCCTGGGCCATGTCCCTGAGATACTTTTACTCAAGGCTAGCGCTCTACCACTTGAGCCACAGCGTCACTTCTGGCCTCTGTGTATGTGGTACTGAGAATTCAAGGGCTTTCATGCATGTAAGGCAAACGCTCTACCACTAAGCCATGTTCCCAGCCCTGAGGCTGAGTTTTTTGTTTCATGTGCATCCCACTGAGTCTTTGGGCCTGAAATTTCCGTTGAGAGAAAAAGATGAAGGCTTTGCTTTTTCCTGATTAGTATGCTCCGTGGCCAGTAGCATCACCATCACCTGGGAGTCAATGATAAATTCCGAACCAGATACACTGTAAGGAATGTTAAAGATGGAACCCTCAGCCATGGTACAGTGCCATTTTGGAGGCCCTAGACAGACAGGGTGAGATGCCTAGGAAGTGACCTTTGGGAGAAAGTGGCATCTAGCTTGAGTCTTCCTTTGGATTTGTAGGAATGGGAAGAATGCAAGTTCATGGCAGTCAGGCTCAGCCAGAGACAGCATGGCTGGAACAAAAGGTAGGGAATGAGAGGTGTTTTATGTTCCCCTTATGCAGCCAAGGAACAAGTCCAAGCAACAAGTTCCCTGCTTCCTGTGGTGATCAGGACATCGTGCGCCTTCCTCAATGTGTGAATGTGGTTCAAACTGCAGGGCTGACCAGGGAGCCAGCCTCACCTCCCTCTCACAGAGGGCTGCAGAAACTGAGAGAGGAGCCAGCTGGGGGAAGTTTCTTGGAGGATATACATGATTCCTGGGCCAAGAAGCCTCGGGAAGACGCCAAGGAGGGGCGAGCAGGACAGCACAGCCAGCGGGATGGCCCATGGGCCTCTTCCAGCCAGCCCTGAGATACTGACCCTCTGCCAGATCTAGCCGAATTTCTCCAGTTACAAAGCCAACTCACAGGGCTTTACTTGGAGACACTGAGTGCCTCGGCCCTGCCCAGGGCCCAGCAGCCCTCCTCCATGCATGCAGAGATGAATGATCAGCATGTTCTCTCCCACGCTTTACCGAATCACTTTGCTATGGAGACTTCCCCACGCCTTCCTGCTGCGCCCTGATTGAGAACAGGCCCGAGCTGTCCAACTCTTTCAACAAACTTAACCTCTTCCTCCCCACAGCCTGGCTAGCAGGGAAGGAGTGGGAGGAAGGTCTTGAAATGACTCTCCAGAGAATAGAATAACCCATGTCCAAGGATGGATAGGATAGTGCCAGCTAAGCAGGAGAGGGCAAGAGATGAGGTGGAGGGAGAGGCCTGGTTTTCCTTGTGCTATGGTTCGTGGTGAGGAGTTTGAGGTTCCTCCATACTGCAATTAATGGATTCTCATGGGTCAGATGGGAGAAGCTGATGAGGTCGTATCTGTAGGAAGATCATTGAGAGCTCAGCAAAAACATCCTCAGGGGAAAGAAAGGATGAAGATATCTATGGAAGGGCCTGCGCACTGTGCACTCTGGGAAGCCCGGCCAGCTGGAGGAGCCTGCAATGAAAAGGCAGACGGAAAGCTCAGGGGATGGTAGGTAGAAAGCAAAGGTGAACGGGAACCTGGGACACACGATAACCTATGTCTGTCTTTCAATCATCTGGGTGACTCATGGAAGGTGCCAGTGCCCAAATCTCAGAGCTGCATGTGGATCTTAGAGGAGGAGGAGGAGTGGGCAGTCTGACAGGGAATTGTGCTGACAAAGCCATAGAGCAGATGGAGGGGTGGGGTGGGGACAAGTGCAGCCTCAGCGGTGCTGGGCTCCTGCTCCTACCTTCCACATACAACTGCTTATGCTACTCCTGTTTCCGTACAAACAGGCAGGAATAACCCTTGCCTACGTGCACTGATGATTGTACCTTTGCTGGTCAGGAGCACTGTGAAAGGACCCATCAAGTGGAAGTAATGGGTTACAGCAGAGTGGTTGGAGGAGAGAAGATAATTTTTCACACCTGTAATCCTAGCTACTCAGGAGGCTGAGATCTGACGATTTTAGTTTGAAGCCAATCCAGGCAGAAAATTCCCTGAGACTTTTTTTTTTTTTTTTTTTGCCAGTCCTGGGGCTTGAACTCAGGGCCTGGCTTCTTTTTGCTCAAGGCTAGCACTCTACCACTTGATCCACAGTGCCACTTCCAGCCTTTTCTGTTTATGTGGTACTGAGGAATCGAACCCAGGGCTTCATGTATAAGAGGCAAGCATCCTACCACTAGGCCATATTCCCATCCCCTCCCTCAGACTCTTACCTCCAATAAGAGATGATTCTAATAAGGGTACAAAGAACTCAACGTAGAGCTGTGGCTCAAGTGGTAGTACAGCTATTCTTGAACAAAAGAAACTCAGGGACAGCACCCAGGCCCTGAGTTCAAACCTCAGGACCAGCATCAAAAATAAAAATTAAATTAAAAAATTATATACATATACATTTCACTTTGCACCTCTTTGTATTGATTTGTCATAACAAATGCAGTATTTTTAAAGTCTCAAAACATCAATGGGGGGGTGAATCTTAAAATAGTAACAATTTCTTTCTGCTTCATTCTTCCCTGAACATCTGGCACTGAATGTAGCCACACCTCTCACCCTACCTGTCTGTAGGTAGCTGGGTCTCATTTGTGGAGAGGGCTGAGCTACCGCCTATAGACATCCCAGTTGCTCGGGAAGTTCTGGGAATATATCTGTGTGGCTCTCAAAGGTCTGAGCCCCTTGGGTAACAAATAAGTTGCAAGGAAGAGAGAGAGAGAGAGAAAAAGAGAGAGAGAGAGAGAGAGAGAGAGAGAGAGAGAGAGAGAGAGAGAGAGAGAAGATAGTTATCGCTATTGGCAAAATGGAGACCTTGGGTGGATTCTATTTCAAAATGTATCAGATGCCTGAGCTGAACTCTGGCCAGAGGTTTGACTTGGGAAAATACTGGTAGCTTTACTCATGTTTAGGGTTTTTTTTTTTTTTTTTTTTTCCAGTCCTGGGGCTTGGACTCAGGGCCTGAGCACTGTCTCTGGCTTCTTTTTGCTCAAGGCTAGCACTCTGCCACTTGAGCCACAGTGCCACTTCTGGCCATTTTCTATATATCTGGTGCTGGGGAATCGAACCCAGGGCTTCATGTATAGTAGGCAAGCCCTCTTGCCACTAGGTCATATTCCCAGCCCCTAGGCTAATTTATTTTTAAAGGACTATCTTTTGTCATTACTGAAATAACTGTGGATGAAGTAGTGTCTCTGGGTTTTACTTCCAAACAAGAGCAGAAAAGTAGCGAAATGGATTTGAAACAACTGGCCATGGCTCTATGGTATTAAACTAGAAGATGGTCACATACTATTCTCTTTACTTTGTATATGTTTGAAAGTGGCCAAAAATCTTAAACTGTACTAAAGGGAACTATAACAATGAAACCTGTTAAGAGTTACTTTAGGGCTGGGAATATGACCTAGTAGCAAGAGTGCTTGCCTCCTACACATGAAGCTCTCGGTTCGATTCCCCAGCACCACATATATGGAAAACGGCCAGAAGGGGTGCTGTGGCTCAGGTGGCAGAGTGCTAGCCTTGAGCGGGAAGAAGCCAGGGACGGTGCTCGGGCCCTGAGTCCAAGGCCCAGGACTGGCCAAAAAAAAAAAAAAAAGAAAAGAAAAAAAGAAAAAAGTTATTTTAAAAGAGACAAAAAGTAGCCATGTGCAAGTGGCTCACACCTGTAATCCTAGCTACTCAGGAGGCTGAAATGTGAGGATGGCATTTGGAAGTCAGCTTAGGTTTTCCTAAGAGTCCAAGAGACTCTTATTTCCAATTAATCATAAAAAAGCTGGAAACAGAGCTATGGCTCAAGTGGTAAAGCCTTAGCTTTGAGCAAAAAAGCTCAGGGACAGTGCCTAGGCCCCAAGTTCAAGCCCCAGTACTGGTATAAAAGGATAAAAAGAGTAATAGAGGTGTGAATTCCATCAAAGTATATTGGTATACATGTATCATAAGGAGACCTTTTTGTATAACTAATATGCACTAATTCAGGAGACGGAGATCTGAGGATCACAGTTTGAAGCCAACTTGGCAGGAAAGTCTGTGATACTCTTAGCTACAATCACCCAAGAAAACTAGAAGTAGTACTGTGGCTCAAATGGTAGTGCTAGCTAGCCTTGACCAAAAAAGCTCAAGGACAGTGCCCAGGCCCTTAGTTCAAGCCCCAGGGCTGGTACACACACACACACACACACACACACACTTACTTCATATGATATCACCTAAATTGTAAAATGGTAACTCTGCTGTACAACACCTTAGTAACAATAATAAAATTATACTAGAGGGCTGGGAATGTGGCCTAGTGGTAGAGTGCTCGCCTCGCATGCATGAAGCCCTGGGTTTGATTTCTCAGCACCACATATATAGAAAACAGCCAGAAGTGGCACTGTGGCTCAAGTGTCAGAGTGCTAGCCTTGAGCAAAAAGAGGCCAGGGACAGTGCTCAGGCCCTGAGTTCAAGCCCCAGGACTGGCAAAAAAAAACAAACAAAAACAACAACTAAAATTATACTGGAAAAAAAAAAAGAGCAGGGGGCTAGGAGCTCATGCCTGTAATCCCGCCTACTCAGGAGGTTGAGATCTGAGGATCAAGGTTCAAAGCCAGCTTGGATAGGAAAGTCCATGAGACTCTATCTCCAATTAACCACCAGAAAACTGGAAGAGGCGCAGTGGCTCAAGTGGAGGGGTGCTAGTCATGAGCTGAAGAACTCATGGACAGTGCCCAGGCCTAGAGTTCAGGCTCCATGACTGACAAATAATAATTATCATCATCACATTGAATTAAAAAAAAAACTGTACGAAAGTGATCAAGAGGTTGGTGATCTACTAATCTCATTCTGTGATTTAAATAATTGCTAGGAACATCTCCCAAACATTTTGAGGAAACAGCCATGCTCGCCACTCCAGCTTTCACTTTCCAAATTTTCCAAGCACCTGACAAAAATGCCTGTAAATTTGTTCAACTGAAATTTTGTTGTTGGTGGTAGTTATGGGGCTTGAACTCAGGGCTGGGGTGCTGTCCCTGAGCCTCTTTGTGCTCAAGGCTACCACCTGAGCCACAGCACCACTTCTAGTTTTTGAGTTTTTTTTATATTGGAGGTAGAGTCTCAAGGGGACTTATCTGTCTGGTTTCTAACTGTAATCATCAGATCTCAGCCTCCTGAGTAGCTAGGATTACAGGTGTGAGCCACTAGTACCTGGCTAACTGAATTTCTAATTTGCTGATTTCCCTCCCCTAGGTGAATGAACTACACATTTTAATGAATTTAATAAATTGCACATTTCTTAGAGACCAGCCAAAGAAGGAGGCATGTGAACAACAAAACTGTGTCCAGGAGAGCTTTTATTTGTACGGAACAGTTTTAAAAATACAGAATAAAATAGCTTTATCTCTACTATTATTCACAACATCTGGTCCAAATATTACATTATTTTTTAAAATACTTAAACGTTTAATGAAGCCATGTTAGAAAAAACAATATGAAAATTCTTTTTAAAAACTCCATAAAAGAATTACACATCTCAAAAAACAACCCTACCCCAAATAACCCTCAGTACGCAAAATAAAAACAAAAACAGAACTTCAGGAACGTGTATAGGCAGGGTCAGTCACAAAAACTCAAGAAAAACAGGCATCTCCACTGTTTTAAGAACAGTCAGAAATGTATTAATGTGTCAAAGCAAAGGTAGTTAGGAACGTGGCAAGAAGGGTATTCATGAACTGTTTGTCAGACAGTGGCACTGGCAAGGTCATCCTAAGTGCCTGCAAACACACACAGCAATGGTAAGGTGACGGGATACCAGAGTGATGGCGAGGCACAGCCAACAACAACCTGAAAGGAAGGACGGGAATGTTCATGAAGCTGCTGGAGAGGGACAGATTCTCAGCACTCATATGCTTTGGGGATCCATGAGTGGAAGGTGAACACTGGCAAAGATGGGCAGCCTTCTTGCACTACTGAGGTTCTGACCCCAGGAGGAGCAGAGGGTGGGATGTTCTATTCTGTGTCCACATCCTAAAGTGATGGAGGACAATGTGTAGCCTGCGAGAGCCTGGCCTCTTCTCTGAAGGGGAGGCTCCCTGTAGACCAGTGCTCTGAACTTGCTCAGGTGCAAGAGCTGCAAACGAACCTGTGCAGTGGGTGTGGCTTGGGTAGGCACAGCTGGCATGCAATGATAGCTGGGGGAGCAGGCCCTCACTCCAAGCCATGCCAGGCGTGGGGTTGAGAATATAGACCAAGCATAGCCACCTTCAGGGTGCTGCCTCTCCTCCGCCCACACTGGGTCTGGGATGAGACTTCAGCAACCACTCCTGATGCATCTTCTGTCCAGCCTGGCCACTCTTGTGGCACTGATTACTAAAGGCTAGACTTGTATTGATATCAGACTATGGACACGAATGAAAAAATGAACAATTTAGCTCACAATCATACAATATACATATGGGTAAACAAAGTATCCACACATACTAGAGATTCATCAATGGAGAAATCCTATCAGCACATGACATTGTCATGAAAATTATATCATTCCCCCCCCTGGAAAACTGTGACTATTATCCTGGGCAGAAATGTTATTTTACTATATGGAAATACTGCAATATTCATGCATAAACCAAGTTGTCATCATAAGTCAATATTCTACAATATAAAGCAATTCCTGCAAGTAAATTTGTTACCATAAAATGGGAAACCATAGGATCAATGATGCTTTGTTTTAGCTAGCCTGGAAAAGCCACTTCTCTTGCCTGGATCAATCCCAAGAATCTAAAAGTGGACACTGGAACCCCTCTTATGGAAGGTTCTGGAAATAAATGTACCCATGAAGCTAACGAATTTCCCAATGTGATTGAAAATCATTTAGCCATTTACCATTATTCTGAACCTGCACTGGCATCTCTTCCTCCTTCCCCCTCCCCTTGGTAACACTTTCTGAGATTCAGAGTGAACACAAACAAGGCTTTCTCAGGGACCAAACAGGTAGAGACACTGGGTAGGTAGTCACTGAAAAACAGAAATGGGAGTTGCCCTGCAAACACATTTACATCCAGAGTATTTCGTAATGGTCTCCTAGCAAACCAAAGCAAGGCACACACCAACAGCACAGACAGGGAATGTATCAGGTAGAGACCATGCAGGACCACCAAACCCTTCCTTCCAGAAGATCTCCCCATCAGACGTGTGCTTGGACTCATACATACACACACACACACATATTCTTTTCTGTTCAGTGATAGGCTTCCATTCTGTAGTATACTTGGTAGAGGGAGGATGGCTTCCTAAGGTAGCTTGTGGGAATAAACGATGCACGTGCAAGAGTCATGACTGGTTAGAGAACTCCAATTGCTCAAGGCTATCTAGAAGAGACCAGATTCAGTGAGGGCAATGTGCTCTGGCTGCTCTTTTAGTCTCCCAACTCCCTTCTCTCTTCTCCCCCTGGGATGGAATATCAACAGCTGACTCCAAAGGAGCAAGAAGGGCAAAACCCCTATTTCCAATGGGAGGGCTACTTCCAAGGATTGTAGGACTTCCTTCATGTGGATGCTTGCCAAGTCCATTCCCCAAGATGAACAGCATTGGAGCCTCATGATAAAATCTGGCCAAAAAAAGGATTCCAAAGGGAAAAGGTTTCTAGAAATCAGAGGCCCACATTCTAGGTAGACAGAACTCCCAGGAGGGAAGATGCCTGGTCATATTAAGTTGAAGGGAACTTGGGCCTACCTTATCAGTAGTACTGCTGCTTTGTTTGGTTTTGTGGAGACAGGGTCTCAGAGCACAGGCCAGATTGGAAATTGCTAATTAGCTCAGGCGGGCCTCAAACTCACAATACTACTCCTGCTTCCTAAGTGCTGAGATTACAGGAGTACAACACCACACCCAGCAGTTCTAATGCCTTTTAGTTGGATATCTGTGTTCATTCTGCTCACCTTAGAAAGCTAGAATCCTGCCAACTTCTGGGACATTTAACAGTTTTCTCTATTTTTCAGAGCAGAGAAACTGAAGATCCTGAGCAGACAGAAGAAAATGGGAGCAATTCAGGGCTCCAAGAGAAACTGTTCATCTTATCAAGGTAAGAGGACTGGAAACCATGAACCAGTGTGTTTCTAAAGTAACTGTGCATTGAGTACACATTTAAAAATACGCAAATTAAATGTAGTTTAGAATCTAAGTTCTTTACTTAATCTGCAGGAAAATTTTGGCAAAACAGGAATGGCTCTGAGGTGTTGTTGGAGCCCAAGACTTCCAGAGTCAAGGGGACCATGGTGATACACCAACGACCTGGCAATGTGGTGAAGGAAAGGCAGCCTGGGATGGGGGCACAGGAGAGCACCCAGTGACACCAGGTGGCCCGAGAACCACATCCTGCTGGGAGAGACAGGAACACCTGTTGCCACCCAATGCTCAGTCAGCAGGTTAGCCAGCAGGCAGGAGGCACAGCCTTGTAAAGTAGGCTTTTCCTTTGGTGGCAAAGTTTTGAACCTAATCCAGGAGAAGTCATTTTGTCAGAAAGAATTTAGTGTTATAAGTGAGGATGTTAAAGAGAGGGTGCCCGCTAGCTGTTTTTCTCACTATCTTCTGCAACTGAAAAGGCAGTAGTTGGTGAAATCAAGCTCTAGCGGGCATGCAATATGACTTCTTACAGAGAGTCTCTGTGCTATGTCTGCTGCCACAGAAGAATGGGAGAAATGACTTTACCAGGATGATGGGCCATTCAATATGGCGGCTCCTAGCTTCCCTTCTTCACAAAACACATTCATGTGTAACTTGACACCCATGGTTTCTGGGCTCTGGTCCAGTAGTCAGTTTTGATAAATAGATTAGGCATTACAGTATTTACACTTTCATGGTATCAAGCAATACAAAACACAACCACAATAATGGTTTACTGGCCTTCAAGAGCCGATACAACAAACTTCCCTGATGGTGTCCACAGCTTTACAAATGCTGGTTCTTTTCTGAAGGAGGAGGTGCAGAACGGGCGACAAGGAATAGGGATACAAGGGAAGATGATGACATGGGGGAAAAAAAAACACTGATTTTGAAAAAATCTGCTATAAGTCAATAACATTAAATAGTTTGAATAAAACGCTGTAATTATAGATGCACACAACAGTAACATCCACATGACAACAGAGCCAAGACACCCACACTCAGCTGACTGGTGCCTGTGTGTGTATGCCACACCAGCCAGGAGTGAGAAATGTCAAATAAGGTATCTCAGCCACTAAGACAGGCCAATATGAATGTGCTGGCCCAGAGAGGGCAGGAAGGCAAGGAGACAGAGGAGTGGAGAATCCCATTGGCTCTGGGTCCTTTCCTTTCCCCTTCAATCCCCTAAAGAGAATCCCATTCAACAGTTTCTGCTCCGACCTTATAGGACAATCAGGACTAGGGAGCTAGTCGTGCCCCTTGGCCAGAGGAGATCTCTGCAGACATGGACTGAGGTTAAGTAAAGAGAAAGTGGGCCTGGACCCCAGAGGTGGCTTTTCAGGAACGTTAGCACTGGGTAGTAGAAAGGGACCAAAAAGGAAAGACCCAGAGAACTTCAAGTTCAGTGACCATGGCCAGCAATGGACACTGTCAAAGGACAAGGGATAAGGGCTTAAATAAGGAAAACGAGTGAGACACCATATTTAGACACAATCACCAGCCACAACAGAAAAGGGATGTGCAACCTGTTTTAGCTCTGGGGCTTGGGATGTAAATGGAGATATACAAACAGATATTTTGCTTCTTGTTACTCAGCATGGGACTACAGATACATGCCTCACTGCGGCTGAGCCACAGGGCACAGCTAAGGCTATACGGTGGCCTGGGAGTCTTCGTCTGAACTCCGGCTGGTCTCGCCCTTCCTGAAGCCTTTCCATGTGTAGCCTAAAAACGTTGGGCTGATAGGTAGGTAGCTGAAGCATCTGTATTTCTTAATAATGTTCATGCCAAATGGCAAGTTGTAGGATTCCAGGCCGTCTAGAGACTTGTTCCCTTTGCCCACACCCTTCTTCCATTTCCGGATTCCTCTTTCTTCCGGGGTACCTGTCACACAACACCCCAAACAAAGAAATGTTTAGTTTAACAGTTCTATGAGACCCTGATTTGTGTGTGTGTGTTTGTGTGTGTGTGTGTGAGTATGTATACACCCACCCCCCATGTACATATACGGCATCCTTACCCTCCCTGCAGGATGAAAAAGAACACTTAAAAAATTAGGGGTCTCAACTCTCCAGGTGCCCAGACTAGAAGCTGGAGAATCCCTCACCCCTTCCTGTCCCTTCTGTTCCCCATGTGAGTTGTCTCTGGATGATTTCCCACTCTCTGACCTTCTAGGAGACCCATAATCCGTGACCCTCAAGGTCAGGCCCAGGCCATTATCATGACTGCCTCCCTAGGCCACCATATTGCTCTTCTACCTAGCTGTCCAGCATTCCATCTAACATCCCTCTCCCAAATCTGTCCCTCAAATAAGGTGGGAACCCCTCTGCCCCCCCCACCCTCTCCCAAATCTGAACTTGTGAAACAGGCCCAGTTTTTATTTCAACACACCACACCTTCCCCAGCCTGTAACTGCACACACTTGACCTTCAGGGTGCTTGGCTCATTCCTGTCTGCATGCAGGAGATCACGTGTTCTTACTCTTGATTTTTATTTATTTATTTTTGAGACAGGATGTTTTTTGGGTTTTTTTTGGAGACAGGATGTTATTTAAGCCCAGACCACCACTGAAGTTGAGATTCTCCAGCCTCTGCCTCCCAAGTGCTGACATTACAGGCTTGTACTGCTTACTGCACTTGGCTTATGAAGATTTGTCCTTTAAAACAAACCCACTTCCAAAACAAAGCCTCAGTCACACGACTGCTGGCGGGGCAGGGACAAACACATCAGGCAGAGGGAATTATACCTCCTCTTCTTAAGGCCAGCACTTTTCGCTCTGTGCTGAGATACATAGCAGCTCAGAAGACTCCAAGGTGGGACTACACACTGGCCCAGTCCTTCACCTAATGCAGCATGGTGTGCACCCATCAATGAGGGTGATCTTCACCTCCCCATCTGCCCCATCTCCTATCACTGATCTTGGGCCTTGCAGATCTCAGCCTCTGCCCACTATTCTTCAGCCTCTGCCCACTATTCTTTAGTCCTCTGGTCAGGAAGCTGGAAGCTCAGCTTAGGAATAACTCACTGGAAGACCAAGACTCCCAGAGGAAAATACCAAAGGCCATGCAGCAGCTCAGGACTCTATGGATGAGTCCAGAAAAGCCGCACTGCAGGGACTGAGCAAGGCTAAGTGGGGAGAAGGAGCCTGGGGACATTCGCTGCTATCTTACCATACACAGGAACCCAAGTGAATCGACTTATGATAATGTAGACCATATACCTGGGATGGTGTTGTCCAAAATGAAAGCCACGCAGCCTCCTACGAACATTGCGGTTGTAAGAAGGACGTTCAAAACTTGATCGATTCCTGTGATGCCTGAAAACAGAGCAGGCCCACCATGAGCCATCACTGCTGCCAGGCCAGGCCTGTCCCGGACTGACAGGACATAGATTGGGCATGACTGTGCCAGTCAGAGCCGTGTGTGGAAGTTGGTTCACCCCATGATGATCTATGAAAATACTGGGGAAGGGAGGTCTTCAGACTTAAAAATTATTCAAAAATTAAAGGCAGCTGTTGTAAGGCTAAAAAAAAAAAAAACCCACCTTACAAAATGAGCTAGACAACAGAAATGTGATATGACTGTTTGATAGTCAAACAAGGGTTTTAAGAATCCTGGATTGCTGAGTAGAGCCTTGCTGCTTTTAATTAGGAGCAACTGGACTTCTGAAGACATTTTCCCATGAATGTGATGTATTAAAATGGAAAAGAAGCTAGCTGGGTTCTAATGATTCACACCTGTAATCCTAAACTATTCAGGAGACAGAGATCTGTGGGTCAAAGCCAGCCCAGGCAGAAAAGTCTGTGAGACTCTTTATCTCCAATAAGCTACTCAGAAAGCCAGAGGTGACACTGTGACTCAAGTGGTAGAGTGCTAGCCTTGAGCAAAAAGAAGTTCGGGGTGGGGGTGGGGGGGGGAAGAGAAGCTCAGAGAGAGTGCACAGATCCTGAGTTCAAGTCCCAGGAATGACAAAAACAAAACAAACTGTGGCTCAAACAGAAATCTAGCCTTGAATCTAAAAGATGAAGGGACAGTGTTCTGGCCCCAAATTCAAGCTGAACAAAAAAGAAAAAAATAACATGCTGCATGTAAGCCTCTCCCCTAATGTTAGGAAGTTCGCACACTTCCTGCACTTAGAAAATGGGATGTGCTGGAGAGAATATGGAGAAAGGAGCCTCAAACACAGCTGATTGGATTGTTCATGGCACAGCCACCATTGAAGAGCTTGGCAGGTCCCCAAAAACCTAAACCCAGAATTACCACATGACCCAGCAATTCCACATGTGCTAAGAAAAAAAAAAAAAAAAGGTCCCAATCAAATAATGTCTATGGTCATCAATCACAGATTTTGCATTTGCATTTGTAAGGGGGCGCTAACATCTAACCACAAACCCACAATGAATATTCTAGGTGCCCAGCCACAGACATTCACAAACAGGGAGAGGTTTGAGCCACCCAGCATGCAAACTCCCACAGGAAGTTAAACAAGGACCTCTGCCTTCTTATTTTAGCGCTCTCACTGGAAGTGTCCTTTGTGCAGTCTACTTATTGTCTATCACACTGTGTGCTTTTTCTTGGTGGCTGTGTTGTTAAAAATGGCCTCATGTGTGCTGCAGTGCTGTCTGGCATTCCCTAAGCACAAGAAGGCTGAAGGTGGGTGTTAAGACAAGATCCACTTCGGCCTGAGTTACAGTACTGCTGGTTCTATTTCCTCCCAGAAGCAAATGATTCATAACTTGCTAATTCTGCTTGAGACAATGCCACAACAGTCAAAACACAGCTCATAATGGATGTCTGGATAAAAACATTATGGTATACACACAGAGACACAGACAGACAGACACACACACATGACTTAGAAATAAAGAAAGAATACTTATAATATGCTACAGCATGGATGAGTCTTGAAAATCTTAACAGAAAAGCGAACAGACACAGAAATGTCATATATTCTATGATCCCATTTATATGAAATGTCTAGAACAGGAAAGTCCGTAGTTTTGGAAATTAGATAGGGGTAATGGTCAGATAAAATTGTGAATGGAGTAAAATGTCACTTTAAAATGATAATTTTATATGTGAGTTTCACTTGAAAAGATATACATAATGAATAAGGCTGAAGGTATGGTTCAAATGGTAAAGCATCTGCCTAGCAAGCAAAAAATCCTTGATTCAAACCCTAGGACCTCAGCTAGGTATAGTGACTCATGTTTGTAATCCCAACTACTTGAGAGTTAATCCACAGAACTGCAGTTCAAGGTTAAGATTGGGCAAAAAAGTTAATGAGACCCTACTTTAATAAACAAGGTGACATATAAATATAATCTCAGCTATGTGTGGAACACAAATTGGATTTCTGGGGAACAAAAAAAATCATACCTTACCTGAAAAAAATAACTAGGGCAAAAGAGCTGAAGACGTGGCTAAGGCAGTAGATCACTTACTTGTCTACTAATACAAGGCCTTGAGATCAAAACCCATAACTATCAAAGGAGGGTACTCTTAGGAGAGGAACACAAGGTGCGCAATGCCCCTGTGATTCTGATCATATAATATTTATGGAAATGAACTCAATGGAAACAAGAAGATTAAAAAAATAACTATTCCCTAAAAAGTCCTCAATTGCACATTTGCAATAATAAAATATCAGTCATGATAGATATTTCTTAATATGGTCCCTTCCCCGTCAGTCTTCACGATATATTTACTAAAAATAAAAACTAGGAGCCAACCAAATAGACCTATTTGAAGCAGTTATAACCTTAGTAGAAAAATTAGTATTTTAAAGTCTGTGAGGTTGATTTTAAGAAATTATAGTTCTTTTTTTTGAGACAGGTTTCACTTATGTAGCCTTGGCTTGCCTGGGAACTCATGATCCTCCTGCCTTTAGTTCCATGGCAAGAAATTCACCATGGCAAGAAATTACACATCTTATTACGGTAGTCCTGGTGATCAAAGAAACCATGACACCCACATCAGCTCTGTGTAGAGACAGCCAATGGGGAAGGCCCATGGGGCTCCAGAGAAGCTGCAAGCGTGAGGTTCAGAAGAGAGGCAGACAAGGACCGCAGGCCCTCTCCCACTGGGAAGGAGCTGCTTGTGACTCCTGCTGTGGTTCTAACCCCCTCACCCCAGATTCAAGGCCTGCTTTCCTTACCCGTGACTAGAGGATTCTGTCTGAGGTAACTTGGAAGGACAAGTCCAAAGAAGATTGAAAATCCAAGCACAAAGAGGTTCCGGGAAGAATTCAAGTCAATGAACTGTAGATTGGAGAGGCCAACGGCTGTGATCATTCCTGGGGAGAAAAATACAAGGTCATGTTTCATGGATTTCTGGGCTGCAAGGGGACAGGTTCCTGTCTTCCTTTCTCCGCCATTAGTGGCAGCTGGGAGACCAGTGCAGTCAGTAGAAGTGAAGCGTGGAGCTGGAATGTAAGCACGCTGCCTCTACTCAAATGGCCTGGGCAGTCTGGGCAGAAATACCATGCACATCTTCTCTAGATTTAAGGATGGCTAAGAACAGTAGCTCCTCTTCCAACCAAATTGGAGAATCCACCAAAAATCTGATGCATGACCCTGATGACTAGAATTGAATGGTCAGAGATCAAATCCACAGTTCCACTGTGATAATGGTCAAGTTTAAATATCCCATTCACAGAAAAATGATAGATGAATTCAATCAATTAGAAACTCTAATTGACTATAATCATAATTCTTATGGCATAATTTTCTTATTGTGGTTCTACCTTTAACATAATTCAATTCAGGGGCTGGGGATATAGCCTAGTGGCAAGAGTGCCTGCCTCGGATACGCGAGGCCCTAGGTTCGATTCCCCAGCACCACATATACAGAAAACGGCCAGAAGCGGCGCTGTGGCTCAAGTGGCAGAGTGCTAGCCTTGAGCGGGAAGAAGCCAGGGACAGTGCTCAGGCCCTGAGTCCAAGGCCCAGGACTGGCAAAAAAAAAAAAAAAAAACATAATTCAATTCAGGAGACTAATGCTGACATAACCTTTTATACTTTAAAACAGAAATCATTAACCTCAATCATAATGAAGGGAGTTAGCAAAAGAAAAAAAATACCATGATATTCATTTATTTAGAATTAGCCAATGTGACAGGCTGGGAATGTGGCTTAGCAGCAGAGTGCTTGCCAAGCATGCACAAAGCCCTGGGTTTGATTCCTCAATACCACATAAACAGAAAAGTCCAGAAGTGGTGCTTTGGCTCAAGAGGTAGAGTGCTAGCTTTGGGCAAAAAAGAAGGGAGAGGAAGGGAAAAGGAGGGAGGGAGGGAGGGAGGGAGAGAGAGAGAGAGAGAGAGAGAGAGAGAGAGAGAGAGAGAGAGAGAGAGAGAGAGAGAGAGAGATATTCCAAGAAGGAAGCTGGCTACCAAGGAGGTAGTGGAATCTTACTTACCGAAGAGTGTGCAGAAGAGGGCTCCGAGCACAGGATCTGGGAGGGACGCAAAGAGGGCACTGAACTTGCCAATCATACCCAGGCCAAGCATGAGCGCTGCACCATACTGGATCACCCGGCGGCTGCCCACCTGTGGATACACCAGAGGCAAACACCAGTTCACTTGCCATCCTTCCAGTCCAATGTCCTTGGGCAAAAACGGCAGGTGCTCAAGTAGAACCTGGATTACTCTATAAACTGTTCTCAGTGACTGATCTGAATACATGGTGACTGTAAATTACTATCCACACAAGCCAAGCAGATCTCTCGCTCACCCTCCTTCCTTTCCCTTCGCAGCATCCAAGCTATCTTATTTGTGTCCTGACTGTGGGTAGGTGGACTCATAGACCAGGGGTCAGGGATGAGCTTTGTTTCTCCATGCCCTAATAATGTCACCTGTGTTCAGGTGGCAAGGCCATTGGCTGGGGTGACCCTCAGGGGGTCTCAGATGCAAAAGCTACACTCTAACCTTACCTCTCTTCCGGGTTCTTCACATCTTTTTTTTTTTTTTTTTTTTTTTGGCCAGTCCTGGGCCTTGGACTCAGGGCCTGAGCACTGTCCCTGGCTTCTTCCCGCTCAAGGCTAGCACTCTGCCACTTGAGCCACAGCGCCACTTCTGGCCGTTTTTCTGTATATATGGTGCTGGGGAATCGAACCTAGGGCCTCGTGTATCCGAGGCAGGCACTCTTGCCACTAGGCTATATCCCCAGCCCGGTTCTTCACATCTTGCTTTGCCAAGGCAGCCCTCCAGAGCCTTTGGCCCAACTCTATTCTCTCTGCATTTCCCACTGTCAGACACCTACCCTCCACCCTCCCAACACTTCTGGGAACCATCTTTCCTCATGGTATGTCTCATTTGTGAGAGGTGGTGCTGTGCAGGGGCCAACGATTACAGAGGTGTTAAGCTCTGTCACTGGTTTACGGCATGCACTCTACCTCTGACATATGGCCAGGCAAGTCAGCCTCCATGGGTCTGGGATCTTCTGGATAACTTCATGGTCTTGCTTGACATACCTGAGGTAGACTGGATGGTGGCTGGCCAACACAGACTTATTTGAGGTTGCCCACCTGGGCTTCCTCTTCTCCATCATGGATTGAGTAGGATCTCTAAACACACTGAAACCGTGCCTCCTAGTAAGCACCTTTGCCTGTGTCCTTGTCCTGTTGTGTTGAGACCTAACCTCTGCTTTCTAGAAGCTTCCATCTAGCCTAAGGTCATCCAGAGATCACGAAGTACAACTGGCTTCTGGCTCAAGAATTTTTCACTATTGGCCTATACTTTTCCTGCCTAGACTACACCGGCTGATGTAAACCAGATAAAGAAACTTCCAGAAATGTCTGGAGGCATGTCCACAGGACTATGTGGATTTATAGTGAGGAAAAGATGGCTAGCTTAAATTTAAATTGATTAATAAGCAGAAGGGAAATTTCAAATTGAATCCCTCCTGTAGCCTGGGCTACACACTGCAAGTGCTCCCCAGCTCCTGCCATCCTCCAGCTTACCATCTCAGGGCCCCAGGATGAACAAGGCAAATTTACAGCATAATCTGCATTCTCAGGGCTGCTGGTGGAAGTGCGTAATTCATGGTCAACAATTCCAGAGTTCAAGTAGCGGGGAGGATGATACAAACAGTTGGATTACACAGAAATGAATTGTGCTTAGCTGCAATTACATGACAAAGAAGTCTTTCATCTGCAAATGGCTCTTTTCTCAGTAAACACCTTAGTGGATTACTGGACTAGCACGTGTTAGGCAGGGGTGGATCCAAAGATGGACAAATCATGAGCTTGTGATCTAACATTGCTTTGTTGTGTGGGTTCCCAGAAGTATAGAAAAGAAAATCTGAGTTAGAGAGGGTTGCTGGAGATGGTCTTGAGGCTAAGTAAGAGGTCACTGGAAGAAATTCCGGGCAGAGGGAACAGCTTGTATGAAGATTTCTAGCAGGGCTCAGCAGCCCTGCCATGAGGAAGTTTATGTGAAAACCATACACATAAGACTTTTCACACTGTCAAAAACCAGGCAGCCACTAAGCTACCATACACATAAGACTTTTCACACTGTCAAAAACCAGGCAGCCACTAAGCTACTGTTCTATTCAATGAACAGTACTTGAATGTCCGTCCACGTACACTTGCCACTACCTAAATACCACACACATAGTCCTGAAGTCCCTCGCCTCCAAGAGTATCCTTCCCAGGAGTTTGTGTCTCTTCTTATGCTGACCATCTCTGGTCTCCTTCTGACCTCCTTTCTCAACAGTGAGAGCTTCATGCAGGACTATCTGCCTGCATAGGACAATCCAGTGTTCTGACTTTCCAAGTATTTCAGCAGTACGAATATGGCAGAGAGCAGTGACCCTGGAAACCACCAAGAGATCCAAGGAGATTATTCATTTACTCTGTTCCTAGAGATAAACCTAGGGCCAAACAGCTCCAATGAACATGCTATTACCTACCAAGAACTTGCTACCTGCTGGGGAGGCCTGCTAAGTGCTCTACATCAAGTGATTTGCTCTAATACCTTACAAGACACCATGGTAGGGCCTGAAGACCAGGAGTGATGTAACTTGCCCATGGACACAGGGAGAGTGGAGCCAGAGCTGGGATCCAAAGCAGCTACCTCCTGCCGTGTCAACATGGCTCCTCTGTATAGGATAAACATTAGGACTGTCCTTGGCAGGGGGTCTGGGTTGGAACTCCAACTCCAAAGAAAGTAAGTTAGCGATTCCACGTACCTGGAATGATTAGCTGGATGAACAACTTAAAGTAACGGAGTTGCTGGGAAATGGAGGTAGGACCTTGGGGACCTTTTCTCTGATATGGAATCTGGCTCAATGGCTCAGCCCAGGGCTGAGGAGACAATGGAAATGCTGTTCAGCTGCACTGCCCACTGGCAGCCATCAAGCCGTGTGAGATGCTGAGTCTTGACCCGTGGCTTATGCCACTAAGAAAATGAATATCTAATTTATTTCAATATACACATGAGGCTACGATCTGGAGCCACAGGATTTCAGAGTTCTGCTCAGAAACGTGGCTTTGCCCCAAGTCCTACAGTGGAGGTGTGGCAGGATAGGTCACACAGACAGTTCTGCTTCAGGTCTCACTACACTGCTTCCAGGAAGATGCAGATGGACTGGCTGTGCTTAGAACCCATTTTTTTTCTGGGGGAATCATGACGTGTGATTGACCAGAATGCAAATCTGATTACTGGTCTGACTTTCTGCCATTGACTGGAGAGATGTCTCTGCCTGGGGAAGTGGCTCCCATGGCTGGGTCCACAGGGATTCAGCTAAACATCAATTAACACATTAAAAAGTGCTGGCAGGGTGCCTTTTTTAGAGTAAGCTGGTACCATCCAAGTTTTAATAAAGACAATTATTCCCCAAGCCACCTGGGTCACTTATGTTAAAAAACTTTGCCCTCTCCCTTCAGTGACCTTGGCTTAGTAATGTGACTTATTTTAAAGGGGTACAACCAAAGGAGAAGGCTTATTAAACTATTTCCCCTGAAGAGAGTCTCTCTCTATCAACAACTGTATTATGACTATTTGGGCCCCTTCTGTGCCTACAGGCCCAAGGCAGACACAGGTGGCTACTGAATACTGTTTTGGTAAGCCTGGATCAAGAACTGGAATGGTAGGATTCTATCCTAGTCTAGCTCAGGGGTGGCCCATTTTGCACCCATTAGACCATTCCTGGGGTCAGCTTCCTGGACTCCATAGGCTCCACACCTAGTTCTGACCATGGACAGCAACAAGACCTAGGAACAGTGCTGGAAGGAATGTCCCTTATGCAACCTTTCCCTCAGGTGCCATGCACTGGGTACAACAGGCAGCAGGTGGGGCCATTGGCACACATGAGGCCTCATGAGCTCTGGCCTGGCCCAGCCAACTTAGGGGGAAAGCCAACAAACAAGTCAAAATGAACCCTGCATCCATGTGCCGCTTCTCTCACCTGGATCTGTAATCCAGATTAATCAAATTTAGTGTTAGGTTTCTTGTTATCTGGTTATAGAATCATAGACAGGGCTGGAGGGAAGACTTCTCTGGAAATTCATCCCCTATCCCATCTAATATTACAGAGGTCAAACAGGTCTAAAGTCTTCCGGGGTTCACCTGGAGTTCTCAGGTGAGGCCTGTGACTCATGCAAGCCATTCAGGATGGGGAACCAGTTTTAACAGTCTTCAGTTACACAACATCCAATGGCCTCCCGTGGGTAGAGCTGCTCCTGGCAAACTGTGCTCTTTGGCCTAAGGCAACTGGGATGTAAAGTTTAATTGCTGTAATAAAGCTGAAAGGTCCTGGAGCAGCCCTCTTCTTCAGAAAGTTGATTTAGAGGTGGGGCAGTGGCAGCTTCTGGGTCAGGGTAGGGTTTGATTCAAGCCTTGAATCAATCAGGGTCTTAGGGTGTCCAACCCCAGTGTCATAGTGAGGCTCTTTATGTGAGATAGTTTTCTACAATGAGGGATATCATCTATAACTCCTGATACCCACCAAACTGGTCCATTTCTAGCCACCCCAAAGTCTACTCTCTTCACAGCAGCCAAAGTGACCCTTAAAATGTCAGATCAAGTTGCTCCCTGTGGCACCTCTTCCACTCCCTGTCTGTCTGTGGCCCCTCAGAAGGCCTGTGTGTGAGCTGGTTTTCAAGAACCTGTTGGATCACACTTGTTATCCTACTTTCTGTCACCTCTGCCCACTAGCCTCCTTCTGTGCCACTATTTTGTGCAACTCTTTATCACGTTCTCTTCCATGCTCACTTTTCATTGACTGATGTACCATCAAGTACCTAGAACAGAAACTGACACACATTGGTGGAGCTGATGGAAGTAGGTACTCCATCAACATCTGAGGACTGCATGAAGCAGTCAGAGCACCGGCATGCCTCCTAACCATCCAGTCCAGGGAGGAGAACCTTCAAACAGACCTTCCACAAACTCACCAAAGGGAAAATCAGTGGGAGGGGAGGAAGATGGTGAGAACGGCAAGTCCACCCTGTCTTGGACTGATCGACGGAAAACAGATAAACACTTGCCCAATTCCTTAATTGTGAACATATTTGTACCTTTGTAATTCCCAAAACTCCAATGTTGGGACTGGATGAAGTAGAGCCATTCCCAGTGCCAAAGATGCCATCGAGGACACAGGAGAGACCCTCCACGAAAATCCCCCTAAAATGTGAAGGAATGGAGGAAAGAGAAACATTCTTTTAATGGGGAAAATACTGAAACAAGTTCTGTTTTGCAACCCACAAGTATAGCACAAACCTGCACCACCTAAGGGTAAGGAGGGGAAGTGCAGAATCTCAGGCTCCACCCTGGACCTGCAGAAGAGGCAGGACCTGCATTCTCACAGGCTGTGGCATGCATGTGACTGATTCTGAAAAGACCCCCTGGAAACTGCATGTTAGACACACGTGTTTTGAAATCATTGCAAGTGAAAATGAAAGACTTTAGTACTAATGCAAGCTTGAGTGATCCATTGTAGTAAAACACACTGATTTCATTTTTTTGCTATTAAAGTCCATTTTCATCAGGAAGGAAACGTTTCATAATTTTGCCAACACTTAAACTTTTCAAAGTCCATGCACGGGCTGGGAATGTGGCTTGCCTAGCATGCATGAAGCCCTGGGTTCCATTCCTCAGTATCACATAAACAGAAAAAGCTGGAAGTAGTGCCGTGGCTCAAGTGGTAGAGTGATAGCCTTGAGTAACAACAGCTCAGGGACAATGCTCAGGCCCAAAGTTCAAGCCCCAGGACTGGCATGCACATGCAGACAGACAGACAGACAGACACACACACACACACACACACACATACACACACTCACCACACACACGAAAGAAGGAAGGAATGAAGGGAGAGAGGGGGAAGGAAAGAAAGGCATAAGTAAAAGAAAAGGAAGGAAGGAACGGAAAGAAAAAGGAAAGAAGGAAGGAAAGAAAAAGACCAGGGTTTTGAGAGTACAAAACCCACAGCAAAGTTCGTACATTTCTACAGTGTGCAGATGTCATCTATTCCTGACTTTCCTGTCCCTATTTCTATGCTCTGTAATGGTGAACAGATCGCACAGCAGCTGCCGTGAAAAACAGTTGAAGCATCTGAGAGACCAGAGTGATTTACTGTCTGCTGTTCAGGTTTCCTCTACAGAAGTGAGAAAACTGTCCTTGTGCCCTCTGTCTGTCCTAGTATCAGGAGTGAATGGGAGAAGGGGGTGGGGGGCGGGAGAACATTTGCAACCCAGAAAGAACCTTGTAAACTATGAAGAGCTATTTTTTTTTTTTACTCCAGACTCTTAAAATTTGAGTTTACATGGAAAAACAAAGACAACAGAAAAAAAATCAAAGTAAATATCTCAAAATGACAGGAAACCAAGAGAAGAAAAGGGGCAGGTGGTGCCTGGCATTTATTGTGTGAGTTTCAGGTTTAAAGTAATTTTCACAGAATGTCTGAGTGACTGGAAAGAAGGGCAGGCACTGTGTTTTGCATTACAGATGAGGGAAAGAGAGCACTGACGTTTCTGAAGACAAACAGCCAATAAACAGTCCTGCTCCTTGGCAGCCTTCATGCTGAAATTCCTAGGTTAGCTAAACCATTGGCCTGGACTGACAAGAATGGGGCTGCCCGGAGATATATCGTACCTGTTTATGGCATGGATAGGAGGCGGTGGGGCACAGGAGAGCCTGGCGCAGGCGTAGTAGTCACCAATGGATTCGATGATACTGGCAACGACAGCGCTGAGCATGCCGATGACGCCGGCAGCGGACACGGTGGGCAGTCCCCACTGAACTGAGGAGGGAAGACAACCGTGAGAGTCAAGTAAACCACGTTTAGTCTCCTAGAAGGAAAGGCAAAAGTTATCACGAGCATCTCAGGGATCTCTTTCTCTGAAAGATCTGCTTAGATTTAGAAGCTCATGGATGGAAATTTACTTCTGGAATCCCAGCCAGATGTCTGGGAAAGTTACTGAGTCAGGGCTCTGGAAAGGACAGATCCTTTCTACATCCTCATCTAAAAAAAGAAGCCACTTGGCTGAAAGAGGAAGATGCTCCTTGTCAAGCTCTGTGTCTAACAATTCCACACACTCTGTTGTGTTAGGAAATTTATAGGAAGGGGCTTTATGGCATTGCTGGAGAGAAAATGTACAAAGTGACAGCATCATATCAAAGCAATGAAAAATCACTAGCTAGCTACATCGATCTCCCAATGATGTTACTGGGACTTTTTTTTTAAAAAAATCAAGACAGTGAAATGAAGCCATAGTGGCACAGTGGTGATACAGAAATAGCATAAAGAATCATTTAGAAAATGCCCAAATGATGCCTAGTGCTGGTGGCTCATGCCTGTAATCCTAGCTCCTCAGGAGGCTGACATCTGAGGATCATTGTTTGAAGCCAGCCAGGGCATGAAAAGTCTATGAGACTCTTATCTCCAGTTAATCACAGAAAAGGCCAGAAGTGGTAAGCCCAAATGTGACTTGATTAAGGCTTTGAATCAACCCTGAGAGGAGGTGCTAGCCAAGCCTATTATACACCTACGGGGAGCTGCACTTGTACCCTTGACCTAGTGGCCTCCGTCTGCCCTAACTAATCTCACAGGGCAGGGCAGCCCCATGTGGGAGCAGTTCTATGCTTTCACTCCAGGCATATTCTGCACATTGTACTTTATGTGCCATCTTTCTCTTCCCAAGCCCATCCTTCCTCTCTGTTAGCTGCAACACAAAAGCCAAAGCCCCTCCAGGGAGCTTCCATGCCCCACCCTCCACCCCCACTCTGGTGAACATCAATCATTCCTGTCCTGCACCCCTTCCTATCCTTCAGGGAGACTCCATCCCCCCGCCCCCTGCCTGGACAGGGTACTAACTGCCTCCCTTATACCTGGCTTGCCTTCATTTGAACTTGAACTGTCCTGTCCCCCTAGCTACAGGATTGATTTCTGCCTGAGAGACTGTTATATCCATCTCCCTCTTCCCTTCACTGCTTTATGATTTTCTTTTTTACCTGAGGTCCTTAACGCTGATTTCTAATAATTTAGGCTAATATTCTAAATTCATCATCTTAATTTTTGATCCCCTTTTACATACATACACACACTCACAAGTACCTTGATGGCTCCCAGCCTTGTCTTAAAGCTCTCATATTTTACCTCTCCTTTTAACTAAAATGCATTTGTTACAACAGAACTTTTTCAACCTTGACACTGTTGTCACTTTGGATCAGACAGAAATACGTGTATTAACTGTCGATCCAGCTAATTCTTTCTACCCTGAAGGCTGTCTGCTCTCCACATGAAAAACTGCCTCTGGATTAATCTGAATCACTGGAGGGACCCCTGTTCTGGGTCTCTAGAGGATGCTCTGTATGCAGGGGATCGCTGGTAATTCACCAGCTCTCAGCCATGAAGGGGTAACCTGAAGAAGTGCCCTGGACTTGCATCATCATAGAAACACCACTCACCCTGTCACACCTGGGGAATCCTCAATCCTCAAACAGGAATACCTGCCCTGTCTCAGGGTCCTATTGGCCCCTGGCTTGGGGAGCTGCCTGTATAGGCAGAAGCTACCCCCGTCTGTGCTGGAGCAGCATCACCCCACCAAGTAATTTTTAATCTCATTTTATCTAGGATTAGAGGTATGTTTATGAACCATGTACATTCTTTTGTAGAAACAAGATATGTATATATAAATATATACTTAGCCCTCATGTGATCGGATGAGAATGTTATGGTAGAAAGACTAGATTTTAGTGCTTTTGTGAATGTATCAAGAGTAAAAGGAGCAATGCCAACACTGTCATTATTCAACATGCTTAGAGCAGTCATCCTTGACCTAACTTGAATTATTCTTGGCTTCTCTCGCTTTTTCCCTGTTTCCTTATAAAATATAAAAGACTAGATAAACAAATTGGCTAAGTGCAGGCTTTGAGTTTAATAAAAACCCCAAATGGTGAAAACAGTACAATAACCAAGCAGGTAATGAATGACCTCTGAGTTCAGGGGTCTAGAAAACACTACACGTGACTTCAGGTGATACTTCAGTGGGAGATCATATGCTCTGCCCCATGAGTCACTCAACACTTAAAGGAAAACTTAAGATCCATCTTCCGGTGCTTGTGGGTATTGGTTTACCTCCGCAGCTGTGACCAAATTAAAAAGATTATGGATGGCCATTAAAAGATTATCTAAATCCCATCATGTGTTAGCAGTTTGCTTGCTAATCTCCAGGCCTCTCCTATTCAAGCTTTCTGATTTGGGCAGCTCATTTTGGAACCGAGCAGTTTCATCCTTACCCTCAAATCCTGGCCAATGAAGGCCAAACTTGGCAAGGATTTAAATCCTAGCAGAGCCAGAGAGGCAAGCAATTAACCCAAGACGGAAGCTGGTTAGTGCTGGTGTTCTAATGGTCACCCTCTGGGGATGTTTTCCTTTTTTGCTATCTAACCTTCTAATCACCCAAACTGCCAGACCTTTAGATGTTTTGGAACAAAGAAAGTGCTTCATGCTATGTCCAATCCCTCTAACCTGGGGCGTCCTGTGCTGCGAAGCCCTTTAGCCACCTAGATACTTACATGGATATGGAACCTTAAACCAGGGGGCTACCAGAAGCACTCCCTGTCTGGCATCCGTGCGGGCATAGAAGCCATACTTGGTGCTGTCCGGTGGGAAGACATCAGTCACTGTGAAGATGAAGCAGAGCAGCCAGGACACCAGGATGGCCAGGATAATCTGAAGTGGTCAAGGACAGAAGCTCTGTCAGACAAGGCTTCTTGGCAGAGCTAGTGGCTACTGGACACACAACCTTCCCTTCCTGCTGTGTCACACCCCACTCCTAGCGCCCCCCCTGCCCCCAAGCCCACAAAGGTCACTCACTACTTGGCAGACCTACTCTTGGATAAGAACTGCACTAGAAGGAGTTTTATGCAGGGGGAATCAAGCTGCCCTTCCAGAGTTTGGCTAAGAAAACAAGAATGGATCTCATGTCTGCAAGGGCCACCCAGGGGATCCAATTTCTGAGGTAGAACTTTGTACAGTTTCTCATTGTTAAAGCCATGATGCCTGGGGAGGTAATAAATACCCCAATGTCTTCCACAGACATGGGTGCCCCAACCTGTCCTTCATCTAATACCTTAACTCTGAAGCAAAGACAACAGCACCAGGGAGAGGGGGGTTGGGTGGGGAGTCATACTCACAGGGAACATTTTGAAAAGCTGTAACTTGTATGCAGTCCACCCTTTCTTGGACTTATAAATCGGGAGAGGAAATTTAACATTCCTGGCATACTGAGAAAACAGCAACACTAAGAAAATTGTCCTGAGAAGGAAAGAAGAAATGAAGTTAATAAAGGCTGTTGCACCTGTGTTTCTGAAAGTCTCAAGAGTTTCTATGTCAGCAATGATGGTGTGTGGACAATTCGTATACCCAGGGAGCTAATTCTCTTGGCTAGGATGTGGCCATTTTATTTCTTGGAAATGCTATTTGGGGAAGATGTGGTATACATCATGGACCATTTCATTGATCATGAAATGCAATCACAATATTAATGCTTTGCCTAAGTTTTCCTGAGTAAGAAAACCCAAGGTTTGGGTTTGTACAAAGCGATGGGTCAAGTTCACAGTGTATCTGCCAGACACAACATGCCATACAATATTCTACAACTATGAATTAGCTACAAACACCCAGATACTACTTACTGTGTGTACATGTTCACACACACACTGACAGGTAAGAAGGCCATGACCCAAATGCACAAAGGGATTAGCTCTGAATGATATAATTTGTTCCTGTCCATTTGATACTTTATTTTCTGATTTATTTACAGTGAGTATTAACCTTACAGAGAGTGTTAATTTTCTAAGGTTTGTGCATCCTCAACATTTTTCTAAAGCCTTTCTGTTCATCATCATCATCTTTTTTTTGTTTTTTAATTGTGCTTATCCTGGAGCTTGAACTTAGAACCTGGGTGCAGTCTCTCAGCTTATGTTGCTCAAGGCTGTTGCTCTACAACTTGAACTAAAAATCCTCTTCTGGCTTTTTGGTGGCTAGCTAGGTTTTCTGCCTAGGCTAGCTTTGAACCATGACCCTCACACTTCAGCCTCTAGTATTACAGGCATAGGCCACTAGCCCATGGCTTGTTACACTCCTTTTTTTATCTTGCTTTTCTAGTTACTGGAGATAAATGCTTCCTGTACTTTATTTGCCTTGAAGGTTATGAATTTCTTGAGTACAACCCAGAGAACTCTAAATGTGGTTAGTGCTGTTACTGTCATCGTTCACTAAGTGATTTGTAATTGTGAGGTTTCAATTTCCTTTTTAACTATTTATTTATAACACTTTTTTTTTCCTTAAAGCTAAGTAGTCAGGTTTCTTTACTGCTTCATGTTTTTGTTATAGGTTTCTGTTTTGTTAATACAATACCTCCTCTTTTGGTATTTATTGCATTTCCCTGAAGAAACATTCTTAATGTCAGTCAGCTACATGCCCATACTGGTTGGAGAAAGACTGACCAACTTTTGATGAAATATCTTTGATATCACATACCTTAATTTAATTTGTGATGATGTACAGATTACTGTAATCCCCCTGATGCATAGGAAAAAAACTCAATGAATGTTGTCTGTCATTAATTATATAACTATTTTCTAACATATGCTTTGTTTTAGAAGTTTTACTGGTTGGTAGACAGGTGCTGGTAGCTCACATCCATAATCCCACTAAGATATCTCAGATATCAAAAGACTGGTATCTGAGAATGGTAGTTTATATTTTTTATTTTTTGGCCAGTCCTAGGCCATGAACTCAGGGCCTGAGCACTGTCCCTGGCTTCTTTTTTGCTCAAGGCTAGCACTCAGCCACTTGAGTCACAGCACCACTTCTTCTGGCCATTTTCTGTATATGTGGTGCTGGGGAATCCAACCCAGGGATTCAAGTATACGAGGCAAGCGCTCTTTGCCACTAGGCCATATCCCCAGCCCCGAGAATGGTAGTTTAAAGCCACCCCTGGCAGGAAAGTCCATGAGACTCTTATCTCCAATCAACCCCGCCCCCCCCCCAAAAAAAAGCTGGAAAAGAACCTGTGGTTAGAGCACCACAGGGTAGTGGTAGAGCCAGCCTTGAGGTAAAAAAAGAAAAGCTATATATAAAAAAATAGTGCCCACACCCTGAGTTCAAGTCCCAGTGCTGGTGTGCATACACACACCTACCAAAGTCCTGTATTTCTTCACTAATATAAGATGTTGCTATGCTTAATGAACCTGATCGTCTGTGTAAAAGGATCGGTGTTGAACAACAGGTATTGGAAAAGCTCCTCTAGTCTAGGGAGCCAGGTCACACCACCAATGAAAGCACACCTTCCGAGAGCATTTGTATTTTTTGCCAATCTGGAAAGTTCTTTGAATCACATCTTAAAAATGAAGCTTCTCAGTATTTCAACTCATGTGCATGAGACTTAGCATGACTTCAAAAAGGCCAGAGCTGATGGCACAATGGCTGTATACCATTAACAAAGCTTAAAACCATCCAGTCTTCACTCTACATGTCACTGCTAAATCTGCCTTTGATTGAATACTGCGACTGTCAGTCACTTCCCAACCTCTATGTACTCTCCCCTACCCAAAGAGAAAAAGAAAAGAAAGAAAGAAAAAAATTCTTTGACTATTCTCTAGCATGAGTTAAATGACATATTGTGTCTTTTGGTGTAACTGTCCAAATGTTGCATAAGGCTGTCCCACAATGGCAGTGGGGGTAGGAGGACAGGGGTGCCCACCCTGTCCCCTCTAGATACTCTCAGGACACTTACAGCATGGCGATGCCCCAGTGCTTCCCTGCTCTCTCTCCTGCTGCTTGGAAACCAGAGAGGCCAATGAGGGCCACAGTGGGTGTGATGGTCAGGGGCCCAATATATCTCAGCAGAACCCCAGGTAGGCCGAGGAGGCCGATGACCACTTCTATCAATGAGGACATGATGATGGCCCCCTGGATCTGAAACAAGAGATGGCACAGACATGAGAGTGAGCTGCTTAGATGTCAAATACTCCAAATGTCATCTGTAACCCCAAGTTAGACAGCTAGCATAAGAGCTGAAAGTCTCCTTTGGGCCCTGCAAACGCTTCCAGGTAGCTTGCCCTTTCCACTGATAAATGAGATAGACAAAAGCTTAGAATTCTCCTTTAAGAAATAAGGCATTTCCTCTTGGTGGTATGGCTTAGTGGTAGAGTACTTATCTAGCAAGTGCAAGGCCCTAAGTTTAAACCCTAGCACTGCCAAAATTAGAAAGAAATACGATATTTCCAATTACAGGAACATTGCAATACAAGACCTGGTTTTAAAGAATTAGCTCCTGGAAGCCTTGGGTGGGGGGGCCTGGTCATGAGGCTTGAACTCAGGGCCTGGGAACTGTCCTTGAGCTCTTTTGCTCAAGGCTAGTGTTCTAACACTGTGAGCCATAGTGCCACTTCCGGCTTTCTGGTGATTAGTCAGAGAAAAGAATATCATAGACTTTCCAGCTTGGGCTGACTTTGAACCACGATCCTCAGATCTCAGCCTGGAAATCATTTTTTTATTTTTGTTCTATTTTTTTTTTGGGGGGGGGATGGTGTCAGTCCTGGGTACTGTCCCTGAGCATCTTTGTGCTCAAGGTTAGCACTCTACCACCTGAGTCACAGCACCACTTCCAGTATTTTAGTGGTTAACTGAAGAATCTCATGGGGACTTTTCTGCCTGGGCTGGCTTGAACCACAATCTCAGATTGTGAGTACCAGGATTACAGGAGTGAGCCATTGGCGCCCAGCTTCTGGACACCATTTACAAGTGTCGCTGGCACAAATTCATGTGTCTATCATCCCAGGTACACAGAAAGCATACATAAATAGAATTGTAGACTCAGGATAAATCCAAGACTGTACTTGAAAACATAATAATAATGCCAGGCGCCGGTGGCTCATGCCTGTAATCCTAGCTACTCAGGAGGCTGAGATCTGAGGATTGCAGTTCAAAGCCAGCCAGGGCAGGAAAGTCTATGAGACTTATCTCCAATTAACCACCAGAAAACCAGAAGTGGCACTGTGGCTCAAGTGGTAGAGTGTTAGCTTTGAGCTAAAGAGCTCAGGAACAGCACCCGGGCCCAGAGTTCAAGCCTCATGACCACCATCACCACCACTACCACCAATAATAATAATAATAATAATAATGACAACAACATGCCAAACACCAATGGTTCACATTTGCAATCCTAGCTATTCAAGAGGCTGAGATCTGAGATCATGTTTCGAAGCCAGCCTGGGCAGGAAAAATGAATGAAACTCTAGTTCCACTTAATCACCAAAAAGCTGGAGATGGCTGGGTGCTAGTGGCTCATCCTTATAATCCTAGCTACTCAGAAGCTGAGATCCAAGGATTATAGTTCAAAGCCAGCTTGGCCAGGAACATCTATGAGACTCTTTATTTCCAATTAACCACCAGAAAACTAAAATGGAGCTGTGGCTCAAAGGAGTAGAGCACTAGCCTTGAGCACAAAAGCTCAGGGACAGCACCCTGGTCCTGAATTCAAGATCCAGGACCAGCATAAAATAATAACAACAGGTTAGGAGCTGACAGCCTATAATTCTAACTGCTTAGGAGGTTGAACTCTATGAATCATGGGCTATTCTTTGTATCTGGGGACTGCTACTTACTGCCTCTGTTCAAGTACAGTTTAGCAAATCTCTCTCTCTCTAGTTCTTTCAACAAACACAAGCAACTACTGTAGCTCCAGGACCAATTCTTTGCCTATCAACAAGCCTCTCAGCATTTCTGCCACAAGATGGTTAGTGAACCATCAGTGAACAAGCTGTGAGTGAATAGGTCTGGCCGCCATCTGTAGGAAAAAAAGAGCCACACAGTCTGGTGGTTTAGATGAGCAGTGGGAATAGACATTTCAGTAGCTGAACATGGCAAGAAGGCTGCAGTAAGTAAGCACAACCCCTATTTGGCACCTCCAGTCTTTTTTTTTTTTTTTTGGCCAGTCGTGGAGCTTGAACTCAGGGCCTAAACACTGCCCCTGGCTACTTTTTGCTCAAGGCTAGCACTCTACCACTTGAGCCACAGCGCCACTTCTGGCTTTTTCTATATATGTGGTGCTGAGGAATCAAACCCAGGGCTTCATGTATACGAGGCAAGCACTCTACCACTAGGCCATATTCCCAGCCCCAGCACCTCTAGTCTTGAAGCCCCAGAAACACAAAGCAGTCAGGAAAGAAGACAATGGCCATCCTTTACCTCGCGGATCCGGGGATACCAGCTGTCTTCTGGTGGCAGCAACTTTGCCGTTCCATTGACAACTGAAACATCTTGAAAACAAAAACAAAAAGAAAGTTTTTCTTGGAGTGATACTGATGTTTGATAGAACATAGTCATTTTTCCCGTTAAGAAGACTTTCTTTTTACCCATCTCTCAAATTCATCCTATGCCAAGTAGGGCTCATCATCCTGCAAGGTGGACTCCCTAGCCCTACTTTAACCAAATCTATGGACTGAGAGCTCCCCAACATATCAAAACCTGACTGATGTGGCGCTACCCATTACCAGCTTCACGCAGAAAACCAACCTTCACAAGGAGTGAACTGAAATGTCTGACAGCAAGGTTGCTGGACTGAGGTTGTAAAAACCAAGATAAAATGAAGGGCCTTTTCCAGTTCCCAAATATGGTCACAAAGTAACTCCTAGGAGCAAGGAAGGAAATGAAGGCTGGAGAGTTTGGCTCCTAGAACCTTTGGAGAGGACAACAGTCAGACTTGGATTTTCTCCAATTTTCTATCTGTCCCTAATCAGGTGCCTGAAGGATCTTTGCAATCACTGAGGAAGGGGAATAAAAGTCACTTGCAGAAAACCACAGTAGCCAGATCCTTAAAAAAGCAAAGATGTCTCAGAGAAAGGATGCTGACGCAGCAAGAGTGATTACTGGTGGGTCCTACAATCCACTGAAAGAGAGAGGCAGGAAAATAGCACAAACATTTTTTTTTCTATTCTGTTCCCATATTTATCAATTTCATTAGCATGGAGAAATGAAGTCACTTCTGATCCTTTTTTGCTCTAGGGTTAGGGATGAATGAGTGGATAGAGATAGAGAGAGACAGACACGATCCACAGATTGGAGCTGTTTTATGGGCTGGTGTGTTCTGTGCCTACTTCCAGGAGAGAACATAGCTGGGCCAGCATGTCCAGACCTCCCTTTTACAAATCACCTGCATTAAAGGACCCCCATGACATATGTGGAAATAACTGCAATTACCTGTGGTGTTACATTTCCATTTATCTAAAGACAGGATGGCTCGAGCAGGGGCCAAAAATGCAAAAGCACTGGCCTGAAACAGGGGTAACCTAAAAGAAACGAGACCAAAACCATGATCACGGCATCGGGAACTACCGAGGTAGTTCACTATTTGACAGCTTAACAGTCTTTTCCGTAGACACACAGCACATGAGTAAACGCAGGCACACCTGGAGGAAAAGAGCCCCGTCTACAAAGATCTCCTATGGCACACAGCCTCCCCTTCTGCAGCTCTGCTCCCAGGCAGTTCCAGGAGGGATTTGGGGGACCCTTGTGGTCCATGTCAACACCCCAATACCAGCCCCTGCCATTGCCACCTTTCTCCTTGGGGCAGTGGCCTTTGGGGTATTTGGGCTTCGCTCCTCCCTGCTGAGCTCTTGAGTTCCTTACTAAACATCAGTGTGCAGCTGCTATGTTTCTTCCCTCCTCTTCCTGCTTCTCTTCCTCTTCCTTTCAAAGTCTTATTGGTTGTCACAGAAAAACATCTCTCTGTCATTTTATTTTGGGAGCCAAACAAAACCCACCTTGTTATAAATTTTATGTATTAAAATTATATTAGTGATATAGATGCATGGAGACAAAAGCTATTCGTTACAAAGTGACGGTATATTAACAAATATTCTGCTTAATCATAAAAAAAGTGTTCTATGGCATTTTAAAGGGCCCAAAAAGGCGGCAGACTCCCCATTTAATTTCCTGCTCAACTCTTCACAATATTGTCAATTAGACTTTAAGTAATTCCTATTGATTTGATAAATAATTTAGCTATTCAAAATGACTTGCCATTCTTACTGGAAATGTACAGCATCTTTATGGGCTAGCAAGAGAACTTAATCACAATTTTTTCACCAAATATAAAACATCATGAAACTGGCTCCTGCTGTTTGCAGTGTTGGGTGACTGCTGGATATTCAAATCCTTAAATGCCCCAGACAGTCTTGTCAGTGGCTTGGCCAGCAAGTCAGAAGCCCAGTATTCTCCCTTCTGAGCTGTCTGACATCAAGTGCTTCCCCAGTGAAACTAGAACTGTACTGGAAGTAACTCTGGCCAAAGGACAAGCAGCTGCTTTGCAAAATGCTGAGCCTGGTGCACCTCATTCTGGACCAGATTAAGAGTCATGACTCCATTGTTACAAATGCTCTCCATCCGTTTTTAACCATGCAGTGAAGCCAACTGACAGAAGGCAGGATGGCAACTCTAAGACAGAGGTAAATCATATGGTACCAACTGGCTGTACTGCTGACCACCCATCACATGGAGCATGCCTTCCACCAACTACCCAGCTACAGTATCTGCCAGAGGGGCCTGGAGCCAGCTATTTAAAGTAGAAGTAGAGGGAATGTACATCAAAGGGAAAATGTTGTTAAGACTTATAAAATTCCCTCAAACACAAGTTTTAGGAATATGCCACAAGGATAAAGGCTAGTAAGATTGGAATGGGCACCATCTTGAATGATCCAAGCAACATCATCTTACTACAGTTTCAGGCATTAAGTATGGCATCCTTGGGGAAATATAACATGAATATAGAATTGCACCTAGAGTAAAGACTGGCTCTTCCACTCCTCAGACTTCAGTCTTGACCTCAAACTTAGTACCTTTCAAAACAAGTATTTTATAGCTTAACCAGAGTTGAAGGACCTAACAGCCTTCTACAGAGTTCACTGGCCAGCACCTTGGGTTCCTCTAATTGGGTGACAACAGAAAGTCTCCTAAGCTGGGCTGGGAGAACTTTCCATGCCAGCTTCACATGCTCACCATTCAGCCAGGCATGCACCTGCACAGGTTGGTAATACCTAGCAGTCAGGATGGGCTCTGGAATTGTTGACAGTGGCCTGGCTGAATCAGACTACCTCTTTGTCATCAGAGATGGCATCTGTCACTCTGTCACTTGACTAACATTAATTGGGTATCTGCTTAATGCAAGCACAACTAAAACTACCTGGAGTCTTGAGGGGTTTCCTTTCATGTGGAGAAGACATTAGTGGTGGTCATCTACGAAGGCCAGAGTGTGGGTGAAGATGCTGTAGGGCTGAGGGTGGTTGACCTTCAAGAATGACAAGCACTTTACTCATCTACAATGAGCTATATGAGGGTTCCAGGCAGAGAGAAGACAGATCCAAAATGAGAGCCATGGGACAGACCCAGGGCCCCCTGGAGAACTGGGGCTACTTTTCTTCAGAGGAAGGTACAGAGGAGATAGAATAAAGGTCATGGGAAAATGATGTCAAGTGTCCCATGTCCTTCTATTGGTAAGACAACTGCTTTGATCTAAAAGGATCACTGGGACCTTAAATCCTAAGTTACTCTCAATCTAAACAGATGGTCTGACAGGCTGTGCCACTGGTCTACACATGGGTCTTACTTCACTGACTCTCACATCCTTTGGCTCAGGTCCCATATGACCCTTGGCCTCTAATGGCTCCTTCCATGTTAACCTGCCCATCCCACCTACAAGGCTAGGACTCTAACAGGAGGGTCCCTTTTCAACCACTATCTTATCCCCAAGACCCACATGCTTAAGGAATTGAAGGTGTTGCTTAAAATGCTCTTTGAAAGGAACTGTGTTAGACTAGAAGCCAGAAAGTAATAAGCCTTCCTAATATACTGCTTTTAACTGAGAATTGGGAACATTGCTAATCAAAACAGCACTCAGTAGAGACTGCAGTGCTGAAATATATGGGAGTTAACAATAAACCCAGATGCGATACCTCCGAAGGTGCCATCAGGTCTTACGAGGCTAAAAGGCCACACTTGCATCCTATGGCAAGCACCAGAAGGAACAGAATTAAATTTTACTGGAAGTGAATCAAACAAGAACACAGCACTCCTGAGAGGACTGAAGACCTAGCTTCCTCTGCCATGACAGCAACAAAATTTGGTACCAAGTCTTTCATTCCCAAACAAACACCAACTTCAATCTGGACTGCAGGACAACTTCACAAGGATCTCTAAGAAATATAAACAAGCTTGGCTTTGAGGAGCTATAACGTTGTCATCCAATTACCCACCAGGATTATGTCCTAAATGTCTTTCAAGAAAAGCAAACCACAATGTGTCCAAGAAAACTTGCCAGCTGATGACATTTCCTGATTATTGACTATCTGTGAACCAGATCACCTGGTGCTGGCAAGTTGCTGGCACAACCAGTACACCTCATACAAGGTGGCATCTCTTTAAGAATAAGCTTATTCACCAGCCTGGAACTAGGGCTCATGCCTGTAATTCTAGCTACTCAAGAGGCTGAGATCTGAGGATCACGGGTTCAAAGGCGGTCTAGGCAGGAAAGTCCATGAAACTCTCTTATCTCCAATTAGCCACCAAAAAACCAGAAGTAGAGCTATGGAGAAAAGTGGTAGAGTGCTGGCCTTGAGCAAAAAATAACACCCAGGCCCTGGGTTCAAGTCCCATAACCGACCAGGAAAAAAAAAAGAATATCAATTTAATAATGTAATCTAATATTCAGACATATTTCCATAGTTTTAAAAAGTATTTATAGCTTTCCTCATGACCTAGAATAACATTTCTCTACTATGTATTGTGTTTAGGGCAACGATAAGCATTTTTTGGTAAGGACACCACACAGAGTTATGTACTTATTATTGTGTTACGGTAGGACATGCTTTATGTTTGACATCCGTATCTTTCAAACATAGCTCTTAGCATTTAAAATAAAGAAACAAACTGTAGACTATGTAGCTATTATTGCTAGCTTTATATTCTAACAGAGGATTTAAATAGGATGACTTTCCAGTCTCAGTGTTCCATCTGTATTATGCTGAAACAAAAATCTTACCATATAGCCCAAGTTGGCCTAGAACTCATGATACTCCTGCTTCAGGCTTCTGAATGCTGGGATCACAGTTATACACCACCTTGCCTGGCTTTCCATCTATTTTTATTAACTGATACCCTTTTGAAAGAAGAGCTTTCCTTTTTGTCCAATATCATCTCCATTTCCCTTTCTTATTTCTAAATATCATAGTAGAATTCATTAAACCCTTTTTTCATTCAGTTTTAAAATTTACTGCCACGACTCATGCCTGCCAGCTGTAATCCTAGCTGCTCAGAAGGCGGAGATCTGAGGATTGCACTGTGAAACCAGCCAGGGCAGGGAAGTCCATGACACTCATCTCCAAGAAGTTACCAGAAAAGCTGGAAGTCGAGCTGTGGCTCAAGTCATAGAGCACTAGTGCCTTGTGCAAAAGAATCTTGGGAACAGAGCCCAGGCCCTAAGTTTAAGCTCCAGGACCAGCAAGACAAAACAAAACAAAAAAACCCCAAAACTATAATGAAATCATTCTAATATCTCTAACAGCTGACGTTAAAAAAAATGGTAACCAGGTCAAACATTTGACAATGATATAGAGGGGTTGATAAGGATACAAAATATAAAATGCTATGTGACTTTGCAAAAATGAAACCTTTAAAAGGAAGATAAAAATAGGAAGCTTTCGGGGCTGGGGATATGGCCTAGTGGCAAGAGTGCTTGCCTCCTATACATGAAGCCCTGGGTTCAATTCCCCAGCACCACATATGTAGAAAATGGCCAGAAGTGGCGCTGTGGCTCAAGTGGCAGAGTGCTAGCCTTGAGCAAAAAGAAGCCAGGGACAGTGCTCAGGCCCTGAGTCCAAGGCCCAGGACTGGAAAAAAACAACAAAAAACAAAAAATAGGAGTCTTTCTAAGACTTAACATATTCTTCTTACCACTTTATCCATTTATTCCTCTCCTAAGTATTTCTCCAAGAGAGAAATTATATGTCCCTAAAATACAACAGGATGGTGTCCACAGTAGTTTTATTTTTAATAGTTCTAAATTGGAAACAACACACATGTTCAGCAACAGTGGGAACACACATTTTGGCCTATCGATGAAAGGGAATGCTATTTACTATAGAAAGGAATGAACCTTTGGTACAGGCGACAACATGATAACCCTAAACTAATTATGCTGAGTGAAAAGAATCCACATCCCCAAAGTAGTACATACTGTGTAGTTCCACTTATATACTTTTGTATTTGTTCTAGAACATGCAAACTAAGTCTACAGTGGAAGAGAAAGACAAGTATTTGCCTGGAGAAGCTGGGCTGTGGGAAGGGTTGGAGGCAATAGTTACCAAGGTGCACAAATAACCCTCTAGGGCCGAGGGATCTGTTCACGGTCTCCACTGTAGTAGTGGTTTCTTTGGTATGTGTAATAATCCTTCTCAAACTGTTGAAGTATCTCAGTGTATCACATGTTCAATTATGCTGTTAAAATTAAAATACAAATAAATGCAATCCAAAAAAATTTTTACTGCCATGACTGTTTATGATTAAATTGCCCCAAAGCTCCCCCAAAGCAACCTGTACATGCCGGTTCTTGTTCCTTTTGACAGGGCCATCCCCACCCTCCAGAAGGCTTCAAGCAAGTTCCTAGCTGTATAGCACAAGATGTACCAGATTCAACTTGTCTTTTCTAACCCCTACCCTGGAGCCAACCATCTCACCAGAGATCCTTGGTTTGTTACAATGGAGAATGGTTAGTTAGGAACCAAAACCTGGGTACTGGGTGGGCTAGCCCTACAGTATCACTCTTTCTAGGCCCTCATATACAGTAAACAGAAACACCAACTTTTGAAAGTCAGGGATGAGACATACAACCCAATCCAATACCACTAGGTTCTAGCTTCCTTTCCATGTCTCTCCTTTTCCTGTGGGTAATCTCCTTTTAAAATATGAAATATGACATTATCAACTATTCCAGGTCAAGGTAGTTTTTTTGTTTGATTTGTGTTTGGTTTTTTTGTTTGTTTGTTTGTTTTGCCAGTCCTGGGGCTTGAACTCAGGGACTGAGCACTGTCCCTGGCTTCCTTTTGCCCAAGGCTAGCATTCTACCACTTGAGCCACTGCACCACTTCTAGCTTTTTCTGTTTATGTGGTACGGAGGAATGGAACCCAGGGCTTCATGCATGCTAGGCAAGCACTCTACCTTTAAGCCACATTCCCAGCCCCCAGGCCAAAGGTTTCTTAGCATAAAATACATTTTAACTAAAGATCTAGCCAGGTACAAAGGGCCAGGAGAGAACTGTAAGGCGTGGTAAGGTTTTTATCTGTTATCACAGTAGTGGTTGTTCACACATAGGTAGAAACTCACCTGACTATACATGTTAGAAAAAGGAGGATTCTACTATCAGTCAACTATCTGCAAACTGGACTTTATGAAAATTATGTTTACCAGTGTCATCTGGAGGATGATAAAGAAGATAACATACCCTTTAATACCAGTCATGCATACTAGTTCCAAGCTTTTTTAAAAAAGAGAAAAAAATAAAGAGCTTCCCTCCTACATTTTGGTCACAAGTTTTGTCATGTATTCCTGTGTCAGCTATTTTTGGCAGTCACCTGATTAAAAATTAAGAGTAGAGAGGTAAGAAGCAGGGGCCAGGAGGAAGAGGCTGGGGTGGTGAGGAATATGGCAGGCCAACAGGGCCAAAAGGCAAGTGTAGAACAAAATTCAGTGTACCCTCTTAGAGTAAGAAGACCTAGACAGTTTCCTAATCCCTAGCACCTCAAGAAGAACCACCCATAACAGAGATCTGAAGAGCAATCTTAGGGAGCCTGATCTGGAGCAAGTAGCCCAGAAATAGACAACACTAAGGCAGGAGCTGCTCAGGCTTCAAGAGGATGTGGATCAAATGCTATTTTCTGATGGACTATGACAGATTCAGCAGTCAGTGGGCCCATCCAGGCAGCATGCTGACTGTGTGGCCAAGACACACATCCACTTCTACTATATTTATCAGGGGCCTACTGCTGTGTGGGGCTGTATCCTTTCTGCCTCCTCCTTTCTAGAGAGTTCCTAGGTGAGGGAGGACAGAAACAGACACTACCACCTTTGATGTTCATTAACACTTATATGAATTTTTTTTCCATATATGTGGTGCTGAGGAATCGAACCCAGGGCTTCATGTATATGAGGCAAGCACTTTACCACTAGGCCATATTCCCAGCCCCTTATATGGTCATTTTACATTGGAGGGAAGATAAGGGACCAGGCAGCTTGGCCAAAGTCTCATAGCTGGTAAAGGGGCCCACACCAGACTGAGGCCTTCCAAGGTCTGCCCCTTCAGATCCTCATGGTGGCCTCTCATTTCAGTGCATTGCTGAAAATTTGTGCTCTCTCTCTCTCTCAAGGCTAGTGCTCAACCACTTGAGCTACCTTTTTTTCCCCCCAGTGATTAACTGGAGATAAGAATATCATGGACTTTCCGGCTACAGCTGGCTTCAAATGGGATCCTCAGTCTCCTGAGTAGCTAGGATTATAGGCATGGGCCAAGGGCGCCCTGCTTTAAGATTCTTTCCTAGTGGACTGGGTGGTAAATATTTTATTTGGTAGACAGAAATCTCTACATCCTGTTATTATGTGCTTACGTGGCATACGTGGCATGGCAGAACACACAGGGCTTGACATCACCCGCATGATATAATTTGGGCAAAAAAAAAAAAAGTCCACCCTGAGTCATCCAAGCCTTTGGGCCCATCTTCTAATTTATAACTATGGCTATGTGCAGTCTCATAATAAATTCAGACTCTACGACACTCCATGAGACAACTAGCTTGGACTCTTAAGAGATGATAAGGTAGAGAAGAAAAAGGGTAGAGCTTATTATTAGGAGACCAAAGAGATACAGCAAACAGAAGCATCATATGAGCCTGATTAGATCCTGGCTGGCTTGGAGGAACGGGGATAGCAGCTATAAAATATATTTTAGGGACAACTGGGGAAATTAAGTGTAGACTACATATTAGAGGGTATGAGAGAAGGTTCGTTTTCTCAGGCTGATAAAGGATACTATAGTGATATGGGAGACTCATTTCTAGTTGACTATTTAGAGGGGAGTCATTATGCCATCTGCAACTTCATTTTCAAGTGGTTCAAAACAATAAAAACAAAGCCAGATCCAGTGGCTTGTCTATATGCCTGGCTACTCAGGAGGCTGAGATCAGAAAGATCTTAATGTAAGGCCAGCCCCAGGAAAAAAAGTTCATGCACGAGATCTTTTCATGAGTGATGGCTGGGTACAGTGGTGTGTGTGCCTATCATTTTAGCTATATGAGAGGCTGAGAGTGAGAGGATCAGAGTTTCAGGCTGTCCTAAGCAAAACAAAGTTCTTCCACCCTCACGGAAGAGTCAGCACATGGTGGCATGTGCCTATCATCTCAGTTATGGTAAGAAGTAGAAAATAAGAAGGGTTACAGATGACAGCCAAGGCAAGAAAGGAAGACCTGATGTCAAAGTAATCAGTACAAGAAAGGGCTGGATAAATGGGGGGTGCATTTGGCTGATGTTGTTTATTTGCATACATGAAAACTGAACAATGAAACATTCTGAAATTGTTTTAAGAAGGGGCAAGAAGAGAGAAGAGCCGGGTGCTGGTGGCTCATGCCTGTAATCTTAGCTACTGAAGAGGCTGAGATTGTAGTTCAAAGACAGCCTGGGCAGGAAAGTCTGTGAGACTCTTATCTCCAATTAACCACCAGAAAACCAGAAGTGGTGCTGTGGTCCAAAGTGTTAGAGCCCTAGCCTTGATCTGAAGAACTCATGGACAGCACCCAGACCCAGAGTTCAAGACCCACAACCAACAACAAAAAAAAAAAAAAAAAAAAAAAAAAAGAGGGAAAAGAATGAGAGAAGGGGGAGGCTTGGTAGGGATATACTGTTTACATGTATACAAAAATCTCAAGAAATCTCCCTGTATATAGCTAATATAATTTCTTAAAAGAGTTAAAAGGGGAAGGGGAAGCAGGTATGGCTCAGAAGTAGAGTGTCTGTCTAGTAAGCTATCTTGAATTGAAATCCCAGTACTACGGAGGTGGGATGGGGGCCGGGGGGCAGTCTCACTCTGCAATCTCAACCATGAACTCTCCAAACTTTTAAGTTCCCATCAACAATTATGAGTACAAAGCCCCCAGACTTAAGGCCCAGCTAGCATCCTAGACTCTGTGTACACAGTACATGCACAAGGACGTCACAGCCAAGGAAGACAAGCCATGAAGAACTCCCACCCCACCTCAGAGGGAGCCAGGTATCTGAAGCGGACTAGAGGTGGTCCCCAAAGGCAGCCACACTGGAGGTGGAGGGCCCTCCTCCACACTGACTTGACATTTCAGTGCAGAACCGGAGGGGGAGGGGGTCAACTCTGGGTTAGGGGGACTCTAAACAACCCTGCGACCTAGCCTCTCAGGATCAGAAATGCTCGGTACTTTCCAGAACAAGTCCGAAGTGAGCTGAAATTGACAGCATAAATCAACCAGAATGAGAACCATTGGCATAGCCCTCAAGGGAACTTAATAAAGAAAGACAAATACATTGAAAACAAAAAGGAGTAAGGGAAAGGCAGGTGTCAGGAGGCAGAGGTTGAGGAAGAGGCAGCCAGCCAGCCTAGATATTGCTGTGCTCCGGCAGACCGAGGGAGGCTCTGGGAGGTGATAGAGCCACCAAAGTCCCATAAATGGGGCCGAGCCCCACAAACTCCACTGCAGTAAGATCACAGTCCCTGGAGGAAAAGAAAGGTGTCCATGGGGGGAACAGGGAAGAGGGATCATGTGCTGTATCACATTTCTGGCAGCCTTGCAGGTGGGTCAGCTCAGAGACAGCATGCACCCAGAGAGGCATCTGCACTGTGGCATTTCAGGTTGGCACCCTGTGCTTAGGCTTAAGTCTGCAAAAACACAAATCTGTTTCATTGCAGTGGTTCCCCCATCAATGGTGACTTGTTTGTGTGCTTGTATGCTGGCCCAGGAGCTTAAACTCAGGGCCTGGGGCTCAAGGAGAGTACTCTACCATATGAACCACAGCTCTACTTTTAGCCTTCCCCTTACCCCCCTTTGGTAGTTAGTTAGAGAGACGTTTCATCCACTTTCCTATCTGGGCTGGCTTTCAACCTCCTGAGTAGCTAGGTATGGGCCATGGGCACTCAGCAATTCTTTTTTCATTTTAAATGAAATAGGACTCCAGGACCACATTCCACTCCTAACTACAGAACCCACATACATAGCTCTAGTTCATTTCCCCATTTCCTTCAAATGTAGGGTCATTGTTGTCCTTGGGGATCCCCACATCCACAATACCCAGTGTGATTGAAGCATGGTGTGCTAGCATGTGGCAGTCAAATACATATATATACAGAATACAACATGGAGAACTACCTCAGAGTTAGTTGGAATAGCCTGAGAATCTGTTTTAGAAACCATGAAAGCCGATCATGAGAAAACCTCTCTGCTCTAAGCCTGAGGAACTGAGTAGGGAACTACAAAATCAAACCAAATCCACACAGAACACCTGCAATCGCCAGGACACCATCTGCTTTTCCTTTTGTAGTACTCAAGCCTTTGAATCCCCCTTACTCCAAGTGCTTTATTTGTTTAATCCTGTTAGGATCATGTTATTAATATGGTAACTCATGGCTTAAGATGATGGTCCCCTTAGCATCTAAAAGAACCAACAGGATGTCCATATGAGTTCACAGCCTACAACTTTGCAAAATATCTTAGCAAGTTTATATAACAATACACAAAAACCCAACAGATCATTAAAATGATGACAAAAGGCCATCCACAGGGTGAACAAATGCAGCACTGGTACTCACTAGACACTATGTTGAAAATGAACTATACAACTTGTGGGTAGGGATGGGAGGGAAAAACTAGAAGAGAGAGAAAGAGAGAGAAAGAGGGAAGGGGTAACGTCCAAAAAGAAATGTGCTCTTTACCTGACTTATGTAACTGTAACCCCTCTGTATATCACTTTTATAAAAATGATAATGTTTTAAAAGGCCATCCACAGGTCACCTCAGGTATATTTCATCTCACTTTCACAAAGGAACTAAAGAGATCACCTAGCCAAAGTCCTAAGGCTCACTACGTAGGTTCCTCTACCTCCTCACCTGCCACATTCTGTAGGCTTAAGCCTTCAAAGCATGGTCCCAGAAGGTGGGTGTCCTGATAAAGAGGCTAACACAGGTTCTCATGCCATTCCAAATTCTAAGGAATCCCACATCAAGCCATGACTTCCCACCTCTGCTCCTGCTCTGCCAGATTAGAAAATGCCCCCTCATCCCTCCTGAGCCCAAAGGTCCTGGAGGAGACTCCAGGACCAGCACCCTCCTGACTCCCCGAGTCCCTCTAGGGCATCTTTGCCTCCTTGTACACTGCAGTCTTGGACCTCATCACACGTACCCAGTCACCTCTGCATGCCACCACCAGTCACCCACACCTTGACATGGATGAGTCACTAAGTGTCTGTGGGACTGAGTCAGGACTCTTCCTCTTCTCCTAGGTTAAGAGTGTGAGCACTCATATACCCCAACAGCCAGAGGAATTCCATGCCCTGAGACCAGTATAACACAAAGTGTCCCAGAGAACCTTCTCCCCCAACCAGTGTATACTCATTTGCCATGGCTATTCTAATAGCTGGTACTACATGGGGGGGGGGGGGGGCGCACCTGTGGTTCCTCCCACCAGGTGTCAGCTCCTCCTTCGCTCTTTCTCAGGTCACTGCTCTTTCAGAGGAGACAAGGAGAAATGAGCTGACCAAGGAGGTTCTCTGGATCTGGATCTAACACCCTAACAATGAGCAAAGGGGTCCCCTACCAGGATGAGCAGTACTCACCCAAAGTGGCCAACAGCTCTTGCTGGGTCACTAAGCAACTTTGTCTGCCTTTGCTGCCTCTGCCAGATCTGGCTCTCGGCATGATATGGGGGTATAGCTCCCATAGGCATATGTTGCTGCAATAAAGATGTGTTCAAGTCCCCTCTTTGGCACAGCTAATCATTCCCAATTGTAGGTATTGGCTCAGATTTACAGATGGACTGGCCTATAAGTTCACCTCTAAATCAGCTGTTTAGAAAAAGACCCACTTCCCAAAGACCAGGGCTCCAAACAAGGTAAGGCCACTGGGCCAACAAAAGCTTCTCCATCCACTCCTGCCTTGTAACATAGAGCCTTGACTGCCATGCCAAAAGAAGGTGTGATGCTGCCACCACATTTACAGCCTGGTTTGAGTCCTCTCTGGAAGGCCTGAGCTCATCTCCTTCCCTGGCAGGTCAATAAGACCTCCATCTCTCTCCTGAGGAGACCCTCCTCTGCTTGGCATGGCATGGATGGTGGTTGCAAATAATCTAGCAGGGGCTGAATGAACCCCCAAAAGCTTGTCAGCTTCATGACTTCCAGTGAAAACAGCCTCTCCTCCCTAGCAGACCTGGGAGGAAGCCGCCATAGACGCCATCTACACTGCAATCTGCCACCAACACCTCTCAGCATGCAGCTCACTTCCCCCCAGTGAAGAAGCCATGAGGAGAAGCCTGAGGATTCTGGTTCATGAGAACACAGCCTACAACTCCCAAGCTCCCTTCACACTGCCCTTCCCCAACAGAGAAGGCTAAACATGACTGTGATTGTCTATGAAGGAGCAAGAATCAGCAGGCTTATTCTCTAAGGACAATACTGAGCAGGGACCCACTTCATCTGAGTGAGCAGGACCCCAGGAAAGGGAAGGGCCACACTTCACAGAGGGCAGAAAGCAGAAAGCAGGAAGAGCTAGGAAAGTTTGCTTTGCATCCTTTCTGAGCCAGCTCCCTAACAATATAAGCAGGGTTTGGGGGATGCAAAAGTAAACAAACTACAGCCTGGGCATCAAGGGAAAAAACAACATGAAAACAAAAAGGGCAGGCTGGAACAAGAGCAATAGCAGAAAAGTGAACACAGGACACATGTATGGAAACCCAGGAGAGAGCAACAGCAGCTTCCAGGGAGTCAGGCTTGAGTCACAAGAAGGGAAGGACAAGCCAGGATGGAGGATGGGCAGGTGCATCTAGGTGGGTGGGGAGTGAATGGAACAGAAAGATGTAACAGCAGCGCACTGGGGAACTGTGGTAGGCATGACTGAGGGGTATGGCTAGAAACACAGGGACAGGGAACAAGAGACAAGCTGGGCACCAGGTACATCTTAATTTGAACGAAGAGTAGAGGAACCGTCTAGTCAGCCCAGAAGGATACAGGAGGTAGAAAGATGGCAGGGGCAGGACACGGAGTGGGTCAGAAAGAGGAGTCCCAAGGTAGAACAGGTGGGATGCTGGGGGTGAGGGCCTAGCCAGCCAGGGGACAGCAGAGAGGAGTTTCTAAGTTGTACAAGTGGGAGGGGATGGTGCTCTCCATTAAGAGAAGAAACACTGTGGGGCAAGGTGGGGGCTTGGTGGTCCCAAGGACACCCCCCCCCAACTTCAACTGGTCCTTCCAAGCAACCCTGGGCAAATGGCCGGGGCTCAGGGTCTTACTGGGGGCATCAGCATCCCATGTTGGCACCCCAATCTCACCTGCATCCAAATGTTGTCTGAAGCAGGGTTGTGATTCCCACACAGAAGAAAATGGTCCCGATGAGCTGGCTGGTGGCCCACTGATCGTACCCCACACACATGGCATCGGCCAGCAGAAAGGGCACCGCGATGGTTCCGCTGAAGCACGTCAGGTAGTGCTGTAGGCAAGAGGGGCAGCAGAGTGGGAAAGTAAGCCCTCCGTGTTCTTTCCTGATTCCATTCTAAGGTACACACGGACCACAGGGATTAGACTTTCATTGTTATTGTTGCTGCTGCTTTGGGTTCTTGTTGGTTGTGGGGCTTGAACTCGAGGCCTGAGTGCTGTCCCTGAGCTCTTTTGCTCAAGGCTAGCACTCTACCACTTTGAGCCACAATTTCACTTCTGGTTTTTGAATGGTTAATTGGAGGTAAGAGTCTCACAGGGACTTTGCTGCCTGGGTTGGCTTTGAACTGCTATCCTCAGATTCATCCTCCTGAGTAATTAGGATTACAAATGTGAGCCACCAGTGTCTAGCCTTGATTTCTAGGTTTTTAGGTTCATCCATTCTTAACATGCTGAATCACTTCTTTTCTTTTTCATTATATTTTCTTATTCTATTTCCATCTTTAATTAAGAGTGATGACTTGCATGAATGCATGCAAGCACAAGCTTGCATATTTTTTTTACTAGAAAATATTTGTCATTCCCCTTCCACTGATTGCGAAACTATAGAGCCTTTCTCCTCTAGCTTGTTCATGCAAACTGCATTTTGCATTCTTAGGGCAAAATCTGGTTAGTCATGTTGTATTTTCTTCTAGGATTCTATTTGCTTAGTTTTTATACTCAGATTCCTAAAAAAATTAGTCTATGGTTTGTGTGGGAGTGGTTTATTCTTTCATGTCTGGGGATTAAAGCTACATGAGTTTCATTCATTGCATAAGGCACATTGCACCTTCCCCTGTGACCTGGCATTTTTTGGCAAACAGAATTTATCTGTTTCAGTAGGGTTAAAGGCACAGTAACTACAGGAATCCTTCAGAAAGAAGCTCATCCTGCTCTTCCTTAGAAGACCTCCTCCTCAGTCCTAAAGCCCTAGGAGGGCAGCCCCATCTCTCACAGCTCCCTTCCTTCTCTGCCTCTCTTCCCCTAGTTTTCTGTTTATTTCTGTTCTGTTAACTTCCTTCTTCTCACTTATGACCAAATCTTCCCAACACACTGCAGCCCACAAAGCCCAACAGTCCAGGTGTGTCCTGGTGGCAGGGTGGGGGGTGAGGGAGAGGAAACACTACTGTTCAGGGCTTCTCATGCATTTATGTACAATTTGTAGTCAGGAAGAGTACAAAGGCATCATCATCAGTGGCTCATACTTTGACCCTTAATACTCAGGATTTGGAGGATCTTAGTTCAAGGCCAACCTGGACAGAAAACTTCACTAGACTTCAGCTATGAAATAGCCAGTAAAAGGCAGAGCTGAAGGTGTGGTTCAACTGGTAGAGTAGCTAGCCTAGCAAGGAGCAAGGCCCTAAAAGCAACCCAGCCCCCAGCCCCCAAAAAAGTGTGAGGCTGCAAGGCTAGTGGCTTTTATTCTTGTTTTACTAGGGGAGACTTCTACAAACATCTGCAATATAAAAATTTCAAAAAGTTTGCTTCCTTGGCTAGGCCCCCATAGCTCATGCCTGCAATCCTAGCTACTCAGTTGACTGAGATTTGAGGATTGTGACTCAAAGTCAGCCTGGGCAGGAAAGTCCATGAGACTCTTATCTCTAGTTAACTACAAAAAAAAAAAAAAAAAACAGTGCCCTTGAGTTCAAGTCCCAGAATCAGCACACACAACAAAAATTTGCTTTCTGCACCTGGTTTGGGATATTTAATCTGAGGAAGGTTACTGGTTCTTCCTTTGCTAGATACCTTACAGCTAAGCCGCCATGAGCTGTGATATCTGATGGGAAGTTAAGAGGCTGAAAACCTAACCAGGACATCCTTTGGTCAGTCACTAGGCACAGCCCAGCTGTAAGTATACACACATGCCTGGACAACAAGACTGATTCTGTGGGATCTAGAAACTGGTCACACTAACCTGAACAAGGAAGTGTAGAAACTCAGACATGGGAAACACAGTTCAAGCTAAAACAACAGAGAAACGATAAACCCCAGGAGGCAGGACATCTGACCAGCTGGGTCACCTCCTGTCTTGTCTCCCAATCCACTCTTCCCTCCTGCTGGAAACTCAGCAAAGTGGCCAACAGCACGATTTCCCTTTCTTTAAGAAGGGAAGCGGGGCTGGGGATATAGCCAAGTGGCAAGAGTGCCTGCCTCGGATACACGAGGCCCTAGGTTCGATTCCCCAGCACCACATATACAGAAAATGGCCAGAAGCGGCGCTGTGGCTCAAGTGGCAGAGTGCTAGCCTTGAGCTGGAAGAAGCCAGGGACAGTGCTCAGGCCCTGAGTCCAAGGCCCAGGACTGGCCAAAAAAAAAAGAAGGGAAGTGCATAAGTAAGACTTGTGACCTGGACAACAGGGTACCTTTTGGGGGTCACCCATACTTTATGGCAAAGCTTGATGTGGTTGTGGATTGATTAGTTATGCTGATTTCCTCCTTGCTCTAGTCTGTCTTTTCTTTCTTTCTTTCTTTTTTTTCTTGGTCTGTCATAGGGCTTGAACTCTGTCCTTGAGCTCTCTGCTCAAGGTTAGCACTTTACCACTTTGAGTCACAGTGCCACTTCCAGTTTTCTGGTGATTAAATGGAGATAAGAGTCTCACAGACCTTTCTGCCTGGGCTAGCTTTGAACTGTGACCCTCAGATGTCAGCCTCCTGAGTAGCTAGGATTATAGGCGTGAGTCAAGAGCACCTGGTTCTGTCTTCTTTTCTATTCTATTGCCATCTTTTTTCTTCCTTTTATATCACTATTTTTCTGCTCCTGGAACATTTCCCCCCCTTCTTTTTCCTATTATAAAATCGATGTTAATGGAAATGGAGCTGTGGCTCAAAGTGGTAGAGTTCAGAGATAGCACCCAGGCCCTGAGTTCAAGCCCTAGAATTCATATTCTCATTAAAAAAAAAAAGAAATTTAAAATTGATATTAAAAATTCTCATTCATAGTCGAACAGCAGCAGCTTGTAACTAAAACTCTATCTACTACTCAAGGGGCTGAGTTATGGAGAATCACAGTTCAAGGAAAGCCCTGGCAGAAAAATCTACAAGATTTATCTCCAAAGTAACAGGCAAAAGGGTGGGTTGTAGGTATGGATCAAGCAATAGAACACCAGCCAGGCAGTGTAAGGTTCTGAGTTTAAACCCAATATAACAAAAAGTAAAAAATAATAAATTTTTTACAATAAAATCCTCAACAAATAAAAATCAAAAGTTAGCTAGATGTTGGTGGCTCATACCTGTGATGCTAGCTACTCGAGAGACTGATGTCTGAGGATTGTGTTTCAAAGCCAGCTTGGACAAGAAAGCCAGAAATAGAGCTATGGTTCAAGTGGTAGAGTGGCAGCTTTGAGTGAAAAGGTGAAGAGACAGAGCCTAGACTGAGTTCAAGTCCTAGTACTAGTGTATGCATGCACATACACATGCATGCATGCGTGCAAGTCCTGGTACTAGCATATGTGTGTGCACACGTGCACACACACACACAACACATTTTAAAGATAATTCAAGCATCTGCTGGTAGACTACACATCCTGAAGGACCTATCTTACCTGCAACCCCAGAAATATGCACAAATACCAGGGAGGAACATCTTCTATGGTGTAAATCATGTCGGACCTCTGGGGGTCCAGGCTGCCAGTGCTGTCCAGGGTTTCCGCAAGAGAACTCTGTCAGGGGGAGGGAGAAGACAATGGACTTAAGTCAATGCCAGCTCAGCAAACCCACTGTTGCTGAAAAACAACGTATCCCAAAGTCATCCTTCTTCCATTATTTTGAGCAGCGGACACCTTTGAAACAAAGATCAGGTCTGTTTTCTCAGGGAGGTGGGAAGGGAGGGTAGTCAATTCTCAGAATTGGGAGTTCTGTGTCTCCTTGGTATCAACTCATCCCTGAGAAGCCCCAACTTGCTCAGAGTGCCCCTCTAAGCCTGCAGCTCCTCTTGCATGGACAAAGATGCTCCAGATTGAGACTATAAAGTCTCGAAGGCTTCAATTCTTGCCAATGAATAAATATAAAATGTTAAGTCATTTTCAAACACAAGTACTGATCTGCCCTTCCTACTCCATCATAGACATCTTTGTACTGAAAATACAGACTATCTACCTCCCGCTGGAACACTTCATGACTCAGGCAACAACACTAAGTAAAAGTAGCAAAATTCAAAAGTAAATACAATGGCTCACATTTTTTTTAACTAATAAAAACAGTACACAAAGATAAGCAAACATGCCCGTAATCCTAATTACTCAAGAGGCTGAGACCTGAGGATCAAGGTTCAAAGCCAGCCTGGCTAGCAAGGTCCATAAGACTAAAAAAATAACCTGTAAAAGTCAGGTTAGGGCTGGGAATATGGCCTAGTGGCATGAAGCCCTGGGTTTGATTCCTCAACACCACATATGCAGAAAAAAGCCGGAAGTGGCACTGTGGCTCAAGAGGTAGAGTGCTGGGGCTGGGAATATGGCCTAGTGGCAAAAGTGCTTGCCTCATATACATGAAGCCCTGGGTTCAATTCCCCAGCACCACATATATAGAAAATGGCCAGAAGTGGCGCTGTGGCTCAAGTGGCAGAGTGCTAGCCTTTAGCAAAAAGAAGCCAAGGACAGTACTCAGGCCCTATCCATGCCCCCAAGACTGGCAACAAAAACAAAACAAATAAACAAAAAGTCAGGCTAGAAGTATGGCTCAAATGGTAAAGCACCAGCCAAGCAAGCTGAGCAAGTATGAGGTTTTGAGTTCAAACTCTAGTCCTGCCCAATCCCCTACCCCCACACCCACCAAAAAAAGAAATAGGTACAGGCTGGGAATATGGCCTAGTGGCAAGAGTGCTTGCCTCGTATACATGAGGCCTTGGGTTCAATTCCCCAGCACCACATATACAGAAAATGGCCAGAAGTGGCGCTGTGGCTCAAGTGGTAGAGTGCTAGCCTTGAGCAAAAAGAAGCGAGGGACAGTGCTCAGGCCCTGAGTCCAAGGCCCAGGACTGGTGCAAAAAAAAAAAAAAAAGAAAGAAAGAAACAGGTGCTTGGGGCATGGCTCAAGTGGTTGACTGCCAGCCTCTAAAGCTCAAGTCCTGGGTTTCATGTCTAGCACCACAAAAGAAACAAATGAAAAAATGCAGTTTAGGTGAAAATCCACCCCCCCATCAGCAAAAAAAATTTTTAAATGCTAAGTGCTGTATGTTTGCTAAACTAATAAATAACCATCACAAAGACTAGACTCAGATAGCCTAGACATTTCCAGTCAGCCTTGGCATCACTTCTGAGCTCATGCAACATCTGAGCCAAACAGAAGATTCAAGGTAACACACAGTTCACCCACAGAGCCTTTAAAAGGCTTTCGAGTCTAAACCTTGAAAATAAATTTTGCATTTCTTAGAACCTGAGGTGTATGGGGTTTCCCCCCCCCCTCAAATCTTTTATAATCTAGCAAACAAAACGCCTCACAGGAAACAAAATTAAAAGATGTTACGCCCACACCCACACACCCACACACAAAAGATGAAAATGATGACTGTGACCTTGACCTGATCTAGTCCAATGAGTGCTTTTATCTAATGAATCTGGCCCAAAGAAAGATGCTGGCTTGGGCTGGGAATGTGGCCTAGTGGAGCACTTGCCTAGCATGCATGAAGCTCTAGGTTTAATTCCTCAGTACCACATAAACAGAAAAGGCTGGAAGTGGTGCTGTGGCTCAAGTGGCAGAGTGCTAACCTTGAGTAAAAAGAAGCCAGGGATAGTGTTCAAGCCCTCAGTTCAAGCCCCATGACTGGCAAAAAAAAGAAAAGAAAGATGCTGGCTCCATGTGCCTGTCACTCAACTTTACATGAGGAAAGATCCCTTAACACAAGCAATGATACAGTTAGTTCTACCTCACCTTCTAGAGCCTAAAGGTAAATGTCTGATGTAAGTTGACATTTCGTCTAATCCAAATGTAACCGAATGTGACCTTTATAAGACAGAAGTCTGTCTTCTTTTCCAAAAGTAGGTACTGGAAGATTTGCACAGTGAATGACGCAGAATGGACAGTGTGTCTCTTGAAGAGTGGGTAGGAATGGCTCCTGCAGGTAAGGAGTCTGGGTGTGGAAGTGTCACTCAACAGGACTGAACTGCCCAAACCCTGCACCTTGGTGTGGTGCTTGTCTGGCACCCGGAAGATAACTTCTAAGTTCCTGGAATATCTTGACTCTGAAGAGAGGCTTAAAAACAACCACCACCAACAACAAGAAAAACCCCAAAGCCTTAGGCTGGCCAAGAGCTTGCACTAACAATGTGATTTACAGCAAGGGGCTCGGGACATGAGCTTCAGCTTGCCCTCTGGGGATGGGAAACTGATGAAAGTCAGCTGCCACAGTGGTCAGCCACACCTAAAGGAGTTACATCCAGTAAGTACATTGTGGCCCCAGGGAGCTTCTCTGGCTGGGAACAAGCTGAGTTTTGTCACACCTTGTGACTGGGGACCATCAGGACACTGGCTGCCTGACTGCATGAAGAAGGCTAGTGCAGCGTGCCTCCAGTCATGCAGACACTGCCTCCATTCCTTTCTTCCATTGCTGATTCTCATCTGTATCCTTTCTCTAGAAATCGCTGGGAGAATGGTAGTATGCCTGAGTTCTCTGAGTCTGTCTACAAACTCATTTTAAACCTGATTAAGGAGCCCTTGAATGGGTGTAACCATTATGCTCAGCCATGATTCAACTATGGATACAAGCTTGTTACACAAAGTCAGTTCAATTTCATCACATAATTGACAACCCTCACAGGTACAGAGTGTTACTGCTTACAAAGTAACAAAGCATACAGTATGTGGTGGTGGTGAGGTTAAATATACTCCCCACCAAAGTATCATACTAGTAGAAGGTGCTATGGACCTGTAAGAGGTAGAACCTAGCTGGAGGCTCACAAGTTCAAGGTGGTCAGCCTGAGCTACAGAACAAGATCCTGTGTCAAAAAGAGGCAGGCTTTAATGAGACATCCCTTGGCCACCAGTGATATGGCCTTGAAGAGAAATATGAATACCTGTTTGTCCCTCCTCTCTCTGTTCCCAAGCTCAGGATATGAGCACCTGCTCACATACACTCTCCACCCTGATGAGCCGTCCTTGCCAGTAGCCCATTAAAACCACTTGATCTTCAACTTGATCCATGAGGAGAGAGAGTAGAAGGTGGTGAGGGTTTCATTGTAGTGATGCAAAGCTGAATCATACAGGGTGTGATTCCACTGCTTTGGCCAAAGAATTTCCTCAAAGGCATCTGTAACCTATGGAAACTCACTGATGGTTTATCTTATTTACTGAACTGTGAGAATATAACAGTCTACGATACTAATAACTTTACATATGCACATGCGTGCATGCGAGCGCGTACACACACACACACACACACACACACACACACACACACACACACACACACAAAAGCAGATACAGCTCCAGACCAGGGAACAGTCCAGTTTCCTGCAGCACAGGAACGGCAGCAGCCTGGGGTGAGAGAGAGCTACCTTCTCTGCGATGCCATTTTCCGTAGTGTAGATAGCCATGAGCTCAGTGTCTTCATTGTCCTGCTCCCCACTGGACGTGGCTCCTCCATTGATAACAACCTGAGGAGAAACATTCATTAAGACAGGGTGCCGTACAGAAATGTGTCCTTTCCAAAATGCCTCCTGCCATTCTAAGAGCTCCAAAGTGTACATCTCCACATATCACAACAGCAAAACTTTGGGCTTTCTTACACAAAACTACTGATGGATATGGCCTACAGTTGTGTGTATTTTTGATGGAGTAAGAGTATGCTATGCTCCACGGGCTAAAGCTGGATGAGCCTGCTTCCCCTTTTGTTCAGGTAAAGGAAGCTTATTGGGCCATGGGGGCTGGGAATGTAGCTTAGTGGAAGAGTGCTTGCCTAGCATGCATGAAGCACTGGGTTCATCCAAGGTTCCTAGATTCCTAGGAATCTATCCTAAAGAATATGGAAAACCTTATGAAGTTTTGGGGACCATATTTTTAAAAAAAGGATATGGAAATCAAGCAAGAAGCTTTCACACACACCCAAAGTAATCACTATTACAGTATAATAAAAATAATTTGGGGATGAAAGGAAAAAAAACTGGGAAAGAGCAAGGGAAGGAGTGATATTGCCCAAAAAGAAATACCCAGGTACCAGTGGCTCATACCTGTAATCCTACTCAGGAGGCTGAGATCTGAAAATCACAGTTCAAAGCCAGCCCAATCAGGAGAGTCTGTGAGATTCTTATCTCCAATTAATCCCAGAAAACCAGAAGTGATACTATGGCTCAAAGTGGTAGAGTGCCAGCCTTGAGCAAAAAAGCTCAGGGACAGCACCCAGACCCTGAGTTTAAGCCCCGCGGAAAAACAAAAAACAAAAAAGAATGTACGGGGCTGGGAATATGGCCTAGTGGCAAGAGTGCTTGCCTCATATACATGAAGCCCTGGGTTCGATTCCTCAGCACCACATATATAGAAAACAGCCAGAAGTGGCGCTGTGGCTCAAGTGGCAGAGTGCTGGCCTTGAGCAAAAAGAAGCCAGGGACAGTGAGTTCAAGGCCCAGGACTGGCAAAAGAAAAAAAAAAAAAGAATGTACTTTTTTTTGGGGGGGGGGGTGAGGGGGGCAGACCTAGGGTTTGAACTCAGGGCTTGAGCTCTGTCCCTGAGCTGCTTTTGCTCAAGGCAAGCACTCTACCACTTAAGCCACAGCGCCATTTCTGGCCTTTCTGTTTATGTGGTACTGAGGAATCAAACCCAGGGCTTCATGCATGCTAGGCAAGCACTCTACCACAAAGCCATATTCCTAGTCCTTATAATGAGTTTAACATTTTTTTTTATTGTTAAAGGGTGATATGCAGAGGGGTTATTGCTACGTAAGTCAAGTAAAGAGTACATTTTTGGGCTGAGAATGTGGCTTAGTGGTAAGAGTGCTTGCCTAGTATGCATGAAGCCCTGGGTTCCATTCCTAAATACCACAAACACAGAAAAAGTCAGAACTGGTGGTGTAATATGGAGGTCAGACCTGGCCAGTGAAAGAGGATAGAAGCTGACTCCATCTCCGCTATCTCCCCTGCCCCCTCTGCTCAGAGGCCAGGGAAGATTCCTTCTCCCTGTAAACAATAGTGTCCCCCCCTCCCAGAATCAGCATGCCAATTCTTGATAGGCGTGCCTGGATTCCTACAGGAAGGGAAGCCCCATCCCTAGGTAATGGGAGTTCCTGAATCCCAAGAGGCAGGGGTGGCACATGGCCTATAGGTTGAACCTGTCTGTCCAGTGCTTGGAACTAGGAGCTCCCTGTGGCTTGACCCTATTTAGGGGCAGGCCAGCTCAGGCGCCATTACACCATGCCACATGTCTTGTGTCTGGTGTCCCCATTGCGTCCCAATTCAGCTCTCCATTGGAAATCCTTCAGAAGTCTCTGTGTCACTGTCCTGTTCTGTGTTATATGTTTTTCTGAAACCTGGGACCGGTCCATCCGGAATTTCCCCAATAAATTCATCTTTTTACTTGAGACTGTCTCTGAGTGGTGGACTCTTGGAGGGATGGGGGATCGCCCATCCCTCCGACGCCATTACAGTGGTGTGGCTCAAGTGGTAGAGTGCTGCTAGCCTTGAGCAAAAAAGCAGCTCAGGGACAGTGTCCAAGCTAAGTTCAGGCCCCAGGAATGGCAAAAAAAAAAACCCAAAAAACAAAAAAACAACAAAACAAAAACCACCACCCTCATTATAGACCATTAACAGCTATCACACTTAAAGGAAAATAATTTTACATGGAATATGGAATTCTGAGGAAAATGTACATATGATAATATTGCTAGCTATATATATGGTAATGGTGCAACTATGCAGTTTCTTTTGGCAGGGTATGAACTCAAGAGTTTCAAGCTTTCTAGAAAGGTCCCTTTTGCTCTAGTCTTGCTTTTTGCCTGGACTATAATCCTTCAATTTATACTTCTTGCTATAGCTGTGGTGACAGGCCCATGCCCATCAAACAATTGGTTGAGATGGATGTATTGAAAACCTTTTGCCAAACTGGCCTCAAGCTGCAATCCTCCCCATCTCAGCCTCAAAGTACCTAGTATACAGGTGTAAGCCACTGGCACTCAGTCAACGACATTGTAATAACATATTTAGCAAGTATAGGATACTGATTTCAAAAATACTAGTAAATCCCCAGTCCAAAAAAAAAAAAAAGACGAAATGCACAGACATTTTTAGAAGACAGAGTATGTAAAATTTCAATTCCATCACTATGATTTAAATACGCAAAGAAGACATGATAATCTAAGATATCATTCAAGAGGTATATATCAACAACTCATAAAGAACACACCAAATCATAATTTTTAAAAAGCCAAAGGAGATGGGCAAAAGCTAGCAATATACAATTCACAGAAACATAAAATATACAATAAACATACAGAAAGCTGTCCCACCTCATTTAAAATTATGCAAATGAGAATTAAAATAAAACTCTACTTTTTAACATGGGAGGGGGGTTAAAATATGAATCAAGATGAAGGAGAAGATTTTGCTATAATTCTGGACAAGTGGCCCTTCTGGCCATTCTAAGATAGGTATGTCCTAGATTTAACAATTACACATACACAAACTTATCTTCCCGAAGTTTCCATGCCCCTGGTACTTGTTTACCTGGTCCTATGTTCACCATGGGACACTGGAACATTTTCTGAACTACTGAGTACTTGGACACAGCCTAAATGTTCCCCAAAAGACGGACACAAGGCAGAGGTATAGCTCAGTGGAACAACAGAAGTGGGAGGCCACCCTCACCCCTAAAAGGAGACTGGCCCTGTCTCCATTGCTCCCTTGTCCTGTTCCATCAGAACATAGGAATGGAAACAGAAAGGGAAGGCAGTGAGGGACTGGACCTAGAGGGGGGAAGGCTGTGACAGGCCAGGCTCTTTGGGGGCCATTCTTATCTGATCCCTTTGTCTCTGGAGTGTTTAAGTGCTTAACAGAGGACAATCTTGTCATCTCTCCTCTCAGGAAATTGACCACGAATTTATAAAAACACAAACTGGTTGTATATTTACAATCCATTTATGTGACATGATGTCCCTTTTCCCTAGTAAGAGGATTTGAAACCAAATTTGCACTTTGAATTTTGCCTCCTAAAGCTATTGTACTTACTCACCCACAAAAGCAGCTTCCTCTACTGGAATTTGCCCAGGTTTGTCTGCCTCCAAGTACGGGGCTAGTTTTGACTTCAATGGTGGGAGTGACCATTGCTCAAGAATGAGTTATTTTTTGTTTGTACCAAGCAAAGCTGATGGTGCTGAAGTGTTTGTTTCTAATCAGTTCTTGGAATGACGGCAGGTGTAGAAGGGAGGGAGGGACAGGAGCCACCTCTGGGGTGTCATAGGAGAATCTGTATCACAGCAGGCCAGTGTTTAAACTAATGGCCAAGTGTGCCTATGCTGTTATTCCAACAGAAACTGTGTGAATTGCTGCTTCTGACACATGGAAAGCCAAGGGCACGGGACATCTGGATCGCCACACCTCTGCACAGAAGGTTCAGAACTCAATTCCTCACTTATTTAGGATCTGGTGTAATCCACCCACCATGATAGCAGGCCTGACAATTATTTAATACTAAACCAATTATTTTCAGATTAACTATTTTTATTCTTTTAAAAAGGCAAAACATAGTGTTCGTTCTCTCTCTCTCTCTCTCTCATAGTACTGGGGTTTGAACTCAGGGCTTTAGTTTGATAGACAAGCACTCTGTTGCTGAGTCAAACCTCAGACCTTTCTACTTTAGTTTGTCTGAGATAGAATTTCAATTTTTGCCTAGGCTCATCTGGACAGCAATCATTCTATTTATGCATCCCACTGTAGAAAGGATGACAGAAGAATGTCACTGGGCCAGCTTTTATTTGCTGAGATGGGGTCTTTGCCCAGGCTAGCCTGAAACCACAATCCTTCCTATCTCAGCTCCCTATGTACCTCAGCTGATAGCCCCACCATACCTAGCTATTATTGGTTGGAATGTGATCTTGTACCTTTTTGCCCAGGCTGTCCTTAAACCATAATCCCAATCTCTGCCTCCCAAGAAGCTAAGTTTGTAAGTATGAGCCATTATCTTCAAGCCAATAACGTAATTCTTAAAACTACCTTCCCAACAGATACATACAAAAGATGATTTCACCCAGTGCTGGTGGTGCTCACCTGTAATCTTAAACTACTCAGGAAGCTAATATCTGAGGATCCTAAAAAGTCCCTTTTCTAATGAACTGGCAAAATAAACAGAACTAGAAGTGTGGCTCAAGTGAATGAAAAAGCCAAGTGAGAATATGAGGCTCTAAGTTCAAGCCTCGGCACCAGAATAAAAGAAAAGATTATTTGGGACTGGGGATGTGGCTTAGTGGTAGAGTGCTTGCCTAGTATGCATAAGGCCTGCACCACATAAACAGAAAAGGCGGGGAAGGGGGAGGGGGGGGAGGAGGAGGGGGAGGAGGGGGGGAGGAGGAGGAGGAGGAGGAGGAGGAGGAGGAGGAGGAGGAGGAGGAGGAGGAGGAGGAGGAGGAGGAGGAGGAGGAGGGGCACCTGTAATTCTAACTACATAGGAGGCTGAGATCTGAGAATCACAGCTCAAAGCCATCCCAGGCAAGAAAAATCTGTGCAACTCTCAGCTCCAATTAATTACCAAAAAGTCAGAAATGGTAAATGCTAGCCTTGAGCACAAAAGCTCAAGGATGGTACCCAGACACTGAATTCAAGCCCCAGGACTGATACACTTGCGTGTACACACACACATACACATCAATATAATACAATACAATATAATATATGCCAAGAAAGAGTGGGAGGTCCTGAATTCAAGCCCCAGTGCTGGCATGCATACGCATACGCATACACACACACACACACACACACACACACACACACACACACACACACACACACACACACACGAAGAAGTAGAGGAGGAGGAGAAAGAAAGCAACTTAAAAAAAATTAAGAACTGGGGGTAAGTGGTCAAAGTAGATAGTTTACATGTATGAAATCAAATAATGAAACCTGTTTGTACTTAAACTTACCAGGAGGAGACAAATCCCAGAACTGTCTTTTGAACATCCCAGTCATTAACCACACGTTCAACAATGGAAGGAAAAATACCTTGAGGCAAGCTCTCTCTAACTTTACACATAACAAGTCACAACCCTGCATCTGGGAATAAGTGTGACTACTATTGAATATGATGAATGAATCTACTCATCCTTGTCTAACCAATAGCACTTATTCAGATTAAACTACCTCTACACTGGACACTGCTGCTCCAGTACCAAGCAGGGACGCCGGGCTGAAAATAATGTCATCTCCCCACCCCCTCTTTCCCATTGCAATATCAGTAGAGGTTGCATTACATGTTATTTTGTTCTTCTTTTTTTGGGGGGATGGGCGGGAGACAGTCTTGGAGCTTGGACTCAGAGCACTGTCCCTGACTTCCTTTTGCCCCAGGCTAGCACTCTGCCACTTGAGCCACAGTGCCACTTCTGTCTGTTTTCTATATATGTGGTGCTGGGGAATTGAACCCAGGGCTTCATGTACATGAGGCAAGCACTCTTGCCACAGGGCCATATTCCCAACCCTACATGTTATTTTGTAAGAGCACATTTTTGGAGAGAAAAATCTAAGACTTCAGTTTCCTCCAATAAGCACTGGGCCAGTTTTTAAAACATGAGTAACAATGTGTCTCCCCTCAGGAGTCAATCCCAGCAGGTGACTGTGGTCTAAGAGCCCAGCCAGGTCAGGAGACTCAGCCCAAAGTCAACATCCTACCATCCTCCATGCCTCCATGTTCACTGAACACACAAGTGTGAAAGCCCACGTGGAACTACTTTACAGTGGTCCGCAAACAAAAGAAGGCAAGGGGGTTACTATTACCGGAAGAGTAAAGAAAGTGGGATGCTTCGCTTCATCTTCGTATTTGCCTTCCGTGGAACTGCCGGCCTCCATTGACTTGGATGTGGTGTTCTTACCAATACCCATCATCAAGAGAAGCCGAGCAGTCCTGCTCAGCTGTTGGGTCTCCAGGGGCTGCGGTGAAGGTTTAGTCAAGCAGGGAGCCCAAGTTCACAGTCAGCTCTTCTGGCACACCTGGAACACCTGATTCTTAGATGAAGTTGAGACCTGTGAGTACCATCTCTTAGCACCTGCAAGAAAGAGTGCATGAAAATCACTTCAAAGCACACAAACAACAGGACACCTAAAGCCATCCAGGTCCCTGCACTAAAAGAATGTTATATAGCTCAAGTTACATCCAGACACCATAAAATACATCATTAGCTTTTTTTTTTTTTTTTTCCTGGTCCTAAGGCTTGAACTCCGGGCCTGGGCCCAGTCCCTGAGCTCCTTTTGTTCAAGGCTAGCAATCTTCCATTTGAGAGCCACAGCACCACTTTCAGCTTTTTTTGTGTGTGATTTAGTTGGAGATATGAATCTCACAGAATTTCCAGCCAAGGCTAGCTTGGAGCCACAATCCTTAGATCTCTGGCTCCTGATTAGCTAGGATTACAGGCATGAGCCACTGGCACTTGGACATCATCAACACTTTTCAAGGACAGTCACCTATTGCTTCTGAGCTGCCCCCTGGGGAAGGAGGAACACTGAACTGGATTATCAGAAATATCACAATGCTATAGGAAAAAAGAAAAAAAAAGGTAAGTTCTTCCTCTGCTGTGCATTATGGGATATATCTAATGACCAGCCAATGCCCAGTAGAATGTTCTGTATCTTCTCATCCGAGCATCATTACTGGCCACGTGTGGCTGTGGAACACTTGCCAATAAGGAACTGAACTGTAATTAATTAAAATGTAGATATCTAGGGGCTGGGAATATGGTCTAGTGGCAAGGGTGCTTGCCTCATATACAGGAAGCCTTGGGTTCAATTCCCTGGCACCACATATATAGAAAACGGCCAGAAGTGGCGCTGTGACTCAAGTGGCAGAGTGCTAGCCTTGAGCAAAAAGAAGCCAGGGACAGTGCTCAAGCCTTGAGTTCAAGCCCAGGACTGGCAAAAAAAAAAAAAATGTAGATATCTACCAGGGGCCAGTGGTTCATGCCTTAATCCCAGCTACTAAGGAGGCTAAGAGCTGGAGGATCAAGGTCAAAACTAGCTCTGGCAAAAAGTATATGAAACTATATACTTCTAGCTAACTAACCAGCAAAATGCTGGGCTGCAAGGGTGATTCAAGTCATGGAGATTTAAGCCACAAGCAAGCAGGTCACCCTGAGTTCAAGCCCCAATACCGGCACCAAAAACAGAGAGAGAGAGAGAGAGAGAGAGAGAGAGAGAGAGAGAGCACCACACTAGACAATGTGATATGGTCAATTTGCTATGACTGGAAGAGAGCAAAATAATTCTGAATTAATTCTGAATTCCCTACTGTCCACCATCCCAAGCACTAAAAAGAATGGAGACAGACCCAATCTAGGACTAAACAGTCACACAGAACTCCAGGAAGGCAGAAGAATGAGTTGTATACAAGCTAGTATGCCACAGAAAAAGGGGCCAATTCAGTATCAAATAAAACATAAACCTAAAAAAAGAAACCCAAACCCCAGGGGTAGCAAGTGGAAGAGAGAAATAACACCCCTAGACCCAAGATGGACCTGAGAAGCCTGGAAAATCATGGAGGCTCTGACAATACCCAATACTCCACACTACAGGGGGGAGAAAAATGGAGAAAATGCAGAAAGCTTCTGGAACAATTCTACCAAGTTTCAGTGATGTCGCAGAAAATGAAAACCCAATTTCAATGAAATGTGGTCTGGCTAATGAAAGTGACCCACCCTACGTTAACAAGCATGTGAGAACCTGGCTTCAAAGCTGCAAGTCACAAAAGATCCTACAAGGGTTGGCACACACACAATAAATATACCTAGGTGTGCCTGGATTTTTTTTTATAAAGAAAAGGATAAAGTAAGTAGGTAGAAGAGCAAAAGGCAAAGTGCACTGACTCACCCACCAGCACTGCAATTAGGGAAAATAGCAGATCCTACCGCCTCCTTTCCTATCAAAAACAAATAAATCCAACTAGGCACCAGTGGCTCAAGCCTATAATCCTAACTACGCAGGAAAGCAGAGATCTTTGTTCAAAGACAGCCCAGGCAGGAAAATCCATAGTTAATCTCCAATTAACCACCAAAAAGCCAGAAATGAAGTGGTGGCTTAAGTGGCAGAGTGCTGGCCTTAAGCAAAAAAGCTAAGGGACAGCCCACCTAGGCACTAAGTTCAAGCCTCCATATCAGCCTCCCTCCCCCACAAAAAGAATAGTTCAACCAGCCATCCTTTGGACCTAACCACAGGCTACAAGGCATGAAAACTTTCTGTTTTAAGCTATTCACCATGGGATACCTTCTCATTCAACAAGTACTTTGAATGGGGAGCAGGGTGACACCCAAGCAAACAAGACAAGAGAAAGTTATGTAAAATTTCACAGTTCAGAGGTCAAAAGGGCAAAAAGGAAAACCAAAACAAACAGCTACCAGAACATTAGGTAGTTGTTTTTTTGTTTTTCCAGTCCTGGGCCTTGAACTCAGGGCCAGAGCACTGTCCCTGGCTTCTTTTTGCTCAAGGCTAGCACTCTGCCACTTAAGCCACAGCGCCACTTCTGGCCATTTTCTACATATGTGGTACTGAGGAATCGAACCCAGGGCTTCATGTATACGAGGCAAGCACTCTTGCCATTGTGCCCAGCCCCATCAGGTAGTATTAGTGGGGAGAGACAGAGAACTTTGTGAGCCTAACTGCACTCTGTGGAGGGGAGGTCTGTGTGTGGTCTGTATTTTCTTTTTTCTTTTTTTTTTTTTTTTTTTTGGCCAGTCCTGGGCCTTGGACTCGGCCTGAGCACTGTCCCTGGCTTCTTCTCGCTCAAGGCTAGCACTCTGCCACTTGAGCCACAGTGCCGCTTCTGGCCATTTTCTGCATATGTGGTGCTGGGGAATCGAACCTAGGGCCTCGTGTATCCGAGGCAGGCACTCTTGCCACTAGGCTATATCCCCAGCCCCTGTGGTCTGTATTTTCATTCCTATCATATTCACAGCTGCTTAAAGCAACAGTTGTGCCAGGCACTGATGCTCATGCCTGTAATCCTAGCTACTCAGGAGGCTGAGATCTAAGGATCTCAGCTCAAAGCCAGCCCAGGCAGGGAAGTCCATGAGACTCTTATCTCCAATTAACCACCAGAAAAACCAGAAGTGGTGCTGTGGCTCAAAGTGGTAGAGGAAAAGCCTTCTGCAAAAGAGCTCAGTGTCCAGCCCTGAGTTCAAGCACACACCCCCCTCCAAAAAAAAAAGCAATAGTTTGTCAGTCTGGAGTGACTGTGTTCTCTTGGTAGGAAGTGTGGATGTATTTTTGGCCATTAGGATTGGGAGACAGCTAACAGGACCTGAGTGGTAGAGGTCAGGGAGGGATGCTGCTCAACAGACCCCTCCCCACAGCACATGGGGCAGAGGTCTGAGCAAGGCTTCAGGGAGGAGGCTGCAGAGTAGGGGTAAGGGAGTGTCATCACTGTGGAGCAAAAGAAAGAACACGGTGGCTGTTGAACACAAAGAAATGTATCCTTAGAAAATGCTTTAACAAGTCCCTAAAAAAGATTGAGCACACTACAGCCAAGTAGTCAAGGCTGATGCAAACAGCAAGGCCAGAAAGCACACACCAACCTGAGATAAGAGGCTTCATCCACCGGATGAACTTTGCTGCAAGTAAATGCCAAGGTCCAGAAGCAGAAAGCAAAAGATGAAAGGAAAGGGTGGAGGCAGAGGGGAATTTGTGAAGCCAGACATGATGGCTTGGACCTTAGCTACTCAGGAAGCCAAAGATTGGGAGTCTAGGCAAAAAGTTCAACAGACATACCTCCGCCCTCATCTCAACCCATTAAAAGCTGGGCATAGGGGTGAACACCTATCATCCCAGCTACATAGGAAACGTAAAGGGCAGTTCAGACTGGCTAGGCATCAATACAGGATTCTTTATCAAAAATAAAGCAAAAAGGGCTGGAGGTGTGGCTTAAATGGTAGAGTGCAGCCTAGTAAGCACAAGGATCTAATTTCAAATCCTCTAACATGTCACTCCCCCTCCTCCCAGGTCTCTAACCCTGGGAAACTATAATCAGTGATCAACATATAGCGCTTCTGGGCTCCTCTTTGTACTCCTTGGGAGGAGAGGGGGAAGAGAAGAGAAAAAGTCTACTTACTGTCTTGTGCTGGCCACTTGCCATAGAGAAGGAAGGATTAAGGGATGAGAGACCATGATGGTGACAATGACATTAACAGCAGTTGTCAACTTGCTATATACACCAGGCACATCTTGCCTCATTGTAAGTGTCAGTTATTTCTGGTCAGTGAATATATTAGTATTTAATTTGCCCATTAACTGTATAATAGTGGCAAGTGAACTTATCAGTATTTCTACCCCATTCTAGCTATTATTGCAAGCAAGGCATAAAATTGGCCTTTCAATGCTCAGCGTACAGCTGACTTCCCCAGCCAGACACAGGCCAGATGGCCTGTAAGCACAATCTCAGCAAGATTTGCTGGTTGTATTGCCCTTCTTGTCATTTGTCGGGGAGCTGAGGGATAGGTCTGTTTCTGGATCCTGCAGCTGTCTGGCTGAACACAGGAGACCTTTCTGTGGTGCAATCACCTCCAGCGGTTTGTCAGACACCATGATGAGGTGATCAGAGAAGCACTGACAGGAGACACCCCAACAGAAAGAGGTGAGGTGAGGAAATGGAAGTTGCCATTTGACAAGGAGGGGGAAATGGAGCATTGTCATTGGACAGGAAGAGGGAAACGAAAAGCTGCCACGGGACACTAAGGGAAAAATGGGTAATTGTCACTGGCCAGAAAGGGGAAATGGAGAGTTGCCATTGGACAGGCATAGTTCCTTTGTACAAGATGAGTAAATTTTATTTTTAAAATCTGCTCTAAAATACTGTGCATACAGTTAGCTATACTGTTACTATACATTTTAAATGGTGTTTTAAATGTGTAGCCCACAAGATGCCCATGGCTCACACCTGTAATTCTCGCTACTCAGAAGGCTGAAATCTGAGGGTTGCAGTTCAAAGCCAGCTCATGATACTCTTATCCCCAATTAATCACCCCCTCCTCCCTAAAGCTAGAAGTGGAGCTGTGGCTCAAGAAGTAGAGTGCTAATCTTGAGCAAAAAGACAGTTGTGTAGCCCATCATACACACTCACCAAAAATATTTATCTCGTATTAAATGCTCTCAAAGAATTACAAAAGAGGTAACTGTAGAGATGGACTGTTTTAAAAGAGGCTATAGTGCGTGCATGCGTGTGTGTGTGTGTGTGTGTGTACCCAACAAAACAGTAGCTGAACTGCAAATAGAGAATGGAGCTGTGGCTCCCATGGTAGAGCACCAGCCTTGAGTGGAAAAGCTAAGTGAGAGCACGAAGTCCCAAGTTCAAGTCCCAGCACACACACACACACACACACACACACCAAATAGTTTCTTGTTTTCTCTATAATCCTTTGTATTCTCTAAAATTATTTATCAATCCTTTCCCTTTGCAGAGGATGGAAAGCTATCCAGCCCTTCTGAGAGCTCAGCAGCTGGAACAATGTAATCCGTGTTTCAAGTTCAAGCATAACTTCTGTCATCAGAAGGCAGTGGAGGGCTGGGGATATGGCCTAGTGGCAAGAGTGCTCGCCTCGTATACAGGAGGCCTAGGTTCAATTCCAGCACCACATATACAGAAAATGGCCAGAAGTGGCGCTGTGGCTCAAGTGGCAGAGTGCTAGCCTTGAGCAAAAACAAGCCAGGGACAGTGCTCAGGCCCTGAGTCCAAACCCAGGACTGGCCAAAACAAAACAAAACAAAACAGAAGGCAGTGGAGAAAAGTCAAGGTTCTGCACACTGTATTCAGCTTCAGGACTGCTTTAAAATTAAGCTTCTGGCAGCCAGGAGCTAAACAGCACTCCCTCAGAGCAAGAAGGAAACCATCAATCAAAGTTATCTCAAAAACAAACACGTTAGCAGTGGGCTGTGAGTATGAAAATATGCGTATAAATGTATTCCTACTTTAACAAATCCTTCAAATCCTTAAGGAAGAAAGGACTAGCTCTCCAGCTACCCATATTTATGCACAAATGCAGAATGACAGATTTTGATTAGAACTTTTGCTAGTAACAATTTCTTCTGCACTTGTTCTCTCTCTCTTTTCTCTTTTTCTTTCTTTTTTTTTTTTGTCCAGATATTTCTCTCACACCTAGGAATCAACTAAGCAGGCTACCTGACATGGAACTATGATGTTATTATCCAAACAAAGATCTTAAGTCAAAGATACTCCTGTTGGAGTCTTAAAACCTGTGGGGGGGCTGGGGATATGGCCTAGTGGCAAGAGTGCTTGCCTTGTATACATGAGGCCCTGGGTTCGATTCCTCAGCACCACATATACAGAAAATGGCCAGAAGTGGCGCTGTGGCTCAAGTGGCAGAGTGCTAGCCTTGAGCGGGAAGAAGCCAGGGACAGTGCTCAGGCCCTGAGTTCACAGCCTGGGACTGGCCAAAAAAAAAAAAAAAAGAAGAAGAAGAAGAAGAAGAAGCCAGGGACAGTGCTCAGGCCCTGAGTCCAAGCCCCAGGACTGGCAAAAAAAAACCCCCAAAAACCTGTGGGGGTTTTTTGTTTGTTTGTTTTTAAAATACTGAAAATGTATCCTCATCAGCACCCAAGCTGAGTCCCTAGCTTAAAGCAGACAGTGGCTGAATTAATTAATCAAAAAGGGTCCTTCCTCCCCAGGGGTAAAATCTGCATTCCTACAAATCATAGTACCAGTTTTTAGAGTAGGCTAACAACAAATGCCAATATAATATACATTTATACCAGCCACTGGTGGCTCATACCTATAATCCTGGCTACTCAGGAGGCTAAGATCTGAGGATCGAAGTTCAAAGTTGGCCTGGGCAGAAAAGTCCTGAGAGTCTTATCTCCAATTAATCAACACAAAGTCAGAAGCAGAGCTGTGGCTAAAGTGGTTGAGCACCAGCCTTGAGAGAGAGAAAAAAAAAAAAAAAAAGCCAAGGGAAAAAGCAAGGCTGAGTTCAAGTGCAATGCTTTCAAAGAAAGTGAAAAAAGAGAAAGAAGACAGGCTGGGAAGGTAGCTTAGTATGCATGAAGCCCCTGGGTTCAATTCCTCAGTACCACATTCCCAGAAAAGGCAGATGTGGTACTGTGGCTCAAGTGGTAGAGGGCTAGCCTGAGGAAAAGAAGCTCAGGGATAGTGCCCAGGCCCTGAGTTCAAGCCCCAAGTCTGGGACACCTCCCCCCCGCCCCACACCCCGAATAAAAAAGAGAAACAGATGAAAATACATGTTTATTCCAGACAGATGGCTCTTCAAAAAAATACACTGTAAATCCATCATGTGATCTAAATACTACACAGTTCTCTCAGAAGATACAAGGATGAAGGAAAGAACAAGAATCTGTGGTGTCTGTGCTCAAGACTCACCTAAAATGTAGATTTCTTATGCACACATATTTATAAGCAAAAGTATAATGCTGTTCTAGTCCTCAGAGCTTTAAACTGGAAACACCCAAAGGTCCACCAATAAGTGAATGGCTAAACAAATCAAGGTGGGTCCAACTCCAAAGGCATCCTAGTAGACAGTAAAAACAGGCAACTGCTGATGTATGCAGCATCACAGATCCTATGCATGGCTATTGTGCTTAGTAAAACAAGCCAGACTGAAGACATGCTATCAGAGTTCCAGAAGACAAACCTGAAGAAGCAAACAGTGGTGACCAAAAACAGGAATGGGACATGACACCAAGAGAGAAAAGAGAGCCCAAGGAGTGACAGAAACTGGTCCATTTGGAATGTGATTCTGGGGTTCCATGCATATATTTATGTACTGACTATAGATAAATCCTATTTCAATAAAGTTAACTTGGGAAGTGGGGAAAGGAGCTTGAAAACTTACATAATCCCAGCCAACTTAGAAACATCCCCTTTTCATATTCTGATTCTGCAGTTTTGCTATGGGGCTGGGATCCTAAATTTCTACAAATGCACATATATTCCCATGCTTGTGATTATCATGTCCCTACCCCCTGGGGACTGGCTAACTGGATTGGGAAGAAGGTATCTTCTCAACTTGAATAAACCTATCTAAATAGGTGGGAGTATGGCCAAGGACAAATAGGGATGAGGACATCGAACCTCCACATGCTAGCTAGAACTCTGGTCCCTACCAAGACTCAAACAAGGCTGGGTGCCAATAGCTTACACCTGTAATCCTAGCTACTCAGGAGAGTGGGATCTGAGGATCATGGTTCAAAGCCAGCCCAGGAAGGAAAGTCCCGTGAAAAAGCCAGAAGTAGAATTGTGGCTCAAGTGGTAGAGTGCTGGCCTTGAGCAAAAAGAAGCTCAGGGGTAGTACCTAAGCCCTGAGGTCAAGCCCTAGGACCTAAATATCAATATACTTTGGTGGGATTCAACTACAGGAATTTATCCTTCACACACACACACACACACACACTCTCTCACACACACAGAGAGAGAGAGAGAGAGAGAGAGAGAGAGAGAGAGAGAGAGAGAGAGAGAGAGAGAGAGAGAGAGAGAGAGAGAGAGATAAAGATATGTTTCTGGCCAGGTGCCAGTGGTCTGATGCCAGCCTGGGCAAGAAACCCTCTATCTCCAATAAACTCTGTGGAGCTGTGGCTCAAGTGGTAGAGGGCTAGCCTTCAGCTAAAGAAGCTCAGGAACAACATCCAGTTCAAGCCCTAGGACCAGCACCAAAGCTAAACAAACAAATAAACAAAAAACACCTCAAAAGAAAGTTCCTGATCCCATGAAAAATCACCTTCTGAAGCCCACCTGTGGTTTGCTATAGTTGAACAGAGGCTACTGCATTAAATCTGTTAAATGCTAAACATTTGGCCTAAACACATTTAACCCAATTTAGAAATTTTAAAAAATGATTCTAAGAACAAATACCTTCATTTTACACATGATCAAACTCCCTTCAAATGAAATTACTAAATGATTACCTAATACTTTAAGGGTCCTACTTTGGAAAGTTTACTGCTTGGTATTCCTAGCTGTAATTACTCCATATAAATCTTTAAACAGCAAAGAATGAACCTGTAAGCAGTGAAAATTATTAGATCTTGGGATGACAATTCACAAGACATGGCTGAAAAATACTGAATTATCTTACTGACTTCTCCAAAAGACTTCAAGAATACTTTTCTTGTTTTTTATACTGCAAAGTCACTATGCACTAGTGCATTACCATATCAGTGATCTTGACTAGGCTATGTGTTTTGTGGTGCTAGGGTTTGAGCTGAAGGCCTGGTACATGCTAAGGAAGAGATCTACCATTGGACAGAAGTATTAAAAACAATGAAATGGTTGTGTGTGTATGTGTGTGTGTGTGTATGTGTGTGATGGTATATACCTATAATTCTAACACTTAGAAGGCTGGGATGCAGAAGGAACAGAGTTTAAGATTCTGTGTCAGAGGGGCTGGGAATATGGCCTAGTGGCAAGAGTGCTTGCCTCGTATACATGAGGCCCTGGGTTCGATTCCTCAGCACCACATATACAGAAAATGGCCAGAAGTGGCGCTGTGGCTCAAGTGGCAGAGTGCTAGCCTTGAGCAAAAAGAAGCCAGGGACAGTGCTCAGGCCCTGAGTTCACGGCCTAGGACTGGCCAAATATATATATATATAAAGATTCTGTGTCAGAAAAACAAAAAAAAATAGAATAACAGAAAGAAAAGAAAACCAGCTTCAGAGCACATAGCACAAGATGAGGCTCATCTAGTCCTAGGGGTTAGATTTGTTTTGTGACTTCCCAGGATTCACGGTGTTGAAAAGCACAGTGGGCCCAAGTACCTGTGGCTCATGCCTATAATTCTAGCTACACAGGAGGCTAAGATCTAAGGATCATGGTTTGAAGCCAGCTCGGGCAGAAAAGATGGTGAAACTCTTATCTCAAATAAAGGGGGAAAGGAGGTACTCAGAAGTAGATCTATGGCTCCAGTGATAAAAATACTGGCCTTCAGCTACTCAGGGACAGCTCCCAGGCCCTGAGTCCAAGCCCCACGACCAGCACACCACACAGACAGACACAGACAGACACAGACAGACACAGACACACAGACACACACACACACACACACACACACACACAGAGCAGTAAATCCCAGTGGGAAGTCACTGCCCTGGGAAGGGGTTAAATAATTCTCCTGGGACCTAGACAGTTCTTGCTAGAAGGTTGTTACAAAGGAATCCTACTCTGGATTCCTGTAATTGTCCTCTCAACTACACATCCCTGCCATGGTGCCATGCCATGATGCTGGCATGAGGCAAGACCTTGCTTGGACCTTGTTTCACTTAGAGTAGATCTACTCCATAGAATTTGGACTTTCAGGCTCCAAAGTCATAAGATAAACTTCTTTTCTTAACAAATTAGCCAGACTTGGGTGTATTTCATTACAGTATGGGGAAACTGATTAAATATACCCAAGTTGTCAAATAAAATACTTTGGAGTGCTGGTCAACAAAACAAGTCTCAAAGTCAGTCATGTAACGGAAGCTCTACACAGTGACACAAAAGCATACTCCAGTTGCCTGAATTAAGTCAAGTTATCTGCTGAGCTTAAACCAACAGATTCAAAGAAACAATCCACTGATGTGAGTGCATGGAGGCAAGACAGTGGCAATGATAATGAAATAATGCAGCCCTGGCCACTTCAGTGGGCAGGGGGCCTATAATCATTGCCACCAGCCTAGTCTTCTGTCACAAAATTAACTAAGGACCCTTCATGCTCCAATGAGCCATCTTGGCAACCTGTCACTTGCTGTCTTGCTTGTTGGTCTTGTTCTTTTAACAAGAGCTTTTCCAAAGAAGTGAGTGAAGCCTGGATTTCTGTAGGAAAACCCAGGTTTATTGGCAAACTCTTTCCAGTGGCAGCTTCAGTGGGGAGATCTCTTACAGCCCACAATTCCAAGGCATAGAAGCGAGCAAAGCAACAGCTTCGCCCTGACGGTAGAAGAAAGGTCCCCAGATCAATGCTGCTAAATGCAGTTAGGAATCACCTGCAAACTAAATTCCAAGTCTTTACCAGTGGGGTAGAGGACACAGAGCTGCTGGATAAACATGACAAAATCTCTAGGAACATTAAGATGAGGTGAGTGACGAGGAGTATTTATTTATTTTGTTGGTCCTGGGACTTGAATTCTGGGCCTGAGCACTGTCCCTGCGCTTTTGTGGTCAAGATTAGTAGAGCTACAGCTCTACTTTGGCTTTTTGGTGTTTACGTAGAGGTAGAGTCTCACAAACTTTTGTCTCCCAGGCTGGCTTAGAACCGCAATCCTCAGATCTCAGCCTCCTGGGTAGCTAGGATTACAGGCATGAACCACAGGCTCCTAGCAAAAGGAGCATTTTTAAAAGTATTTCATAGAACATAAAGCAGAAGCACAATGGACAGAATAGAGAGAGATGTTACAGAACAGGACTTGTCCACAAAAGAACCCATCAGCCTGCCAAAAAACTGTGGACCCGGAGCCCTAGCCTAGAAGAGTAAACTCTGCACTGCTGAACCCAAGACCTCTTAATTGCTAGGCAGGAGCTCTACCACTTGAGCTACTCACTCCACTAGCCCATTTTGTATTGGTGTTCACTTTATGTTTAAGCCAGCCTGGTCTGCGATCCACCTATCTGCACGTCCCGGCATTACTGTGATCAATGACAGGCACCTATCAATACTCCCAGCATCCGTTGAGATGGAGGCTCTAGGACTTTTTTACTTTTTTGCCCAGGCTTGCCTTGAACAGCAATTTCTCAATCTCTACCTGCCAAGAAGCTAGGATTATAGGGGTGAGCCACTGCCCCTGGCTTCTCCCCCGCCACCCCGGCATCAGCTGGCATGCACATCTGAGCCATAAGAAGCAATGGCCATGCTGTGGAGATGACAAGATTCTGACTCACTTAGGGAGACATTAAGCCTACATACAATGTCAGTGGGGGAGCTTACGAGCTTTAACATACAAAGTCATCAAACAACCTTCACTTTTTTTCCCTGATGTTAACAGTGTAAGTATCCGATGCTCTTCTCCTACCTGCCTTGACTACTACTTCGCAGCAGAAATAATAACGGTAACAAGACCCTCTTATAGCCCGGTGATCCTGACTACTCTGCCACAGCATCAGATGCTACCCACACTGATCACCCAGGTTTTAGCTCAAGAGGCTACCTCCTCCAGGAAGCGTTCTTGAGTTGGCTGTCCCTCTTCCACATCTCCACAGCACACATTGTTCTCTTGGTCCAGCTTCCTAGATGACAAGCAGAGAGAAGTTTTCTTCCCCTCCCAGTCTCCGAAGGTGACCTTGGAGGTTCAGGTTAACTTTCAGGACGTGGCTCTGCTCCACTGGGCCAGGCTCTCAGCTCCATTATCCATATCCAGCATAGCCCACAACTCAGGTCATCTCCCAAATCAGCTCCAAGTACACACTGGGTCCCCACCAGCTCCTGTGCATCGGTTGGGAGCTACATGTACCAAGAGAAGCCTTTCAAGTAAGTGTCCACAACCCAGCCTTGAGCTCATGGGCTTCCCGCTCTGCCTCTGGTCCCTCTTCTGAGCACATCATTCAATGCTCCCGTCCTTCCCTGGTGTCTCAAGTGCCAGAGCCACATTTCTTTCTCTCTTATTTTTTTTCCCAATGATCCGTTCAGTTTTGCTGGACCTGGACACTCTCACAACCACCTGCTTCCCTCTCTTTCACACTATCTTTTGTCTGCCTACCCACCCTGGCTGGCTCCAGGACCTTTCCTGGAGTTAGTTACTCCTCCCTCCTGGCAACCTCTCCCAAGACGAGGAAAGAGGAATGCTCCTTTCACACACCCCAATGACATCACGTGGCTAGAGCACTCTATTACCTGGGCCAGATGCTATAATTCTTACCCAGAGGAACATCAAAGTACACTGTAAACTAGGTAGCAGGGATTTTTTTTTAAGTTAGGGGAGTCCACTTATTTGTGTCATCATTTTATTCATATCTATCTTCTGCTTCACACTTAAGCTCCAATAAGGGCAGGAAACTTATTGAAGGCCAGGACTGAGTTCCTTCTTCCTTCTTTGTCTTCTCCCAATGCCAGGCCTGGAACAAATACATGGTGAGTGTTCACTTGTATGTGCAAGTATTCCAAACACTGGGTGGGCAGAAGGAGCTGAAGCACTTCTGGTCCCAAGTATCTCAAAGGATGCTCCAACAGGTTCGAAGCCAGCCAGAGTAGGAAAGTCCATGAGAGGTAGCAAGGATTTTGTAAATTTTTTTCTTTCTGTTTCTGATCTACTCTAAACAGGAACCTTTTTGTTTGTGTGCCTGTACTGGGGGCTGTCCTTTAGATTTATTTATTTTTTGCCAGTTCTGGGGCTTGAACTCAGGGCCGGGGTGCTGTCCCTGAGTTTTTTGCTCACATCTAGCACTCAACCACTTGAACCACAGCTCCACTTCCAGCTTTTTGGGGTAGCTAATTGGAGATAAGTGTTTCACAAACTTTCATGCCTGGGCTAGCTTCGAACCACAATCCTCAGATCTCTTCCTCCTGAGTAGCTATAATTATAGGCATGAGCCACCAGCACCTGGCCTAAGCAAGAACCTTTTAAATACTCCGTGTTTGTATGTATGGCATACTTTTCTTATCTTTTCCTTTTGTTCCCTACAGGGGAACATTCACTCACACACACACATACACACACACACACACACACACACACACACACACAGTAAAAATGCATCCCCTACTGGTCTTGGTGGTAGTGTCACCTGTCATCCTACCACTAGGGAGCTAAGGAAAAAAGATGGGGTGTTCAAGGCCAGCCGAGGCTACATAGCAAGTCCCTGTCTCAAAAAAACAATACAGCTAGGCACCAGTGGCTTATGAGTTAATACTAGCTACTCATAAGGCTCAGATTTGAGAATCACTGTTCAGAGTCAGCCCAAGCAGAAAAGTAGAGGGTTTTTTTTTTTTAAGACCATAAAGGGTGAACCAATGCAACAGTGATACTCACAAGACAATATGTTGGAAACTAACTGTACAACTTGGGGGGAGTTGTGGAGGAAGGAAGGTGGGAGGAAAATGAGGGAAGGGGTAACAAGTTTGGCAAGAAATATACTCACTATCTTACATATGTAACTAACCTCCCTGTATAACACCTTGACAATAAAATTAAATTTTTAAAAGACAAAAAAAAAAAGAGCCCAATGTGAAGGGGCTGGGAAATTGGCTCAGTGGTAAAGTGCTTGCTAGATATGCATTAAGCACTGGGTTTGATTCCTCAGTACCACCTAAACAAAACAAAGCTGGAAGTGGCACTGTAGCTCAAGTGGTAGAGTGCTAACCTTGAGCAAAAAGAAGCTCAGGAACAGTCCTCAGGCCTTGAATTCAAGCCCTAGTACTGGCACTAAATAAATAAATAATACCAGACAAAACCAAAATTTTCACTAATGACAGAGACTACTGTCACAGAATTATATGCCACAGATACTCTACTTTTCTCTAGCATCTTATAATCCAGAACCTTAATGGGATGAAACAAAGTTAATATACACAGCTAAAAGAAGATATCCCTGAAGTTTGCTCAATCTGCATTTCTTTTTGCTGGACACTTGGTTTTCACTGGTCATCTGAAATTCTAAATAAAGGGAAGGAAAGATAAAAGAACACACAGAGCCGTCCTTGGCAATCCCAGCCTGGACCTGCCCAGGAATTATAAAGCAAGCTATGTATCTGGAAAACATGGACTCTGGCTCTTTAATTGCTGCAGATAAGTCTTTCACACATACTTAATGAGGGACACTGTCTTCTCACAGTTGCATAAATGTGACTATTCTGTTATTAATATTTAAATACTGTCTGGCAGTACTGAGAAAGACTAGAGAATTTTCTAGTTAAGTCAACTGGGTGAACTTGAACTGCAGGCTCCTTACACACACACATGCACGTACACAAGGAGGCACAGACAGCTGGACATGCCGCAAACCAGACACATGGCCACAGACAGTGTCACCAAAATGCGCACATGGTCACAGAGGCACACACAGAAACAGACAGACATGTCCAGACACAGACAGGAAATCAATCCTCAGCCTCGGAACTCATTCCCAAAAACGAAGCTTTGGTACCCAGAATGGTCTTACCTTCAGACTGACACTTCACCCAGTCCACACAAGCGTCCTTGAATCAGAGCCCCACCCGCCACGTCTGTGTAAGGCTCAGGTCCTCCTTCAGTACCAGCCGTGACACTACGGGTGTGCACCGTGAGACGCTTTCAGGTGCTGAGGCAATTTCAGCTTTTATAACCCACACAGGCTGGCCAAAATTGTATAACTGCACCGCCTCGTCAGAAATGCTATTTGCATTACACAACAGCCACCGCCTGGTTACAAACGGTTACTGCAGGCCCTTGTTCCTGGCTCCAGCTCATCTGTAGCTGCTTTCTATATCCTACTGTAGAAGCCCACATAAGATTACATTCCTCAAGCCCAAACAAAGAAGACATTAAAACCTGTCCTTGCAAACCCTACAGTTTAGATGAGTAAGTCCACCCTGTTGCTGTCAGCTCAGCACAGAAGAACTTTACTCCTTGGCAGTCTCTCTTTTTCCACAGACAGCCAATCGTTGTCAAAGCCTATCACCAATCTCAGGATAGGAACCCTTCCTTAAGTAGACAAGGTGAACAGATAACCAGTGCTGGAGGGCTGGTAGCGGAGCCCAGGCCTTTGCAGTATTGGCATGCAGGCTCCAGCCTCACAGTTCCTCTGAGCAGTGGAAGTGGTTGTGAGGACACAAAAAAAGCAAAACAACACCTAACACCAGGAACACCAGAAACTTGTAGTCAGACTGTCCTAACTCCTGACCTAGGCCAGGGCCCACCAGTCACAAGGGCAGGGACCTGCCATACCTCCTTTGGACTTGCCTGTGCTTCCCTGATCCAAACAAGGACCACGAGGCTTGGGTGACAACGAGCAGGAGGGAGGAGGTGTCTACTCATTCATGAAAATCTTGAGGAAGTAAGTTGGCAATAGCACGTGATGAAGAAGCTGCCATCTAAAACCTGAGGAGACCGTTCAGGGTCAAATGCAGGGCCACTCACCACCACGAGTAACTGCAAACCAAAGGCCCACATGACCTCATGACTACCCAATCTGATGGGCCAACATGCCCAAGGAGCCAAGGACTGTTATTTGGATAGTCCATGATGGCTCCAGCCTCTGAGAACACATACTGCAGGAGCCAAGGGAAACAGTAACAGTGAAACTGAGGCCAGTGGCTCCCACTGGTCATCCTAGCCACTCAGGAGGCGGAGATCTGAGAATCAAAGTTTGAAGCCAGACCAAGAAGAAAAGTCCATGAGACTCTTGTCCCCAATTAACCAGCAAAAAGTCAGGAAAAGTTCTTAACTAATATAACACAAATAAGACTGAAAGTTAAAGTAAAGGAAAAGCAAAACAATTACTAATAGGTAATTATTAATAAGTTTGAGGGGAAAGGGAGGGAGAGAGGAGGAAGAGAGGGGAAAAGAAAGAGGGAAAAGAAAGCCAGCCAGTCTAGAAACCTACTTTAAGGCTAAAAAATAGCTAAACACCGTGGTTCAAATACCAGCTACTTGGAAGGCAGAGGCAGGGATGGTAAGTTCAATGGTATGAAGAACCTAGCTCAAATACAAAATAAAAACAAAGACAGGGGAAATAAGTAGCTCAAGTAGTACTTCCCAAGTATGTACGAGGTCCTGGATTCAATCCCCAGTAGGCAGACACACAAAAACTCCCGTTTCCCCACTAACTCATATAGTTCGCTCGCGCGCACGCACATGTGTATGCATGTGTGTGTGTGTGTGTGTGTGTATGTACACATGCACTAGAGTACTAGTACTTGAATTCAGGATGGTACCCTCCCATTTGACTCACAGTTGCACTTTTGGCTCTTTGGTGGTTAACTGAGATAGACAGTTTCACAGACTTTCCTGTCCAGGCTGGCTTTGAAACAAGATCATCAGATCTTAACCTCCTGAACAGCTAAGATCACAGGCCTGTGCCACTGAGAGCTGGCTATAGATGCCACTTTTGTGTTTATCTGCATGTTCTAAATTCCAAGTTTGTCTCTTTCTTTGTATTATGAAGCAAAACAAATGTGTAGTGCCATTCTTTTCTTCTGTGGTGGTAGTGGTAGTGGTGACTGAATCCAACCAAGCAATGCACCTTGTCCTTTTCTTGTTTGTTTGCTTTGGGATGGTCTGGTTCTCTCTCATCCTTCCTGCCTCTGTTTCCCATATAGCTGGAAGTGCAGTCACATAATACCATGCCTGGCATGAGCACCTCCATTTTTTTTTTTTTTTTGGCTAGTCCTAGGCCAACTCAGGGCCTGAGCACTGTCCCTGGCTTCCTTTTGCTCAAGGCTAGCACTCTGCCACTTGCGCCACAGCGCCACTTCTGGCCGTTTTCTATATATGTGGTGCTGGGGAATTGAACCCAGGACTTCATGTATACAAGGCGAGCTCTCTTGCCACTAGGCCATATTCCCAGCCCCAGCACCTCCATTCTTAACACCTTTATATGGTTGATAAATTTAAGGCAGAAAATAAGACAATACAAATACAAGGAAAAAAATCCTAATTTTATTAATGAAACCTCTGACTTATGTTTTCCTTTAAGAATAAATTGTAGGGGAGAAGAAAGATGGCGCCGATGGAATAGGGAGGCACTCCGACTCGCTCCAACGGCATAGTGAGCTGGGAACCCCAACACCCAACACCCCATCAAGAACCCAGCAAAACCAGCAGCCAGAAGCAGTGGAGAAACGCAGGAAAACAAAAAGGAGCAAAAAAGAAGAACCGAAAACCTACACGGAGCCGGAGATTCACCGGGGCACCCTCCCCCCACCAGCCGACCCTGGCCCAAACAGGGTCAGGCTGGGAAAGGGGAACCCGGCGATCGGCAGACAGGCTGCCAGGAGCGCAGAATTCATATAGCGGGAGACCCCACGGCCACAAGGCAGGGTGCGGACCAAGACACACCGGCAGCGACGAGAAGTTCGGGTCCACACCGGGTTTGGACAAGGGAACCCAGCGCGGCAGAAATCGGGAACCAGGGAAGCCACCACGACACTTAGCCAACCCCTGGAGGGCCAACGGCAGCGCGGGACACACACACAAAGCAGCAAAAGTGAGTGCCCTCCCCTCCCCCCTCCCCCACCCCTGACGGAACAAAGAACCCACAAATCAGGCGGGGGAAACCCCCATCAGGCGCTGGGAAGTCAGTTTAGCAGGGGAAGGGCTCAGCAGCACCAACACCCCACAGGTTCCTGAACTGGCAGAACCGGCCCCGCCCCCTTCCCAACAGGGGCCGGGAGACAGCCGGTTGTGCAAACCCCACCTGAGGCGCCTGGACCTCGCAGACTCTTACAACTAAAACCACAGGCGCTGGTGGGCAATACCAGCCCAGCAGGGTCACTGGAGCCTGATCACGTCCCCCCTCCTAACAGCGGAGGTGAGGTCTGAAGGTGCCAAGCCACACCCGGACAGTCGATCCCACTGGGCCCCACACGTACCCCCCCCCCCCCACAACGGACTCGTGGGAGGGCGCAAGCACAACCCAACAACCCAGGGCTCGCTCTGGGAGGCATATCCCGCCGAAGTGCCTGTTGCACTGAACGCACAGCGCACAGGAGGGCGGGGCCTCCGGCGACAGCGCCCGCTCTGGTAGGCGTACCCTGCACTGGTGGGCGGGGACACAGCGACAACACCTGCTGCCCGTAGACACGTCTACACAGGAGGGAGGGAGGAGCTACAAACCAAACCTGAGAAGCCATCCAGATCTCCAGATGCGCAAATCACAAAGAAACATAACTCAGTTCATCAAAGGGCAAGCCAACTCGCCAGCTCCAAAAAGCAGCACGACTGAAGAGGAGATGGAGACTAAAAAAGCAAATGAGGCCATGTTAACAGGAATGATCGAAAGCGTCAGAAATGAAATCAGAAAACAATTCCAGGAATTTAGAGCGGAAATCTGGAAGGACACCCAGGAAGCCAAGAAAGAAATGGAAGCAAAACTGGATACAATGCAAACCTGCTTTAAAGAAATGGAAGCAAAAATGGATACAATGCAAGCTGCCTTTAAAGAAAATCTCCACATCCTAAGAATTGAAATGCATGAAAAAATAGATTTAAAATACAACTCTTTAAAGGAAGAAATCTCCACGATCAGAGCTGATATGACAACCATAAATAGCTCTCTGACATCCATAAACTCCGCAATTGAAACCATGACACAAAGAGTAGACCATATAGAATCCAGAATCTCTCGCCTGGACGATGAAGCAGCTGACAACAACCAGAAAATGACCACACTCCAAGAAAAGGGGAAGCTTCAGGGAAGACTAATCCAGGAACTAATGGACAAAGACAAGAGATATAATCTGCGCATAATTGGAATAGAAGAAGGAGCCGAATATCAGAGCAGAGGGCTTAATCATGTTCTCAATAAAGTTATTGCAGAAAACTTCCCCAATCTCACAGGGGACCCCATCCAGGTAACCGAAGCCTATAGGACACCTGGCAGGCCAGACCCCAGGAAAGCCACCCCAAGGCACATAATATTCAAGACTTCAGACCTCAAGATTAAAGAGCAAATTCTGAATTCAGCCAAAGCGAAGAAGGAAACTTTTTTCAATGGGAAGAGGATTCGAATAACATCCGACTTATCCACACAAACTTACCAAGCTCGAAGCGAGTGGAAGAACACCATCCAAGTACTCCAGAATAACAATTTACAACCTCGGATCAAATATCCAGCGAAATTGGAGTTCACATTCGAAGGGAGAACCAGATCTTTCCACACCAAAGAGGAGCTAAAGGAGTATGTGAATAAAAAACCAGCCCTACAGCGAATATTAAGAGGGGAACCCCACCCAACAGAGATCGTAAAAGACACACAGACAGAATCAGAAAGAAACTTCAATAGCCAAAGCCCAGCAGAAACACAAGCTCACTAAAGACAAGAAGAAAAAAAAAAAAAAGAAGAAAAAACAGCCCACCAAGAAAATGGAAGGAGAAAAAACACCCTTATCCTTGATCTCTTTAAATATAAATGGTTTAAACTCCCCGATAAAGAGGAGCAGACTGGCAGAATGGATTCGCAAACAAAAAGTTGACATCTGCTGTCTACAAGAGACCCACCTTACAGCAAGGGACAAAAACAGGCTTCGAGTGAAAGGATGGAGCAAGATCTACCAAGCAAATGCATCCACCAAAACGGCAGGTGTAGCCATCCTGATCTCAGACAAGCTTGACTTCTCTTTAAAGTCCACTCAAAAAGACAAAGAAGGACACTACATATTAATACAAGGAAAAATCCAGGATCAAGAAATCACGGTGATAAATGTATACTCACCAAACAAAAGAGGCCCGACATATGTCAAGCAAATTCTCAAAGAATTACAGAGCAAGATAGACGCAAACACAATCATAGTGGGTGACTTTAATACTCCTCTCTCTCCAAGAGACAGATCCAACACTCAGAGGATTAGTAAGGGAGCTGAGGACCTAAATAACACCATTTCCCAAATGGATCTAACAGACCTATATAGAACCTTTCACCCCACAGAGACCCAATACACCTTCTTTTCAGCAGCCCATGGATCATATTCCAAAATAGACCACGTCATAGCCCACACAAAGAACCTGAGCAAATACAAAAGTATTGACGTCATCCCATGTATTATATCTGACCACAGTGGATTAAAGGTAACCCTCAACAACAAAGGATACCACAGAGCCTATACACACTCTTGGAGGCTAAACCCCACGCTGCTATCCAACACTTGGGCCACAGATCAAATTAAAGATGAAATCAACGAATTCATAAGCCACAATGACAAAGAAAACACATCACAAAGAAACCTATGGGACACAGCTAAGGCAGTTCTGAGGGGCAAGATCATTGCACTCAGCACCCACATTAAAAGAATGGAAGCAGAGCAGGTGAATACCCTCACGATGAAACTAAAACAACTGGAGAAACAAGAAATGACAGAATCTAAAACGACTAGGAGAGGAGAGATCACAAAGATTAAAGAAGAGATAAATCTGATTGAAAATAGAAAGACCATTCAACAAATAAATAAGACTAAAAGCTGGTTCTTTGAGAAAATAAACAAAATTGACAGACCCCTTGCAAGACTTACAAAAAAAAGAAGAGAAGAGACTCATATTCGTAAAATCAGGGACTCCACAGGAAAAATTACAACAAGTACACACGATATTCAAACAATCATAAGGAGCTATTTCCAAAACCTCTACTCAGCAAAAAACAATAATTCTACAGAAATGGATCAATTCTTAGAGAAGTACAAACTGCCCAAACTGAACCAAGAAGAAATAAATCAGCTAAATAAACCAATAACTTACGGTGAGATACAGGAGGTAATCAAGAACCTCCCTACTAAGAAAAGCCCAGGCCCAGATGGATTCACCAACGAATTCTACAAAACCTTTAGTGAGGAGCTAATTCCAATACTCCTCAAACTCTTCCGCGAAATAGAAATGGAGGGAGAAATTCCAAACTCATTCTACGAAGCTAATATCATACTAATTCCCAAACCAGGCAAAGACCCAACAAAAAAAGAGAACTACAGACCAATATCACTAATGAACACAGATGCAAAGCTCCTCAATAAAATATTAGCTAATAGGATCCAGAAAGTGATCAAGAATATCATACATCATGACCAAGTAGGCTTCATCCCTCAGTCACAAGGATGGTTCAACATCCGTAAATCAATCAACGTAATTCACCTCATAAACAGAGCTAAAATCAAGAATCACATTGTTATCTCAGTCGATGCCCAAAAAGCCTTTGACAAAATACAACATCCATACCTATTAAAAGCTTTGGAGAGAACAGGAATAGATGGAACATTCCTCAAAACAATAAAAGCCATATACAACAGACCAACTGCTAATATCATATTAAATGGAGAGAAACTTAAGTCATTCCCCCTAAAATCAGGAACAAGACAAGGATGCCCACTCTCCCCACTTCTGTTCAACATAGTGCTGGAATCCCTAGCCATAGCAATAAGGCAAGAGGAGGACATCAAAGGGATCCACATCGGCAAGGAAGAAATCAAGTTATCCCTATTCGCAGACGACATGATCTTGTATCTGAAGGACCCAAAAACCTCAGTACCCAAACTCCTACACCTAATAAACCAATTTGGCAAAGTAGCAGGATATAAAATCAACCCACAAAAGTCAGCAGCTTTTCTGTACACCAGCAATAGACAAACAGAAAAGGAAATTATGGAAACAATTCCATTTACAGTAGCCAAAAAAAGAATAAAGTACCTAGGGATCAACTTAACCAAGGAAGTGACGGACCTATTCAATGAAAACTACAAAAATCTAATAAGGGAAATCAAAGAAGACACAAGGAGATGGAAAGACCTCCCATGCTCATGGGTAGGCAGAATCAATATAGTGAAAATGGCCATATTGCCCAAATTGTTATACAAATTCAATGCAATACCTATCAAAATCCCAGCCACATTCTTCACTGAAATAGAGAAACCAATCCATAAATTCATATGGAACAGCAAAAAACCTAGAATAGCCAAAGCAATTCTAGGCAAAAAAAGCAATGCAGGAGGTATCACAATACCTGACTTCAAGATCTACTACAAGGCCATCATAACAAAAACAGCATGGTATTGGTATAAAAACAGATCGGAAGACCAATGGATTAGAACTGAAGACCCAGAAATAAAACCGCACTCTTACAGCCAACTGATATTCGACAAAGGAGCTAAAGATATACAATGGAATAAACATAGCCTCTTCAACTACTGGTGCTGGGAGAACTGGGCAGCCATATGCAAAAAACTCAAAGTAGACCCAAGCCTATCACCATGCACCAAGATCAACTCAAAATGGATCAAGGACCTCAACATCAGACCTGAATCCTTGAAACTACTGAAGGACAGAGTAGGAAAGACACTAGAACTTATAGGCACAGGAAGGAATTTCCTGAATAGAGTCCCAGGGGCACAACAAATAGGAGAAAGACTCGACAAATGGGACTACTACAAATTAAAAAGTTTCTGCACAGCTAAGGACATAGCCACCAAAATAGAAAGACAGCCAACGATATGGGAAAGGATATTTACCAGCACAGCAACAGACAAAGGCCTGATATCGGTCATCTACAGAGAACTCAAAAAACTAAGCCCCTCCAAGCCCAATAAACCTATTAGGAAATGGGCAAAAGAGCTAAAGAGAGACTTCTCAAGAGAAGATATAAAAATGGCAAAGAAACATATGAGGAAATGCTCAACATCCCTGCTAGTAAAGGAAATGCAAATAAAAACAACCCTGAGATACCACCTCACCCCAGTTAGAATGGCCTATACTCTGAACTCAGGAAACAACAAATGCTGGAGGGGCTGTGGGGAAAGAGGAACCCTTCTCCATTGTTGGTGGGAGTGCAAATTAGTACAACCACTTTGGAGAACAGTATGGAGGTTTCTCAAAAAGCTCAATATAGACCTACCCTATGACCCAGCCATACCACTCCTAGGCATCTATCCTAAACAGCAAAATCCAAGATATCAAAAAGGCATTTGTACTACCATGTTTATCGCGGCACAATTCACAATAGCTAAAATATGGAAACAACCCAGATGCCCCTCCACAGACGAATGGATCCAAAAAATATGGTACTTATACACAATGGAATACTACATAGCGATTAGGAATGGTGAAATATTGTTATTTGCAGGGAAATGGTCGGAACTCGAACAAATAATGTTGAGTGAGACAAGCCTAGAACACAGAAAACAAAGGGGCATGATCTCCCTGATATATGACTGTTAACAAAGGGAGACGGAGAGACAGTAGAGACCAAGTCTGTGAATACTGTATATGTTCTTGATACATTGTATATTGCATATATGTCAACCTGACCTAGACAAGGGATAGAAAAACAGGTTGTAAGATATCATAAGAAATGTACACACTGCCCTACTATGTAACTGCACCCTCTTTGCACAACACCTTGTAAAAAAATTTATGTCCAATTAATAAAAAAATAAAAAAATAAATAAATAAATAAATAAATAAAAAAAAAGAATAAATTGTAAGTCATATGCAGTGGGCTCAAGCCTTTAATCCTAGATACTTGGGAAGCAGAGGTAGGGAAATCACAGTTCAAGGCCATGCCAGGCAAAAAGAGGCTTGCAAGACTCCATCTCAAACAATGGCTGGGCAGGGTGGGTATGCCTGCCATCCCTAGCAATGTAGAGAAGCACAACTAGAAGAATTGTAGCTCAAGACAGCCCAAACATAAAGTGAGATGCTCCCTCAAAAATAACCAGTAAAAAAGGGATTGGAGGGGCTGGGAATGTGGCTTAGTGGTAGAATGCTTACCTAGCATGCATAAAGGCCTGGGTTCGATTCCTCAGTACCACATAAACAGGAAAGGCTAGAAGTGGCAATGCGGCTCAAGTGGTAGAGTGCTAGCCTTGAGTACAGGTGGGTTCAGGGGCAGAGCTCAGGCCCTGAATTCAATCCCCTAGACTGGCCAAAAAAAAAAGCGAGGAGGGGACTGGAGGTATGGTTGAAGTAGTAGAATGTCTGCCTAGCTAGTTCGAGACCTTGACTTCAATCCCCAGCATAAAAATAAATAAGTAGGGCTGGGAATATGGCCTAGTGGCAAGAGTTCTTGCCTCGTATACATGAGGCCCTGGGTTCAATTCCTCAGCACCACATATACAGAAAATGGCCAGAAGTGGCGCTGTGGCTCAAGTGGCAGAGTGCTAGCCTTGAGCAAAAAAGAAGCCAGGGACAGTGCTCAGGCCCTGAGTTCACGGCCTAGGACTGGCCAAAAAATAAAAAATAAAAATAAATAAATAAATAAATAAACTCTAAAACATTTCTCAGCCCAGGCACTGATGGCTCAGAGTAATCCTAGCTATTCACAAGAGTGAGATCTGTGGGTCATGGCTCAAAAGATAGCCAAGGCAGAAAAGTACACGAAACTTTTATCTTCAATTAACCAACAAAAAGACAGAAATGAAGGGGTGACTCTAGTAACACAGCACTAGCCTTGAGAGAAAAATCAAAGCAAGATGACATAGCCCTGAGTTCAAACCCCAATACCAACACAAAATTTTATTATTTTTTTAACTTACCAAAAACAAGAACAAAAACTTCCCCATACTTACTAATTATCTGTTTGATCTTTCTCATGAAACAACCATACACACTGACATTTCAGTGCCCCTACTATTGTGAAACTAAGTAAATATAAGAGATTTAGGATTATCAGATGGACAAAAACTAATTCTGAGGCAAAAAAAGAAAGGTCAGAGGGAGGGAAAATTAAAAAAAAAAAAAAAACAAAGCAAATGAATTAACTTGCAGTGCCCTCTAGTGTTTGAATGAATACATAATACATTTTTGGTGCTTTTTTTAAGGATAAAATATATATATTTTTTTTACAGAAAATTTATTTTGGAAATTCCAAAGAAACAAGTGAACTCTTCTCTTTCCTTTAATTACTAATTCAAACTAAAACAACTCTTGGTTTTGAATCTGGGCACGTGGCCAACAGCTAAGGCACCATTTACAGCCCCCTTTGCAGCTATCTGGGGCAGCTCTGGCTACGAGGACATGAGTGAAAGAAGTATGACTCCCCTTCCTGTGCCTCTCTTGCCATCAGTTCCATCCACCACCATGTTCAGGAGTCAGGACTCTGCCAGGCACTAGCGACTTACAACTGTAATCTTTCCTAGCTACTCAGGAAACTGAGACCTGGAAGATCACAACCCTTCTTCAATCTCAGCCCAGGCAGAAAAGTTAATAGATTCCATCCCTAAAATAACCAGCACAAAACAAAGCTGGAAGCTTGGCTCAAGAGGTAGAGGGCCAGCCTAGGAAGCAAGCTGAACAAATGTGAGGTCCTTAGTTCAAACCCCAGTACCTGGAGGTGGGGTGAGGGGTGGGGATTATTTTTTTTTAATTATTAAGAAAAAAGAACCCCAATGGTGTGAATAAAAAGCTTTTCTTTCACATAAAGGCATCTCTAAAAAATAAAGAAATCTGGGCTACTTGCCTAGAATGCATGAGGGCCCTGGGTTCAATCCCCAGCACTTAAAAAAAATTTTTTTTTCCATGGGGGAGAGACATATCCGAGGAATTCAATCCAGGACCTTAAACATGTTAGACAAGCACACTAATACTGAGATATACCCCCAGACACATACACATTTATATTTATATAAACTATAAAATAATCTGACAATCAAATGAGGGGGAAAAATCACACAGAGAGAAAAATCTGAGCAGAGTCCTGGCAAGATAGCATAAGCTATTTAGCATAAGCTAATTCCTGTTCAAAAAAGAATAGGTCAGCACATATTTCAAAATTGGGGGCGTGCTGGGGGAAAGGGTCAAAGTTATTTTCCTCCAGAGGGACCAAATGGAAGGTTCATGATAAAGGGTAAGCGTCTGGTGCAGATGAATAAATTCATTGTTCACCTTGGCTATCAGATTTATTAAATTGGCTTCTTTGGCAGATGCTTAAAAGGCTAGCTATTCATCCATAATCTGAAGACAAGACTTGGAATGTGTGCTGGCAGGCACCTGGTGATTCCAGCACTGAGGTAAAACCAGAGTTCACTCGACTCTCCAGGTAAGCTCTGAGGATGGTCTCCTCTGCACTTTTGCCATCCCTGTGTGCCCTGCCCAGCACCAACCACACGGCAGACACAGGGCTGGAGGAATCAGCAATGCACGGCTGCAGTACCCCCCCTGGAGCCTGTGATCCCCGCAAAGTCATTAAACTAGCCATAACCACTCACTTTGTAAAATAAGGGCACTGTTCATCTGCTCTTTCACACTTAGGTGTTTAGTAATGGAAAAGGAATATTCAAATTAAATCTTATTCAAAGCCCTGAAGAAGGGGATGGGGATCACCCAAATAGAAGTGGAGGGTATCATTAAAATGGAGACTTGCTGGGAGCCAATGGTTTCACCCCTTTAATCCTACTCAGGAGGCTAAGATCTGAGGACCTTAGTTCAAAGTCAGCCAGAAAAGGAAAGTCCAGGAAACTCTCATCCCCAATTAATCAACAAAATGCCAGAAGTGGAGGTACAGCTCGGCTCAAGTGGTAGAATGCTAGCCTGGAGTGAAAAGGCCAGGCAAGAGTGTGAGGCCCTGAGTTCAAGTCCCTAATAATGACCAAATGGGCAAAACTCAATTACTTTAAATAATTACAATTACTTTAAAGCACAACTTTTCTCAACCTTTTTCAAATTAAACAAATACAGATAACATAATAAGAAACACTGTTCACATAATACCAACTGCTGACCAAAACACAGAACCTAGGACTCTCATGCACTCCTCACCAGTGTGCAAAATGGTACAACTAATTTGAATAGCTCATTTGTTATAAGTTTACCTTCATTCATGCATAGCAGTACCAGGGCTGGGTATACCCACCTATCACAATGAAACTTGTATTCAGACAAAAGCCTGTATGTAAGTGTTTATACTGATTTTACTTAATGACAGCCCAGACCAGGAAACAACATCCACCTGCAACTAGTGAATGGCCAGACAAGCCATGACACATCCACATTCAATGAAGATATCACTTCACATCTACTAGATGAGAACAGAATAAGCGTTCCATGCCACCAAGTGAGAGCATTATGTGGATAAAGGAACTCCCCTCACTTGTTGCCAGAACTGTAAGCTGGTTCACATGCCTAGGGGAACCATTTTGGTAATACACACAAGTTGAGGTATTTGCATCACCTAGCAAGGCCACCTCAGCATGCTCGGACTCTAGAGAAGCTCCCCCAGGTGAGAGCAGTCACTATGTACATCATGATGCCTTTTTTTTTTTCTTGGTGGCAGTCCTTGAGCTTGAACCCAGAGCCTAGGCACTGTCCCTGAGCTTCTTTTGCTCAAGTCTATGATGCTACCTCTTGGGCCACAGCTCCACTTACATTTTTGTAGTGATTAACTGGAGATAAGAGTCTCAAAGACTTTACTGCCTGGGCCAGCTCTGAATTTCAATCCCCAGAAAAGAGACTCCTGAGTAGCTGGGATTACAGGCATGCGCCACCATCATCCAACTTATGATGCCACTTTGTTAACAGTATGCCACCAAAGCAGCAGCAGGAAAATCTCCAAGCTATGATGTATTTAAACAATGGGATAAGGCGAGTTGTCACAATGATTGAATGTAGCCACGTGGCAATGTGGCTTGAAAATGTGATCAGTGGTTCCTATGCCAGAGTAACTAAACACACACACAGCAAACCACCACCTATGGTATTAATTATGTAATCGATACTATGGGTTGGTTTGTAGACATACAAATACCATGTAACATAAAAAAGCAAAGTTACCAGAGAAGAGACAGAGGGAAGTTAAGACTAGCAGAGGCTACCGCAAGGCTACCTCAAATGTTTTATTTAAAAAAAAACAACAACAAAAACACAAACCTGAAGAGCAAACATACTCAGATTTATTAGGCAAACTTTATGCTTTCTGTGTTTTGCTTTAGTTTTTGTTTTTTTTGCCATGTTGGAGATGGAAACCAGGCCTGTTTGACGCACTCTACTTCAGAGCGACATCTCTAGTCCACATTCTTTTCTTTTTTTTCTTTTTTTTTTGGCCAGTCCTGGGCTTTGGACTCAGGGCCTGAGCACTGTCCCTGGCTTCTTCCCGCTCAAGGCTAGCACTCTGCCACTTGAGCCACAGCGCCGCTTCTGGCCGTTTTCTGTATATGTGGTGCTGGGGAATCGAACCTAGGGCCTCGTGTATCTGAGGCAGGCACTCTTGCCACTAGGCTATATCCCCAGCCCCCTTTTTTTTCTTAATTTTCCTTTTGTGCTTGTACTGAGGCTTAAACTCAAGGCCTTGTGCTCTTGCTTGGCTTTTTCTGCTCAAAACAGGCAATTTACCACTTAAGCCACATACCCCACTTCCAGGTTTTTGTTGGCTAATTAGAGATAAGACCCTCATGAGCTTTTCTGCCCAGGGTAGCTTCAAATCTCAATCTTCAGATCTCAGCCTCCTAAGATTTGCAAGCATGAACCACCAGTGCCCAGATTCTTTTCTCTTTGCATTCAACTTTCAAACTTAAGTTTAAAAACAAACCAAGAAAAAAGAAAGGACGTTTAACCAAAGGCTGTTGCTAGTGGGTATACAAAATGATACAGAAAAATTTGTAAAAGTGGGGCTGGGAATGTGGCTTAGCGGTAGAGTGCTTGCCTAGGCAGCATGCATGAAGCCCTGGGTTCAATTCCTCAGCACAACATAAACAGAAAAAGCCAGAAGTGGCGCTGTGGCTCAAGAGGTAGAGTGCTAGCCTTGAGCAAAAAGAAGTCAGGGACAGTGCTCAAGCCCTGAGACAAAGCCCCATGAAGGGCAAAAAAAAAAAAAAAAAAAGGTAAAAGCAACTGCCCCCACCCCCAGATGAGACTTAGAATCACACCGAAAGACTTAATGTCTCTGTGCTGGTCTCATGCTCCTCTTGATTTCTATTCCATTTATATCTATGATCAATTACTTAAATGACAAATTAACCTGATGTCCTCTTCATCTTCAATTTCCCCTCCTCCTGGCGGGAAATCAGTCTAAAGTATTCTTATTTACGATCAGGAGAGGCAGGGGGGAGTCTACAGTCCTGATTGTGTCAAGAAGGAATCCTATCATTTGAGGATGGGGCAGTAGAGAGGGCCTTAACCTCCTCTCCACAAGAGTCATTACCATCCCACTTCTAAACATCCATCCTCCTTGTCCTCCAGGAAGACATAAACAGATCCCCGTAAGTTCTCCCTCTGCCCCAGGAAACCACAGCACGTCACCTTGGTCAGGAAACATGCAGAATGCTACAACTGCTCACACAGACCCTCTGTGGCCCTGGTGTCACTTCCTCTGCGGCTTATAAGTGGGTGGTATCTAGTTATGCCAGTAAACTAGATCAGGCCAAGAGAGCAGGAAGTTGGGGGAACATGGATCTGATGACTTATTTTCTTAATGAACTAAGGAGTGGAGGAGCTTCCCAGTTGAAGGGTGGGAGGACAGGTCAGGGAGCACTTATCTGATGGCTTATTCTCTTAATGAACTGAGTAGTGGAGGTCACAATTGAAGGTTCCAGTTGAAAGTTAAGGTGGCTGAGTAAGGGAATGGATAGAAGCAGCTGTGGGAAGGAAAAAAGGATACAGCAACAAAACAAAAAAAGTCCATTTTGATCCCCAGACTCATAACTCTGAGAAAAGTCACCTTATTACCTGATTTCTCCCTGGCTGATTTCAATCAGCAACCAGCACTCATGCAAGTATACACACACACCCACGCACATGCACACACACACACACACAAATAAGACTAAAGCCCTGCAGGAGAGGAGTGGGGGACACTAAAGCAATGCCAGGGACAGCAAAGTACAAATGTAGGTAAGAGGACCCACAGGTACTGTGGTTCAAGTCCTCAGTAGGTAGAGAGGAGAAAGTCAGAGACCACAGAAGGAAAAGTCTACAGGAAGACAACTACAGGAGAGAGGAATGAGTGATACAAAGGACAGGGAACATGCACATTCGGGAACCCCAAAGTTAAAGATCGTCTCTGAGCATGCATGAGAAGGTCATGCTCAGAAGCAGGCTGGAAGTAAAGCTCCCTGCAAAGATAAGGTGAAGGGTCAGTGAAGCACAGAGGCCGGGTGAGCCTCAACTCAGCGCTGGGACTACAAGACACAACATAAGGCAGCAAGCTGGGAGCAGAGGATCACATACTATAAGTTATGGCAGGAAGCAGAAGATGGTGTTGACTAAGGCTGGAGGATGCTGCCTATTGCTCTCTCTGCCTGGGAATACTATACCCCCAAGAGAAATCTAGTCATATTTCGGATCTGTTTTAAGTATCAGCAAATTCCTCCAGACTCCCGCAAACTCAAATATCACTCACTGTACTCTCTCCCCAAAGCAGTGACTATAATTCATACTAAGTATCCTTCTTTATCCAGATCTGTACTCTTCTGGAGTTCATGCCGTGACAGATCCATGTCTTCTGTGTCTATATGATTTCTAAGTTAGCAAAAAGATACAACTTTGGAGAGTAAAGGATATACTGAAAAAAGTATGTTCAGCAAGCTGTCAGGTCAGGAAGGTGGGGACACTGGCTTTAGAATAACTCAGGCACACTCCTGCTAGCACAGTACACTGAAGGTGGAGGCAGCATCAAGATCAAGAGCTCAAGGCCAGTCTGGGGTCAACAGGGAAAACTGCTTAGTCACAAGAATTAAGATTGTTGCCAGGCACCAATGGTTCACACCTGTAATCCTAGCCCCTCTGGAGTTTATTATCTCAAGGACTGTGGTTCAAAGCCAGCCTAGGCAAAAGAAGAAAACAAAATCTGAAAGATTCCATTGCCAATTAACCAGCAAAAAGCCAGGTCAGAGGCATGACTCAAGTGGTAGACCACCAGCAGACCAAACAAGCCTAGCAAATGTGAAGCCTTGTGCGGAGCAAACCCTGATACCCCCAAACAAACAATGAAATAAAACAAGACACCCTGGTAACGTCATTGACACAGTAACTCTGTTGCCATCTATTCCTTTGTGAAGAGACAGGCAGTAGTAAAACATACCTGATAACCCTGTGCAGAAAGGCATCAACATGGCAGGTGGTTAGCTGATAGAATCAGAATGATTTTTTAGTATATTATTTTTCTACAATATGTATGTATCATTTTCATAATTTTTTAAACCACGAGTCATTGCCTATGGACAATAGTCAGGCGACTATACAGAGAAAACAACTAGAAATGAAGGCACTCAAACCTAGTATGCCCTATGAAGAGATATATGCTCCCCAAGAGAGCATGGAGGCAAGTAAGCCCCCCAGTGACCAGATACACAAGTCCCTCATCTCCAACACCTAAGGAACCTTATAAGATAGTCACTCTTGGGGCTGGGAATGTGGCTTAGCGGTAGAGTGCTTACCTGGCATGCATGAAGCCCTGGGTTCAATTCCTCAGCACCACATAAACAGAAAAGGCCAGAAGTGGCACTGTGGCTCAAGAGGTAGAGTACTAGCCTTGAGCAAAAAGAAGCCAGGGACAGTGCTCAGGCCCTGAGTCCCAAGCCCCAGGCCTGGCATAAAAAGAAAAATGATAGTCACTCTTAGCACTCTGCAGAGCTATGTTCAGAGGGTTCTGTTTTTCTTCTCATATCCTTTATTCTTGCACCTCAACCTTTTCAAAGGCCAATTTCATTTAGCCATGGTTACTGTACTATTTCATTTATCCTAGGTCTACAATTTATGGGGGGGGGGGGGGAGCTACCTAAACTTTACCTTGCCTAGAATTTATGGGTTATAGACATGTCTGCAATTCTTGGATAACAAAAAGATTACTTTTACACACACACACACACACACACACACACACACACACACACACGAATGTCCAAAAAAGAAATGTACTTATACCTGACTTATATATAAAAAATAGAGAGAGAGGTATGAACTTAAAATACGTTAAGACTGTTTTCTTCTTCTCAAATCAGGGTGGGGGTGGTAATCAGTTTACTTGCTAAAGCAGTTCGCAAGTATTTTCCAGGCAATAGAAAACCTCTGAGTCTGACAGGAAGAGTGAGTATCATACAGTTCCTGAAAGAGAAGTGGATTGCAAAACACACCCCAAATCCCAATTATTTAAGAGGCCCCAAGGAGATTACTCAGTAGCAGATTTCTCAGTATAGATTAATTGTTCTTCCTTGTTGGTTTCTACTCTGTTAAATCTAAAGTTTCTTTACTCTGTGAAATGTAGCTACTAAAAAGTTATCTATATGACTCTCAGTTGTATGGTTGTATTAGACAGCATTGATCCCAAGAAAATGGATGCAGGGAAGTGAGAAAAGGCTACTGGAGAGCACGCACACATACACCCACTCATGTACGCACAGACACAGCCATCATCTGCCTTAGCCCAAATACAAACCCAGTAATTGGTATCTTCCCAACCAGCTCAGCAGCCTGCATGAAGGAACAGCTGTCATCACCTAATTGTCCACACAGGTAACTGGAGGGAAAGGGCAGATAAGAGAGAGGCCAAAGCAGAAATCCGTGTGCTAACAAGAAGCTTAAAACTGAAAGAAAGGTCAAAAGGGCTCTAGTCAAGGGCTGTTTGCTAAAAACCCAGAACCAGCGGAAGAAGTCTTTTAAATTATGACACAGGCCGCACAGAGTAAACACTACTGAAATCCAAAAGGGCTTTTAACTTCTAGATTGCAGGTTCTACCTCTGAATGGAAACCTAAGACAAAATAATACCTGTGGTTTGAAAAGGACTGTCCTTAGGAAGAATAGGACAGAGTTATTAGTGGCATTTTTCCACTCCAGAGGAAAATGGCAAACAACTTAGTTTATATAAACAGTTGGTCTTAATCCACCACTAACTTACTGATTTATTATTTTTTTAATTCCAATAGAAAAGGCCCATTTTTTGAGTCTGCTTGAACTCTCCTTCATAGCAACCATTCATTACACAACCATCCGTCTCTTCTCTCTTTCCTTCTTATGCAAGCGGTGTATTCACCATCAGTGTTTACATAGGTTTTTGAAACTGCCCAATTTCTCCAGTAAATATTTAGTTCCCTTGTTGCCATGAATCAAGACATAAACAACACGTTATTTTTATGTAACATATTTGGTAATGAGAAAGCCCAGTCACTGACGTCAACAGCACCATCTATAAACCAAAAAACACAGAAATTGACAGACAGTATACTAAGGTCTCTTGGAAATCAGGTGCCAATCAAAATAATAAGCATTTCTCCTCACAGCTCAAAGTTATCCAAGTCCCTTCACATGTGTGGCAGGTCTAACAATTTCTAAAATGCCCCTGAATCACACATTTCTGACAAGTCCTCAACTAGGAAAGCCAAGCACTGAAGTAACCCGCATGTTCTGGTGGCAAAGGGGAAGGGTTTTTCTCTTCTTCTCACTTAGTAAAAGGTTGATATGTTAGCATCTGGACTGACAGTCTGAAAGCCAAGTGAATGAAACCAACCATCCCATTCATTTCCTGACCCTGACCATGGTTTAAGCACTGAGATGGAAATGGACCACACCCGAGGCTATTTCCCATCTATAAGTGGACAGCCAGGACAAGCGAGGGAGAGAAGAATTACAGCAGGTACTGAAAGGCTTGTGATGGCTTAGGAAAAGATCAGGAACACTCTGGGAAGTAGGACTTGGCACCTTGTCAGATAGCCTGAATCGAGAGGGATTACAATGGAGGTCGACAGAAGTACGCAAGTAAAGGAAGGATCTCAATTGCCTGCCCCCCTCCACCTCACCTCCCAAAAAAAGACCAGCCCAGCTATACAACTCAAGGGGTGATGGAGAAGAATATCTCTCACAAGGTCAGAGGGGACTGTGTAAGAATACACACAGTCTATCACAGAACCATTTCAAGATGAAAGATCAAAAGGCTACTGTGGGACTGGAAGCATTGCTCTAGTGGGAGTCAGGCCTGACTAGCAAGCTCAAGGCCTCAAGTTTAATCCCCAGTAAAACACACACACACACACACACACACACACACACACACACACACACACGAAAACTTAACAGGCTACTATGTTAATACAAGAAATTGTCCTTTGGCATCCTTTGGTTAGGTCCATCAAGGAATCAAGGACTCCAAACCAAAACTTAGAGAGGATCAAGTCCTATACAAATAGCATAGTATTTGCATATAACATATGCACATTGCCTTGTATACTTTACATAATCCCTACATTACATTAACATAATGTAAATACTATGCCAATAGCATTTGCTTTTGTTACACTGTATTGTTTAGAGAAAGAAAAAGACAACAAAAATATTTATTTCTGTACAGGTACAGTTTTTTCTTCTGAGTATTTATGAAGATCTCAGTTGGTTAATGAACACTTGGCTGAATTCACAGAGGCAGAACCCAGAGACACTGAGGGTCTGCTATATAAGAATCTTGGCAGCGGGGTGCTGGTGGCTCGCGCCTGTAATCCTATTTACTGAGCGGAGGCTGAGATCTCAGAATCATGGTTCAAAGCCAGCCTGGGAAGGAAAGTCTGTGAAACTCATCTCCAGTTAAATCACAGAAAAAGCCAGAAGTGGCACTGTGTCTCAAAGAGGGAGTTCAAGGGACAGCATCCAGGTCCAGAGCTCAAGCCTCAGGACTGGCAAAAAATAATTTTTTTTTTAAAATCTTGGCAACTAGAACATGACAAGAAACAGGAATGAATAGAGGGACTGATTTCAAAGAAAACAAGTGAAGATGACCTTTAAGAACAAGAACAAAAATGTCCCTACTAGAAATAAGGCAATGAGGGCTGGGAAAATGGCCCAGTGGCAAGAGTTCTCGCCTCGCATACATGAAGCCCTGGGTTCAATTCCCCAGCACCACATATATAGAAAATGGCCAGAAGGGGCGCTGTCGCTCAAGTGGTAGAGTGCTAGCCTTGAACAAAAAGAAGCCAGGGACAGTGGTCAGGCCGTGAGTCCAAGCCCCAGGACTGGAAAAAAAAACCCCAGCAAATAGAAAAAAGGGACCAGGGAGAATGCTTCTTAGTAATATTTAGTAATTCTTAGTAATATTTCTTAAAAAAAAATCTACATTTCTGAAAGCTCCATAACTATATACCTACATAGTGAATTTCACTGTCATAAATTAAATAAAAACCATGACATATTACATACCACACTGAATACATTTAGTTTTGACAAAAGTACCAGAAAATGTATTAATAGAAGTGTCATTTCTTGGACTGGGAATGGGGCTGAGCGGTAGAGTGCTTGCCTAACATGCAAGAAGCCCTGGGTTCGATTCCTCAGCACCACATAAACAGAAGAAGCTGGAAATGGTGCTGCGGCTCAAGAGGGAGAGTGCTAGGCTAGCCTTGAGCAAAGAGAAGCTAGGGACAGTGCTCAGGCTCTGAGTCCAAGCCCCAGGACTGGCAAAAAAAAAAAAAAAAGTGTCATTTCTTAGGCATGCGTAAGTGGTACTGGCCTATATAATCCTAGCTACTCAGGAAGCTGAGACCAGGAGCATCAGAGTTCAAAGCCAACCTAGACAGAAAAACTTCATGAGATTCCAACTACAATTAAGCAGCCAAGATGCTGGACTGAAGGCGTGGTTCAAGTAGTAGAGCAACCGTAGTGAACAAAAGGGTTGAGTAAGAGACTCTATGTCTATCAAACTTTTAAACTTAAATGTTATGCACTGTGCCCGGTAATCTTACCACTAGGCTATTCTCCCCAAAAAGAAAAAATGTCCTTGTCTGTATTCTTCATAATAGCAGAAAGAGAGAGAGACAGACAGACAGACAGACAGACAGACAGACAGAGTCTACACAGGGAAACAAAATCTGTCTCTCAAGATTTGGGATAAGAAAGAAAGTAGAGGGCTGGGAATATGGCCTACTGGTAACTCATATACATGAAGCCCTGGGTTTTGATTCCTCAGCACCACATACACAGAAAAGGTTGGAAGTGGTGCTGTGGCTCAAGTGGTAGAGTGCTAGCCTTGAACAAAAAGAAGCCAGGGACAGTGGTCAGGCCGTGAGTCCAAGCCCCAGGACTGGCAAAAAAAAAAAAAAAAAAAAAAAAAAAAACCAGCAAATAGAAAAAAGGGACCAGGGAGAATGCTTCTTAGTAATATTTATGTGCTTAGCCTCCTTAATTAAATTACAGAAAGCTTGGAAAGGGGCAAGGAAACAGTTCTCAATTCACTTTATCCCCAGGGCCCTCACGTGCAACCCTCCCCAGGGCCCCCAAACACCAGCAGGCACTCAACACATATATTTGCTGATGATTTTAAAAAAAGTCAAAAGCATGGAAAGAAAAACAAAAATATTTACCTCCTACCTTGCAATTAATACAAGTGGCAAGACTATGCCTGCTTATTTTCTGGTATAATCTACTTACATGGAATTTGGCCTTAAGAAGCCCCATTACCTTATCATCAGCATTAACTTAACAGCTCATTACTCCCAGGTTGTGTGCTTGGACCATTCCTGGCAAGCACAGAGGGTGAGGTCAAGTACAAAAGGGTTGGATGATGAAGGGCTGTCAGCATAGTGTTTTCCACAGAAAGAAGTAGAGACTGTGGTTTAGATGCACCTAAATGTCATGGTACAAGCCTGCCTGTTGCTTTCCTTACAAGTGCCTGAGCTACCTTTCTTTGTGCTGCCCAGGTCCAAGCTCAAAGCCACACAGGAAGCCCTAATGAGTGGAGCTAAGTCCTAGCTAGAGGGGGGGGGAAATGGTATATTAAAACTAAAAGTAATCAAAAACTTAGCAGGAGGGACTCTGCAGGAATGGAGGCTATTTCTCACTGGACTATACCTAATTCTAGATCTTAACTCTTTTACTTCTGAACTAACTCATTTTTCTTTTGTTTATTTTTTTTTTAGTGTATATTAAGTAAAGGGTTTCATCATGGCATTTTCATAAATACATATAATGTCCTAGATTAATGTCTGCCCCCTTCGGTATTCTTTCTTATTCCCCTCTTCTCGATCTGATTTTTATTAGCATAGTCCTGGTTGTAAAAGGGGGGTGGTAAATGTAATATTTCCACATGTGCAAACAGTATATGCCACTCCAACCCCTTCCCTCTATCACTTCTTCATTTATCCCACATCCCTCCCTCCTTTCTTCTTCACTCCTTGTGGAACATCTCCAAGGTTCCAGCCCATCCACAGGCTGTATCACATCAACTTTCCATTTGCACAAAATATCCTGAAAAGGTTTTTAGAACAAGTGTGTTTAAAAAAAAAAAAAAAGCAATTTTGCCAAGCATTGATGGCTCATGCCTATAATCCTAGCTACTAAGGAAGCTGAAGTCTGAGTATTCCAGTTTGAAGCCAGCCCACACAGGAAAGTCCATGAGACTCAACTCCAATTAACTGCCCAGAAATCTGGAAATGGATGTGGCTTAAGCAGTAGAGAAGTAACCTTGATCAAAAAAGCTCAGGGCCAAGCACTGGTGGCTCATCCTGTAATCCTAGCTACTCAGGAGGTTGAGATCTGAGGATCGGAGGTTCAAAGCAACTTTGGCCAGGAGATGGTAGTTCACACCTGTAATCCTAGCTACTGAAGAGGCTAAGATCTGAGGACTGTGGTTTAAAGCTAGCCCAGGCAAAAAAGTCTGTGAGGCCCTTATCTCCAACTAACCAGAAAAAATCAAGAAGTAGAACTGGGCACTCAGGAGGCTGAGATCTGAGGACTAATGTTCAAAGTCAGCCTGGGCAGGAAAGTCATGAGACTCTGATCCCCAATTAATCTCCAGAAAACTGGAAGTGGAGCTGTGGCTCAAAGTGGTAGAGCACTAGCCTTGAGCAAAAGAGCTCAGGGACAGCACCCAGGTCCTGAGTTCAAGCCCTACAACCAACCAAAAAAAAATTTTTTTCAGAAGTAGAGCCGTTGCTCAAGTGAGAGGAGGCCAACCCTAAGCAAATAAGCCAAGTGAGAAGGAAACCCTGAGTTCAACCTCCAGTACTGACATATATACATACACAGAGAGAGAAAAAGACACACACACACACACACACACACACACACACACACACACACACACACACACACACACACACACACACAAGAACTACCTGGTCCACATCTTACAGGTAGGAAAACCCAAGAGGTTTAAGGTTATAGAGCTCAGAACCAACAGAATAGAGATCAGAGTCTTGCCTTTCATTGCTGCTCCACATTGCCTTAAATACCACTGGGGGAAAAAAAACCCAGATTCTTTTTCATATATTGAGACAGTGTTTCTCAAAAAGCCAGTCACAATCTATTCTAAAGCTAGGTTGTTGATGTTGATAGGTACAGATATTCTTTTACTATTCACTAAATGAACGTCTTATACACTCTAGTACCTGTGCATACATTTCACAATACAAATATTTCACAATATAGTCTCAGCAACAGCTGGCACAATCCCAGCCATGAGCCCAGCTCTCCAAAGTGATGAAAGATGTTCGAGGTAACTGACAGTTTAGCCAGATTCTGCCTCCTTGGAAAATACTTGTGCTGAGAATCTCTCATCTCTTCCATTTGTTGTTGGATGAATTAGCATCTTGATTCACCAGGCCAGGAGGTAAATCAGCACACAAATGTCATCAAACTACTTAGCAGTCTAGCCCTCAATGAGCAGAGTAAGATTTGTGTTTTATTTTATTTTATTGTGTTTGGGACTGGGAAATATTTAAGTGACTAGGATATGAAGTGATATTGGTGCTGTAACTCATTGGCAGAATGCTTTGGTCAGCATAGACATGGGCTCTGGTTTGTCCCTAGTGTTGCTCACATTCACACACACGTGTACACACACACACACACACACACACATGATTAAGAATGAAGAAAATATTTTCCTTGCTAAAATGTATTTTGCACTCAAGGTTTTATTTTTAAAAATCTCAAAAAATCTTTACCACAATAAATGGATTTCAAGCCATGGCAACTAGAACTTGATAAAGTCTGATGAGATGAAAAGAACAAAGGTTCATTAAGAGGAATCATTGAACATAAAACACTAGGAGGAGTAATACTTTAAAAGACAGACACTGGGTGCCAGTGGCTCCTGCCTATAATCCTAGCTACTTAGGAGACTGAGATCCTAACAATCAAGGTTTGAAGCCACCCCAGACAGATAAATCTGAGCCTCTTATCTCCAATTAACCAGTAAAAAGCCTGAACTGGACAAGTAAGAGAGTGCCAGTCAAGAGAAAAGGCTGTAAGCTGAAGGTACAAAGGCCCTGTATCAGCACAAAATTTTAAAAATAGCCAGGCACCAGGTGGCTCACTCTTAATCCTACCTACTCAGGAGGCTAAGATCTGAGGACAGGGTTCAAAGACAGCCTGGGCAGGAAAGACAGCCGGGCAGGAAAGTCCTTGGAACTCTTATCTCCAATAAATCACCAAAAACCAGAAGTGGCTCAAGTGGTAGAGTGCTAGCCTTGAGCTCCAGAGCTTAGTGACAGAGTCCAGGCCCAGAGTTCAAGCTCACAACCAACAAAAGAAAAAGAAAAACAAAAAGAAAAAAAAAGGTTTTCTTCCAGTTAAGTAAGTTGCAACGTAATATGTGCTTTTTTTAAATGAAGTTTTTAAAATGAATTGCACAATATTTATAGTAGGCACCCACTTTCACTGAGAAGTATTCATTTAATGTATGGATTTACGTACACAGGAAAGGGCTGGCAGGGTTAAGCATCAAGCTACTGTGAAATGGGGGAGTCACATAAGAGATTATGAAGCTTTCCCAATGTACAGTTATCGTGAATTAGAATTATTTTCCCATGTGTGCTTCTTTTTGAAAAAGTCTTAATTTAGGACAAAATTTGCAAATTAGAAGAATGCCATTTTAGCTGCCTAGAGCAGGAAAATTCTCAAAGGGCAAGCCAAAGTTCCACAAAGATTTGTATCTCAAAGTATTATCCTATGTTGCTTGGCAAAATGAGTATTTAGAAGGACATGACTTTCTACCTCAGTGGAAAAGGCTATGAGACCAAATCACAGAACTAGGTCACAAGCTCTGATAATAGGGGGAGGAGGGGGGATGCAGTCTTTGAGAGAGAAATCACTGACCAAAGAGTTAGGCAGGAGACCAAACAAACGGAGTTATCCATGAACTTGAACCTGAGTCAGGGCACAGGCATCATCATCCATCCCCTGCCTGCCACCCCCTGCCACCCCATCCTCTGGGAACAAGAAAACCAGCCCTTCATACACAAGGCCACAAGGCTGAGATCAAAGCCCAGGGCCTGGAGCAGGTCAGAGGCATATATATCACTGGGAGCACAAGGTCAGCCACTTAACTTTCTCCCTGAATAAAGGCCAGGGTGAACTGACAAGAAACTAGTATTTACTGTTGCTTATTAAGTTTGCAAAAAGTCCTATAGGAATGAATACCTCAGGAGGACTATGGGGTAGAAGACATGTGAAAGGAGGGAGAGAAAGGGTGAGCAAATGCAGTCATTAGAATCAATGTACATTATATAAAAAATGAACTGTGTAACTTGAGGGTAGAGATAAGAGGGGAGAAATTGGGGAGAATGATGGAAGGGGTTACACTGATCAAGACGTAGCATACTCATAACCTGACTTACAGAACTGAAACTTCTCTGTACTTAATAACATTTTTTTAAAAAAATTTTTGTCAGTCGTGGGGCTTGAACTCAGGGCCTGGGCAATATCCATGAGCTCTTTTGCTCAAGGATAGCACTCTGGGCTGGGAATATGGCCTACTGGTAAAGTGCTCGCCTTATATACATGCAGCCCTGGGTTCGATTCCTCAGCACCACATATATAGAAAAAGCCAGAAGTGGCGCTGTGGCTCAAATGGTAGAGTGCTAGCCTTGAGCAAAAAGAAGCCAAGGACAGTGCTCAGGCTCTGAGTTCAAGCCCCAGGACTGGCAAAAAAAAAAAAAAAAAACAGATAGCACTCTAACATTTTGAGCCACAGTGCCACTTCCAGTTTTCTTATGGCTAATTAGCCATAAGAGTCTCATGGATTTTCCTGCCTGGGCAGACTTCAAACTGTGATCCTCTGATCTTAGCCTCCTGAGTAGCTAGGACTTGTAGTCTCAGCCACCAATGACTGACAATATTTAAAAAAAAAGAGGGGGCTGGGGATATGGCCCTGGGATCGATTCCCCAGCACCACATATACAGAAAACGTCCAGAAGTGGCGCTGTGGCTCAAGTGGCAGAGTGCTAGCCTTGAGCAAAAAGAAGCCAGGGGGAGTGCTCAGGCCCTGAGTCCAAGAACCAGGACTGGCCAAAAAGAAAAAAAAAAAAAGAGTACCCCTAATCTAAAAATCCAAAATCTGAAACTTTCTGAGTGCAAACATGATATCACAAGGGGAAAATTCACACCACAAAATTTTCTTTAATGTATAAAGTTGTTTTAAAAATCATGTATAAAATTCCTATATACAGCTGGGCACCAGTAGCTCACACCTATAATCCTAGTTACTCAGGAGGCTGAGATCTGAAGATTGTGGTTCAAAGTCAGCTTGGGCAGGAAAGTCTATGAGACTTTTATCTCCAAGTTAACCACCAAAAAACCAGAAGTGGCACTGTGGCTCAAAGTGGTAGAGCACTAGCCTTGAGCAAAAAAGCTCAAGGACAATGTCCAGGCTCTGAGTTCAAAGCCCACAACTGACATCCCTCCAAAAAAAAAAAATTCCTGCATGCTATGCAACACATAAATTTCATGTGTGAATTAGAGTCTCATTCCTAAAATCTCTTCAAGGAGATCATTACAAATATTCTAAAACCCCAAAGAATTCTGAATCACTTTTACTCCTAAGCATTCTATTTTATTTTACTTTTCTTTGTGGAGGTATTAGAGTATTTGAACTCAAGGCTTTTCACTCTTTGATTGGCTTTTTTATTCACATTGTCACCCTTAACAACTGAGGCACAGCTCAACTTCTGCCTTTTTGCTGGTTAACTGGAGATGAGAATTTCAGGGACTTCCTTCTCTAGACTGGCTTTGAACTGTGGCCCTCAGATTTCAGCCTCCCGAGTAGCATGAGCCACAGGCTCCTGGCAGGAAACTTTCTCTGGACACCTTAACAAATCTCACAGTGTAAGTAGCTCTTGGCAGCCTTGAACAAGAGCTAAGGGATAGTGCCCAGGCCCTAAAGCAAGCCCCAGGACAATAAACAAATGAACAAATAAAAACTTAACAAGTAAGTGAGTGGAGGAAATTACAAAGCAATAACTATCCTCAAAACAGGCACAGGCTCAAATTCATAGGTCTCTGACTCACAACTTTCCCATTAAGAAATGGAAAACAGCAAATTTTCCTAATTCCTTTCGGAAGGGAAGGAAGGGAAGGAAGGGAAGGAAGGGAAGGAAGGGAAGGAAGGGAAGGAAGGGAAGGAAGGGAAGGAAGGGAGGGAAGGAAGGGAAGGAAGGGAAGGAAGGGAGGGAAGGAAGGGAAGGAAGGGAAGGGAGGTCTTTTCAGCTTTGACATGAACAGGATTACCTCCAGTTCCAGTCTTGATCTTGTGTCTACCTATAGTTCTAGCAGCTCTAAATGCTTTCAGGTAGTTTCTACTCAATTTCGTGAGTTCCTTATTAGGATAATAATCCTTTGGGGGCTGCCATTTGTTACTAGCATTTGAGTTGTTTGTTTTGTTGTTTTTTTTTTTTTTTTTGCCAGTCCTGGGGCTTGAACTCAGGGACTGAGCACTATCCCTGGCTTCTTCTTGCTCAAGGCTAGCACTCTGCCACTTAAGCCACAGCGCCACTTCCGGCTTTTTCTATATATGTGGTGCTGAGGAATCAAACCCAGGGCTTCATGTATACGAGACGAGCACGTTAACACTAGGCCATATTCCCAGCTCCCGTTACTAGCATTTGAAACAAGAGTCATTTTAAAATATTTCTGAAATCAAATGTGGTACTTTTTTTTAAGTTTTGCCAGTCCTGGGGCTTGAACACAGGGCCTGCGCACTGTCCCTGAGCTTTTTTTGCTCAAGGCTACCCACTCTACTGCTTGAGCCACAATACCACTTCCAGCTTTTTCTATTTACTGAGAAATCGAACTCAGGGCTTCATACATGTCAAATGTGGTATCATTTTGCAATTCCTTCATACTTAGGAAGTCTTTCTTCACTCCAAAATCAGAAAAACATTCATCATTATTTCAGCCTGATGTTTCTAGTAAAAAAAAAAAAAAGTGGGGCTGGGGATATGGCCTAGTGGCGAGAGAGCTTCCCTCGTATACATGAGGCCCTAGGTTCGATTCCCCAGCACCACATATACAGAAAACGGCCAGAAGTGGCGCTGTGGCTCAAGTGGCAGAGTGCTAGCCTTGAGCAAAAAGGAAGCCAGGGACAGTGCTCAGGCCCTGAGTCCAAGGCCCAGGACTGGCCAAAAAAAAAAAAAAAAAAAAAAAAAGTAAAATGTATAACCCTTAATTCTTTTAAGAGCATTGTTTTATCTTGAGGATGGGTATGGTCAGTAGGGAGAGGGCTAAAGAAGAAGGTAAATGAGAGTGAATATGATTAAAGTAATTATCAACATATACAAAAATAGAACAATGAAACCAGGTGACATTTTAAGAAATAGAGGGGGTGTAAGGGAAAGTAATAGCAGGAGGCAAGTTTGATGGTCAGTAAACATCTTATGGCCTCATCAAGATACACAGTATAGGTCAGTGCATCAAGGTACATTATATGCATATATGGAAGTGTCACAAACACTTCCCCCACCCCAAGCAACTAACAGACTATAATCAAAGTTTAAGTTCTTTCTAAAGGTTTTTTAAAGTTTTTTTTTTCTTCTCAGAAAAAAAAAAATAGAGGGGCTGGGGATATAGCCTAGTGGCAAGAGCGCTTGCCTTGTATACATGAAGCCCTGGGTTCGATTCCCCAGCACCACATATACAGAAAATGGCCAGACCTAGTGGCAAGAGTGCTTGCCTCGTATACATGAGGCCCTGGGTTCGATTCCCCAGCACCACATATACAGAAAACGGCCAGAAGTGGCACTGTGGCTCAAGTGGCAGAGTGCTAGCCTTGAGCAAAAAAAAAAAGAAGCCAGGGACAGTGCTCAGGCCCTGAGTCCATGCCCCAGGACTGGCCAAAAAAAAGAAAATGGCCAGAAGTGGCGCTGTGACTCAAGTGGCAGAGTGCTAGCCTTGAGCAAAAAGAGGCCAGGGACAGTGCTCAGGCCCTGAGTCCAAGGCCCAGGACTGGCAAAAAAAAAAAGATGAATACAATTGTATTCACTTTACTTATAAGATAAATAAATGTCTGATATTGAAGGACTGTCTAAATAAATTATACTAGCAGGATATTTTAAAATAAAAATACTCTAAAGCCATTTTCTTTTGCCAGTTCTGGGACTTGAACTTAGGGCCTGGGCACTGTCCCTGAGCTTCTTTTGCTCATGGCTTGAGAAGTAGATAACTACTCACCTAGCAGATGCAAGGCCCTGAGTTCAAGCTCCAGCATGACAAAAAAAAAAAAATCATAAACATAAGCCCAACAAATAAAAGCCTTAAGAAGTAAGACAACTGTATCCAATGCTTATGTTTTAACTAACTTCAAAAATACATACTTTTTTTTAAGAGAACAGGTGCCGGTGGCTCACGCCTGTTATCCTAGTTACTCTGAAGGCTGAAATCTGAGGATCACAGTTCAAAGCCAGCCCAGGCAGAAAAGTTCATGAGACTCTTCTCCAATTAACCACCAAAAAATTTGAAGCAGCACTGTGGCTCAAGTGTTAGTGCTAGCCTTAAGTTGAAGGGCTCAGAGACAGTGCCCAGGCTGAGAATGCAAGCCCCCCAACTGACAAAAACAAAACAACAACAAAAAACAAACAAACCAATGCATTTTTCCTTCACTTGACACATTTAATTCCCTCACGGAAATAGGATAATCGATCCTAGAAAAAGAAATGAGTGGGCAGCAGTGAGAGGAGGGTGGTAACAACAAGAAGGTTTCACCTACCCTAATTAAGATGTAAGTAGAAATATTCTCGTTTATATTTCTGGCAAAATGACAACATTTGAAAGATATAGTCCAGTGGCAATTATCAGGGTACTCAATCACACTCATTAACAAATGATTCTGGTTTTCCTTCAATAAACTGTGCCTGCCTTTCCATGTGACTAAGCTCTGCCAACCTTGTGCTAGGGAGAAAAACACTATTTTAAGTGTGCCAACCCCCAAAACAAATCCTTTCCCAAAATGTCCTAGAGCAATCACAATTGGGTAATAAATAGATTAGGGTGACTCAATCAGAATGATGAAGCTGGTAGAAGGAAGGAGACCTAGAAATGGTTCTGCCCAAGTCCTAGGCAGGCTGCTCCTCCTGGCCATACCACATCTGACCCAGCATCCTGCCAAAGGATGGCCCCTGTGCCCAGCACAGGTAGCTGAAGGAATAAACAGCAAGAACTTAGCCCTACTGCTTCTGCAGTCAGTGGAGGGCATCCAGCAGGAGGAGGCTCACATCCCATTGAAGGTAGCTCCAGAAATACAACCTATACCCATTGCCTCCCTTCACTGTCAGGAGGGAAATGGTCAGATGCACAGAGGGTCCTTAGCTCCCCTCTGTATCAAGCCAGCTACCTCAAAGCAGCAAACACTGTTTCCCTTCACAACTTCAAGGAAGGAAACCACTAAAAAGCCTGGTGGTGGAAGCAGATCACACCTGTAATCCTGTCTACTCAGGAGGCTGAGAACTGAGTACTAAGGTTTAAAGCCAGCATGGGCAGGAAAGTCTAAGAGGCTCTCATCTCCAATAAACTACTCAAATAAAGCTGGAGTAGAGATGTGGTGTAGGTGGTAGAGTGCTAGCCTTGAGCAAAAGCTCAGGGAGAGTGTGTAGGCCCTGAGTTCATTCAAGCCCTAGTACCAATACACACTCACCACACACACACACACACACACACACACACACACACACACAGAGAGACTATATATAAGAACAAAGAAACCTAGTTAGCACAACTGATTCCAAAGTTCCTTTTAAAAGTAAGTCCTATTGGGCACTGGTGATTTATGCTTGCAATGAGGCTGAGTTCTAACGATCAAGGTTCAAAGCCAACCAGGGCAGGAAAGTCTCTGCGAGACTCTTACCTCCAATTAACTGCCAGAAAACAGGAAGTGGAGCTGTGTTTCAAAGTGGTAGAGCACTAGCCTTGAGCAGACAGCACCCGGGGCCCCAGTTCAAGCCCCATGACATACTACATATTTATATACATACATACCTGAAGGGTAACATCAAACAGTTAAAAGCTATTATTACCTAAACATGATGCAAAAGTCTCATGTTTTACTTTGTTATTCTACTTAGCAAAACTAAGGATTGTAAGAAAGTTCTAACAACCCAGGGAACAGTCTTTATATGTGCCCAGGAAATAAACCATCCCAGTTAGCCAAAGGTAATAGTAAAATGGAAAGCCTGTGAATGGCACTGAACATGCATTTGCTGCTGGGAATAAGAGCATCCGCTCTCTACCACCTCATTAAAAGTTCATGTTTATTGGGATAAAAATATTCAAATTAAAGTTTTATTCTCTAGCCAGGCACTGGTGGCTCACACCTTTAATCCTAGCTACTCAGGAGACTGAGATCTGAGGACCATGGTTCAAAGCCAAGTCTAGGCAGGCAAATCTGTGTCTTCTTTTTTTTTTTTTTGCCAGTCCTCGTTCTTGAACTCAAGCCTGGGCACTGTCCCTGAACTTCTTTTGCTTAAAGCTAGCACTCTACCACTTGAGCCACTGTGCCTCTTCTGGCTTTTTCTGTTTATGTGGTACTAAGAATTGAACTCAGGGCTTCATGCATGCTAGGCAAGCACTCTACCACTAGGCCATATTCCCAGCACCTCCATGAGACTCTTATCTCCAATTATCTGCCAAAAAGCAAAGTGGAGCTGTGACTCAAATGGTAGAACACTAGCCTTGAGCAAAAAAGTTCAGGGACAGCACCCAAGCACTATATTCAAGTCCCAGTACTGGCACCCCCCCAAAAAAAAAAAACCTATTTTTGTCATCTTTAAGAAAAATGTTTCTAGGGCTGGGGATATGGCCTAGTGGCGAGAGAGCTTGCCTCGTATACATGAGGCCCTGGGTTCGATTCCCCAGCACCACATATACAGAAAACGGCCAGAAGTGGCGCTGTGGCTCAAGTGGCAGAGTGCTAGCCTTGAGCAAAAAGGAAGCCAGGGACAGTGCTCAGGCCCTGAGTCCAAGGCCCAGGACTGGCCAAAAAAAAAAAAAAAAAAAAAAGAAGAAGAAAAATGTTTCCTTTGTGGTTTTAAAAGTTCAAAAATCAAGTTTTCTGGGCTGGGGATATAGCCTAGTGGCAAGAGTGCCTGCCTCGGATACATGAGGCCCTAGGTTCGATTCCCCAGCACCACATATACAGAAAACGGCCAGAAGCGGCGCTGTGGCTCAAGTGGCAGAGTGCTAGCCTTGAGCGGGAAGAAGCCAGGGACAGTGCTCAGGCCCTGAGTCCAAGGCCCAGGACTGGCCAAAAAAAAAAAAAAAAAATCCAGTTTTCTAATTTGAAAATTAAATCCAAGAAAAATTATTTTCTTTTTTTTTTTTTTTTTTGCCAGTCCTGGGGCTTGGACTCAGGGCCTGAGCACTGTCCCTGGCTTCTTTTTGCTCAAGGCTAGCACTCTGCCACTTGAGCCACAGCGCCACTTCTGGCCGTTTTCTGTATATGTGGTGCTGGGGAATTGAACCCAGGGCCTCATGTAGACGAGACAAGCACTCTTGCCACTAGGCCATACCTCCAGCCCAAGAAAAATGATTTTCAAATACAACTATGGGGGCTGAGAATATAGCTTAGCAGTAGAGTGTTTGCCTTGCATGCATGAAGACCTGGGTTCGATTCCTCAGTACCACATAAACAGAAAAAGCCAGAAGTGGCACTGTGGCTCAAGTGGTAGAGTGCTAGACTTGAGCAAAAAGAAGCCAGGGCCAGTGCTCAGGTCCTGAGTCCAAGCCCCAGGACTGGCAAAACAAAACAAAACAAATACAACTTTGGACTGGAGGCCTTGGTCAAGTGATAGTGTCTTCCCTGAGGAAGTACACAAAACTTATTTCTTCAATATGTCACACAAAATAAAATTTCAAAAACAAAAATGGCAAACTATAATTCTTACTAAAGTACTAATAACCTTGATAGAAAAACAAGTGTTCACAATAGCAAGTTGTAAAAACAGCCCACATGCCCTATAATAGATGAGTGGATCCAAAAAAATGTGGTGCCTATACACCATGGAATTTTATAGCCATTAGAAAAAATAAGATTATGTCATTTGCAAGGAAATAGATGAACCTAGAACAAATCATGTTAAATGAGGTAGGCCAAGCGCAGAGACACAAACAGTGCATGCTTTCTCTTCTATGCAGAAGCTAGGTCTAAAATACCAGGACCTAACAAACTATACACAGGTCTCTAGGCGCTCTCACACAATGAGATCAAAGGAAGATACTCTTGGGCTGGGGATATAGCCTAGTGGCAAGAGTGCCTGCCTCGGATACACGAGGCCCTAGGTTCGATTCCCCAGCACCACATAAACAGAAAACGGCCAGAAGCGGCGCTGTGGCTCAGGTGGCGGAGTGCTAGCCTTGAGCGGGAAGAAGCCAGGGACAGTGCTCAGGCCCTGAGTCCAAGGCCCAGGACTGGCCAAAAAAAAAAAAAAAAAAAAAAAAAACAAAGGAAGATACTCTTAGGAGAGGAACAGAAAGACACAGTATCTTTTTTTTTTTTTTTTTTTTTTTTTTTGCCCGTCCTGGTGCTTGGACTCAGGGCCTGAGCACTGTCCCTGGCTTCTTTTTTTTTTTTTTTTAGCTCAAGGCTAGCACTCTGCCACTTGAGCCACAGCGCCACTTCTGGTCATTTCCTGTATATGTGGTGCTGGGGAATTGAACCCAGGGCTTCATGTATATGAGGCAAGCACTCCTGCCACTAGGCCATATTCCCAAGCCCGAAAGACACAATATCTATGTGCAATCTGATCATACAAAATAATATTTATCAAAATGAACTCTAGGAAGTGAAAACAAGAGTTTTTTATTATTTCTGTTTTGTGTGTCTGGAAGTGTAAGAGAAGGCACAGAAATGGAGGGACAAAGGGTAAGTAAATGTAGCAATGGTACTCACTGGACACTATGTTGTATATGAACTATACAACTTATGGGTGGGGATGGGAGGGAAAAACTGGGAGAAAGTGAAGGAAGCATTGTTCAAAAAGAAATATATGCTTTACCTGACTTATGTGGCTGTAACCCCTGTGTATATCATCCTTATAACAATAACAGATTTAAAAAGTAAATTAGAATCTTCATTGTCCCAAAAGAAATGTACTCTTTACCTTATGTAACTGTAGCCCCTCTGTACATCACCTTTATAATAACAATAAAAAAATTGTTAAAGAAAAAATGAGTATTATAAATCACCACAGGAAAAAAAGAAAAATGCGGGTAAAAAACTTGGGGAAAAATACACTGAACAACAAGATGAAGACAAAATGATGATTAAAAATTATTCATGCTTGCTAGTTATCAAAGAAAAGCAAAATGGGGCTGGGGATATGGCCTAGTGGCGAGAGAGCTTGCCTCGTATACATGAGGCCATGGGTTCAATTCCCCAGCACCACATATACAGAAAACGGCCAGAAGTGGCGCTGTGGCTCAAGTGGCAGAGTGCTAGCCTTGAGCAAAAAGGAAGCCAGGGACAGTGCTCAGGCCCTGAATCCAAGGCCCAGGACTGGCTAAAAAAAAAAAAAAAGCAAAGCAAAATGAACATGGTGATTCCATTCGTTACCCAAATAGGAAAAAAATAAAAAGAAAGAAGGAAGGAAGAAAGGAAGAAGGGAGTTTAAATATAGCACTTATGTCTACTACATTAACCTGGGTACAAGAGGTATCAGTTGGTATGTTATGCATACATAAGAACTCGAAAATTTCAAATTATACCCCTTTCAAAAGCTTAAAGAAATAACTCAAAAAACACACATGGGGGGGGGGATATGGCCTAGTGGCAAGAGTGCTTGCCTCGTATACATGAGGCCCTGGGTTCAATTCCTCAGCACCACATATACACATATACACAGTGGCGCTGTGGCTCAAATGGCAGAGTGCTAGCCTTGAGCAAAAAGAAGCCAGGGACAGTGCTCAGACCCTGAGTCCAAGCCCCAGAACTGGCCAAACACACACACACACACACACACACACACACACACACACACACCAACCAGCTGGGAATAAGGCCCAGTGGTAAAGTGCTTGCCTCATACACATGAATCCCTGGGTTCGATTCCTTAGCACCACCTATATAGAAAAGGCCGGAAGTGGCACTGTGGCTCAAGTGGTAGAGTGCTAGCTGTGAGCAAAAAGAAGCCAGGGACAATGCTCAGGCCCTGAGTTCAAGCCCCAGGACTGGCAAAAAACAAAACAGAACAAAAAACACACATAGATTTCTGTACACAACTAATCAGCAGTGCATTATGTTCATCACACCCAAACTATAAAGGCTCAAGTTAAAGATCTAACAATGTAAGAATGTCCAGCAAAAAAGGATGTGCTCAGCACAAATGAGCTGTTAAATACTAAGTTTAAGGAAATAGTTAACAACTTAGTTGCATTTCTAAGACTCACTGCTGTTTAAAAGAGGTTAGATAAGTACAAAAGCTTGTGTGTGATCTCTATTTGGAAACAAACCACTAAGTATACAAATATGTACAAATATATTCATACACATATACAGGAATTTTGCTTTCAAACATAACCAGAAAAAGAGCACCAGGTAAATAAAATAAGACTACTTTATTTCACCACAATTCTAGTTTGTTGTTGCTTTTTGGTGCCAATACTAGGGCTTGAATTCAGGGCCTTGAGCTCTTGCTTGGTTTTTTCCCCTCAAGATTGGCACTCTACCACTTGGGCCACACCCTTACTTCTCAGTATACTGCTGGTCAGTTAAGAGTTTTTCAGACTTACCTGCCCAGGCCAAATTAAAACTGATCCTCAAATCTATGCCTCCTGAGTTGCTAGGATTACAGGTGTGAGCCACTGGTGCCCAGCAATCCAAATATTTCTTGGTATCTACAAGACAGGATACTAGTCCTTGTTTCAGAAACTTTCCCAGTAATTCTTGTCATATTCCCATCAACCACCTCAAGTATTCCAACAGTAATTCTAACCCATAGCTTCAGTGTTTTCTAAATGACAAATACTAAAAATAGACATGAGTTTCCTGCATATTTTTCTCAATCTATTTCCGATTTAAAAGAAAAAAAAAAAACACAAAACTTCCTGAGAAATAACCCTCATCAGGGACTCAGCACTATCTCCACTCAAAATGTAGTCCAGGGACACAATCTACAGACACATTGGAAAGTCAACTTTAAAACCATTTCATTTCTCAGAAGAGCAACATCAGGGATCAAATCACATTAAATTAAGACATACTGCGCAAACAGGGAGAATGATTCCGTCACCCAAGAGATACCGGAAGATCTATAGTTAGTAATGTGCGCATTTCCATCAGTTCATATCTGCTCACAACTATGCAAAGGCTTTTAATCTTTTTAAGTCTTTGTAATATCTACTTTTTTTCAGTTCATTTTGGATAATAGTGTTCAACCCTGACTACACAAAAATTTCCTGGAAGATTTAAAACTCCAATACTCAAGCTGAATGAACTCTTGATGAGTTGTACTGCCGTATCATGAAAATTTTCAGTTACAAGGATTAAATGCCAGACATCAGTAGCTCATGCCTATAATCCTAGCTGCTCAGGAGACTGAGATCTGAGGATCAAGGTTTGAAGCAAGCCCAGAAGGAAAGTCTGTGAGACTCTTACGTCTAATTAACCACCAAAAAGCTGGGAGTGGAGTTGTGTTTCAAGTGGTAAGCAAAAAAGCTAAGGGGCAGCTAAGGGGCCCTGAGTTCAAGCCCTAGGACCAGTACCACCAAAAAAAAAAAAAAAAAAGAGGAATTTAATTTTTTATCAAAATGTAAATCCTTGGTACTTCAAACCACAGCAGCAGGTAAGTGAAATGACAACCCACAGCAAGGCAAAAAAACAAAACACTGTCAAGTAACATATCACACAAGGCGTTCATATGAAGAACAAAAGAACTAAGCACTGAATTGTAATAGGAATGAACAAAAGAAAACAGACATTGTTCCAAAGACATCATCCAAATGGCCAATAAGCACATGAAAAGGAGCTCCTGTGGTCCTTTGGGAAATGCAACTCCAAACCCTGGCACTCCCTGCAGGACAACCACAAACAGGAAGACAAGAACAAAATGGAGGGGATATGGAGAAAGACTTCCATTGCCAGTGCAACCCCCTCTGGAAAGCAGTATGAAGTATGGAATCACCATACAAGCCACTAATTCCACTACAAGGTATTTACCAAGGAACATTTAAAAACACCACCATCTACACATGCGCATTATTTATAATGGCCAAAATGTGAAAATACCCCAAATGTCTAGTAATTCAAGAATGAATACACACAAATGTGGTTGAATCTGAATAGCAGTAAGTAATAAAGAAGTGCTGACATATGCTGATAACCCTGCAGGTGGCACACCCTGAATCCTAGCACTCTAGAAGCTAAGGCCAGAGGATCCAGAGTTCCAGGCCACCTGGCCACATCGTGAGATCCTGTTTCAAAAAAACAAAAGATGATGAGCAGAATTAAGGGAGAGAAGAACAGTGGGAGGGAAGGGAAAAGAACAGTCAATCACAAAAGACCAATTCCTTTATGGACAAGATGCAAGCCAGAAGCACCCTGCCCACCAGTCATAAAGACCAGAAGCAAGGACATCAAGTATCCAGCATATAGTCTACACCCAGCACCCTATCATGTAGGCTCAGTCTTACCTTTCTAGGGGTCCCAATATTGCTTGCCAAGGTTCCTACAGAGAGGCACATGTTATTAATCCCATTCACATTCAACTTAGGTGATGAGGGGCCTCAACTCTGTAAGATTTATAGACATAGCAAAGAGGACCCAGTTACATGGGTCACCAAGATTCACCAGGTACTCATGAGACGCCTAAAGGCAGGGAAGTCTGACTATCAGCTGTTTGGACAAAAACCTGTGAAGAGAATCAATGAGTAAAAGAGACCTAGAGAAAGCCAGTCTCTTTCATGGGATGAATTTCCTTGTAGGTAGGACCTTAGACCTAGACTGAGATAGAAGAGACAATTAAGACAAAGGACAAGAAGCTACTTTGGAGAAGACTTATCCGAAATGAAACAACAAACATCATTGATTTGTTCAGAATTGGCAATCCATTGGGAAGGACTGTGTAGATTAGAAGTTGCCAGGAGTGGAAGTGCGGTTCAAGTGGTAAGAGCAGCAGCCTTGAGTGAAAAAGCCAAATGAGAACATAAGGCCAGTGTTGGCAGGGAAGAAAAAGAAAAAAACAAAACAAAAAAACAGATAAAGGTTTCCTGGGGCTACTTCTGCTAAATGACTGCTAACTGACACAAAGGTTTCTTTTTAGAATAGTAAAATTGGCTGAAATTAGGTACTAGTGGTTATAAAATCCAGTGAATATAATAAAAGCAACTCAAGTGTATCTTTTAAAAGGGTAAATTTTATGGTGTGTATATTCTCTCTACAGAGCTTTATAGTGTCATCCTGAAATGTCAGGAGCCCCTCCCTGCCTTTGCATGGGCTACAGAGCATGAATAAATAACCTTTCTAACTCAATGGCCTGACTCCAGGCCCTGTATTTATTTATAACCAGATCACAAAATCAATTTAGGTTATCAGAATCAGGAAGTACGCTTTTGTGAAATAGGAAAAGAAAAATTCAGAATACAGAATACACACCACACACACACACACACATACACACGCACGCACACACGCACAGAGAGAAAGAGAGAGAGATACATCAAGATATGTATATCTCTGGATGAAAAAGTGGGTCAGTCAAAACAAAGTCTGGAAAATCTATTTTAGGAGTTGATGGACACCTCAAGAAATAAAACAGTAAGTGTGATATCTCAGAGCCAAAAACAGAAATTGAAAAGAAGTAGAAGGTATTCTGGCCCATCACCCTAAGTAAACACCAAAATAAACCCCAGAAAAAGTGAGCTTGACCTTGCATCTGTTCTGATGGGTCACATGTAGTAATAAAAGATTCCATACCCAGTGTATCTCCTAGGCTTCAGCCAAGGGCTCAGCCAAGCTTCCTGTTAGTGGCTTTTGTGGGGGAGGCTGCACCAATTCTCAGAGGAAGCTCAGGAGCAATGAGAACAAACAACCAATACACCCAGCAACCACTGGACAGCTGTGGGGGAATGCAGGCCCCAGGATGGGTAGCCTGGAAAGCCTGGTGTCAAGAGGTTGAAAATCAGAGGACTGGGAATATGGCCTAGTGGCAAGAGTACTTGCCTTGTATACATGAAGCCCTGGGTTCAATTCCTTAGCACCACATATATAAAAAAGGCCAAAAGTGGCACTGTGGCTCAAGTGGCATAGTGCTAGCCTTGAGTAAAAAGAACCCAGGTACAGTGCTCAGGCCCTGAGTCCAAGTCCCAGGACTGGCCAAAATAAAAAAAGAAGGTTGGAAATCAGAGAAAACCTCACCAGGAGCCAGGTGGGCTAGCCTAGGAGACAAGGCTAGCATCAAAGAATAAAGGAAGAGAAACCAGAGCCCACAAGGCTTCCAAGGACAGAAATATTCTCAAAGAAGCTGACACAGAAGAGGCAAACAGCTACACAATCCAGCAGCATGAGCCAAAAAAGAGAAGCCCCTGGATATCCTGAACATAGATAGATCTCACCTATCTCCTCCCTGTGACAAATCTGCAGTCATGCTAAAATCATAGGGAAACAGAAGTAGTGCAGTTAACAGGAACAGATTCTACCAAGGGTTCCAACAAAGTGATAGTTTGTTCATTCCAAAGAAGTGTTCCATTTGCTCATTTAAAAACAAACAAGCGGGGGGGGGGGGGGGGCTGGGAATATGGCCTGGTAGAATGCTCGCCTCATATACAAGAAGCCTTGGGTTCAATTCCTCAGCACCATATATATAGAAAAAGCCAGAAGTGGTGCTATGGTGCAAGTGGTAGAGTGATAGCCTTGAGCAAAAGGAAGCCAGGGACAGTGCTCAGACACTGAGTTCAAGGCCCAGGACTGACAAAAATAAATAAATAAAATGAATGAATGTAAACAGACCAATCCATACCATTCCTCAGCATCTACCCAAAACATCACAAGCCAGGATATCATAAAGACACTTGTACTTTCCATGTTGCTGCACTCTTTGCAATAGCCAACTTATGGAAACACCCAGATGCCCTACAATAGATGAGTGGATCCCCCCAAAATGGTGCCCATACACAATGAAATTTTACACAGACATTAGAAAGAGTATTTTATCACTTGCAGGGAAATGGATGGGCCTAGAACAAATCATGTGAAGTAAGATAAGCCAATCTCAGAGACACAAACAGTCCATGTTTTCTCTTATATGCAGAAGCTAGAACTAAAATACACTGGGACATGATAAATTATACAGGACGCTAGGCATTCACACATAGTGAGACTAAAAGAGAATATTCACAGGATAGAAATAAAAAGGTACAACGCCTATGTGGATCTGGTCATGTAAAATACTACTTATCAAAATGAACTCCAGGAAATGAAAACAGGAGGGGTTTTTATATGTGTGTGGCTGTTTGTTTTCTTTTTTGTTTTTGTCTTATTTGTTAATCTGCCTTTAGGAGGGAAAAAGGGAGGCACAGAAATAGAGGGACAAAGAGTAAACAAATCCAGCAGTGGTATCCACTAAACACTATGATTTAAAAGGAATTACGCTACTTGTGAGTGGGTATAAGAGGGAAAAACTGGGAGAGAGCAAAGGAAGGGGTGATACTATCCAAAAAGAAATACATTCTGGGAAATGAGAATATGGCCTAGTAGTAGAGTCATTGCCTCCCATACATGAAGCCCTGGGTTCGATTCCTCTGTACCAACATATAGAAAAAGCCAGAAGTGGCGCTGTGGCTCAACAGGTAGAGTGCTAGCCTTGAGCAAAAAGAAGCCAGAGCCAGTGCTTAGGCCCTGAGTCCAAGCCCCAGGACTAGCAAAAAAAAACATGTACCCTTTACCTGACTTATATAACTGTAACCCCTCTGTACATCACCTTTATATAATAATAATGTTTAAATGAAATTAAAGTAAGAAATAAAGACAATGTCTAGGGCTGGGATTACAGCTCAAGGTTAGATGCTTTGATGCCTTGGGTTGGGCATTTAAGCACAGAAAAATTTAAAAATCTACAATATTTCCTTCCAATAAAATCAGGACCAACCACTATGGATCCCATTTTAATCCATTCTACAAGGACTTGACAATGCACAGAGAAAGAGAAGGAGGAAAGCTTCAAGCTGCTCACTCAGATGAAACCTAAGAGAATCAACAGAAAAATAAGTCAGGTTGTACTGCAGACCATTTCATCTTTTTTTTTTTTTTTTAAACAAATACACAGAAGGACTTCATTCCCAAGGCTTCTTGCTTCTAAGAGTGAACAGACGGTGGGAGAAAACACTATTTTCTAAACTTGGGCTGTTAAAAAAAAAAATCTTTCATGCACAAAATTCCATGGCAAATTTAGAGGCCACATTTCTCCCCCCAACATTGGGATCAAACCAGAGCCTTGCACACGTGAGGTACGTGTTCCTCCACTCAGCTACAAGCCCAGCCCAAAGCTCCATCTGTGTGTGTGTGTGTGTATGTGTGTGCACAAGGGTGCGTGCACGCCCATCCTGGGGATTGAGCTCAGAGCCTGATATTGTCCCTAAACTTTTGCATTCATGACTAATGTTCTACCACTTGAGCCACAGCTCCATTCCCAGCTTTTTTGGTGGTTAACCTGAGATAAGAGTCTCAAGGATTTTCTTGGTTAGGCTGGCTATGACCTGATATCCTCAGATCTCAGCCTACTGAGTAACTAAGATTACAGGTATGAACCAATGGCCTAGGCAACATCTTGAAGTCACAAAACAATGGAAGAAGCCAGACAGCTGGCATAAACTTGAGCACAACTATAGTCCCAGAACTCTGGAGGCTAAAGCAGAAGGATCACATGTAACACAGTAAGACATAGTCCTGTGAAACAGAACTTAGAAAAGTCTGAAAGCTCAGGATACTGGTGGCTCGTGTCTATATCCCTAGCTGCTCAAGAGGCTGAGAGCTGAGGATCATGGTTTGAAGCAAGACCAGGCAAGAAAGTCCATGAGACTCATCTCCAATTAAACACACACACACACACACACACACAAAAAAAAAAATAAAAAAATAAAAACAGAAGCAGAACTATGGCTCAAGTGGTAGAAAGCTACTCAAGCAAAAAAGCTCAGGTACAATGACTGGCATTAAAAAAAAAAAAAAAAGGCAAAAAGTGCTTAAGCCTTGCAGGTTATACGGTCTCCTGAATATGTATGGCTATGTTACAAAAACACAGATCAAATCAGTAACCTTATCACTCAGCAACTTACTAGAAGTGGGAATTTCTGGGTCCTACCTGACCTTTCTGAATGAGAAACTAAATTATAAGACCCACCAAGTCAGACAAGTAATCAAGCCCCAGGCAGGTGATCTGCCTTTGGGGATAAGGAAGGCTTTTAGCCAGAGGTGCAGAGGAGACAAGGAAGCCAAGCCAGACTTGTGGCTGCAATCATAGCTTAAGAATTATAGGAAACATTCCCTGTGCGTTCAAATCCAAAGCAGAGTGAAGACAGTCCCAGAGCCATGAAATCAAGGCCTACAATGAAATGGTGATCCACAAAAAGCTTATTCAAACTTAATTACGCGAATGTAGCTGGTGGGAAGTTTTATTTACTTGAGCAAAAACACGCCTGCCAGTATTGTGAAGCTGGGTGTAGAAGAGTCATGGAAGAATCCTCCAGAGAAATAAGTGAGTTACTAATGAAAGGAGTACCAGCTGGGGTGCACAAAGGAAAACACCCTAGCCACAAATGAACTCCGGAGCGAAGGAAGCAAGAAGAGTCCTGTTGCACCTCTTGCCAGTGTATCTTCTTCTACCCCGCTTTGGAGTTTCCTAAAAATGCACATTTGAACAAGCCACCTCTTCTGGGAATCTGCTGGACTGCCCACCGGAATGCAGTGGCATGGGCCCTTTCGGCCTCACCATGTCACATTCTGAGCTTCTCTCCCACTGTCCCAATCCAGTTATAACCCCCACAGGACTTCCCACCTTCACCCTTTGCTGATATTCATACATGTTGCTCCCATCTTTCCAGCCCAACCTTACCTTTTTTTTTTGGTCAGTGGTGGGGCTTGAGCTCTGGCCTGGGTGCTGTCCCTGAGCTCTTCAGCTCAAGGCTAGCACTCTACCACTTGAACCACAGCACCACTTCCAGTTTTTGAGTAATTAGAGATCAGAGTCTCACAGGGACTTTTCTACCTGGACTAGCTTTGAGTCTTGATCCTTAGATCTCAGCCTCCTGAGAAGCTAGGATTACAGGCAAGAGCCACAAGTACCTGGCCCAACCTTATCTTTTATCCCAAGTTGGTGGAGAGCTTCCTGGAACACAGAAGCATGGTATGATTAGAGTCTAACTTTGAGGTTGGCAATGACTAGCCTAGTGAGTCCTTACTCTATCTACTGCTCACTGACACAAAAGACCTTGGAAGGAGCCCCAAACCTCCAGTCTTTAGCATTCTAGCTGTAAAATGGGGAGAGTTAATTAATACCCATCCCACTGGGGGTTACTATGATTCAACTAAGTGCTGGGTAAATCACCAGGCACCAACAGCCACTGGCTTTTCTGCTCTTCTATTTCAACAGGAACTCAGAAACCCAGATACGACCTGGAAATGGTCCACCACCAATAAGGTCCAAAGGAATGTTAGGAGCAGAATTCAAGATCCAGTTATGATTGGAGCTCCAGTTCCTTGGATAAGATGCAGACTAGAAACACCCTGCCTGCCACATATAATCTATACCCAGCACCAGCACCATTTCATTGACCCTATCATATGAGCTCACTGTCTTACCTTTCTACCAGCCCCAGTATTGTTTGCCATGGTTCCCATAAGGAGGTGCATCTTATTAATCCAATTCCCATTCAACTTAGGTGATGGAGGACACACACACACACACACACACACACACACACACACACACACAGAGGAAGCCAGATAGAACAGTGACCTTTACCAGTACTTATGAAATGCCAAAGGCAATGGACACTAAGTCTGGCTATCAGATGCTTTGGACAAAACCTATGGAGAGAACTTGTGAGTGGAGAGGCAGCTTTCCTGACCACAGACTAGAGAGAGCCTTAGTTAGGAAATGGAGTCAATTTTCTAATAGGACCTTAGAGCTGTACCTCAAAGACTTGTTTCCTAGAAGACTTACATTTCTAGTGAGGTTAAAATAAGCATGATTTCCCACTGGAGTATATCAAGTTGTCATCACAACTTCACATACCCTGAACTTGCTCCTAGGCAGCTAATGGTCACTTGCTTCTGACTGGTCCATCAGGAAATCTCAGTCCTACCTCAGAATCCGGCCACTTCTCACATCTCTGTAGTCAATACCCTGACTGACAATGCCATCCTCAACCCTACCCTGCCTCCCATCTATCCTCATACAGCAATGGTCCAAGTTAAAAGCTACAGCAGGGCTGGAGTGTAGCTCAGTGGTGGACCACAAGCTTAGTATGTCAAAGCTCTGGATCCAATCTCCAGCACCAAGAGAAAAAAAAGGGGGGTAGGGGTGGGGGGTGAGAGACAGAGACAAAGAGTTGACCCTGAGGAAAAGCCAAGTGAATACTCAATGCATACCAGTCAGGCAGAGAGCCATCACCAGAAACCAAATAGGCCAGAACCTTGACCTTGGACTTCCAGCCTCCTAAACCAAGAGAAATTAGTTTCAGGGTTTTAGCCTCCCAATCTGTGGAATTTTGTTATGCAGCCTGCAAAGATGAATATATCTTCCCAGCCTCAGGAAGTTTCAGCTCCCAGCCAGGGCCCAACACATTCTTGGGAGGTCTTACTACCTACCTCCCCTCCATTTGGGCAACCAATCTCCCTGCAGAATCTGACCACCAATATACTCTCCTGACCCAGTAGAAACTCACAGTATTAAATGTGTAAAAGGCTGCGAGGGTAGCCTAGTACTAGCTAGCTTGCAATGGGAGAAGCAGAGGCAAGAGGATGGCTTGTTCCCAGGAGTTTGCCACCTATCTGGGCAAGGAAGCAAGGAAAACTATCAAAATAAATAAATGACTAGGTAAGGTGGTAAAGCTCTGGGGGGAAGGGAAAGGATTCTGCATTTGAGATAAGCCTGGGGCAAAGTCAGTGAGGGATATCTCAAAAAGAGAATAAAAAACTAAAGGGATTGAGGGTGTGACCCAAATAGCAAGCTAGAGACCTCAGGTTCAATACTGAGAACCAAAAGAGATGAAAATACAAAATGTAAAGTTATGCCTTCCTCACCCCCTCTAGGCCCATTCTTTCTAAGACACCCACCCTATTGCCCCAGGCTCATAGTGTGGGGGGGGGGGGGGACCTCAGATATTTGCAAACCTGCTTCCATATCCCTGGAGGGCAATTCACCTAGGCCCAGCTGTAAACAGTCCTTTGCACCCAAGGAAAAGCCACCAACTTCCCAGACCTAGAGGAGCTTTCAATAACCTCTGCCTCCTTGCTCAGACCCCATAAAGGCCTGGTCCCAAATTCACCCCCTCCACCGAGGGAAAGTCTATGCCCCTTGCTGTTCCTCAATAAACAGTCCTCACCAGTTGGTGATCTAGTCCGACCTATTCCTTTTCTGTTCTCCATTTTTCTAACAACTGATACCTACAATCCAAGTTACTCTGGAGGCTAACATCTGAGAATCATAGTTTGAAGCCAGCTCAGGCAGGAAAGTCTGGGAGACTCGGTGTGGTTTTTGTCAGTTGTGGGGCTAGAACTCAGGACCTGGGCACTGTCCTTGAGCATTTTTGCTCAAGGTTAGTGCTCCACAACCCTGAGCCAAGGGCGCACTTCTCTGGTGGTTAACTGGAAGTAAGAGTCTCACAGACTTTCCTGCCCAAGCTGGCTTTGATCCTAGATCCTCCATCTCAGCTTTCTGAGTAGCTAGTATTATTACAGGTGTGAGCCACCAGTGCCAGGAGACTCATACCTACAATTAACTAGCAAAAAGTTGCAAGAGCTGTGACTCAAGTGGTAGAGCATTAGAATACAGCAAAAAAAAACTGACAGTGCCCAGACCAGAGTTCAAGCCCCAGGACTTGCACAAAGTACATAAATAGATTAATAGATTAGATAAGATAGGTAGGCAGATAGACTGACAGACTTCAAAAGGCTCAAGAAAGTTACAGACTGAAAGTGGATCTCAATTACAGAAGGGCCACAACCCAGATTCTAGATTCTTCTCATTCCCCATGTATGCATAAAGCTAAAAAAATTACTGGGCCCATCATATGATGACATGTATGTTTCTGGTCAGCTGCCTCTAGCCCCTAGGCTTGTATTGATAATTTTGTAAGGCCCATGAACAAAGGCAGAAGTAAGGTCTCCCACCCCTAACCTAGACAAAATAACAGACTAAAGACAGCAAAGCCAAAGAGAAAATGAGAAGATTGACTCAGGGTGCATAAAGGGCTTGTTTAAACCCTGAGGCAGTAATGCACAGCTTAGCCTGAAGCAGAAAAGAAAGAATAAAAGCAAACCTAGAGTCTTAGCCTTCAGCAGAGAAAGACTGGGAGAACAGCAGGATGTAAAGATGAATTAATGGGGTTATTGGACTAGGGAACTTTTATAAGCAAGGTCAGGAAAACAGGCCAAGGGAAGGCAGTTATGAGGTTTAAATTTGAAAACCCTAAGAACTTTAAATAAAAATAAGGTTTTCAAAAGCTTCCATTAACAGGTACAAAGCACCAGTATAATTGCTAATTATTACTTCAGCACTTTTAATGAGAAAGTTCACCAAAATGATAAAGTTTCTTAACCTCCTACTGGTACCAGATATAGATTCCCCAGATGGAGCCCATGTTTGTCTTTTAAGACACCCAAGATCATGCAAAAAATTGACTTGATATTTCCAACAATCAACAAATCAGACTTTAGGCTCCAAGAGTACAAAAAAAAAAAAAAAGCCAAGGTTTTAATCAAGAATGACCTGGTTTTGGTTTTTTTTCTAATAGGGGAGGTGACCTGGGCACCAGTGGCTCACACCTGTAATCCTAGTTACTCAGGAGACTGATATCTGAGGATGGTAGTTCAAAACCCAGGCAGTAAAGTCTATGAGACTCTTATCTCCAATTTGCCACCAGAAAACGGGAAGTGGCACTGTGGCTCAAGTGGCAGAGCGCTAGCCTTGAGCTGAAGAGCTCAGGGACAGTGCCCAGGTCCAGAGTTCAAGGCCAATGACTGACACCCCCCCCCCCAAAGAAAGTGAGGGAGGGAAGAGTAAGTGGATGGATGGAAGAAGATACATGACTAGATGGGAAACATTTCTGCAGTGCTTCACAACAAGACAAGCATCGAGGTAAGAAAACTAGCAAAACCTTCTATAAAATTTTTGCCAGGTACTTTCATAAACCTTTTTTACACTGTTTTGGAGACAGGGTCTCTCTGTAGTCCAGGGCTTCCAGTAACTTCCTAATCTTCCTACCTCTACCTATGTATAGAGTAATGAGATTACAGGCATGTGCCAACACACTTGGTTTTAAGCATCTTAATAGATGTTTAATAATCTCAGCATAACAGCAATCAGAAACAACTGCCAGCTTTGAGGACATGGCTCAAGTAGCTAGAACTGCTTACTTTAGAACAAGCACAAGGTCCTATTGAGTTCAAACCTTAGGACCCTGGGGGTAGGGGGTCTTCCATGTACCATCTTGGTGCAAAAACAGCAAAAAAAAAAAATTGTTTGAGAGGAAAAAAGAAAGTTTGGGAAATGCCTATTTTATTACGAAAATCACTTGCCACCCCAAGCAAAGCAACTAAAAGAAAAAATACTAAAAATAAAGCCAATGGCTTTCAGCAAAGTAAGTCTAGAAAGCAGACACCCGGTGCTGAGGAGGTTGGTAGCCCAGGTGTCTGGCTGGACACACCCAACATCTCCTTTTAACTAGCAGGTGAGTCACAAGGGCTTACACAGCTCAGATCCATAAGAGCCCACAAGCTATTAAATTTTGGATGCGTGCAGAGCGAGCAGTAAGCTCTGCATTCATAAGTGACCCTGTGGGAGTCAACTCTAACCCAGAATTCTGAATGTGGAGGCTTGAAGGAGCCCTGGATAAATCTCCCCAGAGTCAAACACCTTCTGGGCAGCTGGCAGTCACGTGCAAAGGTGAAAAGGTAAGTGCAGAAGACTGGAACAGGTGAGGCTGGGCGCCCAACAGCACTCAAATGCAAAATCATAAAAACAGAAAGGCGACTGCCAACCCCGGATTCCAGCCTTCTTGCTTTAGCGAGGAGGAAACTGGCTAAGTGGGGTCACATGGTCAATCCATGACAGCTAACGCCAGACTGTCCCCAGACTTGGGTCCCACGTCCTCCTGGCCTTCCCTGCTTACGCATGACCCAAATGTCAGCAGGGACGGCATCTTCCGTCTCCTTTCTCCCAGCACTGCAAAAAACACTAACAACCACCGCAAAAGCCCCACCACCCCCGACCCCAGAAAGCCCGACCGGGTAACTTCCCTCCACCTGTGCTTGCCCTCATTTACCCTTTGCCGAAAGTCAATTTCCCATCAGTCATGCTTAAGATCTCCTAGTCCGTAAGCCGAGTTCCTATCGGCTACCCATCCAAGGGGGGTTACTCGGAGCCGAAGGACGGAGGAAATTCCGCGCCCTTAAAGTACTACACTCAAAACGTCCATGTCTCCACCCAGAAAGGTGCCAACCACGGAGGAGGGAGCCCAGGACTCCTGAGGGGCAGACCAGAGAGAATGGCCCAGATGTCGAAGCAGATGCTTCTAAAAATTACTTGTCGTAGCAGTCATGGGAGGGCAGGAAGCAAGCATGTAAATGGCACCCTCGTGCCCCCCCCCCCCCACACACACACCGTCACACCACCATTGCCCCTTTGCCTGGCTCTCAATTCCGGGGGGCGCAGGGATGATGCCAGCGCGCACCACCTGGAGAGAAGCGAGGGGACCGAACCCGGGACAGGCGGACGCAGCACGGGGGCGAAGGGTGGAGGCGGGGGCGGCCCGCGGGTCTCGGTTCTGGGGGAACCCCACTTGTCTCCCCGGAGCGCGCGGCGGCTCCCACGCCGGGCAGAGGTGAGCGCCCGGGGGGGGGCCCCCGACCAGGCCTGCCGGGGAAGCAAGGGACTGGAGACGATGGGCATCTCGGGCCGCAGGACAGGGGTGACCCGCGGACACAGGGCCTCGGGAGCCCCGTGGTGTGGAAGGGCGCAGGCCGCGCCGCGGGGTCGGTGACAGCGCGCGAGGGGACCGTGCCAGGCCGGCCTCGTGGGCGCGGCGGGCAACTGGCGACCCGGCCGGCAGGTGCGAGCCTCGGGCTGGACGGGAGGCGTGGGGGGACGCGGCGGGTCCGCTTCTCACCTGGCCGCAGCTCACCGGGCTCCCGTCCTGTCTCCGCGCCTCGGCGCCGCAGTGCCCGCCGTGGCCGCTGCCGCTGCCGCTGCCGCCGCCTCCGGTCCCCGCGTCAGCCGCCTGCAAAATGGCGCCGCGGAGGGGCGGGCCGGGGGCGGGGAGCCGCGGAGCTGCCCGCCCCCACGCCGGCCCGGGACCCACCTCCCTCCCCGCCCCCGACCCCCGCCCTCCCGCCCTCCCGGCCCCCAGCCGGGATCACGCCGCGGAGCATCCCCGGGGCGGGCCTCGCCCCCACCCCCCGCGGTCCCCTTCCTGTTCTTTTCATTCCCCGACCCGGTGACGGAAAGCCTGCCCCGCGTTCTCCACCCTTCGCGTCACACCTGCTCCGGGGACCCACCTGGGGCGCACGGCGCTCGCCTGGAGTCTCCCCTCCGGATCCCTCCCCCGCCTCCCGGGCTGCACGCGGCTGGACCCGGAGCCCTGCCATCGCTGCCGGCTGGTGTCCAGCAGTGGGCGGTGCGCGGGGCTCCTTGGCTTGCGTGTTTGGCACCGGTCTCACCGCTTCTCCAATGAGGCCGTGGGGTGGCTTTGGTGGCTGGAGAAGGGGGGTCTGCCTTGCTGGGTGCCCACCCGGAGGTCTGCACCTGGCATCTCAGACTGGGAATTCCCTGGAGAGAGGGTTAGGGACAACTTTGGCTGGGGGGGGGGGGGGAGTGTCGGAGTGCAGTCGGAGATTCTGCGTTTCTAAACTATACCCCCCACCCCAGGTGATGGAAGTCCAAAAGTAAGACGCTTGGGCGGCTTTGCAGACGGGCCAGGTGCAAAACCCCTTGGGCCCTCTCGGGTGCTCCCTTGCAAGCTTGCCTGCAAGGTTAGGACACTGGGCCCCACCCCCAGAGGTGCTAGAATTTGCATTCTCAACAGGTTCTGGAAGGGACTCAATGCTGATGATGTGGGAACCACTTGAGAGCCACTGCTAAAACTATCTGTGTTCATGGCTAAAATAATAGCACTTTTTTTTAGATGCCTGTCCTGGGGCTTGAACTCAGGACCTGGCGCTGTCCCTTACCCTTTTCTCTCAAGGCTAGCCATCTGCCACTTGGGCCTCAGCTCCACTTCTGACTTGTTAATGGTTATTTGACAATAGAAGTCTCATGGAGTTTCCAACCTGGGCAGGCCTCCAATCATAATCCTCAGATCTCAGCCTCCAGACCAAGTTGCTAGGATTAAAGGCATGAACCACTAGGACCAGCTAATAGCACTTTAAGCCTTTCATCTAGAAGCCACAGCTTGTTGTTCTACTAACCGAATAGTAATTTGCCACTTCCTCCAGAGCCTTAAAAGTATGGTAGACCTTGTCTGTCCTCGCATGGCATGGCTAAAAGCAGGTTATATCATTGCAATTGCCTGAGCATTTGAACTTTGGGGGACTAGCATCACACAGATCAATGGAACAGTGATTCACCAGCAACTATCACTTTGCCTCTTAATTCTTTACGGGTGAGGAATGGACGGGTAGCCCTGGACAGTATCATTAGATGGACATGAACATATTCCCAAGCCTAGAAAGAAGAAAGACAGGGAACTGGAAGTATGATTTAAGTGATAGGCTGTCAGCCTCTAGAGAAAAAGGCAAGTAAAGGTGCAAGGCTCTCAGTTTGAGCCCCAGTACTGGCATAAGAGTAAGAGAGAGGAGAGAGAGTGAGTTTGAGGCTAGTCTGACCTAAGGTCCTATCTCACAAAATATATTTTTTTAAAAAAGAAAGAATGAAAGGGCAGCAGACAATAGCTGCCATTTTGAACCCTTAATTCCTACACCCTGCATGAGAAACAGCAAGTGTTTCTCTTTTTCTTTTTTTTACTTCTCCCTACTTTAATCCTGTTGTACTAAATAAATACTAAAATAAATCCTTACTAAAAATTTCAGCTTGTGAGATAACCTGAAGTGCTTCTTATTGAAAGGATATGTCCCAGCCATCACAGGGGACCATGTGGAGATAGTCACGGACAGAAGACGAAGGTTTATAAGGAGGCTTATTAACAATATGGCAGCTGGTTTCTGCACCTTACCCAGGTAGTAGCTTCTCTGGGGCTAAAGAGGAAGTAGGTAGGTCTTAATGGTGAGTGGGAGTGGCCCATTATAGTTCTAGGGCAGGGAGTTTAGGTATGGGTTGATCTGGGGGCTAATGGGAAGAGTTGAGGACCTGAGGGGGGGAGGGGGGAATGCTAACATTCCCCCATCTGTTGTTTATTAATAACTAGGGAGGGGTACCAGGCTGGGAGTATGGGCCGAGGTTGTTTCTTCTGGAGCTAGTTCTTGCTGTGAAAGGGGGAAGTAGTAGGATCAAGAGGAATAGTTGCTTGCCCACCTAATGTCTATACCTGTCCACTTTCCATCTGGACAGGAACTTGCATTCTTGCTTTGTTATTGGCTATTTGTATATATTAGCCTCTGACTGGTTACTCCCAACCAGTCCACTACTCAGTTTCCCAAAAATAATACCCCTAAACACTCCCTTCCTGCCCCCCCCAGTCCAGTTATTCCTCTTTCCTTGTAATGAGCCACAATTGGGTTTATGCTCCAAATGGAACTTTTCTGGCTTGTGGCCAGGGTGTGTTCGCCCATGTCGTTAATGTTAACTGGCCCTGTGAACTTGTCAACCTTTTGCCTCACCTTTTCAAAAGTCTCTTTTAACAGGATAACATCACTCACCCAGGACACCACCTGGGAACTTGCCGTTCAAGGCCATCCTGTTACTACATGCAACTGGAGGCTTCATTTATACTGCCCAGCACAGATCTGGATCCTAAAGACCCCAACCCCAGTGACTCCTTGATGTGCCCAAGCTTCAGGAGGTAGCCAGAAGAACCATGACACCCATTGTCTCTGATAACTATTCTCATGGAAATGATGAGGACCTTTACCAACCAAACTGTCAAGCAAATCCTTCTCGGATGCTACCTGGCCAAATGATGAATCAAGGACCCCGAACTACTTATGAATGGATCTCAAAGACCTATGGTTTTTGCATGTGAACTGAGGAGGAAGCTGGAAACTTTCGTCTATTTTCTGATGACAAACAGGTATGTGCTTTGTACTTTTTAAATAAATTGGTGGGGGGGGAGTCCTGGGGCTTGAACTCAGGGCCTGAACACTGTCCCTGGCTTCTTTTTGATCAAGGCTAGCACTTTGCCACTTGAGCCACAGCTCCACTTCTGGCCTTTTCTATATATGTGGTACTGAGGAATTGAACCCAGGGCTTCATGTATATGAGGCAAGCACTCTTGCCACTAGGCCATATTCCCGGCCCTCTAATAACTTTTAATATTTTAAAATTACAGGCATCGAGTCCAGCATGGTGGCATGCACCTGTAATCCTAGCACTTCACTGAGGCCAAGGTTAAGACTACAAGTATAAAGCCAGCCTTGGCTACCTAATAAGACCCTTTCTCAAAAAACAAACAAAATAAAATAGTAAGTGTTGGATCACTAAATCCAGAATACACTGAGAGGCCAGATGTTTACTTTTCACTGAAGATGGAAAAATGTAAGAGATGAAGGTTTTGTGAGACATTTGAGTACTCTTAAATAATTACCTTTAGGGGCTGGGAATATGGCCTAGTGGTAGAGTGCTTGCCTTGCATACATGAATTCCTGGGTTCGATTCCTCAGCACTACATATATAGAAAAGGCCAGAAGTGGCACTGTGGCTCAAGTGGCAGAGTGCTATCCTTGAGCAAAAAGAAGCCAGGGACAATGCTTAGGCCCTGAGTCCAAGCCCCAGGACTAGAAAAAATAATAATATTCACTTTCCTATACCTATGAGAATATTTCCCAGCCAGTTAAAAAGAAAATGCTCCGTGTTCTGTTCAGCAAAGGGGTGAAATCCTCTGGATTAGGAGGATGCTCCAAAGTCAAGACCTCCTGAGACATTTAATTTATTCCTTCCACATAATAATTCTATGAATTATTTCAATACCTTTCCTGTCCTTCCATAGACATTTATAGTTGGGGAGTGGTGGTTGTTATTGTTTGGTTTTTGTTTTTTTTCCCCTATTCTAGCAAACAATAACAACAACAAAGAACAAAAAAACTTCCACTATCCTGGGCTCTGCAGTTGTCCAGCCTCTCTTCCAAGCCTCTCCTCCTGTCCCCACCTCCATCATTCCTCATGCTCTGTCCCCTGCAGCCTCCTCAGACATCATCTGTGACCTTTTATTTTTATGTGACAAGTCTATTTGCCTGTTTGTAGTCCTTTTCTTCGGTGATGGCTCTGTAACATTCCATTGACTTATTCCTCTTAAAAATTATTTGCTTAGGGCTGGGGATATGGCCTAGCGGCAAGAGTGCCTGCCTCATATACATGAGGCCCTGGGTTCAATTCTCCAGCACCACATATACAGAAAATGGCCAGAAGTGGCGCTGTGGCTCAAGTGGCAGAGTGCTAGCCTTGAGCAAAAAGAAGCCAGGGACAGTGCTCAGGCCCTGAGTCCAAGCCCAGGGACTGGCCAAAAAAAAAAAAAAAAAAATTATTTGCTTAGCCAGGCACCAGTGGCCCATGCTGGTTATCCTAGCTACTCAGAAGGCCGAGATCTGAGGATCACTGTCCAAAGCCATACTGGGAAAGGTAGTCTGGGAGACTTTGATCTCCAATTAAATACACACACACACACACACACACACACACACACACACACACACACACGGTTAGAGTAGAGCTCTGGCTCAAGTGACAGATATAAGCCCTGAGGGGCGGGGGGGAAGCTCAGTGACAGAGACAGCACCCAAGATGTGAGTTCAAGCCCAAGGCTGGCACAACAACAACAACAACAAAAAACCACACTACTTTTTTTTCTCTTGAGATCATAGCACCTGGTAAGGCATTGGGTTCTGTACTTTGCTTTCTATCCCCTTCAGTGGTAGAAGACCTCAGAGCTCAGGCTTTACTCTAGACACACCAGTTTCCCATAATATCTCCTTTCCCATCCTTTCTCCTACTCATCCCTCAAAATCCCACAGAAAGTCATCTCTTCATGCTTCCTAGGCGTTTCTCTCTATACCAGACATTCTTCTGAGCTTCTAGAAACACATTTCCAATGTCCCTTCAAGAGTAAGCCCTAAATGGTCTCCAGAAATTGTAGATGGAGTTGGCTGTATCCTTGGGTTCTGCATCAGTTGATTCAAACCACTGTAGATTAAAAAAAACATCCCAAGGCCTGGGTACAGTAGCTAATTATTCAGGAGGCTGACACCTGGAAAATAGTGAGTGGTTCAAACTAGCCCTGGCAGAAAATTCTGAGCAATTCCAGCTCCTATAAGCCAGCAACAAACAGTACTAGAGAACATGGTTCACACCAACTGTAAAGGAAAAAAACTGAGCAATTTGAGGGAAGGGATAACATTGTCCAAAAAGAAACATGCCCATTCCCTTATTTAGTTGTAACCCCTCAGGACATCACTGTCAAATTTCTATTAAAAAAATAAAGCTGAGCAGAAGTACAAGACTGATTGGTATAGATTGTGAAAATATAACGAATCCCCTTCTGTATAACTAATGTAAAAATTCAAGATTAAAAAAAGAGTACAAGGACCTTACTTAGCTCAGGAGGCTTGGCACCTGTAGAAAGGAAGGAAGAAAGGGACAGATGGAGGAAGGAGGCAAGGCATGAAGGAGGGAAGGAGAGAAAGGAAGAAGTAGGGAAAATTGAATCTATATTGAACACATATAGACTTGTTTTTCTAGTCACTATTCCCTAGAGCATAACAACTATTTGCATGACATTTACACTGGATTAGCAATTATAAATCATCTAGAGGTGATGCAAAATAGACAGAACACGGTGTACAGGTTATATGCAAAGACTGGGACATTTTATGCAAGGACTTGGGCCTGTGGGGATTTCGGTAACTGGATGTGGGGTTTCCAGGAACCAAGTCTCATGGATACCAAGGATCATTTTAACACATCTCCACTCCCTCATCCTTCCCCACACACTTAGTTCTTATCTGGGGTTTCACGTTTTACCACCAGAAACTCTGAGGTAATCTTTGGCTCCTTATCCTTTTTTAAGACCACATATCCACTCAATCATCTACAGTCAACTGGAGCCACTTGTCTCTGAAATCTTTTTCTCATCCAGCATGGGTATGTACTGTCCTCTCACATGCCTCTTGACTTCAAGAGTATCTCCTAAAACCATCCCTATTATCATCTCCAAACAGAACTGACCAACCTCACACCCCTTCTTAGAATCTTTCAAGGGCCTCAACTCAACACAATAGAAGAATGACCCAGCAAACAAGCAGAACAGACTCTAGCCCACTGAAACAATCAAGACCCTTGACTTAATCTTAATCTTCTTTTTTGTCTTTTGTTTTTTGTGGACAACTATAAGGTTCACCAGAAAGGAAACCTGCCACATGGTTCAGGAAGAGTTTATTGGGGGGAGAGCAAATTGTAAGCCCACACAGATGAAGGTTTGGGGAGATAGAGGTGAAAGAAGAAGAGAAGAAAAAAGAGAAAGAGAAAGAGGACACAGATTCTATAGGGAAAAGCAGGAGGCAGGACCACAGTGGATATGGAAGTGATCTCAGAGCCTGGGAACCTCTCACTGTCTGAAAAAGGCATGACCAGGAAGGTCCAGGAGTGATCTCAGCAGATGAGGAAGTGACCTCAGAGTCTGGGTGACCTCACAGGTGATTGACAGTCATGTGATTATTGGTCTCAGGCAGCTAAAGAAGTAGGAGAGAGGTTGTTGTCTAGGGCAGACCTAATACCCGAGTACTATTTTCACTGCTGGCAGGCTGGAATTGGTGTCAAAAGAAACCCTTAACCTTAGCCTTTCAGAATTTTTATGAAGGGCTGGGATGTAGCTCAGTGGCAAAGCACTTGCCTAGCAAGTGCAACGTCCTGGGTTCGATCCCCAGTACCAAAAAAAAGAAAAGACAACTTTTATGAAAATTGCAGGAGATCATACATGCAAAATACATACTGGACACTTGGATGCATAGGTGTTTATTATTATTATTATTTTGGTGGTAGTATTGAGGTTAATGTTATTGTTTTATATAAATATTTTTGTCATCATCAGTTCAAAAAATAGATGTGTTTGTTCCTATTTACTTTTTTCTTTTCCATTTATTTTCCTTCTTACTGTAATTGATACAAACATTCCTACCCTCTACTTCTCCAAGCTAAAACCTGAAGAGTACAGCAAGACATTTTATGCCAGGCACCATGGGCTCATACCTGTGATCTTAGCTACTCCTGAGACTGAGATTTGGGCATCATAGTTCAAAGCTAGTCCAGGCAAACAAATCCATGAGACTCTTGTGTCTAATTAAACAGTAAAAGCCCAGAAGTGGAGGTATGACTCAAGTGATAGTTCCAGCCTTGAGTGAAAAAGCCAAGTAGGAGTATGATGACCTGAGTTCAAGCTTCAGTACTAGGAGAACAGAAAGAGGAAGAGGGAGGGAGGGAGGGAGGGAGGGAGGGAGGGAGGGAGGGAGCGAAAGGAAGGAATAAAAGAAGGAAGAAAGGGAGGGAGGGTAGGGAAGGGAAGGGAAGAAGAAAAAGAAGGAAGGAGGGAAGGAGAGAAGGAAAGAAGAAGCAAAGGAAGGTGAAGAAAAAGAAAGGAGAGGAGTGGAAAATTATTCTTGAGCTGGGGTTGTGACACCTGCTTGTAGTCCAGGTATTCTGAAGGTTGAAGCAGGAGGATCACAGTTCAAAGCCAGCTTGGAGCAACATAGTGTATTTCAGGCCAACCTGGACTACCAAGACTTTATCTCAAAAAAAAGAAAAAAAACAACAACTAAGAACAGGCAATTGGGCCTTACATTGCTAGGTCTCAATCTAGACTGTAACCTCTCATCAGGGTAATGCTTCAGGACAGATACAAGTTTTAATTTTGAAAAGATCTGATTGGATGATAGGAGAAAACTGAAGGAAAATTTCTCAAGGTCCCATCATCTAACTTGGAAACAGAGGCAAGAGCTCCATGCATTTGCTATCTATGTAAGCAGAACCCCATCCGTCTCCTATAGAGAGGGATAGATGCCCGGTGTCAGGCAGCTTGGGAAGAGAAAGGCCTCCCCCTACCTCTTCCTGTGATCAGTGATCTGTGTTAGAAACATGGTGGTGTCTGTGTATTTAGAAAAGAGAGGCAAAAAGACTGAAAGTTTGAGATCAACCTGGGCTACATGGCAAGTCCCTTTGTTTTTTGGGTTTGTTTGTTTTTTTGTGCCAGTCTCTGGGCTTGGACTCAGGGCCTAAGCACTGTCCCTGGCTTCTTTTTGCTCAAGGCTAGTGCTCTGCCACTTGAGCCACAGCGCCACTTCTGGCCATTTTCTATATATGTGGTGCTAGGGAATCGAACCCAGGGCTTTATGTATACAAGGCAAGCGCTCTTGCCACTAGGCCATATTCCCAGCCCCATACACGGCAAGTCCCTTTTTGAAGGAGACAGAGACAGAGACAGAGATAGAATAAAATAAACATTGGGTAATATAAGCATTATATGGATTACCAGAGAGACTTCCCCCCCACATTAACCCATGCTTTCTTCTTTTACATATGTGTATGGCTATATGTATGTCAGTGTATATGTGTGCGTGTATATGTATATACATGTATGTCAGTATATACGTGTGTATGTATGTATTCCAGTTTTTATGTATATATACATATACATGTATATGTATGTGTATGTATGTATGCCAGTATATATGTATATATATGTATTCCAGTATTTGTGTATATATATATATATATACATGTATACATAAACACACACATACACACAAAGGTATTGTTTCCAGTCACCCTCTTCCCCAGCCTCTGGAAACTACTAGTCTATATTCTCTTTTTTATACATTTGCCATCTCTGAATATTTATTTATTTATCTATTTTGTCAGTCCTGGGGCTTGAACTCAGGGCCTGGGCACTGTCCTTGAGCTTTTCTGATCAAGGCTAGAGCTCTACCACTTTGAGCCACAGCTCCACTTCCAGTTTTCTTGTGGTTGATTAGATATAAGAGTTTCATGAATTCTCCTGCCTAGGCCTGCTATGAACTTTAATCCTCAGATCTCAGCCTCCTAAGTAGCTAGGATTCCAGGTATGTGCCATGGACATTAGCTGTCTGGACATTCAGAATAAATGAAGTGATAATGTGTGGCCTTTTGTGACTTTTTTTTGTTTAGCAGGTTTTCAAGGTTCACTCACATTATACCACATATCTTTTTTTTTTTTTTTTTTTTAATGGTGGTACTGCCAATTGAAGTCAGGACCTCCTGATTGCTAGGGAAGCACTCTATTACTTGAGCCAGGTCCTAAGCTCCATTTCTTTTAATTATTGTAAAACACACATAATATGAAAGTTATCCTTTTGAAAACTCAGATATATGTTTTCTGAATTGGACTCCAGTTACCTAAAAGTGAGAGCAAGAATGGACAAATGGGACCACATCAAATTTAAAAATTTCTTTTCTTTTTTTTTTTTTTTTTTTTTGGCCAGTCCTGGGCCTTGGACTCAGGGCCTGAGCACTGTCCCTGGCTTCTTTTTGCTCAAGGCTAGCACTCTGCCACTTGAGCCACAGCGCCACTTCTGGCCGTTTTCTGTATATGTGGTGCTGGGGAATCGAACCCAGGGCCTCATGTATACAAGGCAAGCTCTCTTGCCACTAGGCCATATCCCCAGCCCACAAATTTAAAAATTTCTATACAGCAAAATAAAAACAATTACCAGAACCAGGAGATAACCCATCAACAAAAGAAAAAACAATCTTTGCCAGCTATTCAACAAATAAAGTAGCTAAAATAATTAAACAACATAAGGCCATAGGAATAACATAAAACAAATAAACCAATTAGTAAATGGGCAAGTGAATTGAACAGAGTTCTAGAAGGAGACATACAAATGGCTAATAGATACATGAAGCAATGTTCACTATCCTTAGCCAAGGGCTTGGAATGTGGCTTAGTGCTACCTAGCATGCATGAAGCCTGGGGTTCAATTCCTCAGTACCACACACACAGAAAAAGTCAGAAGTGGCGCTATGGCTCAAGTGGGAGAGTGCTAGCCTAGAGCAAAAGAAGCTCAGGGACAGAACCAACGCCCTGAGTTCAAGCCCCAGGACTGGCAAAAAAAAAAGTTAAAAATAGACCTACTTTATGACCCCTCCATACTACTCTTTATTCACAACATCTCTTTCATTGAGGGACCCCTGAGATTTGGCATCACATCTCCATAGGGTCCACTCCTTCTTTCTGAAAACCACCTCTTCCCATTCCTGAAATTTGCATCCCTTCTCAACTCAGTTTCCAGAAAAAACTACCTCCTGCCTTGCTTCCTGTCCCTCACATTCCTCCTCTCCCATGACAATTGGGCTTCTATCTCTTCACTCCACTGAAATTCCCAAATTAAATTAGCCACACCCTCCAAATTACACAATCCAGGGTTTTTTCTTTTTTTTTTTCTTTTTTTTTTTTTTCTTTTTTTTTTGGTACGTTTTACTAGAACTTTGGAGAGGTGTTTGGCACACCTAGTACTGTGTGCTCTTGGGCAATCTCTCCTTTCTTGGCTTTGCAGCTTCATTTCCTGCTGGTTCTCCTACTTTCCCTCCTCATCCCCCGCCCTCCTCCTCCTTCCTTAGCCTCTTCTTCCTCCTGTCCCTTCAATGAAAAGGAGTAAAGCCAGGGAAGCCATTTCTATTGCCTGGATCTTTCCTTCCTTCCTTCCTTCCTTCCTTCCTTCCTTCCTTCCTTCCTTCCTTCCTTCTTTCCTTTTGTTCTTTCTTTCGTTCTTTCTTTCTTTCCTTTTCTTTCTTTCTTTCCCAGTCCTGGGGCTTGAACTTGGGGCCTGAGCACTGCCCCTGAGCTTCTTTTGCTCAAGGCTAGCACTCTATCATTGAGCCACAGCACCACTTCCAGCTTTTTTTTTGTGTATGTGGTACTGAGGAATCAAACTCAGGGCTTCATGCATGCTAGGTAAGCATTGTACCACTAAGCCACATTCCCAACCCAATTGCCTAAATCTTACTTTAATTCCTTCTGTGGCTCATTCTTCTTCATACAGTCTCACTTTGCCTCTCCAAGGTTGATTTAAACGAATTCCCCCCATGACTCCTAGCATGTAGAATGAAACTTCCTTGAAAAGACTTATTTTTCTATTTCTCTCTTGACACTAAATGTCAGTTCTTCAGAGCAGAGAGCAGAGATCCTGATTTACACGTAACTCTATGCAAACTCTACATAGAACTCAACACAGTCATTACTCAGTGTTTACCAACTTTTTTTGGGGGGGCAGTACTAAGGTTGAACCCAGGACCTCATGCTTCCTTGGCAAGTGCTCTACCACTTGACCCACACTCCCAGATGGTATTCAATGACATTTGCTACTAATTGAATTGACAGGGGTAGACACAGATAGAAGGTAAAACATGAAGAGAAAGAAGGACTTAGGACTAACCTTCAGGCTCCTAGGGAACTGAAAACAGAGAGTTCTCCAAAGACACAGAACCAATAGGATATAAAGAGACATATAGTTATATAAGAGAACATTTATTATGAGAATTAGCTCACAAAATCATGATGATGTCTGCAAGCTGGAAAATCAGGGAAGCTGGTGATGGCAATTCAGTCTGACTCCTGAGAACCTGGGGCCTTGAGGTCCAAGGGCAGCCGAAGAAGGAAGCTACAGCTTCACTGCACGCGGTGAAAGCATTTGCTCTTCCTCTTTTTGTTCTCTTGTTCTGACATCCCTCACCCCGGATTGGATGATCTGGCTCATATGGGGAGGGTAGATTTTTTTTTTTTTAACTCAGTCTTGTGATTTAAATGCTAATCTTTTCTGCAAACACCTTCAGGGGCCCAGGCACACCCAGAAATAGTGTTTTATCTTTATCTGGGCATCTCTTAGCTCAGTCAAGTTGACATCTAAGAAGAACTATCACAAAAACCTAGAAGGAAACCTAGATTAGAGGCAAAACAAGGAACATTGCCAATTCCTGGATAAAGAAACTGGGCTTTTATTTAATAAGGGAATTATTTGAACCTAGACTCTCATTGATGGTCTTTGGGTGAGGAAAGAAAAATGTATCTGTAGAGTAGAACAAAGTGGAAAAGAGTAAACACTAAGCTATTAGAATTTAGGATTGACAGAGATCTCCTGAGAAGCTGCTCAGGCTGTCTTAGTATGGCTGCTAGACACATAGCACTTTACTTTATGAGATTTTATTAAGCCAAATACTTAAGTGCATTTTTTTCTCTAGGTCTAATGCAAAAAAAAATGTATTGGGTGAATACAACAATTAAACTTAGTAAAAAAAAAATCTTGTTTATATTCAGTAAATTAGATGTACTGGTGATAGTAGCTCACACCTGTAATCCTAGCAACTCAGGAGGCTGAGATCTGAAGATCATGGTTCGAAGCCAGCCCAGGCAGGAAAGTCTAATAACCACCAGAAAACCAGAAGTGTCACTGTGGCTCAAAGTGGTGGAGCACTAGCTTTGAGCAAAAAAGCTCAGGCATAGTGCCCAGGCCCTGAGTTCAAGCCCCATGACCACCAACAACACAAGTTAGAAGTTCCTTGTTTGAAATAGCATGGTTGATTTACCAGGGAGGGGCTTGAGGCAAAAGTTCAGACCCAAGAAAGTAAACTGATCCAGGTCTTAGCCTCGAAGAGGAATATGTTTAAGATATGGAGGTTTTATTCATTAAATATTTTACTCAAAAAATTCTTGGATGACAGATAAAACATTTTGTTTCCTTTTCTGTATTTTATTTTATTAATTAATGTATTCATTTGTGTGTCTGTGTGTGTGTCTGTGTGTCAATACTGGAGCTTGAACTGAAATCTGGGCCTCACACTCTTGCTTGGCATTTTCCCCTCATAGCTAGTACTCTAGCATTTGAACCACACTTCCACTTCCAGCTCTTTGCTGATTAACTGGGAATAAGAATATTACAGACTGGGCTGGGGATATGGCCTAGTGGCGGCAAGAGTGCCTGCCTCATATACATGAGGCCCTGGGTTCGATTCCCCAGCACCACATATACAGAAAACGGCCAGAAGGGGCGCTGTGGCTCAAGTGGCAGAGTGCTAGCCTTGAGCAAAAAGAAGCCAGGGACAGTGCTCAGGCCCTGAGTCCAAGCCCCAGGACTGACCAAAAAAAAAAAAAAAGAATATTACAGACTTTACTGCCTGCACTTGCTTTGAACATTGATCCTCAGATCTTAGCTTCCTCAGCATCTAGGATTACAGTCATGGACCACATGTGCCCAGGTTATTTTATTTCATTTTAAGATAGAGTCTTACTCTGTATCTCAGGCTAACTTTGAAATTGAGATCTTTCTGCCTCTACTTTCTGAGGGCTGGGATTACAGGGATGAACCACTATTCTGGCTTATTAGTTTACTTTTTTTGGGGGGAGGGGTCAGTGGTGGGACTTAAATTCAGGGCCTGAGCACTGTTCCTGAACTTTGTTTTGCTCAAGGCTAGCACTCTATGGCTTAAGCTACAGTGCCGCTTCTGTTTTCTGTTTATGAGACACTGAGGTATCAAACCTGGGGCTTTATGCATGCTAGGCAAGCACTCCACATTAAGCCACATTCCCAGCCCATTTGTTTATTTTTTAAGACAGGAAGATCTCCTTATATAGCCCAGGCTGACCTCAAACTCCCCATCTTCCAAGTGTATATCACCATGCCCGTCTTGAATGTTCCATTAATTGTATTTTGTTTTGTTTTGTTTGCCAGTCCTGGGCTTGGACTCAGGGCCTGAGCACTGTCCCTGGCTTCTTTTTGCTCAAGGCTAGCACTCTGCCACTTGAGCCACAGTGCCTCTTCTGGCCATTTTCTATATATGTGGTGCTGGGGAATCGAACCCAAAGCTTCATGTATACAAGGCAAGCTCTCTTGCCACTAGGCCATATTCCCAGCCTCCATTAATTGTAGAATAATTGCAGGCTTGGAGAGAAAAAGCAGTTTTTGCTCCACCACTGCCTTTCTGGGTGACTTTGAGGACACAGTGTAACCAAATTCCCCTATATGTTTCCTCATAAGCAAACTTAATTCTGTCTAACCCATTACCACCTAGATTATTTCTGAGGACTAAATGAGATAACTGAAATAAATGTGTGTTCTTCAAATGTTTTTTCTAGTCCTAGACAAATAAAAGAATTGATACAAGAAGCCTAATCTAGTTGATAAACCCTCCAATTATGGAAGGTTACTTGGAATTCAGTTTCTTTGTGGCTAGATTGTTGGCTTTGTCACTCACTCATCTGATATAAGTTGGCACCCTCTTTTCTGGTCCCAAGCAATCTTGCAGGCACTGGGCTAGTGACAATATTGACATCCGACTGCCCCCAGAGGAGCCTTTGGGTTGGGAAGTATGATCATATAGAAACGATTGTAAAATTGGAGCCTGGGCTGGGCTCCTGGTTCTCACTGGACTTGTGTTCTAAGATCCAAGATAGCAGACAAGAAATAAACAAATAAAAACTAGTTAGGATAAGTGCTTAAAAGAAATAATAAGAGACTGCAAAATGGTCAGAAGGTGTTAGAAGGTTTCAACAGGTGAGTGACATGATCACATTTATGTTTTAAGATCACCCTGAACTGAATATTGTAGTGCACACTTGTAACCCCAGTACTCAGCAGTATGAAGCAGGCAAGTTCAAGGCCAGCCCTGACTCTGTCTCAGAAATAAATAAATAGAAGAATGAGAAAGGGGAAAGGGGAAAGGGAGAGGGAGAGGGCAGCATTCTGGTTGATGAGCAGCAAATGGGTCGAAGGGGCTAAATATAAAGCAAATAGCCCAAGAGCAGTTATAATAGTTCAGGCTGAAGTGGTGGCTGGGCCAGGAGTGAGGGCAACTATGAAACCCACTTTGAAGGTAATGGAGTACTGACAGGGCTTGCCAATCGGCTCTATGTGGAAGACAAAAGGGACAAAGGAACCAAGGACAGTTTGAGGGTTAGGAGACTGGGGTGCCAGGTAGTTAAGGGGCCACTCTATGTACAAAGGGGAAAGGAGAGGAGAGGTTGGGATGGGGGACTGCATAGAAGACTTCTATCTGTGACATCTCCAAAGGAGGCAGGCACCAAGTAAGCAGCTGGGCTTCCGCGTCCATGTTCATTTACTCCACATAAGGAGGAGGACTGGGCTGGAGTTACACACATGAGAGTCATCAGTTCCCTGTAATAGTAAAAACCAAGGAATTCGATAGGGTCATCGATGTAGTGAGCATAGATGGAAAAGAGGAAAGGCCCAGGGGACCCCTCTAACACCGGACACAGGAGATGAGTGGGGATTGGCTAGATGAGAAGAAGGAATGATGGAATCAGTAACACACATCAAGATGCATTTGCTGGGTGCTGACAGCTCATACCTGTAATCCTAGCTATTCAGGATGCTGATGATTGAGGTTCAAAGTCAGCCTGGGCAGGAAAGTCCATGAGAGCCTATCTCCAATTAAGGCCAAAGTAGAGCTGTGGCAGAAGTGGTAGAGCACTAGCCTTGAACAACAACAACAACAAAAACTCAAGTACAATGCCCAGGCCTTGAGTTCAAGCCCCAGGACCAGCAGAACAAATAAATAAATACAGCTTACCTACTCAGTCAGCTGTGATCTGAGGATCATATTTCAAAGCCAGCCCAGGCAGAAAAGTCCAGTGAGATTCTCATCTCTAATATATCATCAAAAAGCAGGAAGTGGATCTGTGGCTCCAGTGGTTAGAGTGCTTGCCTCAAGAGAAAAAGCTAAAGGGCAGTGCCCAAGACCTAGATTCAAGCCCTAATACTAGCACCAAAATAAAATAAAATTAATAAATTAGATTGGTCTTGGCTGTAAATAACAGAATCTCAGCTCTGATTTATATGTAAGGAGTAGAGTATACAAGAAGAAAAGGAAAGTAAAATTCTTTTGACAGGAAGCTCAGAGGTAGGATGGGCTTCATGTTGATGAATAGTTTTAGTGATATCTTTAAGGACCCCCATTCAGTGCTGGGGTTTCAACCCAGGGCCTTGCACTGACTAAGCAGGTGCTCTGAGCCACTCTGGTCCTTCAACATTCCCCTCCATTCTTCATCATTCATTCATTTGGCTTCTGAACTACCAGGCTAACTAGGTGGCTTGGTGGCTCCCTGTGCTGGGTGCATTCACTGGAAATGCCAAGTGAATGTGGACTATTTTGCCTGAGGGTCTCTTTCTAAGAGCAAGGAGGCCTTTTCCACACTCCTCATCATAACCTTGGACCTCAGTTCAGTTGACCAGGAAGGGAACGTGCACTCACCCTGAACCACCCACTGCCAAGGCCTGCTGGTGCTGTGAGTGGCTTTCAGGTATATTTAGAGACTGTGGCTTCCCCAGCAACAGCTGTTGTCTAGGTGGGGCAGGATGTGAAAAAGGTTACAAACTGGTTTAAAAGGCTGCCTTGAAGCTGTTAGCATTGACTGGCTGAGAGCTTGGGGAAAACAGGTATAGGGGTGTGTGTGTACGTGTGTGTGTGTGTGTGTGTATGTGTTAGTGCTGGTACTGGGGCTTGAACTCAGGGCCTCTCACCCAGCTTTCTTAGAGCTGGCACTCATCCACCTTAGCTATTGCCTTCAGCCTGGCTTTATGCTGCTTAATGGGAGATGGAATCTCATAGACTTTTCGGCTCAGCAAGCTTCAAACTTTGATCCTCAGCTGTCCTCCAAAGTAGCAAGGATTACAGGTGTGAGTCACTGGCACTTGACTAGATTTTTCTTTTTGATTTACAGCTAGCTGAACCCCAGGATGTAGAGCCCATGTATGGATGACTAATTAGAGAAGTGATTTTGGGGTTACATTGTCCAAAAAGAAATGTACTCTTTATCTGACTAATGTAACTGTCATCCCTTTGTATATCATCCTTATAATAACAATATAAATAAATAAATGAAAAGAAGTGATTTTTATGGCATAAAGAATGATGATAGATTTGTCTTCTGTGTCCCGAGTAGATCCAAGAGCCTAGGACTCACTCACCCCCAATCCTCATTCCTTTTCTTCCTTCTTTCCTCCCTCCCTTCCTTTTTTTTTTGCCAATCCTGGGACTTGAACTGAGGGCTTGGGCACATTCCCAGCCCCTCCCTTCCTTTTTCTTTTTTTAATTGTGGAATCAAATCCAGGGCCTCTGGCAAACTAAGCATATGCCCTATCATTAAGATACACCCCGTCCAGCCTTCTGGTTAAATCTTGGCCCCTCCCTTTTTTTCCTGCAGCTAGAGCATCATTGAATGGCTGCCCCCCACCCCCAGCCCTGGACTACCTGAGTATCCTAAAGGGGCATATACTCTCCCTCCCTAACCTTAAATGTTGTCCATTTTTTTTATATTTTAGCCATCCTGGTAAAGACAAAATAATAGGTAAGAGTTCTACTACTGAGTGAGTTACCTCTCAGTCTTCCCACAGTAGATTTATTTATTTTTGGTAGTACTGCAATTTGAACCCAAGGTCTAGACTCTTATCTCCCCCCAACCCAGTCCTCATGCATCTCCTCAGTGACAAGGATGTTCATCATAATTCCTTGACTGTATTTGTATATTCTCTTGTGAGCCGCTCAAGACTTTCACCCATTTAAAAAGATTGTTTCTTTTCACTAATTTATGAGCTGAAAATGTCAATGAACCTGTCATCATTAATGCCAAGTGAAGGAACAGGTCACACAAAAGGCCACATGTTGTCTGGTTCCATTTAGGAGAAACATGCAGAACAGGCAAATCCATAAAGGCCAAAAGTAGATGAGTGCCTAGGGTGGGGAGGGGTGGAGAGAAGGAGGACAGCTTGGCATTGATAACATATATATATATATATATATATATATATATGCGCTCTGGTTTATTGTGGCACTGCTCCCACCACTCTGTGAAACACTAAAAATTCTTTGGATTTTGTGCTTTATAAAAGAGTGAATTGTATGGTGGATGACTATCTCAATAAAGCTGTTTAAAAAATGTAAAGTAACTCACAATATGCAAATTCGTGCTATGTTCCACAGACAAGTAATGAGTAGTTTTAAATTATAATTACAGCATTGATCCTGATGAGAAAAGAAAAAAAAAAGAGGAGTTTAGCACGTATTCTACTTACTCTGGGTGAGTCTTTTCTTAGGACAGCCTGGGAAATGTCCTACTATAAGCTGGCCGAAGGCAAATTATGGGATGGAAGTTCAAGTTCACTTTCATACCTCTCCTGTCACACTACTGGGAGGACTTTGTTTCCTGCATCTTCACTATGAGATTTCAGAACCTGGTCAGTGCTGCACAGTGTTAAAGGAGAGATTTGTCTTTGTAGAAAGGACATCTAAAAGGGGCTGGGGATATGGCCTAGTGGCAAGAGAGCTTGCCTCGTATACATGAGGCCCTGGGTTCAATTCCCCAGCACCACATATACAGAAAACGGCCAGAGGTGGCGCTGTGGCTCAAGTGACAGAGTGCTAGCCTTGAGCAAAAAGGAAGCCAGGGACAGTGCTCAGGCCCTGAGTCCAAGGCCCAGGACTGGCCGGAAAAAAAAAAAAAAAGAAAGGACACCTAAATTGATAACCTTCTGTTTTTCCCCTTGCCTTCACTTTCTTGTTTTGTTTTGTTTTGTTTGTTTTTTGTTTTGCAGATCCTGGGACCTGAACTCGGGGCCTGGGTGCTGTCCCTGAGCCTCTTCCTGCTCAGGGCTAGCATTCTATCACTTAAGCCACAGTGCCACTTCCGGCTTTTTTGAATAGTTTGTTAGAGATAAGAATCTCACAGCCTTTCCTGCCCAGGCTGGCTTGGAATCACAATCCTCAGATCTCAGCCTCTTGGGTAGCAAGGATTACAGGTATAAGCCAGCAGCACCCAGCTGATTCATAATTCTATAAAATCAAATATCATGCATATTTGAGGTGAGTAGACATATTTCTGTTAAAATGATTCACCTTCAACTTGGAGAGAACGAGGGAAGGGTTGACATTGTCCAGAAAGAAATGTACTCATTGCTTGACTTACGTAATTGTAACCTCTCTGTGTACATCACCTTTGTAATAGCAATAAAAAATTTAAAAAAAATTGCCTTCTGTCTTTCTCTTTGTCCTTCCCCTAGGGACTTTGTCTCTGGAACAGCAGAATCTTCTGGCTTCCCTCACACTATGTAATGGCCCAGATGCCCTGTGCAGAGTACACAAGTCAGGAGTGGGGAATGAAGTTGAAGAAGGGGCCTTGGGAAATAAGACCCTGATGTTCCTTCAGCCCACTGATCTCCAGGTCCCTGTGGCCAACCCACAGGAATTTCACTCAACTGAAAAGTGCAGACCTCATTCCAGTCTTTCAAGGCTTTGGATGTGGAGTAACTCACTCAAGGTCACACAGCTGCAAAACCTGCACTTCCCACACCCTGGACAGTTTCCTCCCAAGGGCACTTTTGCAGCTGTACTTCTATTTCTTGCTGGCTTATTATTGCTCTGGTCCCAGCTGCAACTCAACACCTTAAGGGCACACTCCTACACCCCCTGCCCCGCAGGGACTCCCATTCCACAGGCCAAGCTAATCTTTCTTCTACTGTAAACTGCCTTTTTTTTTTTTTTTTTTTTTTTTTTGGCCAGTCCTGGGCCTTGGACTCAGGGCCTGAGCACTGTCCCTGGCTTCTTCCCGCTCAAGGCTAGCACTCTGCCACTTGAGCCACAGCGCTGCTTCTGGCCGTTTTCTGTATATGTGGTGCTGGGGAATCGAACCTAGGGCCTCATGTATCCGAGGCAGGCACTCTTGCCACTAGGCTATATCCCCAGCCCTGTAAACTGTCTTTTAAAATTAGGCTTAGAGGGGCTGGGAATGTGGCATAGCGGTAGAGTGCTTGCCTAGCATGCATGAAGCCCTGGGTTCCATTCCCCAGCACCACATACACAGAAAAAGCCTGAAGTGGCGCTGTGGCTCATGTGGCAGAGTGCTAGCCTTGAGCAAAAAAGAAGCCAGGGACAGTGCTCAGGCCCTGAGTTCAAGGCCCAGGACTGGCAACAAAAAACCAAGCAAACAAAATTAGGCTTAGAAATAGTAAAACAAAAAAGTACATTTGTGTCCATCAGTCCCAAATCTCTTCCTTCCTTCCTTCCTTCCCTCCTTCCTCCCTTCCTTCTTCCTTTCTTTCTTTCCTTCTTGGTACTGGAGGTTGAACTGGAGGTGCTGTCCCTTAGCTTTTTGCTGAAGGTTAGCACTCTACCACTTGATCCACAGCTCTGCTTCCTGCTTTTTTGGAGGTTAATTGGAGATAAGAGTCTCACAGACTTTTTCTTTATAGGCTGGCTTTGAACTGTTATCTTCAGGTCTCAGCTTCTTGACTAGGATTATAGATATGAACCACTGATGCCCAGCTGCTCTTGTCTTTCTTGCTCATGGCAACCCACTTGAGCCATGCTTCTGGTTCAGCATCTGACAATTTGCTGGGTAATTGGGGATGGGATCTGTCATACTTTGCTACTAAGGTTGGTTTTGAACCTCAGTCCTCCGTGTTGCTTGCTGAGTATGAGACACAAGGTTTTGAACTTCAGGTTTCCCTGAGCTATGTCTCCAATCCCCTTCTCTTATTCAAGTTGGGGCTCTACTTCATCTGAAATCACCTTTGGCCTCTCCATTTTCTCCAGCTGTGCTTCTCTTCAGAATGGTGCATTTGGCAAAAGGTTGGAGACCAGGTGACTCCAGGGTAAAGTTCTTCCTCCTTGGCTGCCCGGCCTCAAGGTCTCCATCATGTAATCCCAGCCTCTTCTAGGTGAACTGATGAGCAGGTAATCATCCCAGCTTATCTCTATACCTGGCCCAAGGAAGCTACCCTATCTGCCCAAGCTGGGATTCACTTTCAAACAAAACCAACTTTGTCTTTCCTGCCTAACTTGTGGGCCCATATTCAGAATGTCCTTGTGATTTAACAGTTTTGTTGTATTTTCTAAAATGCTAGAGATCAAACTCAGGGACTCACACATGCTAGACAAGTGCACCCCCACTGAGCTAACCTCCAGTCCTTTCATGAGATTCTTAAAGTTATCACAAGAAGTCTGGAGTACTAAAAAAATCAACGATTCCTTTCTTGTCTTTCTGAGGGTGTGGCTCACTAGAGAGGAATAAAACTTTTTTGTCACTTTTCTTTGTCACTTTTCCCCCCAACTCCAACAAGCACAGAGACTGATAGCTCTCCTTCTAAAGTTATGAACTCAGCTGGCAGCATGGCTTAAGTGGTAGAGAGCCTGCCTAGTAAAGGCAAGGCTCTAAGTTCTTGTGTGTGTGTGTGTGTGTGTGTTTTTTTTTTTTTTTGGCCAGTCCTGGGGCTTGGACTCAGGGCCTGAGCACTGTCCCTGGCTTCTTTTTGCTCAAGGCTAGCACTCTGCCACTTGAGCCACAGCGCCACTTCTGGCCATTTTCTGTATATGTGGTGCTGGGGAATCAAACCCAGGGCCTCAAGTATATGAGGCAGGCACTCTTGCCACTAGGCCATATCCCCAGCCCAAGGCTCTAAGTTCTAAAGGCTAAATTTCTGAACTCTGTATGTCAGACTATTCATTCAAAAAATTAAACTGGAAAAATATATAGAACAATTCCAACCACTAAAAATTGCTCAATGTGAGTAGAAAATGTGAATGTAATTAACACAGTAATAAAGCTGAATCTGAATTTCATTTGCTTTTTTTGTTCTGCTGGTTCTGGGCCTGGGTGCTATTCTTGAGCTTTTTGTGCTCAAGGCTACCGCTGTACTCTACCACTTGAGCCACAGCTCCACTTCCAGCTTTTTTCCAGCTTTTTTCCAGTTAATTGAGAGATGAATGTTTCATAGACTTTATTTCCTGGGCTGGCTTTGAACCGTGATCCTCAGATCTCAGCCTCCTGAGTAGCTAGGATTACAGACTTGAGCCACTGGCATCCAGCTTAAATCTGGGTTTTCTAAGGAACAGCTACAACAACAAAAACCACTTGATCTTACTCAAAGTAAGGAACAATTTGAGGCAGGCACCAGTGGCTCATGAATGTAATCCTAACTACTCAGGAGGCTGAGATCTGAGGATTGCTGTTGAAAGCCAGCCCAGGCAGAAAAGTCCATGAAACTCTTATTTCCAATTAACCTGCAAAAGGCTGGAAGTAGAGCTCTGGTTGCAGTGACAACCTTGAGTGGAAAAGGCTAAAGGAGAGCACCTGGGCTGCCCTAAGTTCAAGCCAGTCTCTCTCTCTCTCTCTCTCTCTCTCTCTCTCACCCCCCCACCACACACAGAGTGAGAGAGCGATTACCAAGTGCTAATGGATCACACCTGTAATCCTAGCTACTCCAAAGGGTAAGATCTGAGGATCACGGTTCAAAGCCAGACAGATCAGGAAAGTCCATGAGACTCTTATCTCCAATTAATCACAGAAAAAGCCAGAAGTGGCACTGTGGCTCAAGTGGTAGAGCTCTAACCTTGAGCAAAAGGAGCCTAGGAACAGTGTCCAGGTCGAGTTCAGGCCCTCAAGACCAGTAGAGAGAGAGAGAGAGAGAGAGAGAGAGAGAGAGAGAACAATTTGTATAAGGCTGGTCACCAGCTGCTGCCAGCAGATTTACCAAGAGCAGAAAGGACAGCAAAAGAAGGAAACAGAGTTTGGTTTCACTTCCACAAATGCAACAATTATGAATAAAACATTAGTGAATCAGACACGGCAATATGCAAAATTAAGCATTGCCAAGTTGTGTTTATCCCCAGGAGACAAGCTCATTATTTTACCATTAGGAAGTAGGAATGTGATTTACACAGTACAGATTAAAGAAGAAGAAAAAAAAACATACAATCATCTCCACAGATTCAGGAAAAACAAAAGCAGGAGAAGTTCAGCAAGCACTTTAGGAAAGTACTTAGTCCTCAAGTGGGTTCCCTGAGAGGCAGACCCTGAGCTGGGGGTCAGGGGTAAGTAGTGAGGAGCACACAGAGGAAGTGAGACAGTGAAGGAGACCAAGATGGCCCAGGAGAAGTGCTTCAGACCTCTAGGGTGGGGACCTCTAGAAAAATGCACACTGCATACCTGATCATCATCCTACTGGAATCGGGCAAGGAGTGCAGATGCTTACATTCTCCTTCCCAAGAGAAAGCCATGGCTTGAGAAATGATCTTGGTTGGGTCCATTCATTCCCCAGCTCAGCCAGCCCTCCCTCCTCTGAACAAAGTCACCCTGCATAGATTGGAATGGAATCAAAGGGGCTGGTTCTGGCACTCTATGTGGAACCTTGAGACCTCAAAATGTACAAGATATAGATGAGGCTCAGACACTATTTGCCACATTCTAACACACTGGAACGAGATCGATTTTTAACTTACTTTTTGGTGTTGTTAAACTCTGAACTCAATGTTAGAAATCACTGGATAACAGATAAAAAGGATGGCCTCTGCCATTCATTCATTCATTCATTTATGCCAGTACTGAGGCTTGAACTCAAGGCCCGGGCACTCTCCCTGAACTTTTTTTTTTTTTAACCAAGGATGGTGTTCTACCACTTGAGCCACAGATTCATCTCTCTTTTGTTGTTAATTGGAGATATGAGTCTCAAGAACTTTCCTGCCCAGGCTGGCTTTGAACCATGTCCCTCAGATCTTAATCTCCTAAGTAGCTAGGATGACAAACATGCAGCCCTCAGCCCCCAGCCCATCTCATCAGATTTTAAAGCCCAAATCAGAGAAGAAAGAACAAAGCTAACATAGAAACACTCCTTGTATAAAAACTAAAAGTGTTTGGTGCCTTCCAAATAATTATTTCTGCATAAAGTATTTCAAAATACAGAAGCACGGAAAACAATATAACACATACTTCTGATGATACCAATGATGATTGTGCCAGTCCTGGGGCTTGAACACAGGGTCTGGGCACTGATACTGAGCTTCATTCACTCCACAGGCTAGTACCTACCACTTGAGTCACAGCTCCACTTCTGGCTTTTTGGTAGTTTATTGGAAATAATAAGTCTCACATACTTTCCTTTCCAGGCTAGCTTCAAACCAGGATTCTCAGATCAGCCTCTTGACTACCTAGGATTATGAGTGTAAGCCACCAGTCCCCGACTAGATGCCTAAATTGCTAAGTAAAAACAAGGTCCTTGGGCTGGGAATATGGCTTAGTGGTAGAGTGTTTGCCTAGCATGCATGAAGCCCTGGGTTTGAGTCCTCAGTACTACATAAACAGAAAAGGCCAGAAGTAGTGCTGTGGCAGAGTGCTAGCCTTGAGCAAAAAAACCTCAGGGACAGAGCCCAGGACCTGAGTTCAAACTCTAGGACCGACAAAACAAATAACAACAAACAAAACAAAAACTAGGTCCTGGCTTCAAATTCCAACACTGGAAAAAATGTATATAAAAAACAAGAGGGGGGGCTGGGGATATAGCCTAGTGGCAAGAGTGCCTGCCTCGGATACACGAGGCCCTAGGTTCGATTCCCCAGCACCACATATACAGAAAACGGCCAGAAGCGGCGCTGTGGCTCAAGTGGCAGAGTGCTAGCCTTGAGCGGGAAGAAGCCAGGGACAGTGCTCAGGCCCTGAGTCCAAGGCCCAGGACTGGCCAAAAAAAAACAAAAACAAAAACAAAAACAAGAGGGGGGCTGGGAATATGGCCTAGTGCTTGCCTCGTATACATGAAGCCCTGGGTTCAATTCCTCAGCACCACATATATAGAAAAAGGCTGGAAGTGGTGCTGTGGCTCAAGAGGTAGAGTGCTAGCCTTGAGCAAAAAGAAGTCAGGGCCAGTGCTCAGGCCCCGAGTCCACGCCCCAGGACTGGCAGCAAAAACAAAACAAATAAAACACAAGAGGGGCTGGGAATGTGGCTTAGCAGTAGAATGCTTGGTAGCATGCCTGAAGCCCTGGGTTCAATTCCTCAGCATCACAAAAGCAGAAAAAGCCAGAAGGTGTGCTGTGACTCAAGGGGTAGAGTACTGCTAGCTGTGAGTACAAAGAAGCCAGGGATAGTGCTCTGGCCCTGAGTCCCAAGCTTCAGGACTGGCAAACAACAACAACAGCAACAACAAAACTACAAGTAATGTTATTCGACCATAAAATAGAAGGAAATTATGTCATTTGCAAAAACATGCTAACGTTAACCAGGCACAGAAAGACACCTGCAAGCATTTTTTTTGTTTGTTTGTTTTAGTCCAGTGCTGTAGCTCACATCTGTCATCCTAGCTTCTCAGGAGACTGAGGTTCAGAGGATCAAGGTACCAAGCCAGCCTAGGCAGAACAGTTCTCAAGACTCAGTCTACAAAATAACCAGCAAAAATCAGGGTCGAAGGCATGGTTCAAGTAGTAAAGAGCCAGGTAAGCCTTCTGTTCAAGTTCTAATACCTCCAAGAAAATAAGAAAAAGTCCCAGTTGGGGTTTTTTGTTGTTGTTGTTGTTGTTTTGCCAAGATAGTACTTTAGGAGAAAGGTCCTGTGCCTTCTGAAGTCCAAACCAAAGCCAAGGCTTTGAAGGCCATTCAGGGCTAAAAGAAATCCACAGCCACAAAAAGATGGCACACACATATCCACCATCTATCTTTCAGCATCCCAAGGCTCAGCGGCTCCAGAGGCAGCCCCAATATCCTGGGAAGACTGCCCTAGGGAAAACAGATATGACCACTAGCCACTATCAAGTTCCTCTATCACTGAGTCAGCATGAAGCTAGAGGACTGTTACAGGATCCAAGGGAGGGGATTCCACATCCTCCAAGAGTCTACCACTCAGAGACAGTCTCAAGAAAAAAGATGGATTTATTGGGGAAGCAAAAAGTGAACTGACCTGCCAGGGACGCAGTGCAGACTCAGGAGCTAACACTGTGATGACTAACAGTTATTGAGCTGGGGTTTATAAAGGTAGAAGCATAGTAGAGATGTAGGGGGATAACACAGGGGGTAGAGTAAGCAACAAACAAGTTAAGTAAGCCATTTACAGAAGCAGAATTTTGCAGCCAAATTGACCTAATGTTTCATTCCATTTTAACAATTGCTACCATGTTTCCCTAATCAAGATGGAGTCAGATGTACTCCCTACAACAGGACCACAATGTATAATAATCCTAGCTACTCAGAAGGTTGAGATCTGAGGGTCATGGTTCAAAGTCAGCTTGGGCAGGAAATGAGTCACAGTGAAGGACCAGAGTAATACCATATTGTAGTAAGACCCCATTATGCACCTGATTGACCTTACTGTAAGCCCTAAAGACCATAAAACGCCCTGGGACAGAGAGTTCTCAGAAAAACCATAAACACCCATAAGGGTGACCAGCAGAGAAAAAAAAACAAGTTTTGGAGTTACTCCAGAACTCACCCACCCAGGTGTGGTTTCCAGTATTTAATTAAAATCCTGCAGCTGTGCACGTATCCCCCTTGCTACACCCCTATGGCTTAACCAATCAATTTTAAATGCATCAGTCCCTTGATCTGACCAATGACCCTTTCCAGATTCCTCCTGCTGCCAAATGCACCAAACATGCTTTAGAATTATTTTATAATTTTGCCGCGGTGTGTGTTGATTTGTTAAAAGATGCTATGATGTATGCTAAGTCCCTGCCTTCCCCAAAGAATGTATAAAACAGCTGGAAGCCCTAGGCTCAGGGCCTCTTAGCGTCACTAGTTTACTGAGTGCACAGAGGACCGAGCTAGCCCCAAATAAACGCCCTTTTTGCTGCTTGCATTGGTCTTGGTCTCTGGTGGTCTCTCGGGGGATCTGAATTCAAGCATTTCAGAAAGTCTGTGAGACTCTTATCTCCAGTTAACCACTGAAATGCTGGATGTAGAGCTGTGGCTCAAGTGGTAGAGTGCTAGCCTTGAGCAAAAAAGCTCAGGGACAGAGATCAAGCCCTGAGTTCAAGCCTCAGGACTGGCAAACAAACCAATAACCTCCTTCCTTCCCCACAAAAAGCCCCAACCAAAAAATCCAACAAGCCACCAGGCCACAAAAAGTTGTGAGGCTCTGTGACATTGATGTGGCCAAGGTCAAGCCCTTGACCAGGCCTGACAAGGGGAAGAGGGCTACCTTCCTTCTGCTAGCTCCTGATTATCATGCTTTGCATGCTGCCAACAAAATTGGACTCATCTAAACGGAGCCCAGCTGGCTAATTCTAAATATATACTTCTTTTCACCATTAAAAACAGAAAGACAAAAAAAAAACTGCATGATCTCACTGCTATGTGGAATCTAAAAAAAGTTGATCTTGTAGAAATTGAGTAGAATAGAATGGTGGAGGCAGGGAGCTGGGGATATGAAAAGATGCAAAATTTCACCTCGATGGGAAAAGTAATCCCAAGAGAGCTACATACACCATGGTGACTATAATTAATATATTGTATTCCTGAAAATGCTGGCAGGGGGTGAGTGTAAAGTAAAGTATTCTCAACACAAAACTGATTTTTTTTTTTTTGCCAGTCCTGGGGCTTGAACTCTGGGTCTGAGCACTGTCCCTGGCTTCTTTTTGCTCAAGGCTAGCACTCTACCACCTGCGCCACAATGTCACTTCTGGCCTTTTTTTGTTTATGTAGTACTGAGGAATCGAACTCTGGGCTTCATGCATGCAAGGCAAGAACTCTATCACTAAGCCATATTCCCAGTTCCACAAAACTGATTTTTTAAATGAGATAATGCATGTTAATGGGCTAGGTTTAGTCATTCTACCATGTACTTGGACTTATAAATACCATGTTGAGTCAGGCTGGGTGTCTCACCCCTGTAATCCTAGATATTCAGAAGACTGGAGATCTGAGGATCCCAGTTTGAAGCCATCTAGGGCAGGAAAATTTCCCGAGATTCTTCTTTACAGCTACCTACCAAAAAAGCCAGAAAGGAGCTGTGGTTCAAGCAGTAGAGCACTAGTCTTGAGCAAAAAATACCTCAGGGATGCAGCCACATCCAGAGTTCAAGCCACAGGACTAGCATGGCCTCCCTGCCTCCCCCCACTCACCCAGCTCTCTACAAATACTATGTTGTATAGAGTTTATACATACAGAGTTCTTTTGCTTTTGTTTTTGTTGGTCTTGGGAATTGAATTCAGGGCCTGGGTTTTGCCTCTGATCTCTTTTGCTTAAGACTAGTGCTCCATCACTTTGAGCCACAGCCCCACTTCTGGTTTTCTGGTGGTTAATTGGAGATAAGAATCTCATGGACTTTCCTGCCCAGGCTGGCATCGAACCATGATTCTCAGATCTCAACCTCTTGCATAGCTAGGAGTACAGGTATAAGCCACCAGTGCCTGGCTACATAGTTTTGTCTGTAAAAAAAAAAAAAAAAGAAAGAAAGAAATTGTGCTGGTACTGGGGTTTGAACCCAGGGCTTTATATTCTTGCTTGCCTTTTTCAAAAGCTCGCCTCTAGCCCTGTATTTTTCTGGTTAATTGAAAATAAGAGTCTCATAGATTTTCTTTCCTGCCTGAGCTTACTTTGAACCATTATTTTCAAATCTCGGTCTTTTGAGTAAGCTAGGATTACAGGTGTGAACCACTAGTGCCCACACAGCTTTGTCTGTAAATTTTTTTTGGTGCCCTTCCTAGGGCTTGAACTCAGGGCCTGGGCATTGCCTCTGAATTTTGTTCTTAAGGCTGGCACTCTACCACTTGAGCCACAGCTCCACTTCTAGTTTTTTGGTGGTTCATTGGATAAAAGAGTTTCATTAACTTTCCTGCCTGGGCTGGCTTCAAACCTCAATCCTCAGATCTCAGCCCCCTGAGTAGCTAGGATTACAAGCATAAGCCATTAGCATCCAGATCTTTTATGCTTTTATCTTTTATGCTAACAGTTGTAAGGTGACCAGCCTCCTTCATCAACCCCCCATCCCCATTCACCATGATGTTCTACCTCACCAAGGCCCAAGGGCCACAAGCCCAAGAAACCATGCACTTAAACCTCATAGCTGTGAGCCAAATAAACCTCAGACCTTTTCTGTTGTTCGTCTTGGGTATTTTGTCTTTATAACATCAAAGTGACAAGTACAGTAATCAATTAAAAATAAAAGAAAGACCAGGAGTTGGTGGCTCATTGTCTGTAATCCTAACTAACTACTTACAAGGCTGAGATCTGAGGATGGTGGTTCAAAGCCAGCCAGCAGAAAAGTATGAGACTCTTATCTCCAATTGACCACCCAAAAGAAAGTGTTGTGGCTAAAGTAGTAGAGAGCCAGTCTTGAGCCAAAAAAAGCTCAGGGGCAGAGCCCAAGCCCTGAGTTCACACCTTAGTAAGGGCAGACATGAATGAATGAATGAATGAGAAAGACATTTCTAAAGCAGCATTTGTCATGCCTGCAGGCACACTGGTTGCTGCTGATTCAAGGGACTGTGGCTGTCCGGGAAGGCCTGAAGTTCTGCCTTCCTAACCAGCCCTAAAGATGTGGTGTTGCTGGCTCCAAGGCCCCTCTTTGTAAAGCAGTGCTCTAGAAAACTCCATCCTAGGCCTCTTGAGGTAGAGACAAAGACCCAGCTCAGAAGACTCCACAGGAGACTCAGTCCCCAGGGGCTGTGGATACCGAGGGAGCTATTTTAGGACAGTTAGAAGCTTGGCCTGGCCTGAAAACCCTCTTTCAGCCTCTCCCTGGAGGCCTGTGACTGGATTTTAAAAGCTCCCTAGCCTTTTTAATCTCCTCCCTGACTATCTTTTTATGCTTAACTTTTGATCACAAAGGTTTTATTCCAGATTTTTATCTTTTCTGCCTTTGTAAACCTTCCTTGTGCTGCAGCTGTAGCTCTCTGCCATCATTTGGAGGCAGGATAGATTAGAGAAAAGGAAGCATGGGGGGCTAGGGATATAGCCTGGTGGCAAGAGCGCTTGCCTCATATACATGAAGCACTGGGTTCGATTCCCCAGCACCACATATACAGAAAAATGGCCAGAAGTGGCGCTGTGACTCAAGTGGCAGAGTGCTAGCCTTGAGCAAAAAGAAGCCAGGGATAGTGCTCAGGCCCTGAGTCCAACCAAGGCCCAGGACTGGCAAAAAAAAAAAACAAAAAAGAAAAGAAAAGGAGGCATGGTAAACAGCATCCAGGAATTCTGAAACAAACACTGTCTTTAGAAACACAGACACACTATCTTCTTTGCTTTAACCCTTACTCTTTTTCATAAACTGCAGTTTTAGTATAAGGAAAAATAAAAAAGCAAGAGCAGCTTTCTCCATCTGACCTTGCCTGCTGTCCCCCAAAATTAGTGTGCACTGAAAACTAAGTAAGAATATAACAAAGAAAGATAAATAGCTGGGTGCCGGTGGCTCACACCTATAATCCTAGCTACTCAGGAGGCTGAGATCTGAGGATGGCTGTTCAAAGCCAGTCCAGCAGAAAAGTTTGTAAGACCAGAAAACTGGAAGTGGCACCATGGCTCAAGTGGTAGAGTACTAGCCTTGAGCTGAAGAGCTCAGGGACAGAGCCCAGGTCCAGAGTTCAAGCCCCATGACCAACAAATAATAATAATAATTTAAAGAAAGATATGTAGCATGGAAAAGCAAATATTTGGGGAAATGTTTCTTCCTGGAACAAAGATGGACATCTGTCTTAAAAATGTATGGCAGAGCTGGGGCTCAGGTGGCTCACACCTGTAACCCTAGCTACTTAGGAGGCTGAGATTTGAGGATAATGCATTTTTTTTTGGGGGGGGGGGCAGTCCTGGGCCTTGGACTCAGGGCCTGAGCTCTGTCCCTGGCTTCTTCCCGCTCAAGGCTAGCACTCTGCCACCTGAGCCACAGCGCCCCTTCTGGCCGTTTTCTATATATGTGGTGCTGGGCAATCTAACCGAGAGCTTCATGTGTAGGAGGCAAGCACTCTTGCCACTAGGCCATATTCCCAGCCCAGGGTAATGCATTGAAGCCTGACAAGGCAAGTAAAATCCCTGAGACTCTTATGTCCAATAAACTACTCAAAAAAAAAAAGAAAGAAAGATAGAAAGAAAAGCTGGGAGTAGAGCTGTGGCTCATGTAGTAGAGCACTAGCCTTTACCAAAAAGCTCAAGGACAGTGGTCAGACCCTGAGTTCAAGCTCCAGGACTGGTGCGTGCGCACACGCCCACACCGAAAAACCAATGTATGGCAGAATGCATCCCTTCTTTGAAGGAATGCCTAAACTTGATGACCAAAGTTTAATGAGCAGATGAGTATTTGAGACCCTGAGCCCAAGTGGTAAAAGGGTAACACCAAGTGAGACTAAATGTGCCAGGTGTAAGAACAAAGACAAATATTTATCCTAAAATCATTTTGACCCTGCTTTTCATGGCATATACACTTGATGTCAAAGAGCTCTGTATGTCTCCCTTTGAGTACCCACACTGTTAGAGTGTGTCTCTGCCTTCCTGATTCCTTGCTTGCCTACTTTCTTGCTTACTCAATAGTGCTCTGCCAAGTTTTTCTTACCATTGTGATTGATGCCACCTCTTTCATCTCTCTCAACAGCTTCCTTTTTTTTTTTTTTTCCTTTTTAGCAACTTAATGTTTACTCCATGATCAAAGTCAAGGGCCAGGGACTAAACCCCTAAGTACAGGGTTCCTACTTCTGGAGAGAAATGTCACAAACCCTCACCTAGAACCTGTACCAATTTTAAATGCTTAATCTGAGTCGGGAGTAGTTTAGGCTCTAGTCTTATTCTGCTTCATCTTCTTCCCTGGTCTTCTCTCTTCCATGCAAAGTATCACTTTGTACTACTCATTTTATCTTTTTTTTTTGGCCAGTCCTGGGGCTTGGACACAGGGCCTAAGCACTGTCGCTGGCTTCTTTTTGCTCAAGGCTAGCACTCTACCACTTGAGCCACAGCGCCACTTCTGGCCTTTTCTATCTATGTGGTGCTGAGGAATAGAACCCAGGGCTTCATGTATATGAAGCAAGTACTCTACCACTAGGCCATATTCCCAGCCCTCATTTTATCTTTTATCTGCACTAACATACTAACTTCCCCAGCCCTTTCACTTGCTGTCATTTTTCTTGTTTCTTGTCTTTTTTTTTGTCCTGCTCTACTTTTCCTTTCCTTATTTGCTGTTCAACTCTTTTGATATGATGTGATCCTCATTGTTTTAATCCTGATTTTATTTCTCACTAAGGTGTGATGCTCCCTGGGTGGGTGACAGCCAGGCTTAGGCACCAGGTCATCAGAGTTCAAACTCTGTCTCCATTCCTCTTAGCTAGGATTGAGCCAGTAGCTGAACTTCTCTATGTCTCAGTTTCCTCATAATAGTTCCATCATAAGGTGAATGAAAATGTGTTACTAGGACAGTGCCCTGTTTCTGTGCTGGGGACTGAACCTAGAATATGCTAGGCCAAACTTGTCTAGCACTGAGCTACATCCCAAGCCCAGAACCATCCTTCGATGCAAGCTAGCACCCATCCTGGGAGACTCGAAGCCGTGGGCCATAGCCAGGTGAGTGCACCCTCTTGGAAGAGTTCTCCAGTTGCTTAAGCTTTCAGGTGATTATTTCCTGCTGCCCCCACAAACTGTATTTCTTTTGTTGTTGTTGTTCTTTGTTTGGTCGTGGGCTTGCGCTCTGGGCCTGGGCGTGGTCCCTGAACTCTTCAGTTCAAGGCTAGCAGCACTCTACCAACTGGAGCCACAGCACCACTTCTGGTTTTCTGGTGGTTAATTGGAGAAGAGTCTCATGGACTTTCCTGCCTTGGCTGGCTCTGAACACTGATCCTCAGATCTCAGCCTCCTGAATAGCTAGGATTACAGGTGTGAGCCACCAGTGCAGCTAAATGATACTTGAAAACCCAAGGTGAAATGCTCTGATAACCCACCCCAGATTTTTTTTTTGGTCAGTTGTGGGCCTTGAACTCAAGGCCTAGGCACTGTCCCTGAGCTCTTTTGCTCAAGGCTGTTGCTCTACCACTTTGAGCAATATCTCCACTACCATTTTTTGAGTGGTTAATTGGAGATAAGAGTCTCACAAACTTTCCTGCCCAGGCTGGCTTCCAACTGTGATCCTCAGATCTCAGCCTCCTGAGTAGGGAGATTATAGGTGTGAGCCATCGGTGTATGGCAGATTTATTTATTTTTTCAATGCCAGTCCAGGGGCTTTAATTCAAGGCCTGGATGCTGTCCTTTTTTTTTTTTTTTTTTTTTTTTGGTCAGTCCTGGGCCTTGGACTCTCAGGGCCTGAGCACTGTCCCTGCCTTCCTTTTGCTCAAGGCTAGCACTCTGCCACTTGAGCCACAGCACCACTTCTGGCCGTTTTCTGTATATGTGGTGCTGGGGAATCGAACCCAGGGCCTCATGCATACGAGGCAAGGTCTCTTGCCACTAGGCCATATCCCCAGCCCCATGGATGCTGTCCTTGAGCTTTTTTGTTCAATGATAGAGTTCTACCCTTTGTGCGATAGCTCTACTTACGGCTTTTTGGGTGATTAATTGGAGGAAAGAGTCTTACTATCTTTCCTGCCCATTTGCTGAGTGTTGGAGGCATAGGAAAGTTCTCCAGCAAGGCCAGCTGTTCAAAACATCATTGGGGACACTCTGAAAGCACCTGTGGATGCTCAGGCACACTTGCAGGTAGCTTCTACTAAAACCTCTGGTGATGGGGACCAGGCCTCAGTGGTTTTATTTATTATGTATTTTTAAATTTTTATTTGGGGCCATAGGGGGGAACATGGAACAGGTTTTTTTTTTGTTTTTTTTTTTGGCCAGTCCTGGGCCTTGGACTCTGGGCCTGAGCACTGTCCCTGGCTTCTTCCCGCTCAAGGCTAGCACTCTGCCACTTGAGCCACAGCGCCGCTCCTGGCCGTTTTCTGTATATGTGGTGGTGGGGAATCGAACCTAGGGCCTCGTGTATCCGAGGCAGGCACTCTTGCCACTAGGCTATATCCCCAGCCCCATGGAACAGGTTTTTAATTCAAGGCTTTGTACATGCAAGGCAAGCACTCTACTGCTTGAGCCATACTCCTCGTCTTTTTTGCTTTGATTATTTTTCAGATAAAGTATGATGTGTCACCCTACTTGGCTTTGTTCTTTGAGACAGTCTTTCTAACATTTTTCTTTTCTTTTCTTTCTTTTTTTTTTTTTGGCCTAGGCTGGCCTCAAACTCGAATCCTCCTTATCTCAGCCTCCCAAGTAACTGTGGTTATAGTGTGAGTGGCTACACCAGGTCCCAGGCCTCAGTAGTTTTGAAGCTTCACATAGGTGATTTACAGTTTCCACCTTGGCTTAAAATGACTGCCTCCAGGAGATTTCTAGTTATCACAGATACATTCTTAATTTGTTTTGTTTCAAGTCTTGGTTGGGTCCTTTTGAAGCCCCCCATGAGAGTCTTCTTACCACATGTTTTTCGAACCCAGGGCTTCATGTATATGAGGCAAGCACTCTTACCACTAGGCCACATTCCCAGCCCCTCTAAACAATTTTCCTACTGCAAAGCCCACTTAGGTCCAAGAGAAAACAACTTCTAAGCCAGTTATGGTAGCTCATGTCTATCATCCCAGTCACTTGGTAGGTAGAGATAGTGATCTAAGTTTAAGGCTAGCATGAACAAAAATTCAATGAGACCTTCCATCTCAATAATCTGGGCATGATGGTACTTGTCTATAGCCCCAGCTATGTATGAGGCATAGGCAGGAAGATTATAGACATAGATGATTGGCCTGAGTAAAAATGTAAAGGCCTACCTGAAAAATATAGCTAAAGTAAAAATGGGCTGGGGCAAGGGTCAAAGTGGTATAATGTCAGGCCCTGAGTTTAAATCCCAGTACTTCCAAATAATAATTTTTTTTTTTTTCGGCCAGTCCTGGGCCTTGGACTCAGGGCCTGAGCACTGTCCCTGGCTTCCTTTTGCTCAAGGCTAGCACTCTGCCACTTGAGCCACAGCGCCACTTCTGGCCGTTTTCTGTATATGTGGTGCTGAGGAATCGAACCCAGGGCCTCATGTATACGAGGCAAGCTCTCTTGCCACTAGGCCATATCCCCAGCCCCCCAAATAATAATTTTAAAAAGCTTTCAGAAGCCAGATCCTGATAATCCTATAATCCTAGCTACTCAGAGGCTGAGATCTGAGGATCATGATTCAAAACCAGCCCAGGTAGGAAAGACTTTTATCTCCAATTAACTACCAGAAAGCTGGAAGTAGAGCTGTGACTTAAAGTGGCAGAGTGCTAGCCTTGAACAAAAGAGCTCAGGGATAGCATCTAGTCCCTGAGTTCAAGCCCTACAATGACAAAAATATTTAAAAAAAGTTTCTAGATATCTGTCTAGATATAAGTTCTTACCCATTCACTCCAGCCCCTTCTCCACTGTCTATAAGAGGCTACCTTCCAGATATTCCTGGAAAAGTCTTCCTTTGGTATCTCCAAGGAATTCAGCTATACAGGGTAAGTGACAGCAGTGTATGTATTGACCTGGTACAAAGGATTGACAAGGGTGTACCATCTGAACTTATTTGAAAGAACGTGTCATATAAAATGCAGTGATCCTAAATGTGGTTTCGAAGTTGAGGAATTATTCCTATTATGTCCTCTTCCTAAACATCTGGAGGAAATGCAGCCTAAGACTGTCAATACAGGAAGTGGAAAGAAGGATTTAAAATCAGTCCCAGAAACAGCCAATATAATGAACCACATGAGTACAAAGAAGGACAGAAACAACGTGATCATTAATGCAGAAAAGGGATTTGATGAAATTAACATGTTTGGTATGAAAACCATGCAGCAGACTGGAACTAGATGAGACTACCACAACACAATATGAAACTCAACAGTGATTGCCACAGCCAGTGGTAAAAGACGGAATAACAGGACGGCAAGATGAGGGAATGTGGCTTAGTGGTAGAGTGCATGCCTAGCATGCATGAACCCCTGAGTTCATTTCCTCAGTATCATATAAACAGAAAAAGCCAGAAGTGGCACTGTGGCTCAAGTGGTAGAGCGCTAGCCTTGAGCAAAAGAACTCAGTGACAATGCCCAGGCCCTGAGTTCAAGCACCAGGACTGGCAAAAAGAGAGAGAGAGAGAGAGAGAGAGAGAGAGAGAGAGAGAGAGAGATGGTGAGATCAATGGTCAAATGAGTAAGTACACAAGGTAGTCTTACTACTTCTATCCAACACAGTACTGAAATTTCTAGCCAGGAAATTAGGCCAAAAAAAAAAGTCAATAAATAAGGGGTATCCAATTGGAAAGGAAGGAGGAAAATTATTCACTCATAGATACGATCTTACATGAGAAAAACTCATAAAGATTCCACCAATAAAACACTCTCATTAGTACAAATAAACAAGTTTAGCAAAGCAGTAGGACACAAAACCAATGCATAAAAATCAATTGCATAAGGCACCGGTGGCTCACGCCTATAATCCTAACTACTCTAAAGACTGAGAATTGCAATTCAAAACCAGCTTGGGCAGGGAAGTCCCTGAGACTCTTATTTCCAATTAACCACCAAAAATCTGAACTTGTGGCTCAAGCGGCAGAGTACTAGCCTTTAGCAAAAAGTTCAGGGACAGTACTCAGGCCCTGAGTTCAAGACCCAGGACTGGAGCCCCTCTAAAAAAAAAATCAATTCCATTTTTATATACTAAGGAAGAATAATTAGAGATTTTAGCAAACTAATTCTATTCATGACATCATAAAAAGAACAAATACTTAGAAATGAACTAAGTATGTGAAAGACTTGTATAGTGATAACAAAAAACACTGCTGAAATTAAAAAGAGGTACATAAATTTAGATATGCATCCCAGGGCTGGGAATGTGGCCTAGTGCTAGAGTACTTGCCTCGCATAGCTATGCGTCCCATGTTCAGCGATTAGAAAACAATACTGTTAAGATGTTGATACTTCTCAAAGTTATCTATAGGTTTAGAATATTATACCAATAACATTATTTGACGAATAGAAAACTCTCTTTAAAATACATATAAAAAATACATATGGGATCTTTTTCTGTACCGGTCCTAGGGCTTGAACTCAGGACCTGGGCACTGTCCCTGAGCTTCTTTGGCTCAAGATTAGTGCTCTACCACTTGAGCCATAGCTCCACTTCCAGCTTTTTTTGAGTGGCTTATTGGTGAAAAGAGTCTCACAGACATTTCTGCCCGGGCTGGCTTCAAACCATGATCCTCAGGTCTCAGTCTCCTGAATAGCAAGGATTACAGCCATATGCCACCAGTGCCCAGCACATAGGGAATCTTAAGGGACATGAAATAGCCAAAACCAGCTTGAAAAAGAATAAAATTAAAGGACTCCCATTTTCTTGTTTCCTAACTTCCTATACAACTACAGCAATTAAAATGATGTGGTATGACAGGGCATCACGGCTCATACCTGTAATCCTAGCTCTTCAAGGAGGCAAAAATTGGGATCCCAGTTCAAGGCCAGCTTAGGCAAAAAGTCTGTGAGACTATCTCAGCCAACAAGAAGCTGAGTGTAGTGGCACATGCTTGTCATTCAGCTATGAAGGAAATGTAAATAGGGTGATTGTGGGTTCAGATAGGAACAAGTGTAAGTGTGAGACTCTTTTCAAGCAAATAACTAAAGCAAAAAGGGTTGAGAACACAAGTGAAGTGATAAAGAACCTGCCTAGCAAATGCCAGGCCCTAAATTCAAACCTTAATACTACTCCTCCTCCCTTAAAAACAGCCCCACAAAAAACAATGGTAGCAACATAAAGAGAGCCATCAACTGATAGAATAGAACAGAAAACCTAGAAGGCCTTGAGAATACAACCAATGACATTTTACAAAAGTGCCAAGATGTCTCCAAAGAAAATGTACAAGTAGCCGAAAAGTACGTAAAAAAAGGCTCAACATTTGGGGACTGCAAATAAAAAACATAATAAAAAACATTGCTGTCCACTATTGTTGTCTACCCTTGAGACTTACATTTTGCTTCCTCCTTCAGTCTGCTACTATGTATCTTCAAAGACTTCACTCAAGAAAATGTTGTAATCCTAGCTACCTAGGAAGCTGAGATGGGAAGATCTGGTTCAAAACCAACTTGGGCAGGAAAGTCTGTGAGATTCATATCTCCATATACACTACTCAGAAAAAGTCAGAAGTGGTAGGGTGGCTCACATAGTAGAGCACTAGCCTTGAGCACAAGAGGCTCAGGGACAGTGCCCAGGCCCTGAGATCGAGCCCCAGGATTGGCAAGTCTAGTGGGGAGACTCAAGGAGAAGGTCCAAGCTAAAGCTGTAGGAAAAAAATCATCCTGAAGGGTACCTTGACCATGAACTTCTGGTCTCCAAAACAGTGAGCGAATACGTTTCTGTTGTTTGAATCATTTAGTCTGTGGTGCTTTGTTGTGGCAACCGACACAAACTAATATATTCCAATGGCTCTTGATTTTATATAGAGGGGGGAAAAACAACCAAAGTTTTTACAGTATTCAAACTTACAAATCTGTAAATAATAAACTTATCACACTTGATGTCTGTTGGTTGGAAACTAATTATTCTAGCAAATTAGAAAGTTAAAGAATTGCTGTTGCTACATGGAAACTGGATCAACAGAGTTACTGTTCCAAGTGGAAAAGAATCTAGCTTTGAAAGAAAAAATTGGCCATCAAGAGACATTAGCTTTAATGATAGTCCTATAAATTAAAATCTCCTCTGGAAAGCCTAGCCAATTCAGCCAGCCTCCTTCCCTTTCTAATTGATCTGCCTTTCAGTCAAAATCATGGAAACGATTCTTAAGCTCTTTATAGACAAGACAAGAGCACACAAATCCCCTCAGTCGTTAGAACTGGATATCAGGGCTAGGTTAAGGGTTGCAATCCAACAACACAGGCAATTTTACTTGATAGTTTATTGCTGAAGAGCCATAAATCTCTCTGCTATTGTACTCCTTCCACTGAGATGCCAGAACTGTTAATAGAGGTTAGGAAAGCTGTTTGGCTTCTTTGCAAGGTAGACAGTTGGCCTCCCATCTAAAAGAAAAATTAGTTGCTTCTTGTAATTAGCCCTGGAGCTCCCACCAAAGAGAAGGGTGACAGTGGGCTGTGCTGGAGAAAGTGTGGGAAGGAAAAGAATGGCTTGACTGAAGAGCATGATGAGATAAAATGATGCTGGTGGAGCCTTCTAGATCCTGATGACCTGCTGTCTTGGTTCACACGGGCTGTCGGAACTAAGTAGAAGAGAGGGTAGCTTTATTTTCTCACCATTCTGGAAGCTACAAGTTCAAGGTTAAGACACCAGTAGGGTTGGTTTCTTCTGAGGCCTTTCTCTTTGGTCTGCAGATGGCCACCTAACTTTTACTGCTGTCTTTTCTGTATATGCACATCCCTGCTGTCTGTCTGAGCATACTGGTTTCTTTTTCTTTTAAAGACATCATTTGCACTGGACTAGAAGGTCACTCTAAGGGTCTCATTTTAGTTTGCTTTCCTCTCTAATAGAGCCACATTCTAAGTCACTGGAATGGCATATGATTTTTTTGTGTGTAGGTACCATTCTTGGGGATTGAACACAAGGCCTGGGTATTGTCCTTGAGCTTCCCCCCCCCACCCCGCCCAAAGATTAGCACTCTTGCCATTTAGGCCACAGCTCCACTTCTGGCTTTTTGGTGGTTAATTGGAGATAAGGGTTTCAGGGAAATTTCTGCCTGAACTGGCTTTGAATCACCATTCTCAGATCTCAGCTTCCTGAGTAGCTACGATTAGAGGCATGAGCCACCAGTGCCTGGCTCTATGGGATCGTTCTAAAACTAAGAAAAAAAATACCTCCTTGGGCTGGGAATGTGGCTTAGTGGTAGACTGCTTGCCTAGCATGCATGAAGCCCTGGGTTTGATTCCTTAGTACCACACATACAGAAAAAAAGCCGGAAGTGGAGCTATGGCTCAAGTGATAGAGTGCTAGCCTTGACCAAAAGAAGTTCAGGGGCAGTGCCCAGGCCCTGAGTTCAAGCCCTACAACAGGCAAAAACTAGCAAAAAAAAAAACCCACCTCCTTATTCTACTTCTCCCCACCTGGATTCCGTATGTTTCCTTTCCTAGGAACCTCACCCCAATAAGTCATGCACGCCAAAATACCTGTTCGACTCTGCTTCTAGAGATTATAACTTAAGATAGTGGTGTTTTCCTTTAGGATTATTCCATCTTTAACTCTAAAATCTAGGAATGGAAGGTGAAAAGCTACCTTACCATTGTATTTTGCATCCTTTATCTTTGAAATGGCCCTTGATTCTGTTCCGCCACTCTGTGCTCCTATAATCACTAAATTAACTAGAGGTGTTAGCAACTCTTTCCTGGACAAAAGCTCATGGCAGTTTTTTCCCAGCCTGTTTTTCCATAGTATCTTTTCATGTCATTAGGAATGCATTTTGGCCTGATTAAAACTATCTAGAGCCGGGCATTGGTGGCTTACTCCTGTCATCCTGGCTATTCAGGAGGCTGACTTATGAGGATTGCAGTTCAAAGACAGCCTATTCAGGAAAGTCCATGAGACTCTTATTTCCAGTTAGTCACCAGAAAACTGGAATTGGTACTGTGGCTCCAAGTGATAGAGCACTAGCCTTGAGCAAAAAGAGCTCAGGGACAGAGCTCAGGCCAAGAGTATCTGCTGTATTGGTTTATCTTTTGTTACTATAACAAAATATGTGGCTTAGGGCTGGGAATATGGCCTAATGGCAGGAGAGCTTGCCTCGTATACATGAAGCCCTGGGTTTGATTCCCCAGCACCACATATATAGAAAACTGACAGAAGTGACCCTGTGGCTCAAGTGGCAGAGTGCTAGCCTTGAGCAAAAGGAAGCCAGGGACAGTGCTCAGACCCTGAGTCCAAGCCCCAGGACTGGCAAAAAAAAAAAAAAGAAGAAGAAGAATATATCCATAATATCTATAGCTTAGTACTTTATAAATAAAAGAAGTTTTTGAGCTCACAGCTTTGGAGGCTGAACATTCAGGCTCAGGCAGCCCCATCAGTCTGGCCTCTGGGGAGATTCACATGATGGATGGCATGGAAATGGAAAAATACATGAGATAGGAAGAGAACATACAGACAGGAAACCACAACAGTTTAGAGGTCAGGTTCCTTTCTTTTTATAACAAATAAATCTTGTGAAAACAAACCAAAATGCCATGAGAACTACATTAATTCCTTCTGAAAGCAGGGTTCCCAATAATCTAATTACCTTCCATCACCTCTCAACATTGTCACACTGTGGACCAAGTTTCTGGCACATAAACCCTTGATGGCTGCACTCAAACCATATCCAAACTCTAGGGCTCATCCAACTTGCTTCTAGTACCACCCTCCATTACTTCCCCTGGTCAATCTGATGAGTCAGTTTGTTCATCTGCCTTGACATGGCCTTCAAGGCCCACTACCCAGTATGGTTTACTTTACCTTCCTAGCCTCAACAACTCATGGGACTAGGTATTAAATCAGGCCTCCTGTCCTTACTGTCTAGAATTAATGACTTTTCCCCATGTTGCATCCCCACTTCTCCTGGAAAAAATCTTGCTTTTCTCCCAAGGCCTTACCACCTCGGTGTCCCTCTATACTAGGGCACTTCTATAATCCCAACTATGTAGGAGGTATAGGAAGAAAAATCACAGTTCACTGGCTCTGGAAAAATGTGCAAGACCAGCTTGGCTCTGGTGGCTCATACCTATAACCCTAGTTACTCAGGAGGCTGAGCTGTGAGGATCACAGTTCAAAGTCAGCCCAAGCAGGTCTATCTCCAATTAACTACCAAAAAAAAGCTGTAAGTGGAGCTGTAGCTCAAGTGATAGAAACCAACCTTGAGCAAAAAAGCTTAGGGAGAGGGCCCAGGCCTTGAATTCAAACCCTAGAACCAACACACACACATACACACACACACGTGCGCGCATGCACGCGCACAAGGCTATATCTTAGAATAACTAAAGCAAAAACTTCTGAGTGTTTAGCCCACTTGATAGAGTGCCTGCCTAGCAAGTATGAGGCACTGACTCCAATCTCCGTACTACAAAAAGTGAGGGGTGGAGAAAAGAACACAAGAGTAATGGTTTGTTTGACCCTGGAAGCTTAATTCCATAAAGAGGAAATGTTGTGGTCATAGTAGGAGGTGGTTCAGACAGGGGACAGTGGGCAGAGTCATCATGGATGAATTAATGTCAGGCCAAGAGAATGAAATGGTTCTTGTTCTCACAGCATATTTTCTTGAGAGTATGTTGTTCATAAAACATGCCACCTGTCACATTTTGCCTCTTTGCACACAGCTACTTTCCTTCCATTTTCTACTCTGAGGCCCTCCACAGACAACAAAATATGGACACCTTGCCGTTGAACTTGCAGAACAACCAGAAAAGTCAACCTCCTATTTTCCCCCCTCAATTAATTACAGACTCTCAGGTATTCATTCATTCATTCATTCATTCATTCATTCATTTTTCTGGCCCTGAGGCTTGAACTCAGGGACTGTGCGCTCTCCCTGAGCCTCTTGTACTCAAAGGTAGCACTCTACCATTTGAGCCACAGCATCACGTCCAGCTTTTTTCTGAGTAGTAGTGTATTAGCAATGAGTCTCATGGACTTTCCTGGCCTTTGAACAGCAATCCTCAGATCTCAACCTTCTGAGAAGCTAGGATTCCAAGAGTGAGCCACCAGTGCACGGCCCAGACATTCTTTTACAGCAAGAAATAGGTTGAGACAATTAACCAAAAGCAAATAGATCCTATGTGATGTCTTTGAGGTTGCCTCTAAACCCCAAATGTGGAAACATTTATTCAATGCCCAAAAGGAGGAGAGGAACATTCAGTCCCATGGCAGCAGTGTTATAATTCAATCATTCATATAATTTATTTTATTTTGAAATTTTTATTATTATTGCAAAGGTGATTGATGTACAGAGGGGTTACAGTTGCACAAGTCAGATAAAGGGTACATTTCTTTTTCCATAATGTCACCCCTTCCCTTGCTCACTCCCAGTTTTTCCCTTCCACCCCCAAATTATATAGTTCATTTTCAATATAGTGTCTAGTAAGTACCACTACTGCATTTGTTTACCCTTTGTCCTTCTATTTCTGTGCCTCACCTTACACATGTAAATGAACAAACAAGATGAAAAGAAAAGAAAATAAGAACAGCAAAAAGAAGAAGAAAAAAACCCTTGTTTTCATATCCTGGAGTTTATTTTGATAAATGTTATTTTATATGATCAGATGCACACAGACATTGTACCTTTGTGTTCCTCTCCTAAGAGTACCCTTTGGTCTTACTGTGTGTGAATGCCTAGAATCCTGTATAATTTATTATGTCCCCATCTATTTTCGGATCTAGCTCCCACATATGAGATACAATTAATTTTAATTAATTAATTAATTAATTATTTTGCCAATCCTGGGGCTTGGACTCAGAGCCTGAGCACTGTCCATGGCTTCTTTCTGCTCAAGGCTACCACTCTGCCACTTGAACCACAGTGCCACTTCTGGCCTTTTCTATATATGTGGTGCTGAGGAATCGAACCCAGGGCTTCATGTATATGAGACAAGTGCACTTGCCACTAGGCCATATTCCCAGCCCTATTTTAAAAATGTTTTCAGGGTATAAAAATGGCAAAGAAACACATGAGGAAATGCTCAACATCCCTGCTAGTAAAGGAAATGCAAATAAAAACAACCCTGAGATACCATCTCACCCCAGTTAGAATGGCCTATACTCTGAACTCAGGAAACAACAAATGCTGGAGGGGCTGTGGGGAAAGAGGAACCCTTCTTCATTGTTGGTGGGAGTGCAAATTAGTACAACCACTTTGGAGAACAGTATGGAGGTTTCTCAAAAAGCTCAATATAGACCTACCCTATGACCCAGCCATACCACTCCTAGGCATCTATCCTAAACAGCAAAACCTAAGTATCAAAAAGACATTTGTACTTCCATGTTTATCGCGGCACAATTCACAATAGCCAAAATATGGAAACAACCCAGATGCCCCTCCACAGACGAATGGATCCAAAAAATATGGTACTTATACACAATGGAATACTACATAGCGATTAGGAATGGTGAAATATTGTTATTCGCAGGGAAATGGTCAGAACTCGAACAAATAATGTTGAGTGAGACAAGCCTAGAACACAGAAAACAAAGGGGCATGATCTCCCTGATATATGACTGTTAAGAAAGGGAGATGGAGAGACAGTAGAGACCAAGTCTGTGAACACTGTATATGTTCTTGATACATTGTATATTGCATATGTGTCTACCTGACCTAGACAAGGGATGGAAAAACACGTCGTAAGATATCACAAGAAATGTACACACTGCCCTACTATGTAACTGCACCCTCTTTGCACAACACCTTGTAAAAAAATTTATGTTCAATTAATAAAAAAAAATAAATTAAAAAAAATTTTTTCAGGGGGGGCTGGGAATATGGCCTAATGCCAAGAGTGCTTGCCTCCTACACATGAAGCTCTCGGTTTGATTCCCCAGCACCACATATATGGAAAACGGCCAGAAGGGGCGCTGTGGCTCAGGTGGCAGAGTGCTAGCCTTGAGTGGGAAGAAGCCAGCAATGATGCTCAGGCCCTGAGTCCAAGGCCCAGGACTGGCCAAAAAAAAAAAAAAAAAATGTTTTCAGGGGTCTGGGGATATGGCCTGGGGATATGGCAAGAGAGCTTGCCTCGTATACATGGAGCCCTGGGTTCGATTCCCCAGCACCACATATATAGAAAATGGCCAGAAGTGGCGCTGTGACTCAAGTGGCAGAGTGCTAGCCTTAAGCAAAAAGAAGCCAGGGACAGTGCTCAGGCCCTGAGTTCAAGGCCCAGGACTGGCAAAATCAAAACAAAACAAAACAAAAAAAACGAAAAAACAATGGGCTGGGGATATTGCCTAGTGGCAAGAGTGCCTGCCTCATATACATGAATTCCTGGGTTCAATTCCCCAGCACCACATATATAGAAAGCAGCCAGAAGGGGCACTGTGGCTCAAGTGGCAGAGTGCTAGCCTTGAGCAAAAAGAAGCCAGGGACAGTGCTCAGGCCCTGAGTCCAAGGCCCAGGACTGGCCATCCTCCCCCACAAAAAAAAAAAAAAATGTTTTCAAGGTTGGGAGCATCGCTCTGTGGTAAAGCAGTGGCATAGAATGCTCAAGGTCCTGGGTTCAATCCATAGCACAACAAAAAGTAAATTAAAAAAAAAAAAAGAAAAGTCATTTAAATATATTCATGGATTCTAATGGCAGAAGCCCATGTCTTTATACATTATCCACTGGTATAAGCCAAATTCCAAATCTTAACACCCTTACATAGTGAAATGTAACTGAATTTAAGATACCCTCATGTACATAATCAAGAAGTGTGCGCATTTATTAAAGGACTTTTTACTTAATAATTCTTCCTTGGTTTGGAGCTAGTAATTTGAAATTAGGAGCTTGCACTCGCTAGGGAAGTGCTCTACCATTTGGACATGTCTCCAGTCCTACTCACACTCTCTTCAAAAGTGCTCTGTGAGAGACTATCCTTGCCCCTATTCCATATGTTTAACAGCAATTTGGGGGGAAAATAAACTAGAAGAAATATCGAACTGTAAATGATTCAAAGTTGGAGGAACAGAACATTAAATAATATCACCAGGTTTTAAGGCAATCTGTGAAGGCTGGAATGATAGACCAAATGAATAGAATTATACTTAGAAAAGAAGTGTTGATACGTGTGTATCCAAATTCATGTAATGAATTATTTCGGTTTTGTAAGGTTCCAACCTCCTAGTCATTTCTACTAAAAAGCATGCATGGCCAGGTCACTCTGGGGAAATGTCTTCTCTTTCCTATTTGTTTTTTTTTTTTTTTTGTCTTTTTTTTTTTTGGCCAGTCCTGGGGCCTGGACTCAGGGCCTGAGCACTGTCCCTGGCTTCTTTTTTTGCTCAAGGCTAGCACTCTGCCACTTGAGCCACAGCGCCACTTCTGGCCATTTTCTGTATATGTGGTGCTGGGGAATCGAACCCAGGGCCTCATGTATATGAGGCAGGCACTCTTGCTCCTAGGCCATATCCCCAGCCCCTCTTTCCTATTTCTGATAGCCATTCTAACAGGCACATCCTTCTCCAGCTTCTAACATTCCGTCTCTAGAACAGGGCTGGGATTATCTTCAGGGACTACAGGGAGAAAGTGCACAGGAACTAGGTAAGGATCATCTCATGACTGAGTATCCTTCAATCAATCAAACCAAATACTAATTTGTTGAAGGAAAATGGAAAAGCAATAAAAGAAACATCGGTTAAAAATGTGATCAAAGATAAGGTTGGTGGGTAACATCTATAAGAAAGAGACAAAAGTATATACTCAACAGATTAAAAGAAAATACACATGACGTTATAGCAATAAGTTTGAAAAGTTTAGAAATAAAAGTATATATTTTTTCTTTTTAAGACAGTCTTACTACATTGTCCAGGTTGGCCTTGAAATCCTGCATTCAGGCATTCCTCCTGCCTTATCCTCCTGAGTAGCTGAGACTACAGGGACAAATCACCAAAAGAAGGCTGGGGTTGAAGCTTAGTGGTTCATCATGTGACTAGCAGGGACAAGGTCCTAGGTTTGATCTGATAAATTAAAAACAAGCTATTAATTTTCAAAGGATCAAAACCAAAAAACAAGTATCCAATGGACATATGCAAAAAATAAAAAATAGAGGAGAGCAACTTTTGTCTTATTATCAGAATAAAATCTATTACATAGAATAACATCTAACAAATTGGAATGATCCATGATTGGCATGAACTACATCACTACAAAGGGACATCACACGCTTTGAGGTTGAGAGGTAGACCAGTTGTCCGGCAAGACTGCTGGCTCCTAGAAAACAGAACACAGAGTTCTGTTTCTGGGATTTTCATGATCCATCTTCATTAACTGTTTGCTATTACTTATTGTTGTTTATTGTTATTACCAGCAGCAAAGTTGCTCTAATGATCTGTTGAGGACTAGCACAGTGAGCGTGGCCTGGAGAAGTTCCCTGACCACTCCTCAGCTCTACCAGTTTCCCAGCTTCCCTGCATACATGTGAGCATGCTTCTAGAATAATCAAGTTAAAGCCAAAAATGAGGGACAGGAAGTAACTTGTCTACAGGCAGGCTCTGACTCATTATTGGGGTATTGATGACACACCTCTGCCATGCTGGAGACTGTAACTGTAGGTCAGATTAGAGTTTCCCTGGACAAGGGCAGTGCCATGATAGAGGAGAGGGACTGCAGTATAGACCCTCATTTCTGGGAAGACCAGAGAAGTAGAGCTGAGCTATGCAACACTAGGTAAAAGGGCTACCACAAAGTCTCAACTCTGGCATCTGTGCAGCCTACCACCCTCTAGCTCTCTTTGGCCCACACAGTCACACTGGCCTAGACTGGGAAACCTCTCAAAATTGCTCAGTCATGGTCAGGCCAGCCAAGTCTGGTAAACCAAGGAGGTGACACATCATTGCCACACTGGCTTGCCTCCTTCTGGGTGGAGCTGGTACTGGCCAGCCAACTGCCCTAAGACCTGGCTTTGAGCCACTCTACTGTCCAGGCTTGGTGAGTCACTCTTCCCTGAAGGGTGCTGTATTCCCCTATGGTTCCAGAGCATTCCAGAAAAGGCATAAAGCAGAGGGCATTTTCTTTCTTTTCCTTCCTTCCTTCCTTCCTTCCTTCCTTCCTTCCTTCCTTCCTTCCTTCCTTCCTTCCTTCCTTCCTTCCTTCCTTCTTCTTCTTCTTCTTCTTCTTCTTCTTCTTCTTCTTCTTCTTCTTCTTCTTCTTCTTTCTTTCTTTCTTTCTCTCTCTCTTTCTTTCATTCGTGTGTGTGTGTGTGTGTGTGTGTGTGTGTGTGTGTGTGTGTGTTTGGCTGGCTTTGGGGCTTGAACTCAGGGCCTGGTGCTGTACCTTAGCTTTTTCACTCAAGGCTAGCACTCTACCACTTTGAGCCACAGCTCCACTTAATTGGTTAATTGAAGTAAGAGTCTCAGGGACTTTTCTGTCTGGGCTGGCTTTGAACTGTAAACCTCAGACTTCAGCCTGGTGAGTAGCTAGGATTACAGGTATGAACTACCAGTGTCCAGCCCAGAGAAAATTTCTTGGTTGTTTTTTTCTAACTGTATTTTTTTTTTTGGTCTTTTCTTTTTTGGTACTGGGGATTGAACCCAGGATAATACACTTGCTAGGCAAGCAGTTTGCCATTGAGCTACATCCCAGCCCCAGAGAAAATTTCTTTAAAAATATCACCAAGTGCCAGTGGCTCACACTGTGGACTTACAAATGGAGATATTATTGTACCCTGTCTCAGCCTGGGGTTTGGCAAAAGTATATTCTGAGTTCAGGTTATTTGGAATTAATTCCAAGAAGAGACAGGGAAGGAAAGATAATCTCTGTGGAATACTAGGTCAGTCCTATTGGGACCTTCTGGGAAGTCCTCTAGAAGATGCTTCAGAATGGTTTGATGGAAGGTGGGAAACTGAGTTGTTTGTCCATGATAACCTAGTATTTGCTTGAGATTGTATGTGGGGTGCAGGTTCAGTATATCCAGACTCTCACTGTAACTGACTGGCTATGTTTTCCACAATGTTGGAGAAAACCCAAGGATCTTTTGTTGTTGTTTTTTGTTTGTGTGTTTTGTGTACTGGTCCTGAGACTTGAGCTCAGGGCCTAGGTGCTACCTCTGAGCCTTTGTGCTCAAGGCTAGTGCTCTATCACTTGAGTCACAGCTCCATTTCTGGCTTTTATGGTAGTTAATTGAAAATAAGAGTCTTGTGGGCTTTCCGCCCCAGGCAGGCTTTAAACCCTAATCCTCAGATCTCAGCCTCCTGAGTAGCTAAGGTTTCAGGCAAGAGCTACTGGCATCCAGCTAAGTGGGAATGTGCCAGGTGCCTGAGACTGTCCAGCAGGTATGGATGACTATAGTACACAAATACTGTCCTGTCTCTAGCTTTTCTGTCCTATTGCCTGTCACCAAGAACTTTTCCTGATGGCAAAGCCCACACTACAATTCCAGTGATCATGTCTACAACTAGACAGGTAGAAAGGTAAAAGATATACATTGTTAAGGATAGTTTCCTGCATCCCACCCTCACACAACTTCTACCACATTCCACTGCTCCAGGCTTAGTCGCATGACCATACTTTACTACATGAGATACTGGGAAATAGAGTTTTTACATTTGTAGTTTAGCTAAGGTGATCAAGCCAAGATTTCATGGTTCTGTCACTAAAGTAGAGGATAGAATGGATATAGGATGTACTCTTAGCAGGGGAAGCTTCTCTGCTACATTTTAGAACCAAATTCATCTTCATGCATAAAATACACATAGATACAGAAATGAGTGTGGCAATGTGGAGCTGGAGAAAGATGAGGACTTGAATATATGTCAAGAGATATAAATTCACACACACGCACACACACACACGTGCACACACACATATAGGGTTGGGGTTTAGCTCGGTGGAAGAGCATTTGCCTGGCAAGTATAAGGCCCTGAGTTTGGTCTTCAGCTCTGGGAAAAAGAAAATGCTCACGTTGTACACGTTGATGCATATGTGTGTGTGTGTGTGTGTGCGTTTCAAAGAAAATGTATACAGAAAATATGCAAGTGAAATGCTTAAATGAGATTATTTACCTGTTATGGCAAATAAAAATATAAATATGTGTATGGCAGGTAGACTTTTTCCTGATAAGGCTGGAAGAGAATGTTGAGAGGGCTGGAAATATTTTAAACATGTCAAGAGTTGTAGTGTGATTCAAGTAGTAGAGCTCCTGCCTAGTTAAATATTTCCTTGATGTAATCTTTTCAGAAACAATCGTGGTTATGGAAAATTCCAAGCAACCCTAAAATATCCTGTTTGTTTTGGTGGCGATGGGGTTTGAACTCAGGGCCTTGCATTTGCTAGGCAGGCACTCTACCACTTGAGCCACACTTTCACCCTCAAACTTGGAAATGTTCTTAATGTAAGTTTAAAAGTTGGTATGTAGAATAATGCATGTACGATGAGTGTGATTATGTTTTAAAAATATGCTCCAGGGGCTGGGAATATGGCCTAGTGGTAAAGTGCTCGCCTCGTATACATGAAGCCCTGGGTTCGATTCCTTAGCACCACATATATAGAAATAAGCCAGAAGTGGAGCTGTGGCTCAAGAGGTAGAGTGCTAGCCTTGAGCAAAAAGAAGCCAGGGACAGTGCTCAGGCCCTGAGTCCACACCTCAGGACTGGCAACAAAAACAAAACAAATAGAAATAAATAAGTAAAAATGTGCTCCAAAGACAGAAATGAAAGGAATCACACAGACTGTGTTGGCAAAGTAGATTGGAACTGATCACTTTTATTTACACTTTTAAAACGATTTTTCTAATATTTGCCAATAAACACATTTAAAAGGTAAAAGTTGAATAGTTCAATGTGGTAAAGTAGCATGTGCTATAATCCCAGTACTCTGAAGCCTGAAGCGGGAGGATGAATTGAGCTTAGGAGTTTGGGGCCAGCCTGACAACATAGCAAGACATCATCTCTCTCTCTCTCTCTCTCTCTCTCTCTCTTTTTTTTTAAAGGTACAAGCTAGATAGAAAAAAAAAGAGTGTGGAAAATAAGCACTAAAAAAAATGAGAATTTGGATCAGCAAAGTAGAGATGGTGTTTGTCTTGTTGCTAGGTCTATGATTGTTTCAAACCCAGGAGGCACTAGGTTTAGTCTCTGAGTTCATTAAAGCAGCTTGTCCTGTGGATGCTGACATGAAGATTTTCTGGGTCCTGCTTCAGGAAATCAAGCCAGAAAGTAAACACAAGAAAGCACTGACTCATTCATGCTCCTGTTTCCTCTTTTAAGGAGGCAAAAGAACTTCACAGTTAGCCTGTACCAAGTCAACAGACCTTGGCCCTCTACTGCTCTGTATTAGGAACACAGTGCATAGAATACTCCTTAGAGATCACCCATCCTGTGTAACTCTGTGATATTTTCAAAGGCAGCTTAATCACTTCCAAAGTCCAGGAGTCAGGCAGATAATAGGAGGTCAATAATCTAGAGGTACCCACAGAGACAATGAGTGGGAGCTCAGGCTAAGAAATATTGGGAGAGGGATGGGAATATGTCTTAGTGGTAGAGTGCTTGCCTTGCATGCATGAATCCCTGAGTTCAGTTTTTCAGCTCCACATACACAGAAGAAGCCAGCAGTGGTGCTGTGGCTTAAGTAGTAGAGTGCTAGCCTTGACCAAAAGAAGAAGCTCAGGGGCAGTGCACAGGCCCTGTGTCCAAGCCCCAGGACTGACCAAAAAAAAAAGAAGAAATAGTGGGAGAGAAAGTACCAGTCTGGGGGCTGGGGATATGGCCTAGTGGCAAGAGTGCTTGCCTCGTATACATGAGGCCCTGGGTTCAATTCCCCAGCACCACATATACAGAAAACGGCCAGAAGTGGCGCTGTGGCTCAAGCGGCAGAGTGCTAGCCTTGAGCAAAAAGAAGCCAGGGACAGTGCTCAGGCCCTGAGTCCAAGCCCCAGGACTGGCAAAAAAAAACAAAAAAAACAAAAACCAAAAAACAGAGAAAGTACCAGTCTGCAAAGGTCCTAGGAGTCCAATTGTAGGGATGTTTTAATTTTTATTTAAAAAGATTATTATTATTATTACTACTATTATTCCAGTGCTGAGGATGTATCCTAACAAAGTGTGGTACCATTGTGGTACATCCCTGGCCCTCTTTTTATTTTTCAGTGTTGTTATGTAGTCCAGGTTAGCCCCTCACTTGTGCTCCTCCCTACCCTTCTGTCTCCCAAGTCCTGGGATTATAAACATATGCACCATCAAGCTTAGCTCCTGAGAATGGATTTTTGTATGGTATTGTGTGTGTATGTGTTATTTTTGTCAGTACTAGGGCTTGAACTCGGGGTCTTGCGTTTACTCTGCTTTCTTGCACATGGCTGGTACTCTACCACTTGAGCCATACCTGCAGCCCAGGTTTTTGCTGGTTAATTGGAGATGGAGTCTCTCAGACTTTCCTGCCCAGGCAGACTTTCAACCTCAGTCCTCCCACTCTCAGACTCCTGAGTAATAGGATTATAGGCATGAGCTACTGGTACTTGACTCCTGAGGAGAGGTGTGTGTGTGTGTGTGTGTGTGTGTGTGTGTGTTTGCGTGCGCGTGCATACATGTGGGCGCATGCATGATTATTCTGGGGCTCAAAGTAAGGGTGTGCCTGAAAACACTAAAGGAAGGAGTAGGAGAAACACTTGGGCTCCTTGGCGCAGGACGGACCTTCCTTAACAATGACCCAGAAAGGCTACAAATCAAAGAAAGGTTGGACAAATGGGACTGCATCAAACTGCAGAGCTTCTGCACAGCAAAGGACATAGCTCGCAAGATAAACAGAAAGCCCACAGACTGGGAGAAGATCTTTACCGGCCAGTCAACGGACAAAGGCCTCATATCTAAAATATATGCAGAACTAAAAAAATTACCTTCTTCCAAAACAAAACCGCAAAGAACCAACAGCCCCCCTCATCAAGTGGGCTAAAGACTTGCAAAGAGACTTCTCTGATGAGGAAATGAGAATGGCCAAGAGACATATGAAAAAGTGCTCTACATCACTGGCCATAAAAGAAATGCAAATCAAAACAACATTGAGATTCCATCTCACCCTAGTAAGAATGTCATATACGAAGAAAACTAGCAATAACAATTGTTGGAGGGGGTGTGGCCAAAAGGGAACCCTACTTCATTGTTGGTGGGAATGTAAACTGGTTCAGCCACTCTGGCAAGCAGTATGGAGATTCCTCAGAAGGCTAAATATAGAACTCCCCTATGACCCAGCAGCCCCACTTTTGGGTATTTATCCAGAAGACCACAAACAATATCACAGTAATGCCACCAGCACAACAATGTTCATTGCAGCACAATTTGTCATAGCTAGAATCTGGAACCAACACAGATGCCCCTCAGTAGATGAATGGATCAGGAAAATGTGGTACATATACACAATGGAATTTTATGCCTCTATCAGAAAGAATGACATTGCCCCATTTGTAAGGAAATGGAAGGACTTGGAAAAAATTATACTAAGTGAAGTGAGCCAGACCCAAAGAAACATGGACTCTATGGTCTCCCTTATTGGGAATAATTAGTACAGGTTTAGGCAAGTCATAGCAGAGCATCACAAGAGCCCAATAGCTATACCCTTATGAACACATAAGATGATGCTAAGTGAGGGGCTAGGGATATGACCTAGTGGCAAGAGTGCTTTCCTTGTATACATGAAGCTCTGGGTTCAATTCCCCAGCACCACATATACAGAAAATGGCCAGAAGTGGTGCTGTGGCTCAAGTGGCAGAGTGCTAACCTTGAGCAAAAAGAAGCCAGGGACAGCGCTCAGGCCCAGAGTTCAAGCCCAGGACTGGCCAAAAAAAAAAAGATGATGCTAAGTGAAATGAACTCCATGTTATGGAAACGATTGTTATATCACAGTTGTAACTACTTTCAACGTACCATGTGTATCTGTAGCTTCTATTATTGATGATGTTCTTGTATCACCTTCTAGTGGTTGTACCTACACTATCTCTGTAATCTTATCTGAGTATTTTGGAAACCGTGTATACTGGTATTAGAAGTAGGAAATTGAAAGGGAATACCAAAATTGAGAGACACAGGGTAAAAAAGACAAACAACTACAAAAGCAATACTTGCAAAACGGTTGGTGAAAGTGAACTGAACACCTCAGGGGGGGAAAGGGAAAGGGGGAGGAGGGAGGGGGGGTATGAGGGACAGGGTAACAAACAGTACAAGAAATGTATCCAATGCCTAACGTATGAAACTGTAAACTCTCTGTGTATCAGTTTGATAATAAAAATTTGAAAAAAAAAAAAACAAAGTAAGGGTGTGGTTACTGTTCTTGAGCATCTTTTGCTCAAAGCTAGGGCTCTGTCACTTGGACCATAGATTTGTTTCCAGATTTGGGGTGGCTAAGTGGAGATAAAATCGTCTGGTCTGGCAGAGTTCTCCCTGGAGCAGGTATGGGAGAACCTTTGGTCCTTGTTGGCCATGAGCAGGAGCTTGAACATTCTGATGATCTAGTGCCAGCCTCCGTGCCGAGTTTGATGAAATGGGAGATAGGAGGCAGCATAGTTACTGAAGTCTACTTCCCCCGAAACACTCATTACCTGACCATGGTGGCCAGGAAACCCAAACCGATTGAACAGAGACTTGAAAAGGCATCTGCTTGGGTTTCCAAAGAAAAGAAGACTCTTGGAAGCTCTAGGAAAAGAAGGCTGTGAAAGACCATGAAGGCAGACTGGAACCACTGGTGCTGCCTCATCCCCCTACCTCCCACCCCTACCTGGAAGGGAGGCAACATCTGGAGACAATGCTTGTCAAAAGATGCAACATCTGGGATGTAGCTCAGTGGCAAATCACTTGCCTACTAAATGCAACGTCCTAGGTTTATTCCCCAGTACCAGTAAAGAAAAGACCAAAAAAAAAAAGTATACCTTTAAAAAACAAAAGATGCAACAATCCTGGTCATGTCATTTGAAAAGGGCTATTCGGGTGTAAGAGTCCCTGAATTCTCTGCATCCAAAGTGTGTGTGTGTGTGTGTGTGTGTGTGTGTGTGTGTGTGTTAAATCTGCAGTCTGATTTGTTGACTCTTTGTGGAAGTGGCCCTATTTAGAGATCATTTTAAGGAGTTCTTTAAATATCCTTAATGTTCCATTTATGAAGGTGAAACAAAAAGAATCTCTTCCCTAGGGAAGAAGGAAGAGGGAAATAGTATTGCGTGGAGAGCTTGTTCGCAAGATGAAAAAGTTCTAGAACTCCCTTGCACAACAATGTGAATGCACTTAACACTGCTCTTTTGTACATTCAAAAATGGCTGATAATTACATTTAACATTATGTAGCTTTTTTACTACAATTACGAAAAATTAAGTAGGGAAAAATTAAGTAGCTCTGTGATGCCTAGTATGAGACCCTGAATTCAATTTCTAGCCCTGCTACACACACACACACACACACACACACACACACACACACACACATCATGTGGAATATAGATGTATTCATGTATCTTAATGCATCTAGTGCTATATTAAAACATCTACACTTTGAAATACATAAATTATCTCAGTAAAGTTGAGTTAGAAAATGAGAAAGAAAGCCAGGTGCTGGTGGCTCAGCTGCTCAGGAAGCTAAGACTGAGGATCACAGTTCAAAGCCTGCCCGGGCAGGAAAGTTGATGAGACTCTTACCATGCAAAAACCAGACATGGAGGTATGGCTCAAGTGGTAGATCATTGGCCTTCTGTGAGCACAAAAGCTCAGGAACAACACCCAGGCCATGAGTTCAACCCTTGGACCAACATGCACACAAAAATAAACTGAAAAATGTCTGGTGGTATAGCTCCATTTGTTTAGTACGTATGAGGCACTGGGTTTGATCTGGAGCATAAAAAAATAAGTAGCTTCCTTACAGGGTTCTAGTCTCATGATATACTGACAGACATATTTCAGAATTGTTGTCAGGGTTTCAAGGACACCCCAATCACCCAACTCCTTTATGGACAAGGAATATCCTGAGGCAGATACTGTTGTCTGCCATTACTGTTCTCCGTAGGTGGTGTGATTGAGTGACTGGACAGGCAACTTTGAAATAACTATGCTGAGAGGTTGGATCAGCCACGACATAGATGCCTCCTATATATTCTCTGGTTGATTTTCTTTCTTTTTGTTTCCCTCCCTCCCTCCTGTCCTCCTTCCCTCTCTCCCTCTCCCCCCTCTTTCTTTCTTTGTTGATTTCTCCTTTTTTTTTTTTTGGCTAGTCCTGGGCCTTGGACTCAGGGCCTGAGTACTGTCCCTGGCTTCCTTTTTGCTCAAGGCTAGCACTCTGCCACTTGAGCCACAGCGCCACTTCTGGCCGTTTTCTGTATATGTGGTGCTGGGGAATCGAACCCAGGGCCTCATGTATACGAGGCAGGCACTCTTGCCACTAGGCCATATCCCCAGCCCAGATTTTTCTTTTTTTTTTTTTTTGTACTGGTCTTGGGGCTTGAACTCAAGGCCTGGCACTGTCTCTGAGGTTCTTTTGCTCAAAGCTAGCACTCTATCAATTGAGCTAGAACTCTACTTTCAGCTTTTTTGTAGGAGCACTTTACTGGTGATAAGAGTTGCATGGACTTTCCTGCCTGGGCTGGCTTTGAACCACAATCCTTAGATCTCAGCATTCGGAGTAGCCAGGATTATAGGCATGAGCCACCAGTGCTGGCTTGATGTTTGTTAAATTCATTTATTTAGTCTCTAAATAAATATTTACTTAGTTACTTCTGACAGGCAAACAATGACCAAAACAGTAGAGGGAAACACATATATAAGGTAAGTGAGTTAGCTATATTATGACAGATAGTAGTAAGAATTAAGAATTAACTAAGAAAAATAAATCCAAATCAGGGGTAAGGAGATATCTGAGAAATGATGTCACAAGTAGATCAGACCTCAAACTCAGTGTCTAGTGACATATAATCTGAGGTAGATAAGAAAGAAGTTGCCTCAGATTGGGGGGAGGGGGAGAAGGAAAGGGGGAGAGGGAAGGTGGGGGAAAAATGAGGAAGGGGGTAACAAGTTAACCAAGAAATGTACTCACTGCTTTACATATGAAACTGTAACCTCTCTGTCTTTCACTTTGACAATAAAGGGAACAAAAAGAATTTCACAAGAAAAGAAAAAAAGAAGTTGCCTCAGGAGAAAGGGGAGAACATCAACACATCAATTATACACAGCCCCAGTCAGCATCATGAGTGTGTGGCCTGCGAGATCATATGAGAAGCTATGCTCACAATGCTTCATGCTCTGCCTCTATCTTGAAGTCTGATAATGGTTTTCAAAAGGCCATTCCTGTGTGTTTGGTATCACGTATGGGTTGCACAGGCAGTCCTGCACACAGCACACAGTCCTTTTTTTTTTCTTTCAGTATTGTTTAGCACTCTGAGAGCACATACTCCCAGCAAGCACTGATGATTCATGTTTCTAATATATTGGTGTGCTTTACTTGTCCTCTGACACTTAGGAAATGAGAGATGGAAGCTGTACCAAATTGGGGGGTGGTGGTTATGCTGAATGATAGAAACCTACAAGCTCAGTGGCTTAAAAGAACAAGGATCTCTCTCTCTCTCTCTTTCCCTCCCTCCCTCTCTCTCATGTTCATTAAGGTCCACTGAGGACTCTGTCACACTTGCAGGAACGTGGCAGAATGGAAAAGGGAAATTCTGCCCCGGCTCTTGTGGCTTCTTGAAAGTGACATGCCATCTGACCTCATTTCATTGGCCAGGACAAGTCACATGGCCACATCATCTTTGTTTTGTTTTTTTGCCAGTCCTGGGGCTCAAACTCAGGGCCTGAGCACTGTCCCTGGCTTCTTTTTACTCAAGGCTAGCACTCTACCACTTGAGCCACAGCGCCACTTTCAGCTTTTTCTATATATGTGGTGCTGAGGAATCGAACCCAGGGCTTCATGTATACAAGACGAGCACTTTACCACTAGGCCATATTCCCAGCCCCGCCATATCATCTTTAAGGCATTTGGAAATACAGTTCAAATTTGGTCAAGGAAACTTCGCTCATTTATGAATGAATTATTTCAACACCATTTATTGAACAATCAAACTCTCCTTTCCCTAGTGATTTCTCTCTCTCTCTCTCTTTCTTTTCTCTCCTTCTCCTCCATCTCCCCCCCTCCCTCCCTCTCCCTCTCTTTCTCCTTTTCCCTTTCTCTCTCTTTCTGCTGGTCTTGGGGCTTGAACTCTGGGCCTGGGCTCTGTCCTAGAGCTTCTTTGTGTTTAAGGCTTGTGCTCTAACACTTGAGCCACAGCGCCACTTGAGGCCTTTTCTTAGTAGTTTATTGGAGATAAGAGTCTGGTCTTTTCTGCCCAGGCTCGCTTTGAACTACAATCCTCAGATCTCAGCCTCCTGAGTAGCTAGGATTACAGGTGTGAGCCACCAATGACTGACTTTCCCTAGTGATTTTCATTTCTAGTTATTAAATGCTAAACTTATGGGAGAGAATGAGGAAGGGGGTAACAATGCTTGACAAGAAATGTACTCACTATCTTACTTAAGTAACTGTAACCCCTCTATATATCATCTTTACAATCAAATGAATTTTAAAAAATGCTAAACTTCTATTGATAGGCCTCTATTGCGGACAATCATCTGTTTCATTGATTTGCCTATGCAATATCACCTGATTTTTAACTACTGTAGCTTTACAATGCCTTTCAATATGAAGAAGGGTAAAAGTTCCCCCAAAAGTCTCCTTTGAGATTTATTTTTTCCTGGCTAGATTTAAGAATCTCTTTTGTCAAGTCCCTTCTACTCATCCTATTTGTTTTGTTTGTTTTGTTTTTTTTGGGGGGCCAGTCCTGGGCCTTGGACTCAGGGCCTGAGCACTGTCCCTGGCTTCTTCCCGCTCAAGGCTAGCAGTCTGCCACTTGAGCCACAGCGCCACTTCTGGCCGTTTTCTGTATATGTGGTGCTGGGGAATTGAACCCAGGGCCTCATGTATATGAGGCAAGCACTCTTGCCACTAGGCCATATCCCCAGCCCCTACTCATCCTATTTGATGTGTGTGTGTGTGTGTGTGTGTGTGTGTGTGTGTGTGTGTGCTCTACTAGGCCTTATATTCAACTTTTTTCCTCAAGACTGGAACTCTAGCCAATCATTTGAGCAATAGCTCCACTTCTGGATTTTTGCTGGTTAATTGGAGATTAAGTTTTAGGGACTTGCTTGATTGGGTTGGCTCCAAATCTTTTTTTTTTTTGGCCAGTCCTGGGCCTTGGACTCAGGGCCTGAGCACTGTTCCTGGCTTCTTTTTGCTCAAGGCTAGCACTCTGCCACTTGAGTCACAGTGCCACTTCTGGCCGTTTTCTGTATATGTGGTGCTGGGGAATCGAACCCAGGGCCTCATGTATATAAGGCAAGCACTCTTGCCACTAGGCCATATCCCCAGCCCCTGGCTCCAAATCTTTTATCCTCAGATCTCAGACACCCCTTCCCCCTCATTATGTTATATGCACAAGTTACCAGCACACAGCTTTTTAGGTGGTTTTGATTAGAGTGCAATTGATTTATAGTTTAATTTAAATTTCTTTACATTATTGAGATTTAATAGTTTAATAATTGTTTTACATAGAAAAGTTTTATGGTTTTCTTCAAACATGTTCAGTAACTTATTAATTTAATATCCAAGCATTTTGGTTTATAGTTTTGGTGAATGAGACATTTATTATTATCTCATTAGTCTTTCATTATAACTTATTTAAGCCTAAATATATTTTAAATATGTTTATCCACTATAGTAGAAATGATCTAAATTTCGGTGTTCTTTGTAACCAGTCTACTAAACTTTTTCTTTGGTAATACTGAGGTTTGAACTCAGGGCCTTACACTTGCTAAGCAGGTGTTCTATCACTTGACCCATATCTTTATTATTACAATTATTCTCTTATAATAGTCCCAACTGCTTGACATTGTTTTTCTGATTTTGTTCAATTTACTTACAAACCACAACTTGTCTCTCATTTTTTTCTTTCCTAGCTGATGTTATACTTCTCATTTCTGTAGCAAGAGTGAAACTTGCTATGTTAGCTGATAACAGTTGCATTTCCACTATTTTCTGGAATCCCATGATTGTTTCTTTCTTGGCGTGGCAGAGGTTGTGCCCACTGGCTTAGGGCAGGGTGACACAGCAGAACGTGAAGGAAAAGGAAGTTGTAAAGTCTTTATCAGATTTGGGACAATGATGATGAAGCAACCAAGCTATATATATATATATATATATATATATATATATATATATATATATATATATATATATATATATATAATATCAGATTACACTGGAGCCCCTGGGCCATGACTGGTTCTTGAGCTATGTGTTACAAACAGCAGCATTTCTAGATGTCCCAATATTAAGGGGAACAAATGGAAAATGGAACTCACTGAACACTGCATGCATTGAAAATATGAATCCAGTCTGGTGCCGGAGGCTCATGCCTGTAATCCTAACAACCCAGTAGGTTGTGATCTGAGGATCTCAGTTCAAAGCCAGCCCAGGTAGGAAAGTCTGTGTGGGATTCTTCTTTTCAATTAGGCACCATAAAACCGGAAGTGGTGCTGTGGCTCAAGTGGTAGTGCACTAGCCTTGAGCTGAAGAGCACAGGGACAGTGCCTAGACCCAGAGTTCAAGCCCTATGACCGACAAAAAAAAAAAAAAAAAAAAAAAAAAAAGAAGAAGAAGCAGAAGAGTCAATGACTCAGGGAATTGAAATGGAACTTACTTGTCCCTGCATCCTGTTCTCATGCACCAGAAGCCCATACATGGCCACAATGGACACCATAATGGACACTGAGAGGGGAGACCTGCCAGTTGGAGAATAAGATATTCCTGACAAACTGGGAAGTCTAATGAGGTCCATGCTTCTTTCTCAGTATTGTGGAGGACACAGCAAGATCCATTATTTTGGAAGGAAATGAAAAAGGTATGGGTACAGCTGGTCAATGAGGACAGCTTATGGGGTGGAAGCACACAGGCCACTTCATGCTTCCACCTGTGTACATGGGGTCTAGGAAAGAAAGAACAGACCTGAACAAACCTGGCAATGAGAATGAGACTTAGTGGTGAAGCAGCTACCTAGCATACACAAGGCCTTGGCTTTGATCTCAGCAAAGAAAGAGAAAATTCTCAACCAAGAACAAAGAACCATGGAGCAGTTACTGTATGCACTGACATCTGAGGACACAGATGATTTCAGCAATGTCAGAACGAACACTTAAGAGTTAGATGCTTCCCTTTTCTGGATTCCTTAAGACGGTGTGACACCTCTGCCTCCAAAGGAGTTGGGAATGCTGTCTGGAAGGGGAATACTCTAAATGACCAAGAGTAAATTTCCATCATCTGGGAGAATGGTGACTCATAATGGAAATTCAATGGAAATTTTTTTAAAGGAAAAAGAAACACACATACCTACATACATATTAGAAGGTCTTTTTTTTTTTTTTCAAACTCGGTGTGTGGAGTAAAAATCATGTCCATTTTGGCTTTACCAGAATGACAAATGTTAACAGGCACTTTTTACCTTGTTTCTAATTTTACTGGGACTATAACTGGTATTTTATTGTTGTGTTTTGCTATTATTTCTCCAATCTGAATGATGTGAAGGTAAGGCCCATCTATTTAAAGCTGGTTAACGTTGTAATGTATTTTTGTTTTATTATTGTTAAATAGTTGTATAATGGGTCTTTTTTAGTACAATCTTAATCAGTCACCCTTAATTATTTTTTTAAATATTAAGCCAGAAATAGATGTTGGATTTTATCTGTCTTTTTGTTTTTTGGCATCTACTAAGACAATGTGGATTCTCTATCCATTACAGTAATGAATAGTACAGCAGAATTTTATATCTTCTACTTTGACTGTTTTAATGTGCACTTGCTTTATTTTCTGATAATATTCACAATCTCTCTCTCTCTCTCTTTTTTGGTCAGTCATGGGGCTTGAGCTCAGGTCTGGGTACTGTCCTTGAGCTTTTTATTTTATTATTTTATTTTTTTTGCCAGTCCTGGGGCTTGGATGCAGGGCCTGAGCACTGTCCCTGGCTTCCTTTTTGCTCAAAGCTAGCACTCTACCACTTGAGCCACAGTGCCACTTCCAGCTTTTTCTGCTTATGTGGTGCTGAGGAATTGAACCCAGGACTTCATGCATGCAAGGTAAGCACTCTACCGCTAGGCCATATTCCCAGCACCTGTCCTTGAGCCTTTTTTGCCCAAAATTAGTACTCCATCACTTTGGACCACAGCTCCACATCTGGTTTTCTGGTGGTTAATTGGAGATAAGAGTCTCATAAACTTTCCTACCCAGGCTGGTCTCGAATCATGATCCTCAGATCTTAGGCTCCTGAGTAGCTAGGATTACAGGCATGAGCCACAAGTACCCAGCTAATATTTACAACTTTAAAGTATTTATAAATTAGTTTAGTATGTACATTTTTCCTCCTCCTCCTCCCCCTCCTCCTCCCCCTCCTCCTCCTCCTCCTCCTCCTCTTCATTCTTTTTTTTTTTTTTTGGCCAGTCCTGGGCCTTGGATTCAGGGCCTGAGCACTGTCCCTGGCTTCTTCTCGCTCAAGGCTAGCACTCTGCCACCTGAGCCACAGCGCCACTTCTGGCCGTTTTCCATATATGTGGTGCTGGGGAATCGAACCGAGAGCTTCATGTGTAGGAGGCAAGCGCTCTTGCCACTAGGCCATATTCCCAGCCCTCCTCTTCATTCTTGTACTAGTGTTTGAACTCATGCTTGTACTCTTTTTGTGGGTCATGGAGCTTTAACTCTGAGCCTGGGTGATGTCCCTGAGCTCTTTAGCTTAAGGCTAGCACTGTACCACTTGAGCCACAGTGCTACTTCTGGTTTTCTGGTAGTTAATTGGAAATAAGAGTCTCATGGACTTTCCTGCCAGGACTGGCTTTGAAATGTGATCCTCAGATCCCAGCCTCCTGAGTAGCTAGAATTACAGAAATGAACCACCAGCACCAGCTTCATGCTTGCACTCTTGCTTGGCTCTTTGGTCATGCTTGTCACTTGAGCCACATCTCCAGTTCAGCATTTTACTAGTTAATTCGAGATCAAGCTGGTCTCTTGTGGGACATGCCAGAGCATGTTAGATCAGGAAGAGGCAACTAGCTGGCCCCGCCTGTTTCCCAGCCCCGGGGTCACGTGTGGCTATTATGCTGGGACCTGGGAAGGTGGTTCTAGTTGGCCCCGCCTCCTGGCCTTGGGACCACATGTGGCTAAGATGGCGCCTGATGGTGAACCCGGAGGCAGTCCTGTGGGCTGTGACGGAAAATTAGGCCGCCTCTTAGGATTGGTCCCTGGCCTTTCCACCCTTGACGGACAGCTCAGGCCTCCCCTCACAGTCCCTAGATAGGTGCATGTACACCCCTACCCTTCCTGCCGATCTTTGACCTGATTGGCTCCTGTGCCTTATTTAATGGTGGGCTCTACCTCAATAAACGAGACTTTGCACTGACTTAGCTCCCGGACCTGTCTGATTGTCCTCCGGTAAGGGAGGGCTGGGTGCAGGCAGTCTGTCGGCCCTTTCCTTTCTTGGCTCGTCCAGTCGCGGTGTGCCTTCCCCATCTCTCCCATGGGTCAGGGGGGGCGTGGAGGGCTAAAAACCCCGACGGTCTCTAACTATGACTCTCAGATTTCAGCCACTGAGTAGCTAGAATTATAGGTGTGAACCATGGGGGCCCAGCACACAGTTTGCTTTTAGATTTATTTGCACAAATTTTGGTATGGAGATTAAATGAGGCTTGTAAAACAAACACTTTAGATTCTACAATATAAAACTACCTTCAGTCTTCTCTCTTCAAAGTTTAGCAGAAAATTTCCTCAATATTGCCTAACTAGGTTTAAATATTTGGGAAAGACTTTTTTTTTTCTGTGTTAGAGATTAAATCCAGAGCCTTATACATGCAAGGCAAGCACTCTAACACTGAGTTACACCAGTTCATATTAAGACTTCGTTGACCCTTTTTCTATCTACTAAAGTTGACCTATCTGAATAATTGTTCTATTCCAATTCTTTCTATTTCAATAGTTTACATTTTCTCATTTAAAAACACAACTTAGGGGCTGGGAATATGTCCTAGTGGTAAAGTGCTTGCCTGGTATACATGAAGCCCTGGGTTTGATTCCTCAGCACCACATATATAGAAAAAGCCAGAAGTGGTGCTGTGGCTCAAGTGGTAGAGTGCTAGCCTTGAGCAAAAAGAAGCCAGGGACAGTGCTCAGGCCCTGAGTTCAAGCCCCAGGACTGGCAAAACCAAATCTAAACAAAAACACAACTTATTTTGGGCTTGGAGTATAGCTCGGTGGTATAGCATTTGTCTAACATGCATGAAGTCTTGGGTTCAACTCCCAACACTGTAAAAAATAAATTGAATTTCTAAATGCTCAAGTAATTATTAGGCATAAGGTTGAAATTGTTAGGTCTGCCCAGGAGAATAGCCCTCATCCCCCTTCTTCTTTGTGAAAGACAGCATGTAGCCTTACCAAAAATCATCTGCCTGAAACCAGCAATCACCTACTGTCAATCACCTGACAGTGAGTCAGCAAAAGAGCTCAGACTCTGAGGTCACTTCTTCATCCACTACGGTCATTTCCTGAACCTCCCTGGTCATGCCTCCTTCAGGCTCCCTATGCTGAGATTGCTTCAGCATCTGCTGTGGTCACACTTCCTCATCTTTCCCTACAATTTCTCTCTCTTCTCTCTCTGCATGCCTCTATTTCCTGGCAGCTGGCAGTTTGATCCCCCCCCCCAAAATAAACTTTTTTGCCTGAACTGTGTAGCAGTCTTCTTTTGGCGAACCTTACAGAAATATTAAGTAAAAATGTTGTTAATGGAACATCTCTCCCTGAATTGAGTTTCATCTGAAAGCAACATTCTTAGACTCGATTGTCCTCTCCTCCAATGATATCTAATCTTCCATAAACATTTTCTACACAAATTTTCTATTACTGGTAGAAACTCTTCCCCCAGTTCTTCTGCTCTACTTTCTTGCGCACTTAAAACTTTTTTTTTTTTTTGCCTGTCCTGGTGCTTGAACTCAGGGCCTGAGCACTGTCCCTGGCTTATTTTTACTCAAGGCTAGCACTCTACCACTTGAGCCACAGCACTACTTCTGGATTTTTCTATATATGTGGTGCTGAGGAATCGAACCCAGGGTTTCATGTATACAAGGCAAGCATTCTACCTCTAGGCCATATTCCCAGGCCCCGCTCTTAAAGTTTTTCATGAGTGCTTTACCTGTTTCTGTCTAGTGTCAAGAGTTGTGATAGGCCTTTTCTGTCCTCATCTTCTAGAAAGCTATGCTTTCTTTCATCTTACTAGATTTAGAGGATGAGTTGAGTAAGGAGAAAGGCTATACACCCAGGCAGAGGACAGGTCAGATTCTTACCCAAAATAGAGGGCCTCTACTATCTTATGCCTAAAGTCCTTCTTGATAATCTCCCTGCCAAGAAGTCAGGCAGTATTCAGGGCTCTCTTGCTGTTACCTGTCACCACAGTGCTGGTGCTGTTCCATCTATCAGGATGCTAATGTCTTATTTCTTGGAAAATATGTCCTTAAGTTTCACATTTTATGACAAGTGTAAATAATTATGTTTTATGTTTTGTAGCACTGAGGACTGAACCCAGGGCTACATGCTTGCTAGGCAAACACTCTACTGCATGAGCTATATTCCCAGATGTATTATGTTCTTACAATGAAGAGTTTTGTTTTGTTTTGTTTTGTTTTTGGCCAGTCCTGGAGCTTGAACTCAGGGCCTGAGCACTGTCCTTGGTGAAGAGGTTTCTTTCATTTCTTTCTTTTTTGCTGGTACTGGGACTTGAACTTAGGTTAGACTCTAGGTGCTGTCCCTGATCTTTTTACTCAAGGCTAGCACTTGTTCACAGGTTTTCTTCCATTTGTTTTTAGTAGTTTATTGGAGATGAGTCTCACAGAATTTCCTGCCTGGGTTTGCTTCAAACCACAATCCTCAGCCTTTTGATTAGTTAGGATTACAGGTGTGAACCACTGGCACCCAACATCTGCAATGAAGAGTTTTAAAAGTATGTATCTGTCTATAGTTATCTGTGCTTTCTGGAATAAGGGGTTTGAATATTTTGTGTGGTACAACTTCATATGTAAATACATTATTTTTCAATGTCTTAAAAATGACACGGTTAGCAGAAACACCCAGGGCTGCCTGTCCCTAGGTGACCCATGGCCTTAGCTGTGTCCAGAGATTTCATCATGCAACTCCTTCCTGGACAACAGACAACCACACCTTTTGGCCTCACTCCAGATTGTCAGTTACTCATAGGGTTTTGAATCTCAGGAACTAATCTTTGCCAGGTCTGTCTTTGTACACTCTAGAGAGGCTGTCAAAGAATATAGAGGAGGATATATTGCGTGTGTGTGTGTGTGTTCTGGGGTTTGAACTCAGGGCCTGGGCATTGTCCCTGAGTGTCTTTTGCTCAACGTTAGTGCTCTACCACTTGAGCCACAGTGCCACCTCAGGCTCTGAGTAGTTTATTGGAGATAAAGAGTCTCATGGAAGGGCTGGGAATGTGGCTTAGTGGTAAGTGTGCTTGCCTATTATGCATGAAGCCCTGGGTTTGATTTCTCAGTACCACATTCAAGCCCCACAACTGACTTAAAAAAATAAAAATTTAAAAAAAGCTCTCTGGGAACCAAAATCTTAAAAAGCATCAAAAGTTGCTAGTAAAGGAAAAAAATCAATTGGTTTTAATTGTATACATATTAAAAATACATTTTTATTGCTTTCATAAGAGATTATATGGTTTAAATGTTGTCAATTTATATGAATTTATACTTTAAATTTATGAACTCATGCATTACACTTTAAATTTATAATGTTGAATACTTTTACCCTCAGAAAGACTAAGGTGTTTATATCTTCCTGTAGAACATCATAAAGTTTTACCATCGTGAGACATTTGTATGGTTTACCACCACTTAGTGAGATACGTATTTTCTTATCTAGGTAACTCTTGGAATTACCATTTTATCAGTAACTGAAATTTAAGTTAAATGTTCACTATAAACATTTGTATTATTTAAAATATGTGACCTTATGAAATATGCCTTTTATGTTGAAGACATAATGTCTGTTCTCATTATATGAAGAATCAAGTGACCTAAATATCAAAAATAAATGTGCATTTGATAATTTAGAAAAGAAAAACATCATAGCCCCATACTTCTAACCAGTAGTCTTTTTTTTTTCTTGCCAGTTCTGGAGCTTGAACTCAGGGCCTGAGCACTGTCCTTGGCTTCTTTTTGCTCAAGGCTAGCACTCTACCACTTGAGCCACAGGGCTACTTCTGGCTTTTTCTATATATGTAGTGCTGAGGAATCAAATCCAGGGCTTCATGTATACAAGGCAAGCACTCTACCACTAGGTCATATTCCCAGTCCTAAGCAGTAGTGTTAACACACCTAATCGTGTGTTGTTTGCCCAAGCTTGCCCTGCAACTCTTCCCATGTCCAGATGTGGACTCCAGACAAGAGCATCCATTACCAGCTATAGGTTAGCCCCAAGTCCCTCTTTGTTTGGTTTTGTTTTTGTTGCCAGTTCTGGGGCTTGAACTCAGGGCCTGAGCACTGTCCCTGGCTTCTTTTGGCTCAAGGCTAGCACTCTGCCACTTGAGCCACAGCGCCATTTCCTGCTTTTTCTGTATATATGTGGTACTCAGGAATAGAATCCAGGGCTTCATGTATGAGACGAGCACTTTACCACTAGGCTATATTCCCAGCCCAGCCCTAAGTCCCTATACCCCATCGGCCCTAACAGAGACCATTACAGATCAACTGACTTGCCAGAGAAACTATTTTTAAAATCACTCATTTATTTGTATAACATCTGTTGAGCTAGCTCATATATGAACTTTTCTCCTATATGTGTTGCAGGCTTCTAGAAAATAGGTAAACAATCCCTTCTCCCCTTTCCAAGACTGGAACTTGAACTTGGTATCTAAGGCTGCTTTAGCTCACTAGCTAGTGCTCTACCCTGTACAATTTCTTCTTGATGCCTGGCAAAGTGCTATATCCAAGGAAGGTGCTCAAAAATAATGGATAAACTTAAATGTAAGAATCAAGGTGAATAAGCATGCAAATTCAAATCAAAGTCTGGAGATAAAACCAAGGTTAGATTAATGCTGTACTGATAATAGTTAAGACATGTGAAGGACCTAATTATATCAAGATAGAACTGACTTCAAAGTTCTGCGGTCTACTTTTTTGGTTAATGTTTAAATTTACTTATTTTAATGAAGAGATTATTTTCTCCCAAAGTATTTTCTAGCTCCAAGTTTCAATGACTTGGGGCTTGGTAGGTAAATGTAGGTCCACTCTGCCTATGTTCAATGTGACTTCATAAGACTCACAGGAGGTACCTTGGTACCTGTTTTTCTAAATTGCAAAGTCCTAATCTCTGTACACTGAGAAGTTAACCTCTTTTATTAACAAATCTGATAAGATTAAAACGATTGGAAGTGACTTTCTTGCCTACCACTGGAGGTGGGAGATAGAGATGACCAGGGTAGTAGCACGGTGGAAGATCTTGGTGAGTCAAGATTCACAAGACCAGGAGCCTAAATCTAGAGCTGCATTATACCATAGCTGTTTTAGTTGTGTGTATGTGCGCACGCCAGTCCTGGGACTGGAACTTGGGTCCTGGATGCTGTCCCTGAGTTTCTGTTGTTGTTCTAGGCTAGCACTCTATCATCACTTGAGACACAGCTCCATATCTACCTTCTTGGTGGTTAACTGGAGATAACAGTCTCATAGACCTTTCTGCCCAGGCTGGTTTCAAACTGTGATCCTTACATCTCAGTCTCCTGAGTAGCAAGGATTACAGGTGTGAGCCACAGGTGCCCAGTGGCCCTTTTAGTCTGAGGTTTTACTCCCCATTAAATGGAGAAACACTTGCCATTTTCTCACATTCCTGGCTTATCATAAGCAAATGGATAACAGAATAAAGAACATTAACAGAATGAAGGACAAAAAACATGATTGTCTTAATAAGTGCAGAAAAGCATTTGATAGAATTCAACATCCTTTTATGGTAAAACTCTCATGGAGTTAGGTATAGAATACAATAAAGGCCATATATGACAAACCTTAATTAATATTGTACTTAATGAGGAAAAATGGAAACATTTCTAAGATTCATAATGAGATAAAGACGACCTTAGCACTGCTATATATCAGTCTTAGCCATGATAATTAGGCAAGAAAAAGGAATCCACATTAGAAAGGAAGTAAAAGGTCCCTATTTATAGATGGCAAAGCTCTAAAGACTGCTTCCCTTAGAAACAAATAACAAAACTCAAACTATTGGAACTAAACAAATTCAGTAAAGTTGCAGGATACTAAATCAACATACAAGTCAGCAGTGTTTATACTGACTTCAAGAAAACAATCCTATTTATAACAGCTACATAGAAAAACTGATATCTCTGTGAGGAAAACATCTTGCTCTCAGCAAATGCCCCATCTTAATATTATACATCACAGGGCTGGAAATGTGGCTTAGTGTTAAGAGCATTTGCCTAGCATGTGCTAGACCCTAAGTTCTTCCCAGCACCAGAAAAGTAAACAGCAATAAAGAAAAAAAATCACAGACCACAGAAACAAGGACAATGGCCTGACTCGCCCCAGGCTTCTCCCAGTCACTCCTACTTCCCGATTCCCAGTATAGCTGTGAGCACTGTTCCCCCCACTCACCCCTCTGCCAGGCCACAAACCCTCCAAGAGACTACTGGTGATTAGGTTGCTGTCAGTCTTTGTAGAGTTTCTAGATACTACTAATTCTACTAAGAGAATCTCTCTTCAGAGGATTAGTATCTTGGCCAAGAAACTTCATCCCTCAGATTGAGAGCATTTCTAGTGAGCTGGATAAAAGCATGAAGATGCAAGTCACAGATATGAGGAAAGCTACTACCTCCAATGACAGAGGTAACTCTGCAAAGTACCAAGTCTGCCTCCCACAGAAATTGAGACAAAAGCCTGTCCTATTTCCCACTGGGCCATAAACTGCACATTATCTCCTTTTCTTGGCCTGAGGGAACTCAAGCATGCTCCTTTTCTGTCATGGACCTTCCCCACCATTGGGACTCCTGTCTTTCTCACTACTGAAAAACGGTCTTTCTATATGGTATCCCTGCCTTTCTGTGAAGCTTCCTTGGCAGGGCTCTGCCAATGACTGTTTTTTCAGTCAGGGTAAATGAAAATCACGAAGAGACTATACTCTTCCTACTGACAGGAGATGCAGACCAAGAATGAAGAAATGGAGTAGGTGACCAGACCAGCCTTCTCAGGCAAGTACAATAAGTGCACTGGACTTGTCATAATGCAGGTTCTGACTTAGCAGGCAGGCCTAAGATGCTCCATTTCTAACAAACTCCCAAGTGATACCCATGCTGCTGGACTACATATTACAACCTGAGTAGCAAGGGACAAGGTATGTGTGTGTGTGTGGGGGGGGGGCAGTGAACAGAGGAAAGAACATACTCTAGTTCTGATCTTGTTCCAGCATTTCATTAAGATCTGCTTGCAGTCCTCTGAACACACCAGGATGCTCTGTGGTCCTTCTGTCTGAGGACTAGAACACACAGCCACTCAGATCCAGCTACAGATTGGTGAAGAGCCACGAGCCTTAGGTCTCCTCCCATCATTCTATACTTGCCTGGTAAGCAAGCCCTGCCTGAGCCAGCTCCTGCTTCTGGCTCGGAGTTCTTCCACTTTGGAACAGCAGGTTCCATGGGATGGCCCCAGGGACAGTAGATGGGCTCTCTGCCATCCTCCTTTGCCTCACACCAGACTCTGCTCCCTCGATGCCAAGTGATTTCCAACAGAAACTTCATTTATTGAATGCCCTACCATGTGCCAGGCTCTGCATGCAGGAGCCCCCTTCAGAATTGTTTCATTTTATTCTAATTACTCCCTAAGGTTAAAAACTAGTTATCTCAACTTTATGGCTAATGAGTCAGTGCTCTTCCCTCCTATGCAGTAAATCATGAATGAAGCACATACCTCTTCTAGATTCAGACCTAGAAGAGGAGCCTCAATATGGGAATTTAGCAACTACAGAGGACCTGGCAAATGGCTCTTCAAAGAGCTGCAGTGAGTCATGAATGATCCTATACCAGGCTCTCCTGGCACACACCACTAACTCAAGGCTCTTCTATGCTAGCTGCAGGGCATAGACTGTGGACCCTGAGCTGACTAACCAGGCAACTGTTTGGAGAGTACCTGGCCTGTTGGGCGTCTGATGGAGGTCCACTTATCAAGGCCTGAATGACATGAAACCAGTCCACCTGTCCATACTGCAAAAGAACAGATACTTTTCAAAACATGTGAAACATTAAACAGCATCTTTTCCTGTTGGGCTCCTAGCACCTACCATCTTCCCAGCAGAAGTGATCAGTGGTAATGGATCTGGATTCCTTGTACGGAACAGCTGAAGCAGCTAGGGCTGGTTTGCAGCCTTGGAAATGACTAACAGGAAGCACAATTGTTACCACAAAAGTATTTGGGGCACCTAGTTTAGCCAACAGTTTTAAACAGAGAGTGCTACTAATGGGCAAATATCCATTTGTCAATTGACTTTGGTCCCTACTATTCCTTGTCCATATCTCCTTCCCCATTTAATTGCTCAGCCTCTAAACACATCTAATTGACTCCCAAATACCCTATTCTACTACTAGAAACCTTAAACATTTCCCCAAATATTAAATGAATACGTAATGAGAGTATTTAGCACAACCTCTGACAAAGTGGCCAAGAAACCTTCACCATTATTGGAAATTTTGGTATTTTCAATAAAGCACCAAGGAATATAATTATAGTCAGTGCATACAAGCTGAGGAAGTCTGATTTTGGCTTAATAAGATACTTTTCTTTTTGCAGTACTGGAGTTGGAAATCTGGGCTTCCTGACTCAGTGGAGTTCCACCAAATTCTTGCTCTGGTTATTTTTGAGACAGGGTCTCACATTTTGCTCAAGTTGCCTGGACCTTGATCCTCCCATGTAGCTGAGATCACAAAAGTGTGCTACTGTGTTTAGCTATTGGTTGAGATGAGGGAGGGGAGGGTCTTAAGAATTTTGCCCAGGGTGGCCTTGAACCTTGATCCTGTCTCATCTCAGCCTGTCAGGTAGCTACAATTACAGATGTGAGCCACCACAGTTTGTTAAAAGGTACTTCTGTAGTAAAGCCAAGTGGAATGGAATGGAGCAATGGTTATTCCTAAGGAGATACTGTTTCAGGATCCTATACCTACATATAGGCACAGGATGAAAATAACACTTAGAATGTGGCTAGGGCTGGAAGCAAAGCTCAGTAGTAGAGCACCTGTCTAGCAAGCATCTGGTCTTGCGTTCAAAGACCAGTACTATTTTTTTTGAAAAAAGAAAAATAGAATGTTGCTATGGATGAGAATATGGTTGAGTGATAAAAATTTTAGCATGTATGATGTCCAGAGTTTGATTCCCAACACTGAAATAAAAAACAAGCAAAAAAATGTAGCTGAGAACTTAAATATATAAAGATATACAATAAAGGGAGGTGAGGGAAAGAAATTAAGTAACCATATGAGGGCTCTTTGTGTGGGTGGGGATACTGGGGCTTAAACTCAGGGGCCTGCTGTGCAAGGTTGGTGCTCTACAGCTTGAGCCATACCTCTGCTTCTGACATTTTTCTGGTTAATTGGAGATTACGTCTCTTAGATTTATCTGCCCAGATTGGCTTCCAACAGCCATCCTCAGATCTTAGCCTCTTGAGTAGCTAGAATTACAGATATGAGTCACTAGCATCCACCCCAAGTTTTTGTTTTTGCTAAGATATGTACTATAAACATTCTGGAGAGTTACATAAGGAACTGGACAACTTTGGGAAGGGACATAGAGGAGCAAATGTTTTTTGCTTTTGTTCAATTTTTTTTTTTTTTGGTGGTGGTGGGTTTTGAACTCAGAGCCTGGGCTGCCCCTGCACTTTTTCGCTCAAGGCTAGCCCTTTACCACTTGAGTCACAACACTACTTCTGGTTTTCTGGTGGTTAATTGGAAATAAAGAGTCTCATGGCCTTTCCTGCCCAGGCAGGTTTTAAACGGTGATTCTCAGATCTCAGCCTTCTGAGTAGCTAGGATTACAGTAATGAGCCACCAGCACCTGGCCTTTTCGTTCAGTTTTGAATTTTCTTACTAGCACTATCATTATGTTTACCAAATAAAAGTAATTGGGTTTGGCTGAAAACACCCAGTCTGAGCTTTACTTGCAAGCACTGCCCAACAAAACTATACATTACTATATGCCACTCACATTTTAACTTTCGAGGCCCCAAAACTTCAGAGCACTAGAGTCCCAGGCTTTCCTCCCATTACCAAATGCACCCAAACTCAGAGGATGCTTTGAGTCATTCTTTGTTTTTCAAGTCCTCTTTCCTTACCCATATATACTCACTGCACTGGTGACTTCAACCAACAGCATGGCTCTGAGGGTAACTGCCCAAAGACTGACTCCTAAAGTCCAGTGGTACTATACTGCATCTGCCTCCTCCATGGCTCCCCAGGAATGTTGAGTACACATCCAGAGTGTGTAACACAGGCAAGAATGAACTAATGTTCCCTTAAACCTTGTCCTATTCACAGCCTTCTAAGTATCAGCAATGGCATGTCTAGGCCTCTAGCTGTCCAAGCCCACAATCTCAGAGTACAAGAATCACTGGAAAGTCTGAATCATGTTACCTAAAAATAAAGTCTTTGGTACTAAGATCAAAGATACCATATAATCACTAAAATGTTTTTTTGAAACATGCTTCAAGTTCATTTAAGTCTAGGATTTGGATTTTGACATTTTCTCTTGAATAAAAGTCACTTTTTTTTTGCAAGGTAGGAAACAGAATCAACTTGAAAAGCAATCTAATCTTCCAGGAATGTAGGCCAAATATTGCAATCTTTAGCGGAATGACATCATAGTAGTAAGTGCTAGCAATAAGGTTATAAACCCTAAATAGTAATCACCCATCTACATTTCTCATTAAGAAACAGCTAAAAGTCCAGCCCTTAAAGGCACGATACTCAGAATGTCTTGATCTCCACCGGATAGAATGATCCAAATTATGTTGGCCATCCTATCAGGAAATTAGTTCAGAGCTGGCCAGGCATTGGTTATCAGAGAAAGTGTGTAACATTTTGAAAACATACTAAGCAATTTAAAAAAAGTCCTGGTTGCTGCTAAGAAAAAAAAAAGTATAAATGGATTTTTATCATTTTTTTCACCAGAACATGAAAGTAGAGATGTAGGGGATATAATACTTAAGATATTTTTAAAATAACTTACTAATAAGAAATTAGACACACTACATTTTTCCATTTGCTGTAAGGAAAAAAAATCAACAATGAAGATTATTTAAAAGAGATGTTCTACTCTAAAGAGGGTGGTAGTGGTAATATTTTCCACTACAGAATAATCTCCTGCTTTACCAGACAATTAACCTTACTATTCTTCCATGATACGTATTCATGTGGAAAAACTTGAGCTTTGCCAGGGCCGGGAGATGACGAACAAAGCAGGTCCTAATTAGCTAACTGTAAGCTTAGTGAAAATTTTTGTAATGGACTCATAGAATCTGGCCATTGTTTTGCTAAACATCTGCAAAGCGCAGAATTCCTCAGTGCTTAGCCATAGTTTCTGTTCAATATCTTAAAGCTGGATGCAGTCACACTGTGAACTCTTCTCCTCAGGGGTGAGATGAATGCTAGTCATCAAAATCTGGGATGTCATCATAGGAGTAACCCCGGTAGCCTTTGGATGCATAGTAGGCGATGCGCAAATGGTAAAATCCAGGCAGGAACACCAGAATGCCAATAATCAAAACAGGAACGGCCCGGTCTGCCCCCTAGTGGCAGAAGAAGAAAATAATTAGTACCATTTCAGTTACATCAAATCCATCCAATAGTATTTTACACTGTTCTAAACACTTGGAGTAGGACACTATATCAAGATTAAAAGTATACATCTCTCTTCACCCTTATGAACACATAAGATGATGCTAAGTGAAATGAACTCCATGTTATGGAAACGATTGTTATATCACAGTTGTAACCACTTTCAACGTCCCATATGTATCTGTAGCTTCTATTATTGATGATGTTCTTGTATCACCTTCCAGTGGTTGTACCTACACTATCTCTGTAATTTTATCTGAGTATATTGGAGACTGTGTATACTGGTATTAAAACTAGGAAATTGAAAGGGAATACCAAAATTGAGAGACACAGGGTAAAAAAAGACAACTACAAAAGCAATACTTGCAAAACTGTTTGGAGTAAGTGAACTGAACACCTCATGGGGGGAAAGGGAAAGGGAGAGGAGGGAGGGGGGTATGAGGGACAAGGTAACAATCAGTACAAGAAATGTATCCAATGCCTAACGTATGAAACTATAACCTCTCTGTACATCAGTTTGATAATAAAAATTTGAAAAAAAATAAAAGTATACATCTCTCTTGGTCTCAGTTATAAACTGGAAGCTTCTTTTTCTCTCCCCAGTGTTTGGAATAGAAAGCAGGAAACACCTATTCATAGGTACGGGGGTGGGGTGGTGGTGGTGGTGGTGTGTGTGTCTCTGTGTGTGTGTCTGTGTGTTACTCTGGGGGTTTGAATTCAGGGCCTGGGCATCATCTATCCAGGGGCTTGAACTCAGGGCCGGGTCACCATATCTCACCAGTTTTGCTCAAGGGTAGTGCTCTACCACTTCAGTCACAGCTCTCCTTCTGGTTTGTTGGTTAACTGGAAATAAAAGTCTCATGGACTTTCCTGCCTTGGCTAGCTCCCAACCTCAGATTTGAGCATCCTATAGCTAGGATTATAGGCATGGACCACCAATGCTGGGCTCACAACTAGCTGCACCTGGCTATTAAAGTTCTTTTTGTTGTTGTTGGTGGTCGTGGGGCTTGAACTCAGCCTGGGCACTGTCCCTGGCTCTTCAGCTCAAGTCTACCACTTGAGCCACAGCATCACTTTGGTTTTCTGGTGGTTGACTGGAGGTAAGAGTCTACGGTCTTTCCTGCCCTGTCTGGCTTTGAACCATGATACTCAGATCTCAGCCTGCTAAGTAGTTAGGATTACAGGTGTGAGCCACCGGTGCCAGGCTATTAAAGTTCTTAGTGGTAAACCAGGCCACTGGTGACTCATGTTTGTAATCGTAGCTACTCAGGAGGCTGAGATTTGAAGACCATTTTTTTTTTTTTTTTTTTGCCAGTCCTGGGCTTGGACTCAGGGCCTGAGCACTACCCCTGGCTTCTTTTTGCTCAAGGCTAGTAACTCTGCCACTTGAGCCACAGTGCCACTTCTGGCCATTTTCTATATATGTGGTGCTGGGGAATTGAGCCCAGGGTTTTATGTATACATAGGCAAGCATTCTTGCCACTAGGCCATATTCCCAGCCCTGAAGACCATGTTTCATAGCTAGGCAGACAGACAAATTTGAGACTCATCTCCAATTAACCAGAAAAGGGCCAGAAGTAGAACTGTGGCTTAATGGCAGAATGTCAACCTTGAATGAAACACTAAGCAAGAGTGTGAGGTCCTGAGTTCAAGTCCTAGTACTAGCATACGCACACAGAAAAATAATTGTGAACACATCATAATTCTATCTTTGATAACAAGAACTCATATTCAAAACTCTTCATATATTTAGTAATATATAGTATATAGACAAATTAACTTCCCCTAACTGGATACATGGTTCTCTTTCATTTTTTGTAAGTGTACAGATATGTGTAAGTATATACAACAACAGTGCTTTGTTGGTATGTGTAATGGATATGAATTATGATCAGAATCAGTTCAAGACAACTGAAGATAGAGTATATAAAGAATCTGAAAGAACCACTACACACCACTTTAGGTTTCTAGGGTATAATGTTGAAGTTCAACAGAACTCTATCAACACAATGTCAGAAGGAACCAGTTTATGAGGTTCTATAGCCCCACACCTATACAAGACTGTTATTCATTGCCAAACACTGAGCAGTATATCAGGGCTGCTGCAGAGGTGCAATAACAGCATGCTTCTCCAGCTACAGCCCTTTAACAATCAGGCATCCTGAATGCCAAGCTCCACTGTGCTACTCTAAACTTTGACAGTAGGAAACTGCCCAATAATCTCAGGCCAATTTCCCTTACCTAACACTCAGCACACAGGAATGGAAGAAATATTTTGCTCAGTAGAAAAAAAAATGTTTTATCAGAGAACAAATATTTTTCTTCCTATGCAATTGTAACCTTTCTGTACAACTATTCAATTAAAAATTTGTTTTTCTTATGGAATCTGCTGTACCAGATAGGAATATAAATAGAATTGTGGCTCGCATTTTTTTTTTTTTTGCCAGTCCTGGGCTTTGGACTCAGGGCCTGAGCACTGTCCCTGGCTTCTCTTTGCTCAAGGCTAGCACTTTGCCACTTGAGTCACAGCGCCACTTCTGGCCATTTTCTGTATATGTGGTGCTGGGGAATCGAACCTAGGGCTTCAAGTATATGAGGCAAGCGCTCTTGCCACTAGGCCATATCCCCAGCCCTTGTGGCTCACATTTTAAAGATCTGACAGCACATTCCCACATACCCCTCAGCTTACCCCTTTGCTGATGTATCCCGACAGCAGGAGGGAGCCTATGATAATGAGAAAAGCTCCAATCAAAAACAGCACCGTGGCAAGCGCAATGGCCTTATAAGGGATCTTAGGTGGGCTTTTCTTAAACTGAAAGAGAAACCAAAACAAACAAAAGAACAAAGAACATTAAGTAAATATTAGAACAGATTTGGAGAGGGGAGGGGGCAGGGAATCTCCTGGGGAAAGGAGGATTACAAAGAGGGTAAATTAAGATGAATATGGTCCAGGTAGTATATTTGCATGTATAAAAACAGAATAATGGAACACTATGAAACTGTTTTTTTTTTTTTTTTGCCAGTCCTGGGCCTTGGATTCAGGGCCTGAACACTGTCCCTGGCTTCTTCTTGCTCAAGATTAGCACTCTGCCACTTGAACCACAGCGCCACTTCTGGCCTTTTCTATATATGTGGTGCTGAGGAATTGAACCCAGGGCTTCATGCATGCAAGGCAAGCACTCTACTGCTAAGCCATATTCCCAGCAAGTGGTAGAGTTGTAACCTCATTGGCCACCTGTGTGTGGCAAGCTTAACCATGTGGTATTTGCCTTTATAACCTAACCCCAAGAGCAGCCTGGAGTGCAGGGACCCAGCTCCCGAGTCTGGGCTGTCACCCTGGCCAGTCAGTTCACTTTTTACTTCCCCAATAAATCCATCTTTTTACTTGAAAACAAAAATAGGAGTGGAGCTGGACATCAGTGGCTCAAGCCTATAAACCTACTTAGGAGGCTGATATCAGAGATCGGAAGCTACTCAGGAGGCATATATGAGGATAACATTTCAAAGCCAGCCCAGGCAGATAAATCTGAGAAGCATCTCTAAGTAACTAGCAAAAAACTGGAAGTGGAGGTGTAGCTCCAGTGGTAGAGTGCTAGCCATGAGTGAAAAATCTAAGCAAGAGTGTGAGGCCCAAAGTTCAAGGTTGAGAATAGTAAATTGAGAGGAAGGTGGGAACGAAAAGGAGGAAAAGGAGAGAAAGGAGAGAAAGGAGAGAGGGGAGAGAGGGGAGAGAGTGGGGGAAGGGGAAACTGACAGAGAGGGAAGGATAGGGAAAAGAGAGAATGTTGATGGGATACATTGTTATGCATATATGGAAATGTCACAATAAAATACCCGTTGTACCACTAATATATGCTAATAAATGAAAGAAAAACAAAAAATATCTTAAACCAAGGAAGATAACCAAACTGGATGCTTTGAGTGTCCTAAAGTGTGTCTTACCACCCAGCACATACACCTCTAGGGAGAAAGCAAAAAAACAGGCAACCAAAGAAGCTCCAGCTATCCTCTAACAGTAGTCACTCCAAGCAACGCAATGGTTCTAATCTCTTTCCACAGACCATACATTATAGCTGGAGAAACTTCCTTTTTTTTTTTTGCCAGTCCTGGGCCTTGGACTCAGGGCCTGAGCACTGTCCCTGGCTTCTTTTTTCTAGTTGTTCAAGGCTAGCACTCTGCCATTTGAGCCACAGCGCCACTTCTGGCCATTTTCTGTATATGTGGTTCTGGGGAATCAAACCCAGGGCTTCATATATACGAAGCAAGCACTCTTGCCACTAGGCCATATTCCCAGCCCCTGGAGAAACTTCTGAAACTACTTTATGGTCATTTGTTCATTAGACAAATATTTAGTAAAAGGCCTGGCACATGGATACCTGTACCGATCTATGGAGATCAGGCTATAGAAAAGAAGCTAAATGACTTCTGACATTGAAAGTTAAGTTAGCATACAAAGTTTAGAAACAGACATTCTCAGTCTTTTTAAAAAGCAGAGCCTTGTGAACATGTTCAATTTAAATATAAGACTTAAGAGACAAACTTTTTACAGTTTGGCTCCAGGCTAAATCGGACTTAACTGTCAGGAAGCTTCCCAGGTCTATTTTTATCTCTCCTTCAACTAAAGGACCAAAGAGTACAAGAACATCGATTTGTTTATATTTAAAAGAATAGGGGGCTGGGAATATGGCCCAGTGGTAGAGTGCTTGCCTCATGTAAAAGAATAGGTTCCCACTACATCCTTAGTTCTAGTTCCACCTAGAATACCTATTCAAAGGGGAAGTGGGCAAAGGAGATATTTTACTAGTGTTTGATATATAATGGGCTGAATAGGATATAAACTTAATATTGGTTTACTTACTGTTTGTCACAAAAAAAATACCTTTAATAAATTGGATCTCAGGACATCAGGAAAGAAGGAAGATTCCCAGAATCTGCTGGCTTTAGCAGTTAGTTTCTCCCTTAAAAGATGAACTGACTTTGACTAAAGTGTAAATCATAGTACTTAAAACAAAATTCAATTTTATTCTAGATAAACTAAATAAAGTTACAAAGCTCTGGCTTTACAAATAAAAATTGGAAATGGACAATATTGGAATTGGTTTGAAACCATCCTACCAATGTCTCCTTCACCAAGGTAGAGCCCAGAGGGACTCAAATGAGGCTACTTCTTGTTGCTCCCTCTAATTTCCAGTAAGAATTACCCAAATTTCCACCTAGAAAGGTCTTCCTGCTAAGATCTCAAGAAAAACATAGCTAGGAGTTTTTGTCATTTCTCTTTTGCACATACCTGAAGGTCAATGTAGCCATCATCTGTGCTGGAAAGCCGTGAGTATTTTACTTTACTACTGGGGATTCCAGTAGCTAGGTTGGTACGAGACGGCATCATAACACGGTAACACGGCTACGGTCTGCAACAAAAGGATGGTTATTTTCTGTAGGTGACTAATTATTACAGGCAATGACTTTAGGAGTTCTGGGCTGCCTTGTCATACTGTACCTCACAACATAGGTTTCACTGTTCCAATACAGTGAAAACCTCAATTCCTTATCTACTCTGGTTTGTCCCCAGTAGTTTGTCATTGCTATCAATGACAGCCAAGACATTCACCAAAAACTACACCCAGTTTATTTTTACCATCATTGTTCCCTGCCTCTTATTTCTCCCAGATACACAGAGTAGCTGGAAGAGTGGAAATTTTTATTCAGGTCCCTTGGATTTTTATTCATCTCATTTTTATTAATTTTATTCTAGATAAACTAAATAATGCTACAAAGCTCTGGATTTACAAATAAAATTTGGAAATGGAATTGGTTTGAAATCGTTCTATCAATGTCTGCTTCACCAAGGTAGAGCCCAATGGGACTCAGATGAGGCTACTTCTTGTTGCTCCTTCTAATTTCCAGTGAGAATTACTCCGACTTCCACCTAGAATTTTATCAACTCCATTGTAGTGCTACCTTTTTTCCCTGCCCCTCTTTGCATATACTCTTTGTAACTTTGTGGTTTGTCAGGAAGCATAAGGAATGGAACACATTCTTATCAGTATTTTGCCTGTTTCTCCTGGAGGGACATCCTCCACCCACCCACCATTTTTCTGGCAGTGTGGTGATTTGAACTTAGGCAAGTGTTCTACCACTAAGGCATACCTCTAGACTCTTTATGCACCAGCTATTTTAAGCTAGGGCCTCACTTCTTGCCCAGGAATATACCTGGACTGTGATCTACCTATTTTATTTTAGATTTCCCACAATAGCTGGGATGACAGGTATGTACCATGACCATCCCTGGCTTCTTCCATTGAGGCTGTTTCCCTGCCTTTTCTGCCTAAGGCTGGTCTAGAACTGCACTACTGCAATTTCAAGTCTCTCCTGAAGCTAAGATGACAAGCTGTGCTATCACACCAGTGATGGCTTGAGAAGGGGTCTCCCTAACTTTTCTGTATGGGTTGGTCTCAAACTTTGATTGACCTGTTATGGGCAATTGAGTGTGAGCCATTTGAACTTGGCTTGCACTCAGGTCCCTTACTTTCCCACTCAAGGCTAGCACTCTCACTTAAGCCACACCTCCAGTTCCAGCTTTTTGTTGGTAATTGGAGAGAAGTCTCTAAATGGTTTTGAGCCATGATCCTAAGATCTCAGATTTCTAAGTGTCTAGGATTATGGGTGAGACCCACCAGCAAACTCAGCTGACATTCTTTTAAGACAAAAGGCCTGCAAAATTTCTTGTAAATTTGTGTAACATATTAGTAACTTCAGATATACCTCCCTTTCTGTCTCAACCAAAAGCAATTTCACCTTCTAGACCGTGAAGCTACATAAAAACACTGAATAAAAGTTTGGTTATTGTTAAAAATATTTATAGTAACCATGAAACCTCAGCTCTCATCTAGCTTGAGAGTTGGGAATACTTTACAACAATGACTTAGCCTAAAGAAAACTAAGTACTTCAATTAGGACTACATAAAACAACAAAACAAAGGTGAGCTTTTTCTTTGGTCTACTTCTGATGAACATCATCATAATGGCAGTATTCAGTCTTGGTTACTTGACAGGCATTATTGTGCTTTCTAAGTAACTCCAAAAATTAGCAAGCTGCTATACAGTTGTCATTTCAGTAATGCTAATAATCCACATGCTTTTCTAAAAGGAGTTCAAGCCAAACACTGGTAACTCAAGCCCATAATCCTAGCTACTCACAAGGTTGAGATATGACCATAGCCATGAGATGCACAGGCAGTTAAAGTCCATGATTCTCTTATCTCCAATTAATCTCTCACACACACGATGTAGACTTGTGGCTCATGTGATAGATCATGAGCAGTGAGCAAAAAAAACGCAGAGACAGCACCCAGGCCCCGAGTTTAAACCCCAGGATTAGTACACACACATAAGATTTTTAAAAAAAGGGTTCAGTCTACACTATTAGATTTTTAGTGTTGTGATCACAATGACATACCTCTTTAAATTTTAAAAAGTTCATAGGGTATGTGAGATTTTTAGGATATTTAATCACACCTGATTTATATTAACCTTTTTAAAAAAAGTTAATGTGCCACTCGCCGTATATATACGAAACAAAATCACAGTGAGATGGGTTTTTTCTTAAGGAAAATAATTTACAAAGAACGGAAAACTCAAAACGTAAGAGTATTTTCAAAGTATCGGTCTAAGTTTCCAACCGGCTTTTTGCCAGCGCAAACGCAACACCCTTATTATCAGCACCAGGGTGCTATCAAAGAATTATCAAACCATCAGTAAACCCAGAGCCGCTTCTGGCCTCTAATCCTAGCTACTTAGAAGGCTAATTATCTGAGGGCTGTGGTTCAAAGTCAGCCCAGGAAATAAAGCCCGTGAGACTCTTTACCTCTAGCCGGCGCAAAGCCAGAAGTGGAGTTGTGGCTCAAGGGGCAGAGTGCTGGCCTTGAACACAAAAGCTAACGGACAGCTGCCAGACTGAGTTCAAGCCCCAGACAGACAGACAGACGGACGGACAGACAGACACAGACAGACAGATACACACACACACACACACGCATGCATCAGGGAAGCGCCTGGAACAGTGCCTAGCATTAAGAGCCTTTACATACACTAATTTTCTGCCAGTCTCCAGAGGTTGCCAGGGACTGAAAAAAGACCCGACGAGAACTTAGACGTAACACAAGCAAAACTGGCTTTTGGGCGAGGCCAATGGTGGCTGCGCAGGCAAACGCATCACACCGAGGCCTCAAAGCTGCTGGCAGGGAAGGCGCGTCCGCTCCGACTCGCTACACGCCCGCTTTACCGGAGCGCGGTGCCAGGACGCCCGCGCGCGGGGATCTCGCTCACCGTTGCCAATCGAGGCGGGCCGGGATGCATGTCACGCACCGCCTGCGGCGCCCGCCTAACTGCCGCTCGGACACTTACGCCAGCGCAGCCTATCGCCGGAAGTCACATGCGGGTGGAGACGCGCCGGAAGTTGCGTCACGGGAGGCGCCGACGTTTCATAGGCTTCCTGGGCAAGTCGCCGGAAGATCTTTCGCCAGGGTTGGCGTCTTGCGGGAGGTGTCGGGGCATGTCCGAGTTGTACGATCTGAGGTTCAGAAGCCATTTCTCTTGCGGCTGGTGGGTGGGTCTCGAGGCCCCCCCGCCCCCACCGCCTACCTGGGTCATAGTCGGCCCTCATTACGTAGTTCCTTCCCTAACTGCTGGGTCACGGCTCAGTTTAAGTCCCTGTGGCTGAAGTGAAAGTACCTAGACTGCCAGAACCCAATCCCTTTCCTGTGGAAGGCACAGCACTGTGCTGTCAGCACTCTACTGCGGTGGCCTATTTTCCCTCTCTTGGTTATTAGACCTCCTCAGCTAAGAGAGTGGTTTGCCCAAAAGGGATTTTTTTTTTTTTGCCAGTCCTGGGCCTTGAACTCAGGGCCCGAGCACTGCCCCTGGCTTCTTCCCGCTCAAGGCTAGCACTCTGCCACCTGAAACACAGCACCCCTTCCGGCTTTTTCTATATATGTGGTGCTGAGGAATCGAACCCAGGGCTTCATGTGTACGAGATGAGCACTTTACCACTAGGCCATATACCCAGCCCCCAAAAGGGATATTTTAAGTACAAACTTTTCTGAAAGATCAAGTACAATTGGATGAGTTTTGACAAACGCATAATCTTGGAATCGCTACCAGTCTAGATAAAACATTTCCATCACCCCAACAGGTTTCCACCAGTGCACCTTCGCAATTGGTATCCCGCACTCATTGCCATAGTAACTACTGGATGTGGTTAATGCTAAATAAGCTAGAATTCAATCCAAGTACAAAATTAGTTGGCCCAACAAGATTGTGACTTTACTGGCAGTAGTTACCAGTTTTTTTTGGTGCGTGTTTTTTTTTTAAACAAACGCAGGCCTTTGGTCTCAACATCCTTGAAATTTATGCCAAACAAGAATTTTCATGATCGACAACCAAGTTTCTTAAGTCCATCACAGATCTACCAAAGCTTTCAAGATGGGGGGGGGGGCGCGCATTAAGCCTCTGTAAAGTGTTAATCTTGCTAATTAAAAAACACAAGTGACATACTGTTCCTTTTCATTCTACTTGGAGATAGAATAGCAAAGTAAGTTTGGTAATGAACTCATCCAACTCACTGGTCACCTACTGTACTTGAAATACTTGGCTGGGTTTTTTGTATTTATGCCAAATTGCTCTAAGCTGGAAAAAAATACATTTACATAAAAGGGGATAATTATAGTCCAAATGAAGGCACTGTTCAGTGACATTTGAAATCCAGGTAACTTTATTTAAATTGGAAAACACTATGACCCTTTTGTTATACAAAAATCACCAGGAATATTTCTAAGTAAGGTAAAATGATTTCTAGGTTAACAAGATTTGACTTTGGATTTTAATTTTTAAACAAACTCGAGAAATGGAGCAAAAAATAGATATTTACAAAGCAGTATCTACATATGTACTCAGATACAAACTTGGTGACAGGCAAGACTTCAGTAGGTGCTGTGTCTCAGAAGCAGTTCTTAAAGGTTGTAATTATTTTCTTGGATTTTATGATTGCTTAAGATCCTTCTTCGTCCTCAATCTTGGGAGCCAAATAGTACTTCAAATGTCCCATGTCAGCAATTTTATACTCCACAACTGAAAGAAAACAGTTCATTACTGAGGAGTGTCACATATACTACCTAAAAAAACAATGTTCAAACTTACTAGATTATCTTACCAAGAGGTACATCAGCAGACATACTGAGTGTCACTGTAGGAGAGAGTGGAGTGGCTTTTGTAAAGAAGTTCAGATACCTCAGTGCAAAAGTTAGCTGAACTGGCTCGTTCATCTCTATGGCAACCTACAGGAGAAAATAGGATTCATTATATCGAAGAAGTTGCATTCCATTTAATTCATAATATATATTAGAAGGCACACCAAAAAAAACTTTACTACAGGGTGCTATTAAACTTTGAAGAAAAAACAAGCATTAGCCCCTTTCCTATATGAAATGTATTCAAGCAATCAAGTATATGTGTAATAGAAAAGCTGCTCTTCAAGGCCTTGGCTGTTCACAACTCTAATACACTCTGCTAAATGTGAATGCTACTATATTTCATCCTAGTGGTCTGTCCTATTAATTCAGTCTTCTAGGTACTCTTAAAAAGGTATGTTTTCTAGCCTTAGCAATGAACCCCCCTCATTTAAATTTTAATTTCCAAAGCCTACGACTAGGTATCAATTGTCACTTTATATCTTGTTTTTCTACTTTTGTACACATAAAACGAATCTAAGGACTATAGGCTTTTACCAACTTTTACCCCCTAACCATATATATTTATTGTTTCTAGCCTGTCCTCATTCACTTGGCAAAAGCAGTCTATATCCAGAAAGCTAAAGGCCAGACACTAGCATTTTAATCCTATCCTAAGAACATTTTGGTTTTAACTCACAAATTTATTTTCTATGTTTTGGAAAAGTGTTGAATTTGCACTCCCATTTCAGACATCATTTTAAGTTAGATGACAAATCACTTGCAGAATTCAACAGAATCTTCCAACTTTCAAATTACTTGCAATGCAACTGTTTATTCTTTAATATTAGCAAATAATCTAGTGCCAAACAGTAGTGCCACCAGTGGTCTTGCAGAAGTTTCTATTTAAACAGAAAACTATAGTACTTACAGCTTCCTCCTCTTTATCAACAGTACTTGTTTGTGACAACTTAATATTTCCATTTCCAAGTTCTCCACTTGCAGAAAATTTCACTCCATCTTTTGCACAGGATATTACAACAGCATCTCCAATATGACTGAGGTCTCGGCATATACGTGCAAATTCACCAGAAGGCATCTTTATCACACAGCTGTACTCTTGTTCCTAAAAAATAAAAACATTTTTAAAAACTAATTTAGCTGGGTACTAGTGGCTCACGCCTATAATCCTAGCTACTCAGGAGGCTGAGATCTGAGGATCACAGTTCAAAGCCAGCCAGGGCAGGAAAGTCTGAGAGTCTCTTGTCTCCAATTAACTACCAGAAAATTGGAAGTGGTGCTGTGGCTCAAGTGGTAGAGTGCTAGCCTTGAGCTCAAGAGCACAGGGACAGCACCCAGGCCCAGAGTTCAAACCCCATGACTGACCAAAAGAAGAAAAAAAGACAAAAAAAAAAAAACCCCACAAAAAAAAACCCACAAAAAACTTGTGCTCTCAGTTTTTCTTAAGATGCTCACAACTTTAAATAATCCTAGATACCCAGGAGGCTGAAATCTTGAGGATCTGAGTTCAAAGCCAGCCCAAATAGAAACTGCAAAACTCCCACCTCTAGTTAACCAGCAATAAAAGCTGGACTGGAGGCATGGCTCAAGTGGCAGAACACTAGCTGCAAGCAAGCTGGGCTAAGTGTGAAGCTTTAAGTATAAGCTCTGGTACTGGCCTCCACCCAAAAGCTGTAATTTACAATGTAATACTTTTTAATTACACTAAACTTGTAATCTCTGAACACATTCAACTATCCAGGAACAAGAGCATCCTTATCATTCTCCAGAGCTAAATCAAGAGGACTTTAGGATATGACAGAATGATGGTACAAACATACTCATCTGCTTTCTAAAAGAAATGGATACATTAAGCATCTTAAACACCCCCAATGTTTTCCCTTCCCTTTTATGTTAATAAGAACCTTAATAAATGTCTCCTAATGTAGCTTTAAAACTACTTAGAACAAAAAACAAACATTCCACAAAAAAGAACAAAGAACTCAACCATGTCTGGAAGGGTAATGCAAACAGGCAGCTGGCAACAAGCAGTGATTTTGGTAGAATCCTGTGGTTTAGTAAAATGACAAGCGTCATTCAAAATACTAAAAGCCCACTTTGAAACATGCATGCAGCAGCAGTCTTCTACAAAAACCTATTAGGAAGTAGGCATTGTATTACACAAACCATCAGTATGTAAGTAAGATATGTGCAGTGTGTCCCTCAATTAGAAACTGATACTCACTGGAATTCCAAGTTGTTCAACATCTAAGTCCATTAGCTTCATTTCATAGTCTGAAACTTTCTCTTGATCTACCAAAAGAAAGCAGATGTTACTGAAGAAAAGCATGTGTTCAGAGCTAATTTATAGCCATCCAAAAATTCTGAGAAACACTGCGCTTTTCATTTTCTGTAACATAACTCCACTAAAAGGGTACCACTTACTTGGTGCTTCAAACACTAGTGCCAATGTGTCTGCATTATCTTCAGCCCTTAGTGTAATGATGTCTTCATTGCCAGCACATTTTAATATTTTGGACATGCTAGAACACAAAACATGGGGTTTAAGATCAACACCAGCTGCTCAAGATCTAGATTTCCAGATAATTACAAATGATCATTTTCATCTGTAAGAGGAACTGGTGAGAAGGGTACAAGTTCTTTTGGGGGAAGGTGTATGTGTCCTATGGTTCTGGAATGAATGCAATGGTAGTATTTAAACACTACGCCATCAAGCTAGAGACCAAGTACAAACCCCAGTACCACCAAAAACAAAAGCAAAAAAAGCCAAGAAAGCTGAAGCTAGTAAGCCCATTAAACATGCACATAGCTATGTTACTCCTAAATGGCACTCTCACAGACCTTATGTTTTTGAGACATAGTCTTGCTCAGAGGCTATACTAGCCTTACAGGGGCCAGCCTCTGGCCGCAGCCTCTCCAGTGCTGGACTACAGGTGGCAGCTTTCTCACAAATAGGTGGTACTAGTTGGGTGGTGATCTGTTAAGGAAAAGCCATTACCCTGGATAAATTTTACACATGTTCAGAATGCTCACTGTGACTCCAATGAAAGGCTGGAAACAACGTAGGGGCCCTATAAATGGTGACTAGGGACATTCTCATTAGAGCAACAATGAGGACGAAGGTTTGCCATCCAGGCTGCTAGCATTTAATGAACTAAGAACACAGAAACAGTATTTTCCCCCGCCACCTCGCGCTTTGTGATTTTGGCGCGGAAAGGGCCGGTCCCCAAGGTTGCCAGCGCGGGCTTTTTCGGAATCGCGGGCTCCGCTGGGCCCCGCCCCCGGCATCCCGCGCCAATGAGAAAGCACGGATAGCCCACGCCAGCCAATGGGAGCCCGGGTCAGACGCTCTCCCGCCAAGAGCCGGCCCTGGCGAAGGGCCAGGGCCCGGAGCCCCATGACCCCGGAGCTCACCTGGTGAGGTTCACGCCCATGGCCAGGTTGCGGTCGCAGCGATACGTGTCGAAGCCTTCGGAGCGCAGGGTGAGCTGCACCAAGGAGACGTGTGACGAGTCCATGCTCTGGAGGTTCACGCCCCCGGAGCTGATGTCCCAGCAGGCCTCGTTGATGAGGTCTTTGAGCGCCTCCAGCACCTTCTTCAGGATGGAGCCCTGGACCAAGCGTGCCTCGAACATGGTGGTGGATCCGCAACGACAGCTACACGGATAAGGAGTGAAGCTTGCCTAGCTGGCTTAGGCTTCCCGGGGCTCCGAGCGAAGGCGACGGAAGCGAGAGTCAGAACTGGGGAGACAACCCGTCGCTGCGCCTGCAACCGTTTAATGCCGCCGTTCTCGCAAACGCGCGCTTCCCGCCCCTGCGCTCGTGCTCTACGTCATCACGTTGGCCCCGCCTACCATGTAAGCGGAGGAACTCTAGGACCAATCGTATCCCTTGCTTGCACAAGGGCCGCCCTATCGAACACCCATTGGAAGATGAGTGCAAGGCAGGGCGGGGCACTCGGGTAGCTAGGGGCCCGCGGCCTGGCCCGTGGCGTCCAGTTCTTCTCTGGCTTTCTTGTTTCCTAGGTGCGCTTCTTTCGTGCTTCCAGGCGTCCTGTGGGCAGGCGCTAGCTGGATCGCCGAGACCCAGTTTTGCGGTGCCTCCTCGGCTTCCCACTTCCTAGCAGTTTCCAGCTATGACTGGGAAAGTGAAACGGAAACGAGCCGGAAAAACACGCCTGGGCTTAACCTGAAGAGTATCATTGCTCAAATACGCACTTTATTTTTGCGTTCCGTTCCCTTAAAGGTTATCTCAGGCTGGGCGCGGGGGCTGGTGGCTCACTTCTGTAATCCTACCTCCTCAGGAGGCTGAGATCTGAGGATATGGCGGTTCGAAGTCAAAGTCTGTGAGACTTACTTCCAATTAACTAGCCAAAAGCTGCAAATGGAACCGTGGGTCAATTAGTAAAGTGCCAGCCTTGAGCAAAAAAGCTAAGGGATGGCGTCCAGGTCCTGAGTTCAAGTTCTAGTACCAGATCTGCCTTTTAACACCTCCAACCTAATACTCTTAAATTCTATAAATGCCTTAGTTACAAAGGCAGCTCATAAAGTACTTAATTGTATGTCACATACAATGAAGAATATTAGTACCTCTCAAAAAGATAATATCCCATGACATGTCTGGGTGAGGTACTGGGATCAATTTTCAGCACCAAAAGGTGTCTGCAAAATGAGTACCCTGTGATTTGGTACTTAACATAAATGTTAGCAATCGGGTTGCATGCATTTATAGACCCTCATTTCCCCAACCAGAACACCAGCCTCACCCATCTCCTAGTCTATTGGCCCCTTCAAATTTTGAGAAGCCTAAAGCACTGCACTGACAAGTACAATTCAGGTTTAACTGGCAAAGAACATAAACTGATTTAGATTGTATTGAGAATTTTGTAGGAGGCCACAGATTTGGACCAGCCACTAGCACTGGGCCCAAGAGACCAAATAATTATAGAATTTAATGATAGTAGCTGAGTTTTGATTGGTTACAGATGGTCTTGTAACCCAGGAGCTAATAAACTGTAAGCAATTAGTTAAACTGACACTAATTGCTGGTTGATTGACAAGGCTATAGCCAATTAGATGCTTGCTAGTTCTTGTCTTTTTAAACTTTCATTCTTTTCTCTCTAAATGCTGTTTGATCACATTGTTAGCCTGAATCCTCAGAACCTGCTTTGTTTCAGGGATCTCCCTGGTTGATTCTTTTTGTGTGTGTTGGTACTTGGGGCTTGAATGGAGAGCCTACAACCTCAGCTATGTATTTGTGCAGTGTTAAAAAGGATGAAGGTCAGAGTTTGGGGCTCTTCCAAATATGTTTTCCTGTGACTTAGATGCACTGTTGCAAGAACTTGAGAAAGTGCTCATAAAAATCATGAAGGGGCTTGGAATGTGGTATAGTGGTAGAGTGCTTGGCTTGCATGCATGAAGCCCTCAGCACCACATAAACAGAAAAAGCTGGAAGTGGTGCTGTGCCTCAAGTGGTAGGATGCTAACCTTGAGCAAAAGAAGCTCAGGGACAGTGCTCAGGCCCCGAGTTCAAGCCCCAGGACTGGCAAAAAAAAATCATGAATACATAATGTCCTCCTGGAAAGCTTAGAAATTATGCCCAACCCACAAATCAAAATTGTGGAAAGGGAGCTGGGGATATGGCCTAGTGGCAAAGAGTGCTCGCCTCATCCACATGAAGCCCTGGGTTTGATTCCCCAGCACCACATATACAGAAAATGACCAGGAGTGGTGCTGTGGCTCAAGTGGTAGAGTGCTAGCCTTGAGCAAAGAGAAGCCAGGGACAGTGCTCAGGCCCTGAGTCCATCCAAGCCCCAGGACTGGCAAAAAAAATAATAACAACAAAATTGTGGAAAGGAAATTGCAACTCCTCTTTGAAAGTGTCTCACATAGTTGGATTAACATAGTAAATAAAGTGGAGTGTCAGTAGTTCAAACCTAATCTTAGCTTCTTAGGAGGCTGAAATCTCAGGATCGTGGTTCAAAAGCACTTAGTAATTACTAACAGCCACAGCTTGGCAAAGCAAGGGAGGCTGAAGTTCGGTTTTACTCCTTATGTGACCTTCTGTAATCCTCCCCTTCTCCCTTATTTTAAGTTTGATTTTGAGACAGTATCTACCTAAATTGCTCAGCCTGGCCTGTGTAGCCTAGCTTGGCCTCCAATTTGTGATGCTTCTGTCTTTAGCAAAGTGCTGGGATTACAGGCATGAGCCCCACACCTGGCTTCATACCTTCCTCTTAACTAGGTCTTTCTGTGAGGCTCCCAAAGACAGGGCATTTTGAACATCCAGAAACTTAATAACTATGGGAATGGGAATATGGCCTAGTGGCAAGAGTGCTTGCCTGGTATACATGAAGCCCTAGGTTCAATTCCTCAGCACCATATATATATATATATATATATATATATATATATATATATATATATATAGATAGATATATATATATATAGATATAGAAAAGGCCAGAAGTGGCGTTGTGGCTCAAGTTGGCAGAGTACTAGCCTTGAGCAAAAAGAAGCCAGGGGCAGTGCTCAGGCCTTGAGTTCAAGCCCCAAAACTGGCAAAAAAAAAAAGTAATAACTAGGGCTGGGAAGGTGGCTTAGCGGTAGAGTGCTTGCCTAGCATGCGTGAAGGAAGCCCTGGGTTTGATTCCTCAGCACCACATAAACAGGAAAAGCCAGCGTGGTGCTGTGGTTCAAGTGGTAGAGTGCTACCCCTGAGCAACAGGAAGCCAGGGACAGTGCTCAGGCCCTGAGTCCAAGCCCAAGGACTGGCCAAAAAAACCAAAAAACAAAAACACACACACACACACACACACACACACACACACTACTTTTGATTGAAAATCATTAATTATTTTAAGATATGTGCATTCATAATGATATGGAAACACCATTAATCACCACGGATATTATTGCTAAAACGAGATGATGGGAAAGAATCAGCATTTGTCTTTTCTGTTAGTGCCTGTCCTGGGGCTTGAACTCAAGGCCTGAGCAGTGTCCCTGAGCTTTTGTGCTCCTCTGGCATTCTACCACTTGAACCACAACACTACTTCTTTTGGTGGTCAGTTGGAGGTAAGAGTCTCACAGACTCTTCAGATATAATATCTTTAGGATTACAGGCGTGAGCCACTGGTGCCCAGCTTTAATCAGGTCTTTAAATTTAGGGTCCGACAAACCCTCCTGAAGTGTGTGCAGGACGACAGATGAAGACAGCAAGTACGCACCAAGCTAGACCTCTGGGTGGCGCCTTTCACCCTCAGCAGCCTCAAGCGCCTTGGGAACTCGCGGCTGCCAGCCGCGACCTGGTGGGAACTCCCATTGGCTAACTCTTTCGGAAACGCACGCTTTTCCCCGCCCTCCTCACGCTATTACCCAGTGCGCACCTCTTCCTTTCTCTCCGTCCCGCCCCCATCGCTCCGCCTCGCTCTGGTATTCGCGCCATTGGCCGATAGCCCTGGCGGACATGGCGGCGGTGCGCCTGCGCGCTTGCTCAGAGCCCTCTTCCCTGGAGGAGGAGGAGGAGCCCGCGGCTGAGGCTGTGAAGAGCACACTGCGCGGTGCTCCGGTGAGAGGGCGGCGGCGGTCCTGGACAGGGCCGAGCTCTGAGACCCGCAGCCGGGCGGCGGAAGGGCCGCTGCGGAGCCGCGCGAGCCGTTCGGACCGGACTGAGGAGCTCCGCACAGCGGCGCTGAGCTGCCGGTTCTAGAGGCTGCGTTGCCGGCCCGAGGCGACGTCGCGCCGAGGTCTCCAGCATGACGGAGTTGAGGCAGAGGGTGGTCCGCGAGCCCGACGCACCTCCGGAGGACAAGGTGGGCGCGGCCCGGGCTCGGGGGGCGGAGGGAAGCGTGCAGCGGGCTAACCTCGCCCGCCAACCCTGGGTCTGGGCCACCGTGGCGCCGCGGGGGTCCGCAGCTCCCGAGCGGCGGGCACTCTGTGGGTCGGGGTTGAAATGACATCTCGGGGGGCACAGAAGGGAGCGCGCTGGGATGGTGCTCGGCTGGCGTGCTCCCAGGGCGGGGGGGGGGGTGTTCCCCATCTGCCTCTCCAGGTGGTCCTCAGTATGTCTCTGAGAACGGCTTAGCATCACCCTTTTAAAATGCGATTATCATTGTGATTACTGCTATGGTGATTCTCATCATTTGGGGTGCGGAGATCGAGGCCATTGGATTTGTCTCCTGGGAGATTTGAACCCCTCCTTGGAAGTTAAATCCGTAGGGTATAATCAGAGAGGTTTCTTGACTCTCGCAGTGAACCAGCCCCGTTAGTCAGCAGGTGTTGGAAGATCTTTCAGTGGTGGGCTTGATTCCTGCGCCTAGTGTGGGCATCGGTGGGGTGAAGGAAGAAGGTAAGGAGGCCATCTTGATAGGGACATAGCCAATTACGGGGGTGTGTGTGGGTGCACCGCTTTGGTTGGAGTGCAAGGTTTGTGTGTTCGGGTTAGTTTAGGCATTGAATGCCACCAATAAGGTTTGGCCCTTTGTGATAGTTTTTTTGCTTTTCGAGTTAGCAGTGGCCTGGAGCATCTTATTTAAAAAATTCATCACGCAGTGTTGTGTTGAATAGACAGGCCGAGTCTGGGCCAGAATGATGGAGACCCATTAACTCTGAAGTTGCCAACGGATGACCTGCACATGCAATCTTTGGCCTACATGGTCTTACAACCAATACAAAGATTTCTACTGTCAGAAATGTCTTGTCTGTGACATTGGAGGATCACTCACCACATTGTCACTTGATTAATGTTTTTCTGGAGCTTAGGATCATCTTTCCCCACCAGTTCCGATCGCCTTATACCATGCCCACAGCACCTGTTTATCAAGTCTGTTTGTTTTGATTACTATTTAAAGGGACCTAAGGAGACTCAGGAAAGAAGCAAGCACAAGATGTAGTGACTGGATGTCACCATAGCAGTTTTACTAGAAGAGATGCATGTGTATGCGTGTGTGTGTGTGTATCTGACCTGGAGCTTGAACTCAGGGCCTGGGTGCTGTCTGTCCCTGAGCCTTTTTTTCTCAAGTCTAGCACTCTACCACTTGAGCTACAGATCTACTTTTGGCTTTTGGGTGGGTAACTGGAGATAAAAGTCTCATGACTTTCCTGCCTGTGGTTGCCTTCAAACCATGACCATTAGATCTCAGGCTCCTGAGTAGCTAGGGTTTTAGGCATGACCTACTGGCCTTGGGCTGATAATGGGAATTTTGTTGTTGTTGTTGTTGTTGTTGTTGCCAGTCCGGGGCCTTGGACTCAGGGCCTGAGCACTGTCCCTGGCTTCTTTTTGCTCAAGGCTACCACTTTGCCACTTGAGCCACAGCGCCACTTCTGGCCATTTTCTATATATATGTGGTACTGGGGAATCAAACCCAGGGCTTCATGTATATGAGGCAAGCACTCTTGCCACTAGGCCATATTCCCAGCCCCTTGATGGGATTTTAAACAACTTTTTGTTACTGCTTTTGACAGTGGATCATGTTAAGGGAACTGCACAACTGAGTTTTAGAATATATTTAAATGTAGAGCTAAGGTACAGATGAGAGTTCCTTGCAGGGGTGAGGTATTTTGAAGTCTAAGCCTCCTGTTGGAATCTAATGGTGTGGCCTGGGAGATCTCTATTCAATCCTGCACATGACTGATGAGTAGTCAGATCTTTGAAGATTTAACCATGTTAGATCATGTTAGGGTGAGATCATACTTCTTGTTACTGAGACTCTGTGGATCAAAAAAAAAAAAAAAACTCACCAGGAAACAAAAAATGTAATGAGGAGAAAGGACAAATGATAGCTGGTGGGCTATACTTACTCCCCCCCCGCCCCAGTCCTGTTGCTTGGGACTGTGGGTCTGAGCACTGTCCCTGGCTTCTTTTTTTGCTCAAGGCTAGCACTCTACCACTTGAGCCACAGCGCCACTTCTGGCTTGTTCTGTGTATGTGATAGTGAGGAATCAAACCCAGGGCTTCATGCATACTAGGCAAGCACTCTACCACTAAGCCACATACCCAGCCCCTGCATTTATTTTTATTTTATTTTTTTGCCAGTCCTGGGCCTTGGACTCAGGGCCTGAGCACTGGTCCTGGCTTCTTTTTGCTCAAAGCTAGCCCTCTGCCACTTGAGCCACAGTGCCACTTCTGGCCATTTCCTGTATATGTGGTGCTGGGGAATCAAACCCAGGGCTTCATATATATGAGGCAAGCACTCTTGCCACTAGGTCATATTCCCAGCCCTGTCATTTATTTTTTAAAGTATTTATTATTTGTTTAAAGAGGTTTTGCCATAGTATTTCACATATGCATGTGCTTTGATCAGAATGACCCTCTCACTTATTCTCACTTCCCCTCCTGTAGACTGATTATAACTTTGCTATCCATGTTTTAGGTAGGGAGGACATGAGGAGCCATCCAGCCAAAGGTGCCTTAATACATCTGCTCTTAAACCACCTATACAATCAAAGGACGCCTTGTTTATGAGTTCTGCTAGGTGCAGGCTCTTCCTAAAATACAGCAATTATCCATTTTGTTAGTCTCTTGTGGGCCATTAGCTCCAAGGCAGTGAGCCCTTTACTCTCTTATTTAGTATATCTAAATTGTCATATATGGAAATTTTAGTAAGAGTACATTAAAAAACTGTGAAATACATTATTTGTTTTTGTTTTTTGGCCAGTCCTGGGCCTTGGACTCAGGGCCTGAGCACTGTCCCTGGCTTCCTTTTGCTCAAGGCTAGCACTCTGCCACTTGAGCCACAGCGCCACTTCTGGCCGTTTTCTGTATATGTGGTGCTGGGGAATCGAACCCAGGGCCTCATGTATACAAGGCAAGCTCTCTTGCCACTAGGCCATATCCCCAGCCCCACATTATTTGTTTTTGATGAATGTATCTATGTGTAATATTTTTTAAATTGGTCTTATTGGGTTGGGAATGTGGCTTAGTAGAAAAGTGCTTGCCTAGCATGCATGAAGCCCTGGGTTCAATTCCTCAGCACCACATAAACAGAAAATGGCCAAAAATGGCTCTGTGGCTTGAGCAAAAAGAAGCCAGGGACAGTGCTCAGGCTCTGAGTTCCAAGCCCCAGGACTGGGGGGAAAATGGACTTACTATATTTCCCACTTTGGAGAAAAATCTACTCCCATAATTCTGGCTTTGTCAATATCCTTGTGTTGCTATCTAAAAACCTTAGAAATAACAGTTCCATTGAATTGTTATGTCTTCTTAGGGAAATGAATTGTGAAATGAGAACTAGCTTACTTCATAGTAGAAGAATCCAGAGAAAATTCTCAGGTCAATTCTTTAAAAGTGCTAAGGACATATTTGAAAGAATCCTCAAGATGTTACAGTTGCTTGACTGCTGTGACAAACCTGCTTTGTTCATAGATAATCACTAATATCAAAATAATCTGGAAAATGTGTTTACTTATAAAAGTCTAGAGCTATTTTTGTTATATTTAGCATCCTAGGGTGGAATTTTTAAAGCCAGTTGCTAATAAAGGAAATGTTCTCTTCTGGGATCTGTGCTTATAATTTTAAAGTCCCAATGCACAGCCAAGTTGCCAAACTAAGAAACTTGGAATTTAAGCTTTAGTAGGAATGGTCATTTTGCTTAGACTTGTTTTTTTCCAGTGCCATTTAGGAAACAAAAGGATGAATCTGGACGGGACCAACAGATCAGCATCTTAGTGGGGAGGGGGGTGCTTTGTAGCTTAAACAGCTTATTTTCATTAGAGACCCTGGGTTCCACCCCCAGTACTGCAGAACTACCCCTCCCCCATACCCAAACTTAAAAAAAAACAAAAAAACAAAAAAAAAACCCCAGAACTTAATTGGGTTGACATTTTAGATTTTGTTTTGCCTTGAAGTTAAATAGAAGTAAGATGCTGAAGTACTACTTATATTAGAGCTTTAGCTGAGTGCGGATGGCTCATGCCATGAGATTTGAGGTTTAAAGCCTGACTAGGCAAGAAAAGCTGAAAGATTTTTTTTTTTTCTTTTTTTGTTGGTTGTGGGGCTTGAACTCAGGGGTACTGCCTTTGTTTTTTTTTTTTTTTTTTTTGGCCAGTCCTAGGCCGTGAACTCAGGGCCTGAGCACTGTCCCTGGCTTCTTTTTTCCTCAAGGCTGGCACTCTGCCACTTGAGCCACAGCGCCACTTCTGGCCATTTTCTGAATATGTGGTGCTGAGGAATCGAACCCAGGGCCTCATGTATACGAGGCAAGCACTCTTGCTACTAGGCCATATTCCCAGCCCCCGGGGTACTGCCCTTGAAGTTTTTTGCTCACTTTGCCACTTTGAGCTTCCACTTCTGGTTTTCTGGCATTTAATTAGAGCTAAGAATGTCATGAATTTTCCTGCCAGGGTTGGCTTTGAACCTCGATCCTCAGATCTCAGCCTCCTGATTTTTTTTTTTTTTCCAGTCCTGGGCCTTGGACTCAGGGCCTGAGCACTGTCCCTGGCTTCTTCCCACTCAAGGCTAGCACTCTGCCACCTGAGCCACAGCGCCCCTTCTGGCTGTTTTCCATATATGTGGTGCTGGGGAATCGAACCGAGAGCTTTATGTGTAGGAGGCAAGCGCTCTTGCCACCAGGCCATATTCCCAGCCCTCAGCCTCCTGATTAGCTAGGATTATAGGTATGAGCCACTGGTGCTTGTCTGACGCTGAGAGATTATTGTTATTATTATTATTTTTGGCAGTTGTGAGTTTGAACTCAGGGCCTGGGTGCTGTCCCTGAGGTTTTTCCCTCAAGGCTAGTGCTGTACCACTGTTAGCCATTTGTCATTCTAGTTATCTGGTGGTTTATTTGAGGTAAGAACTCAGGGATTTTTCTTGCTTGGACTGGCTTCAAATCACAATCCTCAGATGTCAGCCTCCTGAGTAGCTAGATTTTCAGGTGTGAGTCACCAACATCTGGCCCAGGCTGAGAGATTCTTACCTTCAAGATAACCACCATAAATCCAGAAGTGGAGCTGTGTTTCAAGTGGGAGAGCTGCTAGCCTTGAGCAAAAAAGCTAAGGGACAGCGTTTAGGCCCTTGAGTTCAGTTACAAGTGTATGCAAGTGCGGGTGCACGAGCACACACACAAAATCAAATATTAAAGTTTTACTTGTTTGAAGGCTTCCATAGTGAATTGATGAAACCAGTATGGAGAGAGACTAAATGACATCATCGGAAAATTTGCTTATTTTTTTGAGGTAGTCTCACTGTGTAGGCCAGACTGTCCTAAAAACTCAATCTACCACTTCTAAGTGCTGAATATACAGGTGTGTACCATAGCACCCAGCTAGAAAGAATTTAAATTTTAACTGAAGACACTGATTAAGATTATGGACCTGTGTTTATAAGGTCCATTTCCATTCTGGGCTCTGCCTCTTACTAGCAGATTAGGGACCTCTAAACTGGGAGAGAGAAAATATAAATGTGCTTCATAGGGCATTTGAGTGGATTCTATGCGTGTTATGTCAGTGATTGTTGCTGCTGGTTGAAATAGATGTTTGTAGGAAGGTGATGATTCAGTGGTCAAGTTGTGACTATTTGGAGTAATGTCAAATTCATTTCCTTTTATGGAAAGTTTTATTGAAAGTGCTTGGCCTGTGAGTTGTCTTCAATTCATTTTCTTGATTAATTTTTTGGTACTCAGATGACACGCCTTTATTTTTCAAAGGATCACTGGGTGTTACTATATGCAATTACCATTTTTTTTTTTTCCCAAGCCCTGGGCTTGGACTCAGGGCCTGAGCACTGTCGCTGGCTTCTTTGTGCTCAAGGCTAGCACTCTGCCATTTGAGCCACAGCGCCACTTCTGGCTGTTTTCTATATATGTGGTGCTGGGAAATCCAACTCAGGGCTTCGTGTATGCGAGGCAAGCACTCTTGCCACTAGGCCATATTCCCAGCCCCTGCAATTACCTTCTTATGTAACATTAACTGTAATACACTTTGAGACTGGTGAATAATTTAAATGACTTTTTGATAGATTTTTTTTTTTTTTTTGCCAGTCCTGGGGCTTGAACTCAGGGCCTGAGCACTGTGCAATCAAACCAAGCACTCTACCACTAGGCCATATTCCCAGCACTTTCTGATAGATTTTGAGAGTAAGCTACTGAAATGATAAAAATCTTATTTTAAGAATTATACCCAGATGCTGGTGGCTCATGACTGTAATCCTAGCTACTCATGAGGAAAGTCTGTGAGACTCTTATCTACAATTAACCACCACAAAACTGGATGTTGGAGTCATGGATCTAAGAGATAGAATGCCAGCCTTGAGCAAAAAAGCTCAGGGACAGTGCCTAGGCTCTGAGTTTAAGCCCTATGTCTGGCAAAAAAAAAATTCTTGGGCTGGGAATATGGCCTAGTGGTAGAGTGCTTGCCTCATACACATGAAGCCCTGGGTTCTATTCCTCAGCACCACATATATGGATAAAGCCAGAAGTGGCACTGTGGCTCAAGTGGTAGAGTGCTAGTTTTGAGCAAAAAGAAGGCAGGGACAGTGCTCAGGCCCTGAGTTCAAGTTCCACGACTGGCAAAACAAAACAAAACAAAAATTCTTTTCAGATGCAGAGTGCATTATTTCTTTTAATTTTTTTTTTTTTTTAAACACTGAAGCCAGGTGCTAGTCTCCTGTAATCCTAATTGAGGTTCTATGCTAGCCTGATCAGGAAAGTCTGTGAGACTCTTATTTCCAGGTAATTACCAAAAAAGTCAGAAATAGAGCTGTGGCTTAAGTGATAGTGTGTTAGCTTTGAGCAAACAGAAAAGTCTCAGGGACAGTGCCCAGGCCCTGAATTCAAGCCTCAGAACTAGCACACACACGGGTAAATTGCTCCTGTTAAATGCTAGGACTAGAAGGAAACTAAGAGGTTATTATTTTATAGAAGAGTATACCACAGCCTAGAGAATTTAACTCTCTCTTTTTTTCTTTTGTATTCTGGGCTTAGGGCTTGAACTCAGGGCCTGAGCTCTCTTTGAGCTTTTTTGCTCAAGGTTTGCACTGTACCACTTGAGCCATAGCTCTACTTTTCGGCTAGTTTATTGGATATGAGTCACATGGACTTTGCTGCCTGGGGTGGCTTCAAACCTGGATCCTTCAGATCTCAGCCCTCTTGAGTAGCTAGCCCAGGTGTGAGCCACCTGCTCAGCTGAGTTTTTCTTGTTCAGCCTTACACAGCTGTTTAGATGTAGATATGTCAATAGTATGACACTCTTCTAATTGTCTTTTTTTCCCTCTCATGTTATATAATACTGCCTTCAAGTATAGAATTAATTCAGATTTTAAAAGCCTTTGCATTAAGCTGGAGATACAGCAGATTACTTGCCAAAACCAGTAAATACTGCCAGTACCACCAATACAAATAAACAAAAAAATCCCTTCTGCATTGATTAATTTTGAAATAAAAGCCCAAATATTACCTGTTTTTCTTATGTAGGTATGGATCAGAAAAAAATGCAAACTACATCTTTTAGAATATTGAATGTAAAAACAGTGTCAGTAGTGGAAAACATTTTTTTGATATGGCTAGTGATTTGAAGCCCATCCCTAGGAGTGGTCATGGGGGCATCCTTGAATGGAATTCCAGGGAGAGCACAAGATGTGGTTCAGAGTTTCTTGAGCAGCTGCCTGGATGACATGCCCTTTGGGTGATGACACCTGGTGCTAGAATCATTTGTTCTAGCACTTATCAGCCACTCTGATCCATACTTCAGAACCTTCTCTTATTCCAGCCAGCTGTACAGTGTCCTAATCTTCTTTCTGTTTGCTTCTTTCTTGGGCTTTTCTTTCTGCAGTGATGAGGATCAAACCCAAGGCTAAACTTTCTACCACTGATATATATATATATATATATATATATATATATATATATATATATATATATATATATTTTTTTTTTTTTTTTTTTTGCCAGTTCTCGGCCTTGGTCTCAGGGCCTGAGCACTGTCCCTGGCTTCTTTTTTGCTCAAGGGTAGCACTCTGCTACTTGAGCTACAGCGCCACTTCTGGCTGTTTTCTTTTCTTTTCTTTTTTTTTCTGGCTGTTTTCTATATATGTGGTGTTGGGGAATCAAACCCAGGGCTTCATGTATACAAGGCTAGCACTCTTGCCACTAGGCCATATTCCCAGCCCCTGAGCTATATTGTTAGACTTTTTTTTTTTTGTGACAGTGTGGCTATATAGCTTGTGCTGGCTTGAACTAATGATCCTTCTGTCTCCACTTCTCAAGTGCTGAGATTACAGGTGCTCCTCACCACACCCAGCTGAGAATTTTTTTTTTCCTGTCAATTGTGGGGCTTGAATTCCAGGTCTGGATGCTGTCCCTGAACTCTTTTGCTCAAGGTTAATGCTCTACTATTTGAGCCACAGCTCCACTTCCAGTTTTTGAGTGATTAATTGGAGATAAGTGTCTTATGGGGACTTTTCTACCCTGGCTGGCTTTGAACTGTGATCCTCAGATCTCAGCCTCCTGAGTAGCTAGGATTACAGATGTGAGCCACCAGCACCTGGTGAGAAATTGTTTTAAAATGAATCTTGCAAAAAATTTCATCATACAAACAACATTTTTTTAAACTGTTGGAAATGGTTTTGGTCAGTATTACGATTTTCACCCTTTTGAATCATTCCTAGGATCACATAAATGGAGTATAAAAGTCATCCATATAGCTTGGCAACTTACATTTGCTATGACAGCTTTCAGGCCTTGACTGGGGTCCTAGAGGCTATGTGGGTAATAAAGTACAGCCAACCATTCTTATGGTTTGGAAAAGGGACAGACATTAACTGCCAACTGTTAGTTTTGTCAGGGTCTTGTTGAGTGAATACTGATTTGTTCCTGGCATTGAGCAGAGTCTCTGCCTTCCAAGTCTTGTCACTTGGTGGCTTTTTTTTTTGCCAGTCCTGGGCCTTGGACTCAGGGCCTGAGCACTGTCCCTGGCTTCTTTTTGCTCAAGGCTGGTACTGCCACTTGAGCCACAGCACTACTTCTGGCCGTTTTCTGTATACGTGGTCCTGGGGAATCGAACCCAGGGCTTCATGTATACAAGTCAAGCACTCTTGCTACTAGGCCATATTCCCAGCCTTTGGTTGCTCTTTTGTTGGGGAGGTAGTAAGGTACTTCCACACTATCCCTGTTAGCCAGCTCCCTGTGCCAGTTACTGATCTATGTCCTTAGATTGTTTGCCCAACAATAAGGATGGCATTGGACCTGCAAAATTGCATGACCTTCTAAAAACAGTTAAACTTCAATAGGTTAACTAGGGAGTGACTGGTTTGGAATTTGAAGGGAGGAAAGGGCACCCTTTGAGGCCTCCTTCCTCCTGTCTGCTTCTCATTAGAGGCATCCCCCATGCCAGGCGGTGGTGCTCTTAAGTACTGTTATCTGTGAAGGACCTGCCCTGCCAAGGTTAGAAGTTCTATCTTCATGCCTATGGTATTAGCTCCTTTGTATCAGGGTCCCCTCAGGGACATCTTGGGTCTCCTCTGGAGACTGTGCTGATTTTTTTTTTTGTCAGTCATAGGACTTGAACTCAGGTCCTGGGCGCTGTTCCTGAGCTCTTTTGTTCATGGCTAGCATTCTACCACTTTGAGCCACAGCCCCACTTCTGGTTTTCAGGTAATTAATTGGAGATGAGCCTCATGGGCTTTACTGACCCTGCTGGCTTTGAACCATGGTCCTCAGATCTCAGCCTCTTGTGTAGCTAGGATTACAGGCATGAGCTACTGGAGCCCTGCTCTTTGCTGAGTTTTTAAAAGAGCTTCTAGTACCTGAACACTCACTGTTCTTGGATCCCTGACATTTAGGGGACAATTGTCATGGATACTAGATACCCTCCTCAGTGGGTGGCTTTCAGAGCTGTATCCTCATTGTCCTGTGGTTTCAGTGGTCAGCAGCACTTCTAGCTTCCTCAGTTGGTGCAAACTCAGTTTACCTCAAATTTGCTTCCCCTCCCCTCTCTCACTCCCTCTTTCTCTTTGGTGTTACTGGGGTTTGAACTCAGGACCTGTGCTTGCTAAGGCATGTGCTTTACCACTTGAGTTATGCCTCCAATCCTTTTTGCTTCTCTTCTTTTTCCAATAGGAATGGCTATGTTTTCTGTAGATGGGTTTAGTGTAATTTGCAAGGTTGTTTCATTGTACAGACCTTCAGTTTTGTTGGGATTCTCACTTCTTGCTTGCATCCATCATTCAGTGTGTCAGATAGTAGTTGAGAGTTTCTCCAAGGTTTCAGCAAACAAAGCCCTATTTTCCCCAAACCTTCCAGAAGCACACACTTAAACTGTATTTGTTTTATTTTCTCAGCTCTTCAGTGTGTGTGTGTGTGTTTGTGTTTCCCTCCCTCCCTCCCTGCCAGTTCTAGGACTCAAACTCTGGTCCTATGTGCTATCTTTAAGACTTGCTCTCTACCATTTGAGCCACAGAACCACTTCTGACTTTTTCTGTCATTAACTGGAGATAAGAGTCTCATGGACTTTCCTGCCCAGGCTGGCTTTGAACCATGGTCCTTAGATCTCAGGCTCTTAAGTAGCTAGGATTATAGGCATGAGCCACAGAACCTGGCTGGATCTACAGTGTATTTTTTAACCAACAAAAGGGTGATTCTTTCATATCTTTGTTCTCTGCCTATTCTGTCTAAGACCATAGTTTCAGCATAGTCTCTGAGTTCAAACCTCATGACTGACAAATTAAATAAATAAAAATAAAATAAGTTAAAAAAAAAAAAGACCAGGGCTGGGGATATGGCCTAGTGGCAAGAGCACTTGCCTCGTATACATGAAGCCCTCGGTTCGATTCCCCAGCACCACATATACAAAAAATGGCCAGAAGTGGCGCTGTGGCTTAAGTGGCAGAGTGCTAGCCTTGAGCAAAAGGAAGCCAGGGACAGTGCTCAGGCCCTGAGTCCAAGGACCAGGATTGGCAAAAAAAAAAAAAAAAGACCATAGTTTCATTCCTTACTTGTACTCATTGACACCTCTGTGGGGTATTGAGGTCAAAGCCTGGGCCCCATCTGCCTTTTTTTAAGAGGAGATTTTGAGTTTAGGGAGACCAAGCTGATGTTACAACACAGAAGCAGGCAATTTCAACACTTCGTAACGGTCCCTACTCCCCCGCCCCGGTTTGGCTTGTGAGGTGGTAAAGGGTAGAAGTGGTTCCTCTTGATCAGTGACGCCTGCAAATTCCAGGTTTTGGCTTGTGGCCTCAAGACAGGAGCTAAGAATGAATCCTGGGAAGTGCTTGTGTTTGGAGGTGGGTGATTGAGGAGGAAAGAAGTCAAGGTCAAGATAGGAGAGCAGTGAAGGAGTCAGGAAGAGTGGTGTGCTTCCAAGGCCTAGAATGTTTTGATAATGAGGAAAAGATTAGTGTCACATGCCATGGAAGTGCAAGAGGAATAAGTAGAAGACATAGTTTAATCCTGTCCTGTGTGCTTCCCACAACAACTTGGGGTTTATTCTACGCAAGAGACTGTCATTTTGGAAGTTGATGGACCTAAATGGTTTGGGTTTTGTTGGTTTTTTTTTTGCTCTTTATTCTTTTTAAAACGTATTCATTTCTTTATTGTCAAAGTGGTATACAGAGGGTTTACAGTTTCATACATAAGGCAGTGCGTACACTTCTTATCCAACTTGTTACCTCCTCCCTCATTTTTCCCCCTGCCTGACATAAATGGTTTTTTAAATTAAATTTTATTGACAAGGTATTGTGCAAAGGGGGTACATTTACATAATAGGGCAGTGAATACATTTATTGTGATATGTTACATCCTCATTTTTCTTTCCCTTCCCTAGATCAGGTAGGCATATATACAATATTCAGTGTACCAAAATCATATGCAGTAACCACTTAGGGTACGCCACAGGAAATTCACCGAGAACTTTAAAGATAACGTCCACAGTAGAATCCTCCTGTGTCCTTCTCTTGGAGTTGTTTTTGCTTATCCTTGTCAACATAAATGTTTTGAACAGTAAACTTTTATATATACACTTGCTGTTTAATGGATTTTTGCCAAGTTCTTATACTTTCACGTCTTGATTCTTCTATGAAATAACTAGCACTATGTGTGTTTATAATCTGTTTCATTAAATATTGCAACAAAATCTTGGGCTTCCATACCAAAAATGAGTCCATACCTTATTTTATTTTATTTTTGCCAGTCCTGGGGCTTGGACACATGGCCTGAGCATTGTCCCTGGCTTCTTTTTGCTGAAGGCTAGCATTCTACCTCTTGAGCCACAGTGCCATTTCTGGCTTTTTCTGTTTATGTGGTGCTGAGGAATCAAACCCAGGGCTTCCTTCATGCAAGCACTCTATCGCTAAGCCATATTCCCAGCCCCCATACCTTCTTTACTTGCAGTTGACTAAAAACCAAAGATCAGGGCTGGGAATATGGCTTAGTGGTAGAGTGAGTGCTTGCCTTGTATGCACGAAGCCCTGGGTTAGATTCCTCAGTACCAAATAAACAGAAAAAGCCAGAAGTGGCGCTGTGGCCCAAGAGGTAGAGTGCCAGCCTTGAGCAAAAATAAGCCAGTGACAGTGCTTAGGCCCTGAGTCCAAGCCCCAGGACTGGACACACACACACACATACACACACACACACACACACACACACACGCCCCAAAGATCATAAAAAAGATGGAAGTGTGTTTTTCCTCTCATAAAAGCCGTTTGGAGATTGATATTCCAGCAGTTTTAAATGCAAAGGATTCAGGTTTCTCTGTCTTTGTTTTCTCATCCTGAGTATATGGCTTCTACCTCCTATGTAGGTAGAGTAGTCTTTGACATGTCATCCTCACACCCATCTTTCAGTAAGCAAGTATTAGGGGTGGAGAAAGAAGAGGACTGCTCTTTTTCCTCTGATGACACTTCCTTAAAATGCAGTTGTTTCAGGTCTGGGAATGTGGCTTGGTGGTGGATTATCTGCCTAACATGGGTGAGGCACTAGGTTTTGTTCCTAGCACTCCTAGTAATCAAAACACTTTACCTGAAGCAACATCACAATATTTCTGCTTACATCCTATTGGCCAAAACTCAGCTATGTGTCCTTTGCTTAGCCGCAAGGGAAGTTGGAAAGTGTTCCTTCTAGGTGATCTTAAGCTTAACTAACCTATTACAGTAGAAGAATGAATGTGGGGGATAACCAGCAATCTCTGAAGACTTCTAAAGGCCTGAGGATGCTTGTTTAAAAACTATAAAAGTTGGGCATGGTAGTACATGATAAAATCCTAGTACTTGGGAGATTGAAGCAGGAGGATCTTCAGTTTGAGTTCAGCTTGTGCTACATTGTGATGACCTGTCTGGATAAAACAAGACAACTCAGAACAAGAACAAATGAAAACAATGCTTTTCCTAAAGAGAAAAAGCACAAACAAAACCAAATAAACATCTCCAAACAAACCCTGATGGGAGATCTTATGAGGTAATAAAGAAGAAGAGCTAGAAGAAAATAAGCACTTAGAGGCATGAGATCAGACAGTGGGGCTGAATAGGAAGGGGGAGGGGTGGACTGTTTGCAGGTTTGGAGATGGCGAAGGGGGTTGGGTACAGGCTCAGTAGAGCCCAGAAGAGCAATAGGCCTTAAGAGTCTTGGTGTGCAGTATATAAATGTTGGTATACAGTAGCTTCATCTCAGTGCCTCCCCAGAAAGCCCAGTTTTACTTTTATAAAATTAGAGAGAAAAGGGGCTGGGGATATGGCCTAGTGGCAAGAGAGCTTGCCTCTTATACATGAGGCCCTGGGTTCAATTCCCCAGCACCACATATACAGAAAATGGCCAGAAGTGGCGCTGTGGCTCAAGTGGCAGAGTGCTAGCCTTGAGCAAAAGGAAGCCAGGGACAGTGCTCAGGCCCTGAGTCCAAGGCCCAGGACTGGCCAAAAAAAAAAAAAAAAGTAGAGAGAAAAAACCAAGCCCTCAGCTCTATGTCTCTCATTGCCTAATTTTTGTCTTTTAGCCTCGTAATAAAACAGCTGTGACTTTTATCTAAAGTGATGATCTTGAATTTTTAAAAAATTATGTGGAAATGCTCTGAGGCCAGAATCACAAGTGGTTCTGCTTTAACAAGACCTCTTAGGATACAAATTATCCTGCAGGTGGTTCTCTGTCTGGCTTCCAAGTAGAGGTGTAAATTTCCTAGATGTAGCAACAGTAACTTGCTGAAGGTGTCAGGTACCTTAGGGCTGGGATGAAAAGCCAGGTATGGTGCTACCTGAGGACCTGATGCTGATGCCATGGTTTTCTGAACAGCTTATTACTTGAGGCTGTTTTCCCTGGGAAATGAGTCAGTTATTTGAAAATACAGCTTAGTGGATGGCCTTCAAAACCAGAGGGTTTTGGTGGAAAAATAATCAAAGGATATGGTTGAGAAATAGGTCTGTCTCAGCTGACTGACTGGAGTTCTGAGAGTGTCTGATTTTTTTTCCGTAGACTCAGCTCTGAAGGCATAGATCACAACGCTCCTCTAGTTGTTCACTTGTAGGTTGATAATGTCCTGTGGAATTTGGGAGTGTGAGGGTAGTTGGGGGTACCCATGAGTCCTCTTTCATTGTTAATCTTTTAGCTCCTTTGGATAGTTTTCTCCCTAAAATTGGATCTGTGCTGATATCTCCTCTCCTGTCATTTTGGGAGAGCAAAAGTCATGTAAGCTTTGTTATCTTACAGGGATGCCAGCCAAACACCCAGCTTTCTCTTGAACAATTGCCATTTCATCTCCTTTCTCTTCCACAGAATTCTCTGAATAGGGAAATTTTAATTTGCACCTAGTGGTCTGTAGAAAATGTGCCACCAGGGGAGTAACTATTTTGAGAACTTCTGACTGAGAATTTCTTCCACAGGCTGCCTTCTCTTGTAAGGACTTTCATTAGACAAGGGCTTACACATCTTGTACCTAGATCTTGGGGAAGAATTCTCTTAATTATTGTTCTGGTGTTCTAACCCATCATATTTACATTTCCTATTGACTTAGAGTTGTTGCTATTATTATTACTGAAATGGAACCCTTTGCTATGTGCTGTAAAATGTTCTCAATTTATAGTTTGAGTGTTTTTGCATCAGAAAGAGTTTAGATTATTTTGTTTAAACCTATTGGTCATCTTTATTTTAGCTTTTTCTTTCTTTCCATTTTTTCTCTCTCCTTTCCTCCCCCCCCCCCAACTTTCTTTTGCCAATCTTGGGGCTTGAACCCAGGGATTGGGTGCTATTCTTAAGCTTCCCCCCCCCCCAAAAAAAAAAAAAAATCTGGCTTTCTACCATTTGAGCCACTGTTCTGGCTTTTTTTTTTTTTTTTTGGCCAGTCCTGGTCCTTGGACTCAGGGCCTGAGCACTGTCCCTGGCTTCTTCCCGCTCAAGGCTAGCACTCTGCCTCTTGAGCCACAGCGCCACTTCTGGCCGTTTTCTGTATATGTGGTGCTGGGGAATCGAACCTAGGGCCTCGTGTATCCGAGGCAGGCACTCTTGCCACTAGGCTATATCCCCAGCCCCATGTTCTGGCTTTTTGATGGTTAATTGGAGATAAGAGTCTCACGATTTTTTTTCTTGCTGGGCTGGCTTCAAATTCCAAGTCTCAGCCTCCTGTGTAGCCAGGATTACAGGTGTTAGCCACTGACATCTGGTTTTTTGCTTTTTCTTTTTAATGGCATGGGATTGAATTTACTAAGCAGCATGTGCTGTGTCACTGAGTTGCATTCCCCCAGTCCCTATTTGTCATCTTTTTTCTTTCATCTTTCTTCTGATGATGTGCTTAGAAATATAGTTCCCACACCATTACGCATGTAGGTATTTAACTTAGCTGTTCTTATTTTTTAATGTTTGTTTTTAATTTCATATCTCTTTCCAGTTAAATAATTGTTTTTTATTTTATAGATGAAAAAGATGAAGTCTCAAAGTGACTTTATTTCTCACAAGACCACGCAGCTTGGGTTGTTTTTCCTTTTCCCTGTCAATTTTCTTTTCCCTGAGGGATGTCTTCAGAAAGTCATTTGTAACTGTTTTTGGTTTATTTCTAGTTTTGCAATCCCTCTTAATTTGTGTATAAGATCAGTATTCATTAAGTAATACAGATTGTACAAGATCAGTATTCATTAAGTAATACAATTTAGTGACTTCTTGAGAACTGAGAACATTTCTGTTTTCGTGAATATGACTGAGGTAACAGTACTCTGCTGTGTGTATAGATAGGAAGCTTTCATGCATTCATCCTCTGGACTCCTCCCAATAGTATGAAACCCCGCAGGGGCATAGAATCAGATGTGACCACAGCTCCCAACGTTTGTAATAAAGCAAAGTACCATGCTGATTTGCAGTGCCTTCCCTTGCCTGTTGGCCTTGCTTTTGGAGAGATTGCTGCTCACTCCAAACTTAGGCCTCAGTACTGAGCTGTTCTGCATCCCTAAGCTCTTCCGGTTGAGACATCACTGCTTCCACCAGAACCTCCTGGAGTAGATGTGCTGATGTCCTACAGCACATGCTTCCAGAAATTTCTGCTCTAGTATTGACACAAGAGACTGGCTCAGGCTTTGAAATGTTTGCTGATTTTTATTTTTTTTTTTTTGGCCAGTCCTGGGCCTTGGACTCAGGGCCTGAGCACTGTCCCTGGCTTCTTCCCGCTCAAGGCTAGCACTCTGCCACTTGAGCCACAGCGCCGCTTCTGGCCGTTTTCTGTATATGTGGTGCTGGGGAATCGAACCTAGGGCCTCGTGTATCCGAGGCAGGCACTCTTGCCACTAGGCTATATCCCCAGCCCTGTTTGCTGATTTTTAATGTTTAGTTCAGGCTTAGTTTGAAGAGCCTTGGCCTTCTGGATTTTTTTACTCTTGGTAGACTTCTATGGGAGAGAGGCAACTTGGAAGGACTTCTAAGGCAGCTTTGTGCCAGGTAGTTATCAGCCATGGGGATATGGCATGAACCAAACAAGTCTCTTCTATGTGGAGTTCATGATCTGATAGGGAGATGAGCAAATGCATAATAGTGTCAGGCTCTAGAGATGTGACAAAGAATGAAGCAGATGTTTTTTGTTTTTTCCTTTTTTTTGACTTGGCCTCATGGTATTGCTTAGTAGGATCATGAACATGCACATTCAAAAAACCTTCCCACTGCTGGAGGGACCTCAGATGCTCACCGTCATGCTTTGCTTGGCGTTTTTCAGTATGAAGGAAGGAGTTTCAAGTGATAGCATCTGAAAGGGCTCAGAAGCTAACACTTGGCTCAGATGCAGACAGATGTTTCTGGAGTATCTCCCATTATTCAAAGGAAGTAAGTGGAAATGTGAAGACCTATGCATTCTCTAGGGCAAGATCAAACTATTTAAAACTCCAAAAGGCTTCATTCTGCCTACTTATTCATTATTTCTGGGGATACATTAGTGTTGTTGGGAAGTACAGCTCATTACTACCTTGGATTCTGTGGTTGCCTCGTGGAGGCTGTTCCCACCCCAAACATCTTCTGGAAGAGTGAACATGTAATGCTTCTAGTCATTAGTTGCTTTTCCTACACAAATGCTGGCAAACCAGTGTTGTATGCCTTGTAGAAAGATGTTAATGAATTTTATTTATTAAAAAGAAAAAGAAAAACTTACTGAGCTCTCAAGGTAAACAAAGATGAATAGACAATTCCTACTTGGGGTGGTGTTGAAATTGCAATTATTGAAAGTACCCTCTGGGTGTATATTGTATGGGGGGGTACATATATCATTCTGCAGGAACTTCATTAGAAAAGAGAAAGTGGGTGAAAAGGATGGTGTGCTAGCCTTCTGGGACTGCTTTAACATAATTGCAATTTGAGTGCTTTAAAACAATGGAAATTTGCAGGGTGCCAGTGGCACTTGTCTAATCCTACCTATTCTGGAGGCTGAGATTTGAGGATCACAGTTCAGAGCCAGCCTGGGCAAGAAAGTCTGTGAGACTCTTTCTCCGCTAAAACTCCTGAAAAAGCCAATGTGAAACTATGGCTCAAGTGGTAGAGCCCTAGCCTTGAGCAAAAAGAAGCACAGGGACAGCACATAGTTCTTGAGTTCAAGCCCCAGAACCAGCACAAAGCAGCAACAACAACTAAAACAGTGGAAATTTATTTTTCATTTCTGGATGCTGGAAGTCCAAGGTCAAGGTGCCAGCAGAGTAGGTATCTGGTGAGGACCTGGTTCACAGATGGCTTCTCATAATAAAGAGGAGTCTCTCAGATCTTCTCTTACAAGGTTCCTAGTCATCTTCCATAGCCCCATGTCCTACTACCATTACCGTGGGGTGAGGAGTTTAACAGAAATTTGGGGATCCATAGCAGGCCAGGATTTCAGACAAGATGAGGGACAGGACCAGACACTTGGATCACTTCTCTTAAAGAGCTTATTAGTGGTCTAGAGGTATAGCTCAGGGTAGAGCACCTGGCTAGCAAGCCTAAGGCCCTGAGTTCAAACTTCATTGCTACAAAAAGAAAAAAAGTTGGGGGTGGGGGGGGGGAGAAAGGAAGTGGTGCTGTGGCTCAAAGTGGTAGTGATAGCCTTGAGCAAAAAAACCCCGTAGAGCTCAGGGATGGCACCCAGGCCTGAGTTCAAGCCCTACAACCACCACCACTAACAAAGTGTATCCTGGCGCCAATGGCTCACGCCTTTAATCCTAGGGAGGCCAAGATCTGTGGATCACGGTTCAAAGCCAGCTGGGACAAGAAAGTCTGTTAGACTCCCATTTCCAATTAAGCACCAGAAAACTGGAAGTGGTGCTATGGCACAAAGTGGTAGAGTGCTAGCCTTGAGCAAAAAAGAGCTCAGGGACAATGCTCAAGTCCCAAGTTCAAGCCCCATGACCAACAAAACAAGCATAAACCCTAAAACAAAGCAAAGATCCTTTAGGTTATTATTATTATTGTTGTTATTATTTTGAAAAAGAACCTGAACTATTTCACTAGAATTTTTCAGTTTTTTCTGGGTTATAATAGAATCTGTATAATTTTGTATTTAACTGGTCTTCAGGACATTGATTTTCAGCCTCTAAGACTATTAACAATGAAGTTAGTGAAACATAGGTAGAATGTACAAACCATCAGTATATTTCCCAATTCTTTGTTTCCATAGCAGGATGAGAACTTGGCCCATTTCTGAGCAGGTGGATGTATGTTTGTGGGGGCATGATAGGAATTTCATACTCTGATGATCTTCCTGTCTCATGCGTTTAGAAGTAGCAATGACTGTTACCAGAAATGTGTGGTGTTGTACAGGGCTTTTCTTTGTTTTTGTTCTCTCTCTCTCTCTCTCTCTCTCTCACTCTCCCACGCTCTCTCTCTCTCTGTTTCTCTCTCTCTCTCTCTCTCTCTCTCTCTCTCTCTCTCTCTCTCTCTCTCTCTCTGCCTGTGTGCTGTCCCTAAGCCTCTCTGTGCTCAAGGCTAGCACTTTAACACTTGAACCACAATGCCATCTCCAGCTTTTTCCGTGTATGTGGTACTGAGGAATCGAACCCAGGGCTTCAACTGGGCAAGCACTCTACACTAAGCCACCTTCCCAGCTTGTTTTCTCTTTTGAGAAGAAGGCTTTGCTATGTTACCCAGGCTGGCTTTGAACTTGGAATCCTCCTACCTCATCTTTCAAGTACATACTTGGGTTTATAGGCATTCCCAACACATCTGGGCTTATGCAGTGGTTCTCAAACTGTGTTCTCTGCAGGTGGGTTGAGGTTTTCCCTACAAACAGTTTTAATGATCAATCTTACATCAGTGACTTCAGTATTTCTCCCTCAGTACCAGTACATATGCATATGTAATATGCATATATATACACAAGTACACAAACACACACACACACACACGTACATTTGTGTCTGTTCTGGGGCTTGATCTCTGGGCGATGCCCCTGAACTTTTTTGCTCAAGGCTAGCATTCTAACACTTGAGCCACAGCTCCACTTCCCCAGTTCCCACTTGTTTCCTGTTCACCCCCACTGTCAATGACTAAGATGAAGTTTGGATGATATCTTGATAAAGCATGCAGGAGATACATATCCTAGATAAAGAACAAACGAATGAATACTACTCAGGAGACTGAGGTCTGAGGATTGTGATTTGAAGCTAGCCCAGGTAGGCAGACAAATCCATGAGATTCTTTTCTCCAACTAACCACCAGAGAAGTGTCTGTAGTGGCAGAGTGCAAGCATGCCTCCCTGAGTTCAAACCCACCAATGGGTTTTTCTCTCAAAGGAAAACTCATTCTGCATTGCTGCTTTCACAGTTTCTTCTGTAACAAATTTGACAGTTTGGGGATAGAGAACACTGTTAATTCCATGTTCTTAAGGGAGAAATATTAGAAACTATTTGACTGGTTTTTTTCCCACGACTGTTATTCCTGAACCAGAGATACCACACTAGTGACAATGTAATATTCCAACACAGTAAACTGCCCCAGAGTGCTTGCTTTTCTATTGGGACAGGGTAGGTTAGGATGTGAGACATCAGGGACATCATTTTCATGTCCAATTTTTTTTCTAGGAATCTTTGGGTGACAGTGAAGCAGATGCTGGGTGACCATTTATGAGTGGGGCTTGTCACATAAAGAACCCAGCAGCTGTACCTGCTTCCCCTTCCTAGCAGAGGTCTAGGTTGCACTCATGACCCTGGTTGTGAGACTGCAAATAGCTTTCTCTTTTACATCTTACTAGATCCTTTGGCTGTAGTTGACATACTACTTATTTAGGGAAAGTCTAGTTCTAATAAAGAGGAAGCTGAAGAAAAGCTTCCTTTTCTAATGAGTCTGAAGATTCCTTTTTCCTAAGTATACAGAGATGCCTGACTAGGGAACTGATAGTAGGAGGACCTACTGGATCCCAGCAGGACTGCTCATTGTTGTTGTCTTTCCTGTTATTCTAGATGACAAGAGGAACATAGAACTGTAGGCAGAGCCTCCCACAGGTTTATATAATGTCTGTGGTGGTGATTGGTATTTCTGGAGGCTATTTCTGATAGTTTATGCTTGCTCTTTTAGTAAACAGACGCTTAATGTCAGATGTTTTACTGTTCAAATAGAGTATTGAGAGGACAGATTTCTTTGTAAATTCTTGGCTTAGGGTATGAGATTGACATTTTTTTGTTTGTTTGTTTTTGTTGCCAGTCCTGGGGCTTGGACTTTTCATCTCAAACATTTGCCATTTGGAGGGGTAATTTGGAGGGGTTGGGAACTTTCCAATTCATTCTCTTAGTTCTATATAAACACATAATAAGTTGTTACAAACTCTGTGCACCCTACTGTGCAGCAGAACTTTAGAACCCATTTGTTCCTGTCTACTTGAATTTCAGAATGCAGTAGCTAATCTCCCTCTATCCCCTACTCTGCCCTTTCTAACCTCTAGTGTCTACTAGTCTACCCTCCCTTCCACTTTTACAGAAGTATAAGTAAAAATATGTGGTATTTCTGAGTTTTGTTTGTTTTAGTTAACATATCCATCTTGTAGAGAACAAGATTTCATTCTTTTTTTCCTGAATACTATTCCGTGGTACATATCTACCATATTTGCTATATGCACTCACTTATTTTTGAATCATTCTATCATTCTAATTTTTCCCCCCAGTCCTATGGCTTGAACTCTGGGGCCTGGGCTCTGTCTCTGAGCTTCTTTTGCTCAAGGCTAGCATTCTACCACTTGAGCCACAGCACCACTTTTAGCTTTTTCTGAGTAGTTTATTGGAGATAAGAGTCTCACAGCCTTCCTGCCCAGGCTGGCTTCCTCAAATTTCAGCCTCCTGAGTAGCTAGGATTACAGGTGTGAGCTACTGGTGCCCAGCTTCAAATCTTTTTTTTTTTTTTTTTATCATTTAGGATACATGTTGTCCAAATTTCAAAGAAAGATGAGTGAATGAGGTATCTGGTTACAATGTAATACTTGCCCATATAATATTAAGAGTGCAGGGATATAGGATGGCTAGGGATGTAGGTCAGTGGTAGAGTGTTTGCCTAGCATGCATGAGGCCTGGGGGGTTCAATTCTCAGTGCTAGAAAAAAATAATTTGCTGAAGAGTATAGTCCAGCTCTGCCTGCCACTTCAGTAAGTCCTAGATTTCTGATCATTGGCTGCGACCACTTTATGCCCATGGTATGAGACCTAGTGAGTGGCTTCCATGTTCTCAGTGCTAGATGCTGGAGGTGCAATGTGAGGACTTGGACATAGCTCCCTGTTGCAGACATACATGCTGGTCCTGGCAAGACCATATAGTATGGGGTGTGGATTTGAGGAAGGGCTGATACATGTAGAGTGGTTTGCAGACTATTCTGGTGGAAACTCATAAACAAGAGGCCTAAAGGTAAGGAAGTTCAACCTATTTCTGGTCCTAGCTTTAGTTCAGAATTATTGAAAGAGACAAGGCTGGGAGGTCAAATAAGACCAAAATTTCCCAAAGGGGCTTGCATGTCATGGAAGAGTTTAGATCTCTTATTTGGGCACTAGGTAGATCTGGAAGTGGTTCAGGATGGGAGTAACATGAACAGGGTTTTTTTTTTTTTTTTTTTTTTTTTTTTTCTGGGCAAGTCCTCTTCCTGTAGTGTTGAGCCTGAAGTGGGAGTGAATTCAAGACTGGAGGCAAATACCCAGTCAGGATGTTGGAGTCGCCATAGGGGGATGATGTGGGCTTGAGATAGGAAATTACTGAGGTGATGAGGAGACGTAAATGCGGTTGAAAGTAGACTAGGAGGTGGCATTAACAACTTGGTGATCTAGGGGCCAATGGAGAAGCCATTGAGGATAATGGCCATATTTATCTCACTTGAAAATTCAAGGGAAAGGATACCATTTGGCTAGACAGGTTACACAGAGGGAGGAAATGGTTTTAGGACACATGAAAAGTTGAGGTGTCTGAGGAGACTTGGTAGGCATTTGGTTGTATGGGTCTGTAGCCCAAGAAGAGACAGTTGAATTCTAGGGGTGTAGCCTAGAGATTGAGTGCTTAAAAATAATAAAAAGACAGTTGAAGATATGAAAGTGAGGTTATTTGGAAAGTGGGTGGCAATAGAATAAGAAAGCTTGGGACCAGTCTCTGAGGAACCCTCAAATTAAGGGATAGGCTAAGGAAGAAGAGCTGTTAAAAGGAAAGCCAGCTGGAGAGGGAGGTAGGAACAAAGAGGATGTGCTGTTTAGAAGCCAAAGGAAGCGTGTTTCTTGATAAGAGCATTGAAAGTTGCTAAGAGGTTGAATGAGTAGATTGAATCTTCCTTGGTGTTCAGTGATGAGGGCATTGTTAAAGATGACTTGCTGTGGTCTGAGGAAAAATATACTCAGGAAAGGTGTGTCAACAGCTCTGCCCAAAGTCTTTCGATGAAGCAGAGAAGAAGGTTCATTCATTGGATGAGCTGTCAGAAGTTTATTGTTGAGTTGGTTTACCTTAGCTGGTTGGAAGTAAGGGCCTATGGGGAAGGAAGTATTGAGACAGAAGGGAGATAACGAGTGGAGTGAGTATCTGAGAGGTGGAGGAAAGGCCATGCATGGTGAGCTTCCAGTGAGACTGGCTGGCCTGGAACAGCTGTCCCTTCCTGGGAAGGCCCTTTGTAAGCAACCTTGTCTGCAGGCAAAACCAAACAACTAGTTAGGTTTTAAAAGGCTGAATGTGCCACACATACTGTGTGAACACCGTTGCCTGTTAGAGGAACCTGAAATGAAGCAGTTCACTGGGGTAGTTGAATGCATTTTCTTTAGATCTCAGTATTGATAATGAGGATGTGTATGGCCATATTAAGTATTTACTCAGTTGAGGCTCATGAAATAGCACCCCAAAGTATGGCACTTTGACATGATGAGTACTTTGGACTAAGTTTCGGAACCCAGATCTCTCTGATCCTCCTGTGCCTGTCTTATCCCTCTGGCTCTCCAGAAATTCAGGGAGGGGCTTTCTCTGAACTACCTCTATAAATACTTAAAGGCCTTCCAGAGATTCTCAGGGTTGGGTCCTTTGCTAGGTACCTTGTTAACCAGGGGAGATGCATCATGGCATAGATGGACCTTGTTGTAGTCATCACCTCCTCTCAGGTCTCAGCCTGTTCATCGTTTTGGTAATTGTTTACTCTTCCCATTAAATTGCCTACATTCCCCCCCTTCCCACCTTCTAATAAGAGGAGATAGAAGTCTAAATCTCATGAAGTTAGCACTCATTTTTGTCTTTGTTCCTCTTCCTTGCAGGTAATACATTCTGTATGCCTTGGTTTTGCCAGTCCTGGGGCTTGAACTCAGGGCCTGAGCACTGTCCCTGCCTTCTTTTTGCTCAAGGCTAGCACTCTACCACTTAAGCCACAGCACCACTTCTGGCCTTTTCAATATATGTGGTGCTGAGGAACCGAACCTAGGGCTTCATCTATACGAGGCAAGCACTCTACCATTAGGCCATATTCCCAGCCCCTCTGTATGCCTTTTCTTTTCCCCACCTCCTGCCTCAGCCTCCTGAGTTCTGGGAGAAAAGTTTTATTGTGCTAATCTGTTTCATTTTCAGTCCCTGCCCCTCAGCAGGCTCACTTACCAACTATCTGAGGGGAGAGTAAGTCCCTTTACTCTTAACTGATCAGAGTAGATCTCTGCCTCTTAGATCCTATCCTGTCTGTAGACAGTTGAACTTGTCAAATAGGATTAGCACTAGAAGGAGCTAGAAGTATTATTTTGTTATTCCTGACACCATACAGAGGTAGGTATATCAGTTCTTTTGTTGGTGTTCTTGTTGATTGCAGGGCTTGAACTCAGGGCCTTGGCCTGTTCCTGAGCTTTTCTGCTCAAGGCTAGTGTGTACTACTTTGAGCCAAAGCTCAACTGGTTTTTTTGTTTTTGTTTTGTTTTTTGCTGAAGAATTGAACCCAGGGCTTCATGTATATGAGGCGAGCACTTTACCACTAGACCATATTCCCAGCCCTCAACTGGTTTTTGGTGGTTAATTGGAGTCTTACTTTCCTGCCTGGGCTGGCTTCAAACTGTAATCCTCAGAACTCAGCCTCCTGAGTAGCTACCAGTGCCTGGCTAGTTATTTCTTTTTCCTTGTAAAAACTAAGATGGAAGTGGGGTGCTGATGGCTTATGTCTGTAATCCAGCTACTCAAAAGGCTGAGATCTGAGAATCGCAAGTTCGAAGCCAGCCCAAGCAGAAAAGTCTGGGAAACTATCTATCTCTGATAAACCACCAGAAAACCAGAAAGTGGCACTGTGGCTCAAAGTGGTAGAGTGCTAGCCTTGAGTGAAAAAGCTCAGGGACAGTGCCCAGGCCCTGAGTTTGAGCCCTATGACCAACCAAAAAAACAAAAGACAAAAAAACACCCTCAGATGGAAACTACTTGGCCTTTTCATTTTAGAGATATAGGAGTTCCTAGTGATTGCTAAGGATTCTCTCTTCTCTGGCAATTTCTTTCTTTTTTTTTTTTAATATCTATTTGTGCCATTTATTTCTACATTCTTTTTTTTTGGGGGGGTACGAGAGGTCTACATCTTGAGATTGTAACTCAAGACTGCAGCCATGTTTATTCTTTTTTTTATTATTATTAATTGAACATAAAATTTTTTTTAGAAGGTGTTGTGCAAAGAGGGTGCAGTTACATAGTAGGGCAGTGTGTACATTTCTTGTGATATCTTACAACCTGTTTTTCCATCTCTTGTCTAGGTCAGGTAGACCCATATGCAATATACAATGTATCAAGCACATATACAGTGTTCACAGACTTGGTCTCTACTGTCTCTCCATCTCCCTTTGTTAACAGTCATATATCAGGGAGATCATGCCCCTTTGTTTTCTGTGTTCTAGGCTTGTCTAACTCAACATTATTTGTTCGAGTTCTGACCATTTCCCTGCGAACAACAACATTTCACCATTCCTAATCGCTATGTAGTATTCCATTGTGTATAAGTACCATATTTTTTGGATCCATTCGTCTGTGGAGGGGCATCTGGGTTGTTTCCAAATTTTGGCTATTGTGAATTGTGCCGCGATAAACATGGAAGTACAAATGTCCTTTTGATATCTTGGGTTTTGCTGTTTAGGATAGATGCCTAGGAGTGGTATGGCTGGGTCATAGGGTAGGTCTATATTGAGCTTTTTGAGAAACCTCCATACTGTTCTCCAAAGTGGTTGTACTAATTTGCACTCCCACCAACAATGGAGAAGGGTTCCTCTTTCCCCACACCCCCTCCAGCATTTGTTGTTGCCTGAGTTCAGAGTATAGGCCATTCTTAACTGGGGTGAGGTGGTATCTCAGGGTTGTTTTTATTTGCATTTCCTTTACTAGCAGGGATGTTGAGCATTTCCTCATATGTTTCTTTGCCATTTTTATATCTTCTCTTGTGAAGTCTCTCTTTAGCTCTTTGCCCATTTCCTAATAGGTTTATTGGGCTTGGAGGGGCTTAGTTTTTTGAGTTCTCTGTAGATGACAGATATCAGGCCTTTGTCTGTTGCTGTGCTGGTAAATATCCTTTCCCATATCGTTGGCTGTCTTTCTATTTTGGTGGCTATGACCTTAGCTGTGCAGAAACTTTTTAATTTGTAGTAGTCCCATTTGTTGAGTCTTTCCCCTATTTGTTGTGCCCCTGGGACTCTATTCAGGAAGTTCCTTCCTGTGCCTATAAGTTCTAGAGTCTTTCCTACTCTGTCCTTCAGTAGTTTCAAGGATTCAGGTCTGATATTGAGGTCCTTGATCCATTTTGAGTTGATCTTGGTGCATGGTGATAGGCTTGGGTCTACTTTGAGTTTTCTGCATATGGCTGCCCAGTTCTCCCAGCACCAGTAGTTGAAGAGGCTATGTTTATTCCATTGTATGTCTTTAGCTCCTTTGTCGAATATCAGTTGGCTGTAAGAGTGCGGTTTTATTTCTGGGTCTTCAATTCTAATCCACTGGTCTTCCGATCTGTTTTTATACCAATACCATGCTGTTTTTGTTATGATGGCCTTGTAGTAGAGCTTGAAGTCTGGTATGGTGATACCTCCTGCACTATGTTTTTTGCCTAGAATTGCTTTGGCTATTCTAGGTTTTTTCTGGCAATTTCTGTCTCAGGGATCAATCTTAAGCTGGAGAGTTGATTGCCCTGAGAGTGGGCCACTAGGCTTAAGATGGCAGGTTTGGTATTTAGCATAAAGGTTAGCCTTAGACTGATGTCTTTGTTCCAGGAAAAGGTTTGTACTTTGCATATAAAGCAGTGCAAAAATAGTTTAAGTTAGAGATGATAAGTGAAATGGTGAAAGGGTGAACTGGATTGGGAGCATAACCAGCCAGTGAACAAGATGGAGGGAACAAGGATAAGATGGGATGGAGAGAACCACTTACTTCTTTTCCCAGGTTTGAGGTCCTATTGGGCACACATGAAGGGAATAGTAATATCTACAGTTTTGTGGATACAAAGTGCAGCTGGCATGTGAGGTGTCAGGCAAGGCTAATTCTACTTACCTAGAGGCCAGACATCATGCTGCCAAGGGCCTCAGTTCAGCTCTGACCACACACATGCTTTAAAAAAAAAAAAAAAAAAAAAGATCTGACCATGGTTGTTTGTGGTGCCACAAGGAGAGCTTCAAATGGCTGCTGCTTTTGTAAGCCAGGGCAGACATTTAGGAAATCCTTATACCCAAGAATGAGTAGAAGGAAATAAGGTGTGATTTCTACCCAGAGAGTAATAGTGGAAATATGGTATATATTGTGGGGCTGAGCAAGGTCCCTTTCCAGGGGCCTTGATACCAGAAACACTTCACATATTGTCCCCTGTCCCACCCTGTATCATCATCATGTCTCCATTCCCCCCTACCTTTCTTGGGTGATGAGTCAGGGGAGGTGAGCTGGAAGCTTTTTTTTCCAGAGCTGAGGACCGAACTCCGGGCCTTGAGCTAGCCAGGCAGGCGCTCTTCCACTCAACCAGATCCCCAGCCCTATGAAAGCTTTTTGAGCATGACTTTCTCTAAAAGTTCTGATGGCTTTTGCTGGGTTCTTGGCACCTTTCCATGTGCTATCGCTCTTAAGTGCCTCTCAGCCTTTTCCTTAAAGGGTAGCATCTTTGGGAATTGAGAGGAAGGGCGCCTCCACCGGAGCTTTTTTCCTCCTTCCTTTCAGAGCAGGCGCTGTTTCCTGTTTACACCAGCAGCATCATCCTCTTGGGAATGGCTCAGGAACTATGGGGAGGATGGGCTGTGGTTGAGTTAGGATCTGAGAGGGCTTGCCCTGCTCAGCATCTGCTGGGTCTTGTGAATTAGAAAGGAAGGAAGAAGGAGGGGTCCTGGGAGAGGGCCTTTTCCAGCTACCCTATGCTGGTTTCAGAGCTGGACCTCCTACCAGCCTTCTACTGCCAAGTATAGAGCCTAAAGGAGCAAGGGACGCAGGGACTGGGTCAACTAGGAGTTGAAATGGGTGCTGTGAAACTCTCAGTGCTGTCTGGGTACTTGGGTCTAAAGAACGAATTAGCTCATTACCTCACTGTTCACCAAATCTTGGGTGCTTGCTGTATTCAGGCACTGCTCATGCAGTGAGAAATCACAATGCCAGACAAGTATATTTTGTTTTACCATGCCCCACTTTACAGATACCTATTAAGGTGTATGTAAGTGCACCAATGTGTGCATTACAAAGCATACAAGGAAAGAAAAATGAGGATAAGTAGAAATAAGCTCTGGTATTTCCTCCCACCACTCCACAGAGCAGAATAGGGCACTGTTGCTTTAACAGATAGCCTTCATGTGTCAGACACCACTTCACACATTAGTTCTCAGCATTTTTGAGCTGAGACTGCCTGTGTGAAAGGGGGAAGCCAGGCAGGCAAATGCTGGGCTAAAGTAATTTTTCAGTTGTCAGACTAGGAAGGGGTGCCCAGGCTGCCTGTGGGTAGGTTTTTAATGTTCTTATGTGTGCTATTGCCCTCTATGTGGGTAGGTCACTGGGAACCTACTGTGGTAGATTACCGTGTTCAGTACCTTTGCAGTTTTCATGGATTTCCACCCTTGTTGCACTTGACTGCCTCCAAACCAACATCCCTAATGTTTGCCCCACCTGGAAGACAGGAGAAAGGAGCTTGTGCTCTGGGTATGGTGAGCATCAGAGCTGTCTCTGGTTCCTTCTTCTTGGACTGGCTGCTGTTGATGACTCCAGAAAGCTGGCTTAGACTTCTGCCTGTTCTGCCATCCACTGAAACAACAAACTGATACTCTCAGTGCTTCTGATTCATGGTCCAGAATGGACCATTTTTCGTATATGCCAGAACTTGGGTCAGAGCTTCCTTTTTTAAGCTGTTTTTTGGGGGCCTGTAAATTAGCTAAAAGCAAGAGAAAAGCTGGATGCTCAATCCTCCCACTTTGTATCTGTGTCCTTTGATTTGAGTCATTCTCTCCTCTAGTCAATTTTTAATCACCTTGGGCTTCAGGAAGAGCAGGGTTCATTAATTAGCATCTTGTGACAGAAGGTCAGACTGCCCCTCCAGGCAGACAGTGTCTTGTAATCCTCTTGAAGAGAACAGCCAAAAGCTGCAGATTACTGTCAGGCCTCCATGTCAGAGACTAAAGTAATGTGACATGAGACTTTTAACGTTGCATATATTTCCCTCTTCTTGCACCCAACTCTCTTGATTTTAACCTGAGGCCACTGTCTGTACCCTTGAAGATGGCTGGAGATGTACTTCTCACGACTGCCATGGAAGACATGTCACTGTTTGGCCTATGGGAGAGAATGGCTGGACCTAGCATGGGACTCCTGGACTTTGGACATTAATCTTACTTTAGACCCGCTGTAGAAGTTGCTGTCAGCACTCAGCTTCATTTACCCAGCCTTTGCCCATGGGCTGTGGATGGACCAAAACCACATGTCTCAGGATTCTTTGGAGTTTTATGTGCCCCTGACCTGCTCCACATGTGTGCTAGGGATCAGGGGCTAGAGAGAGAGCTGGCTGACTTGCCTCCCTCCTCCATTCTGCCTTTTCTCCTCACAGGGATCCACTCTTTCATCCTCTTTGGTTTGTCTCATCTGTGGGAAGGAGGTGGTGTGCTTAAGTGTTGATCTTTTTTTTTTTTTTTTTTAATTTTTTTTTATTATCAATTGAACATAAATTTTTTTTTTTTTTACAAGGTGCTGTGCAAAGAGGGTGTAGTTACATAGTAGGGCATTGTGTACATTTCTTGTGATATCTTACAACCTGTTTTCCCATCCCTTGTCTAGGTCAGGTAGACCCATATGCAGTATACAATGTATCAAGCACATATACAGTGTTCACAGACTTGGTCTCTACTGTCTCTCCATCTCCCTTTGTTAACAGTCATATATCAGGGAGATCATGCCCTTAAGTGTTGATCTTTGACTCAGAGGGTGCCTCTGGCCTATTTAGGAGGTGAGGAGGACAGGTGGCTCACTTAAGGACCAGTAAAACCTAAGAAATTAAATCATTCAGACTTTCCTCAGGGCTCTTATTTCTTAGTCTTGTCTTAATCACCCAGAGATCTATAAAAACAGCAATCATGGCAACCTTGTGTCAATTCTCTTCTGCTTTGTGCTTCATTCAGGATGTTCGTGTGTATGCGTGGAATCAAGTTGGGAGGCATGGAGCTGGGCTCATAGTTCATAAAAGGCCCTTGGAAAATTCTGACACTTTTAGCTTGAGGCTGGAGCTGTTCCCCCCCACCCCCAACTTCAGGCTGTGTTCTTGCCCTTCCCTGCCTGAGGGCTTGTCTCCTTGACAACAGGATGGATAAGTTAAAAATAACCTTGTGCTGGGCCTTTTCTGTGTGTGAGTGAATGCCCTTTCCCCTACTGTGCTCAGGCTGTGCTTAGGGCTTCTAAGATGCTCTTCTAAGATGCTCATCCCTGGGAGCTTTGCAGAGTCCAGGTATTACATTTTAAAGCCCTTAGTTTTAGCCATCAGAGCTAGATATTGGGAAGCATTATTACCCTGTATATTGGTTGTTGCCAGTCAGGTATGAGGGTAAACGTTAAAATCAAGAACATAAAGCTCTTCTGAATGTCTGGAGGTGTGGCTGTGTTTCAGAATTTCTGGTGTGGTGGAGTGGGACACAGCCCTGAGTGGAGTTTGGTTATCTCTCTTCAGGGAATGAGGATGGAGCTTAGTGACAGCACACTAGCCTAGCATGTGCCAGGTGGTAGGTTCCCTAGTCCTATTTTCCCCACCCCCAAGATAATATCTATGGTTGTTGAAAAGGGCCCTTAATGGGCCCTTTCATAAGACAAGAATACCTTGTCAGAGCCATCTGGCCCAGCTGTGGCTTTTTCCTTCCCAGTGAGCCTCTTTCCATAGGCTTTACCAAACCAACGGTACCAGCAGGTCCTACTAGCTAAGGCTTTCTATGTTACTGTCTTGTCATAGTTGTAAACTTAGAAAAGCCCTTTCATGAGTTTTTTTTAACATGCATAGGATTAATTCCTCTTGCCCTAACACCTACCTCCCTCTCCCCACTAGTGAGCATTTTGCTGTGGACCAGGCATGGGGAAATGAGAACAAGATACCATGGTTCCATTTTTGGGGAGTGTATAGTCAGTCAGGGAGACAGTTATAAAAAAAAAGTCTCCATTGTAGTTAGTGCTGAAAGAGAAGAGGTTTGGGGGTTAGGTGAACCTAGGCTGGGAGAACATGTTTGTTTATAAAATACTGGTAACATAAAGAGCTTAAAAAGAGTGGAATGCACTACAAAAAAATTCTGTGAAGCTAGGCATAAGTGGCTCACTAGATACTCAGGAGGCTGAGATCTGAGGATTGCAGTTCCGAAGCCAGCCCCAGCAGAAAAAGTCCCCATGGGACTCTCTCTCCAATTCACCACTCAAAAACTGGAAGTAGAGCTGTGGCTCAAAGTGGTAGGTTGCTAGCCTTGAGCAAAAGAAACCAGGGACAGCATCCAGGCCCCAAGTTCAAGCCCCATGACTAACCAAAAAAAAAAAAAAAAAAAAAATCCCAAGAATTGGTAGCATAATGGTAGAGTGCTGAGTCCTTTCTGTCCCATCATCTGACTGTGCCAGGCCAGGTTTGGAGTACTTCACACAGATCTGTAACAGACACACACTTCTCAGTTTATTTAACGTTTTTGTTTTTTTCATCATCTCTGTTTCTGCCATGTAGGAGTCAGAATCAGAAGCAAAGATTGATGGAGAGACCGCATCGGACAGTGAGGGTCGAACAGAACCAGCTCCTCCACCAACCTCCATAGATGACACCCCAGAGGTCCTCAACAGGGCCCTTTCCAACTTGTCTTCAAGGTAACTATCCTGGCTCAGCATCCACGTGTCAGGGATGACTCAGGGGCTTAGGGCTTCTGGTTCAAGGCTGGAGTTTACTTTACCTCTTGCACATACATCCACGGAGCGGTTTTTAGTTATCCAGGAAGAACTTGGAACGATTTCAACTTAGGTGAATTAGTTCTTGAGAAGCTGTTCTTTCTAACACCAACTGTGCAATGGATGAGAAACACAAGTTAGAAGACCCCAAAGCGTTATTTGAAAGTGTTCCTGTGTGTGCCTCCTAGCTGACCCTTTGTGAGGGTATTTGCGCAGTAGGTATGGTTGTGGAGTCTAGAGCCACACCCCTTGATTCACATCTTAGGTATAGCATTTGTGAGCTCTGTGGCTGTTTCCATTTCCACAGTAAAATAGTAAAATCCTATGTATGTGTCAATTAGAAAAAAGTCCCATTTTAATGAAAACTTACTTAAAATAAAACGAAACATTTAAGTAGTTGTATTGAGGGTACATTTTCCCTATTTGTTTATTTGTTTTGTTTTTGTTGCCAGTCCGGGGGCGTGGACTCAGGGCCTGAGCACTGTCCCTGGCTTCTTTTTGCTCAAGGCTAGCACTCTGCCACTTGAGCCACAGCGCCACTTCCAGCTTTATTCTATATATGTGGTGCTGAGGAATTGAACCCAGAGCTTCATGTATACAAGGCGAGCACTTTACTACTAGGCCATATTCCCACCCCTATTTTCCCTATTTGTGATAGCTGTTGTAATATTATTGTCACTGTGATAATTCTGCTGCAGGAAAAATGTTATTTATAGTCATTTTTTTTTCAGTTAGAGATAACCAGGAACAATACTTACCCTGCTTTTGTTTTCTTCTGGTACTTTCCCCTAACGTATAACCTGGGTGTATTTTTCTGTGGGCTATGGGATACGTGCTGTGTTTGGTTATGGAGAGGCATTGGTGCTACTGGTCCCGCTCATCAGCATGTGATGGTGCCTCTGTCATGGTAAAGGAGATGCTCTGGAAAGGACTGAGTTTAGGACCCCCCAGCCTCCAAGAGAGCCATTTCCTTTGGATTTGTTCTTCATTTCTTTCTGGGCCCCTAAATACTGTTTTTCTCCTTATGCTACTCTCTCACCTAGATGGAAGAACTGGTGGGTGAGAGGCATCCTGACTCTGGCCATGATTGCATTTTTCTTCATCATCATTTACCTGGGACCAATGGTGTTAATGATGATTGTAAGTGCCACTTGCGTGCCTTTTAGGCTTTTCCTGCTGGGTTGTCATCGGTGCCAGTTGTCAGGTTGGTTTTGGGGATCAGTGGAGCCCCAGGCTCCTCAGGACACATTTCTCTCAGACTGTCTGTGACCTCTTACCTGTTGATAGCTAACTGGAGTATTATTGGCATTTGTTTGTGGTTAAAGATGTCTCTTTTTCAAATTGAATCTGTTATTACAGATATTTGGTTCAACTGTGGTCCTGTCTATGTCTTTGTGTGACTCCTGGTTTTGTTTCTTGTTTTTCTGGGGCCTCTCCCAGGGGCTTAGTGAGCCCTCATTGAGAAGCCACAGTCCACAGCTGTTTTCATTCTCCCCAGTATCATGGACAGGACTACATGACAACAGCTGAACGCTGAGCAAAGCAGTTGAGGTCTTTTATATATTTATATCCAAAGGTCAAAAGGGATTAGTTGAGTCCTGGACGGTTCTAGAATAAAGTTAAAACATCAGAACTGTGCATTTTATTATGAGAGATTGTTTGTTCCCTGTGACATAAAGGGGTGCATATGCTTTGTGGAATGATGTTAGAAAGGAAAGAAAAGGAGAGAAGAATCATTGCAGGACTGATTTTTTTTTCTTAAAACAGTTTTTCTTGAAGAACTATGATCACAAGAGTGCTCTAATTCTTCTGTCTTACAGGTGATGTGTGTTCAGATTAAGTGTTTCCATGAAATTATCACTATTGGCTATAATGTCTACCACTCCTATGACCTGCCCTGGTTCAGGACCCTCAGTTGGTAAGCTGTCTGGCCCCATAGGGCATCTTAATTGACTTGGTGATGTGTCTTGTGGCAAGTATTTACAGCAATCGTGGATGGAGGTGGGATGATCATCATAGACTTACATAACACCTTTGAGCCTGAGTCTTTCATAGGCCAGATTATGTGGTGTTTTTAGCAACTACTGGGAATCTGTACTGTTCCACAGAAGAGAACAGATGGGTTGTATCTGTGGTCAGATTTGCCTTGATATTAGGATTGATTAGGATCCTGGGGAACGGATAGTATTTCCTCCTCCATCACCAGTGTCTTCTTCTAGAGGAGTGTATTTTTCATCCTATAGTAGTCCAGCACCCCATTAGAGTCATCTTGGGTTGTCAGGTTCTGGTGCTGCTCTCTCTGGAACTTGGCTTGCTCACTGATAAAACAGAAAGGTTGAGACTTCATCCGTCATTTTCAACCTGTGGTGTTGGAGCCCTCGTTCCTTGGTGTTGCTTGGCATTCAGTGCAAGTAGGATGGGACTGAAAGCACAGGATATGGGCTCCTCCAGGACTCAATAGAAGCAAAATAAAAAACTGTGCTGCAGACAGTGTCCAAGACCCCTTCCTAACCTGAAACTCTGCTTTGATGGCCACCCTCTTCTCATGTGGTGGCATCTGAGCAGAGCCTTGTACAATGCTGAGAAGACTTGGGGCAAATGCAGATCTTTCTATCCCACCATTCTGGGACACAGGGATTGATTTATGATGTAGTGGGCTGGACAGTAGTGTTGGGTGCCCCAGCTCCTTGATCATGAGCAAAGGAGCAGACATGTTCCTAGTTAGTCCAGTCATACCTTTCCCACCATGCTTCTCTCTCACTCAATGGCACAGATTGCCTCCTAGCCTCCATATGGACCTATAGTGGCTCTAGGTTTCCTTCAGGGCTGTTCTAGAGCTGTGGTCTGAATTATTAATATACTCAGGAGGCCTGATGCTTAGTTGTGCTCACTTTCCATTGCAAGTCTTTTGCCACTGACAAAAAATAAACCCACTATGTTTGTTTTTTTTTTCTTCTTCCAACTTTACAATTGAAAAAGAAAAAGGAAAAACAAAAGGCCGGAGGAAGAAGCTCTATTCTCCCCAGGATCCTTACTGAGGGAGGGGATGGCCCTGTGTGGTCCCCGCTGCAAAGGGGAATGAGGCTTGGATTCTCCTGTCACTGAACTCCAGTGGAGGAGTGGGGATCATTAAATGCAGACTTAGTACTAGTTAGTGAAAGAGTGCCAGCGAGCCAGGCTTCTGAGAAGGAGAAGCCGTGAGATGGAGTCTAGCTAATCACCTAGTGAAAGGAACAAGTACTACTTGCTATAGAAACAAATGTGGGAGAAATAGATAGCATGTTAAGATCATGCAGAGGTTTTTTTTTTGGGGGGGGGGAAGAAAATGGTATTTGAACAAGCAAAAGAGGATGCTAAGAGGATGTTCCAGGCAAGGAAGAGGCTAAAGCAGAGCAGTTAATGGCAAAGCCAGAGTGAACTTTTTTTTTTTGGAGAGGGGATGGGATTTGAACTCAGGGCCTCATGTTTGCTAGGTTAAGTGTGCTACCACTTGTACCACTTCATCCAGCTCCTTTTAGAGTTATTTTCTAGACAGTCTCACGTTAGGTCTGGTCCTGCCTGGACTGTCATCTTCCTATTTGTTCTTCTCCCATGTCACGGGGATGACACACACAGCACAGCACCCAGCCATTGTGCTTCACTATAGCTGGAGGAGAGGCACATATCTGCTCTTTATCATTGGCTAAGATAGACTCTTGTGACCTTTCCTTACCATGGCTGGCCTTGAATGGTGATCTACTCCACTTCCCAAATAGTTAGGAGTGCAGGCTTGAGTCATCATGGCAGCTGCAGGTTTTTTTGTTTGTTTCTTTGTTGTTGTTTTTTGTAGGAGTGGAAGGTTCCTTTGGGAAGAGTGGGGATGAGCCCAGGGAGCAGGACAAGGCACATTTTGGAGAGTTTGGAGGTTAGGTATGGAAATGCCACATTAGGGGCAACAACTGAGTCCCATATTTGTTAAAGGGTGAATGAATGAGAGGTGCAAATTCAAGACAATCTTTTATAGCAATGATGTCAGAATGGAAGCAGAAAACTAGTTTGCTAGTCCATCTGCAAGCTGTTTCAGGGCCTTGAGGCAAGGCGGGCTGTTGCTCTTTCCTCCTTGGAATTTCTGATGGCTTTGTAGAGGAGCGTGCATGTGCTCCCACACACTGCCTTGTCTTCATTTCCAGGTACTTTCTCTGTGTGTAAACTATTTCTTCTATGGTGAGACAGTGACGGATTACTTTTTCACTCTGGTCCAGAGAGAGGAGCCTTTGCGGATTCTCAGTAAATACCACCGGTTCATTTCCTTTACTCTCTACCTAACAGGTATGCAATAAGTATTTCACCAGTTCTTTTATTGTTATTGTTTTTATCTGTCTCTTAAGTAGTTGGGAAATTCCTTGGTTAGTTTTCTGTTGTTAACTCTGACCAGGCCAGAGAGTGAACTGACATCTTTTCCTTTTCCCCTCCCCTCCCCTCCCCGCCCCTCCCCTCCCCTCCCCTCCCCGCCCCTCCCCTCCCCGTCCCCTCCCCTCCCCTCCCCTCCCCTCCCCTCCCCTCCCCTCCCCCTCCCCTCCCCTCCCCTCCCCTCCCCTCCCCTCCCCTCCCCTCCCCTCCCCTCCCCTCCCCTCCCCTCCCCTCCCCTCCCCTCCCCCTCCCCTCCCCTCCCCTCCCCCTCCCCTCCCCTCCCCTCCCCTCCCCTCCCCCTCCCCTCCCCTCCCCTCCCCTCCCCTCCCCTCCCCCTCCCCTCCCCTCCCCTCCCCTCCCCTCCCCTCCCCTCCCCGTCAGTCATGGATCTTGAATTCAGGGTATAGACTCTGTCCCTGAGCTCTTTTTGCCCAAGGCTAAGGCTCTACCACTTTGAGATACAGTGCCACTTCCAGTTTTCTGATGATTAATTGGAGATAAGAATTTCACAAACTTTCTTGTACAGGATGGCTTTGAACTGCTATCCTCAGATCTCAGCTTCCTGAGTAGTTATAGAATTACAGGCATGAGCCACCAGTGCCCCACATTACTAGCTCTTTTCTTAATAAGCATCTCTTTAATAAGAGAAATAGGAGCTAGGGGAGTGTAGTGTGCACTTGTGGGGTTGGCTGTCTGTGCCACCTAGGCTTGTGCATGGCCTTGTCCTGACTCTTCTTGGTAAAGATGGAATGTGACTGGAAAAGAATCATCTAGTCCTGGGCCATCTAGTAGAGTCATCTTAGCAACATCCTTGAGAGGCACTGCACTGTCATAGAAATGGTAGCAGATTTAGGTTTGAAAAGCTGCAGCCTCAAAGGACTAGCAATTTAAATAATCTTTCTGAGTCTCTACTAGCCTTTTTGTAATCTGGAGCAGAAACAACTAGGCTATTGTAATAGTTTTTCCTTCTGATTGCTAACTCTTCTCTGGGTCTTGAAATTATGCACAGTTAACAGCTGCAAAGGCATTAGTCAAAGGATCACTTAACACAGTTTAAGGAAATGACAGAGAAGGCAGAATGTGAATCATTTTATCCTTTCTGCTTCTCCATCTAGGATTCTGCATGTTTGTACTGAGTCTGGTCAAGAAACATTATCGACTGCAGTTCTACATGGTGAGGAGTGTGTTTGTGTGTGTGTGTGTGTGTGTGTGTGTGTGTGTGTGTGTGTGTGTGTGTGTATCTAAATTCTGGGTCTAGACACTGTCTCTGAGCTTCTTTGGCTCGAGGCTAGCATTCTATCACTTGAGCTACAGCTCTATTTGTTGCTTTTTGGGTTTTTTTTGGTGGTTAATTGGAGATAAGAGTCTCATGGATTTTTCCTGCCTGGGCTGACTTTGAGCCACAACCTTAGATCTCAGACTTCTGAGTAGCTTAAGGATTACAGGTGTGAGCCACCAGTGCCTGGCCCTGTCCAGATTCTTAATTTACTTGAAGATCTGCAGAAACTGATTAGTTTATGACAGCAAAACCCTTGGCCTAACTGGGCATTGGTGGCTCTAAATACATAGACCCAGCCATGCTTACTTAATTCATGCCCAGCACATTCTTTCCACTAGGCCTCTGAAAGATAAGGCATAAGCTACAATGTTAGTCATTGTTTATAGATACTCTGATTCATCATTACTTTTCTGGTCATTTTCTACCTCAGCTTGAGAACATCTCTCTGATTGCCTCAAGAACTCAAACACTAAGGAAGTTGAAAATACACAGGCTTCAGAGCATTAAAGAATTCGCTCTCTAGGGGACTATATGGTTCTCCTTTTATTGGGGATGGGAGTAGTGACAATGTATTCCTTTCTGAAGCCTGGTTCATACCTTTTCACTTTCATTAGGTCACATACAAAAATACTGTTTCCTATTTCTTTCTTTTTTTTTTTGCCAGTCCTGGGGCTTGGACTCAGGGCCTGAGCACTGTCCCTGGCTTCTTTTTGCTCAAGGCTAGCACTCTGCCACTTGAGCCACAGTGCCACTTCTGGCCATTTTCTGTATATGTGGTGCTGGGGAATTGAACCCAGGGCCTCATGTATACGAGGCAAGCACTCTTGCCACTAGGCCATATCCCCAGCCCCCAAAAATTACTGTTTCCTATTTCTTAGCAGTATTCTATTTGTTCTTTTGATTTTTATTCTTTATTTTGTTTTTGGTCAGTCATGGGGCTTGAACTCAGGCCTGGGTGCTGTCCCTGAGCTCTTTTTGCTGAAGGCTAGTGCTCTACCACTTTAAGCCACAGCACTACTTCCAGTTTTTGGATGGTTAATTGAAGATAACAATCTTACAAACTTTCTTGCCCACGCTGGCTTTGAACCAAGATCCTCATTTCTCAGCCTCCTGAGTAGCTAGGATTATAGGTATGAGCCACCATCAAGCACCCAGTTATTTATTCTCTTATATTTTCTATTTATTCTATTGATCTTTGAAGTTACTTTAGAGATATAGTTTATTTTTCTTCTTTTGCAGTTTGGCTGGACCCATGTAACATTACTGATTGTTGTAACCCAGTCACATCTTGTTATCCACAACCTATTTGAAGGAATGATCTGGTGAGTGATGGGATAATATCCCTTTTAATTTTGTGAGTGTTTATCACATGTAGGGTTAGAGCCCCTGCCTTACCTTTCAAGTCAGTGCTTTTTACCTTCAGCCCATCAGAATCTCCTGCAGGCTAGTTACAACACAGATGGCTGATTCAGTAGGTCTGGAGTGGGACCTGAGAACTTGAGTCCATTACCAGGTGATGCCTAATGTTGCCAGTCAGGGCCCAAACTGAGTATAAAAGTGCAACTATATGGCAACATATAGTGAACAGCTGTGTGTATGCTACAGCATGTCAGCTCCTGAGGATAGCTTTTTTGGCATTGTTTTTTCTTTTCTTTTCTTTTTTTTTTTTGCCAGTCCTGGGCCTTGGAACTCAGGGCCTGAGCACTGTCCCTGGCTTCTTCCCGCTCAAGGCTAGCACTCTGCCACTTGAGCCACAGCGCCGCTTCTGGCCGTTTTCTGTATATGTGGTGCTGGGGAATCGAACCTAGGGCCTCGTGTATCCGAGGCAGGCACTCTTGCCACTAGGCCATATCCCCAGCCCCTTGTTTTTTCTTTTCAATATATTCTTTAGTGGCTGGGAATATGGCCTAGTGGTAAAGTGCTCACCTCGTACACATGAAGCCCTGGGTTTGATTCCTCAGCACCACATATATAGAAAAAGCCGGAAGTGGTGCTGTGGCTCAAGTGGTAGAGTGCTAGCCTTGAGCAAAAAGAGGCCAGGGACAGTGCTCAGGTCCTGAGTTCAAGCCCCAGGACTGGCAAAAGAAAATTATATATATATGTGTAATATATATATGTATATCCTTTAATGGGCTATAAGAACACTGTTACTTCTTTTTTTGTTTTTTTCCAGTCTGGGCTTGGGACTGTGGGTCTGAGCACTGTCCTGGCTTCTTTTCTCTACCTCTTGAGCCACAGCACCACTTCAGGCTTTTTTTGTTTATGTGGTGCTGAGGAATCAAACCCAGGGAGTCATTCATGCTAGGCAAGCACCCTACTGCTAAGCCACATTCCCAGCATGACTGCAATTTGTGAATGGCATAACATGATAGACTTCTGAGGTATTAACAATTTGGTAGAGTTGATCCTCACTTTGATTTATTTCCTAGGTTTATTGTTCCCATTTCTTGTGTCATCTGTAATGACATCATGGCCTATATGTTTGGCTTTTTCTTTGGTCGGACCCCACTCATCAAGGTATGTGAATACCTTAACATGGATCACCACAAGGGAAGGGAATGCTTTCTATATGAGGAGGTCAGCCTGATAGAGGAACTGTGTTCATGTTTTCATATCACTCTTGGGGCACACTGAGAGTAGTATGTTGATTATAAAAGAAAAACCAAAGGAAAAGCCAACTGTGGTGGGTACATACCTATAGTCCCAATACACTGGGGCTGAGCAGGGAGACTGGAAATTCCAGACCAGCCTGGGCCATGTAATGAGAAAAGTAAAGGTTAAAGAAAGGAAGGTCAAAGGAAAATATTGACAACTTTCTTTTAAAATGTTAAAAGAAATATAAGAAAATACAGACTATTTGGGAGCTTTGATCTGTATTTGAGTGTTAACACTAGGTTATTTTGTAGTTTTACAATAAAACCATGACCATTTGAAACAAAGGAAATTGAAGGGTATAAGGTGAGGAACAGGAAGCCATGTTTGAGGGGAATTTAGAATGGAAATTTAATGATAGAAATAAAAGTAATCATCTTTCAATAAAAAAAACAGAGCTACTCAAACTGCCTTTGCTAATAACAACATTCTCTCTGTCCACAGCTCTCTCCAAAGAAGACCTGGGAAGGCTTCATTGGGGGCTTCTTTGCCACTGTGGTGTTTGGCCTTTTGGTAGGTGGTGGCTCCTAGCTGGTAGGGTAGTAGACAGAGGCCTTGCAGCATTTTCAAAGACCTGTGCTGGGCAAGAGATGCCCCCCTCCCCCAAAAGCTGGGGACACTGTCCTTCTAAATGGTGACCTTGCTCGAAAGAGGGGCTTGAACCCAGAACACTCCATAGCTGGCATGACAGCTCCAGCGTTCCTTCCCCACCAGTGTTCAAGCATGGTCTTGGCAGTTCAGGGGACAGCAGCTGTGTGTACTTTGCAGACCCCGTCAGGCCTAGACACTCAGCAGGCAGTATTGCCCTGGCCTTCAGCATTTCAAGATCAGAGTGAAGTGAAAGATACTATTCCAGCCCTGATTTTTCTTTTTTTTTTTTTTTTTTTTTTTGCCAGTCCTGGGGCTTGGACTCAGGGCCTGAGCACTGTCCCTGGCTTCTTTTTGCTCAAGGCTAGCACTCTGCCACTTGAGCCACAGCACCACTTCTGGCCATTTTCTATGTATGTGGTGCTGGGGAATTGAACCCAGGGCTTCATGTATGGGAGGAAAGCACTCTTGCCACTAGGCCATATTCCCAGCCCCCTGATTTTTCTTACTGTGACCCATGTAGAGGTGGACCAGCTCTTGCGAGGACCCCATTCTCTGCTTCTGACCCTTGGGAAATCTCCTCTCTTTTTAGTGTTGTCTGCTTGCCTCTTAGTGCTGACCTCCGTGACTTTATTGCTGTCCAGGCCTCTTCCTCCAGGCTGGCTGCCTTTCATTGTACCATTCCCCATGGTCTTCTCGAGCTGTCACTGAGTTTAGAGATGCTAAGCAAAACAGGCCAGGACTCCTCAAATATCTTACAGTTTTTTGCTCAAATTCCTTCATGTTTTCCCCTGGATTCTCTGAAAGTTTTTATTTTTAGATGATTTAGCCCATAGGTTGCAGTGAGTGTGGCTGGTGTCAGCCCTTCTGGCTGACTGGCAGCAACTTGTCTCATTGTCAGCCTCTCTGTTCTTCATCCTCAGCTGTCCTATGTGATGTCTGGATACAGATGCTTCGTTTGTCCTGTGGAGTATAACAATGACACCAACAGCTTTACTGTGGACTGTGAGCCCTCTGACCTCTTCCGCCTGCAGGAGTACAACATTCCTGGGGTGATCCAGTCAGTCATTGGCTGGGTATGTGTCACTCCCATAGGGCAAAGAGGTGGGATAGTGACTGCAAAGAGCAGCCCCCTCCACTGCCACCTGCCCTCCCAAACACTGGCTTCCTCCTTCCCAAAACTGTCACACTTAGAATGGAAGACAATTGTTCAAGCAGGTCAGGGTGAAGGTAGAATGAGATCTTTACCACTTACTTTGCATCATCTAAGCCAGTGCTTTGTGCAGTATATTTTGTGGGTTCCTAGAGAGCCCTGAGATCCCTTTAAAGGAGTCCAGGAGGCCCCAGCAGTTTCATGACAATATTGTGATGATATGGAAGCAGTGGTGGGTGAAAATGTGGCACCTGGGTGTGGGCTGAGGCTCTGGTACCATCTGGACCATCAGGGAAGCACCTGCTTCATGCCACCCCCACCCCTAGGGCATACAAGCACTCCTATGAATGTTCTTTTGTAATGTCCTTGGTAAAATCACAAAGGGATTGATTTTTACTAACTCTTGATCCTTGCATACATGCCATTTTATTTATTTTATTTTATTTTTTGCCAGTCCTGGGCTTGGACTCGGGGCCTGAGCACTGTCCCTGGCTTCTTTTTGCTCAAGGCTAGCACTCTGTCACTTGAGCCACAGCGCCACTTCTGACCGTTTTCTATATATGTGGTGCTGAGGAACCCGAACCCAGGGCTTCATGTTTATGATGCAAGCAGTCTTGCCACTAGGCCATATTCCCAGCCCCATACATCCCATTTTAAATCTCTGTACTGAAATGGGAAGTATGCATGATACCTTTCTGCCAAATGCTGAAGTCTAGTGTGTGCTCAAAAGGAAAGGTGTTTGCAGGCATTAGAATTGTGAACGGAACTAGCTATATTTCTCTAGAAACATAATTTTTATTTGAAAAGAATGAACCAGTTTTGACATTTTTCTAGGAAATAATGAAGCAATCCATCACTTCAGGGAAAATGACTGACAGCAATTGTTACCAATGATAAAATTTGGCTTTCAAGTGAAAATTAGAGTTTTGGGAAGCATGAATCTACCACTGTGAGCTTGTCAGTTTGTTGGTACTTACATGCAATTCTGATTTCTGCCAGTCATATTTTGACATTGAATAATGAAACGTGCACATTTGGGTGATTTGTATAACCTAGTAAACCATCCTCTATATTATCAATGCATTGTTTCATTCAGAATGCATGAAGGCCAATGGATTTTAGTGTGAGAGAACACAAAGGGATCATTAGAACTTAAGGTATTTCATATTCTACATTGCCCATAATTTTTAACAAACACCACTTAAATTTAAATTCCAGGGCTGGCTGGAATTATATCTATAATCCTAGTGACTCAGGAGGTTCAGTTTAAAAAGCTAGCCTGGAAAAACCTATGAGACTTCATGTCTAATTATCTAGCAAAACGTTAGACTGGACTTTGCCTCCAATTAGCCAGTAAAAAGTCAGGCTGAAAGTGCGACCCACGTGGCAGAGTGCCAGCTGGGAGCAGGAACACCAAGTGAACATGAGTTCTGGACTTCAAGCCTCAGTAGCAGCACAAAGTCAAGATTCTGGGCCTGAGGTCATAGCTGAAGTGATAGAGCATCTGCCAAGTATTCACAAGCTCAGAGTTCAATCCCAGTACTTCTGAAAACAAAAACAACCAGAAAGAGAGAGAGGGAGAGAGAAAGGGAGGGAAGGAAAGGAGAGGAGAGGGGAGGAAAGGAAAGGCCAATAGTTATTTCTGAAGCAGGGCCTAGTGATGATGGCATACTCCTGTGCTCTCAGCATTTGGGAGGCTGAGGCTAGCCCAAACTACACAGCTCGAGTCCAGCCTGGGAGACTAACATGACCCTGTCTCCAAAAGCAAAACAAGGAAAAGTTACTTCTGTAAACATAAGAAAATCAGACTTGTACACACCTTGACTTTGACTTTACCTTTTCTTTTCAGAAAACAGTCCGGATGTACCCCTTCCAGATTCACAGCATCGCCCTCTCCACATTTGCCTCGCTCATTGGTCCCTTTGGAGGGTTCTTCGCAAGTGGATTTAAAAGAGCCTTTAAAATCAAAGTAGGATTTTCCTCTCTCTTTCCTGTCATCTCCCTCTCTGCTTTTCTCCCCACCCTGCGCCATCCCTGTTAGCCACCACCACTTCCCAGCACCAGCCTATGTGGATTCTCCTTAACTCAAGGACTAAAGGGAGGTTGAACAAAAATACATTTTTTTCAAGAAAACCCAGTGATTGTTTTACAGTTGATTGAGTTTTGTTTCTTTGGAACAGTTTGTAATTTTATTACGTTCATGTCCGGCAATAACCTTAGCAGTTTGATTCAGTGTTTCTTTATATTCCCTTCAGCTGCCCAGCACAGCAGCCGGCCGCCCCCGACAGGTTGGCATTTGGTCATTGGCTGCCCCCAGGCTCATTCTCCTTCCTCTGTCTCCAATAGGACTTTGCCAACACCATTCCTGGCCATGGAGGCATCATGGACCGCTTTGATTGCCAGTATCTGATGGCCACCTTTGTCAATGTGTACATTGCCAGTTTTATCAGGTATAACTTTTCCACCTGACCCAACTTGGTAGATGTTTAGGTATGATGCAATTCTAGAATTTTATCTACATGTAAATTCAAGTGAAACCCATCTCAGATATTGAATGTGGTGATTTTTCAGTTGTTGCTGCTTATGGGTTTTCTGCTGTCCCCTTCTGACCTTTACTAGCAGAGAATCCAGAGATTAGAGCGGCTGCTTGGATAATCAGGCCCTTGAAGCTTCTGGTCCCTGCTCAGGACTGTTTCTTCATGTTCTGTTGCAGGGGCCCTAACCCCAGCAAACTGATCCAGCAGTTCCTCACCTTGCGGCCAGACCAGCAGCTCCACATCTTCAACACACTCAAGTCTCACCTGACTGACAAGGGGATTCTGACAGCCACCACTGAGGACGAGTAGGGGCCTCCAGGGCCAGTGGAGCAGGGACAGGACTGAGGGAGGGGCAGGGCTCCTAGGCAAGCCCAGTGGCTGTGACTTAGACAACAAGCTTCAACTCACCTTCTTCTTCTTCTTCTTTTTTTGGTAGGGTGTTTTTTATTTGTGGGTTTAAAAAAAAAGTGTATACAGTATATGTGTTCCTGATTTGCATTGTGAGTCAACTGTAGCTCTGAGTTGGAAAGAAGTCACAGAGGTAAAACTATTTGGACTTTTTAAACAATCATTGAGCAGCCTTGTAAGATGGATGCCCAGCTCAGGATGTCTGCCTGGTGGTTGGAGCCCGCATCCATTGTATCAGAGTGGATAGGCCTGTGTGTTCTACCTGTTCTGTGGCTTGCCCACCTGTGTGGAATGCAGGGTTTCCATGTATTTGTTGCACCTGGCAGCTTTCCCCAGGGCTTCTCTGGGGAGCTAGGGAGGGCTGCCTCCTGTAGGCCAGAGGGATGGAGGCTTGGGAAGCAGATGCGTATTGTCCACATTGAAATCCTGCACAGGGTGCGTAAGTTCTGCCTTCTTAGCATGATGTCATCTTCTTTCATCACAGACTGAAAGAAAGTTCCAGATTTTATTGTTTCCAGAAAGCACGAAGAAGTATTTATAATAGTCTGGAGGAAAAGACACACTGTACTGTTTCAAAAGTATGCAGTAGAATGCACTGTACCCAAGCCCTTTCCCATGATTCAGGCTCCTCTGTCTCCTGGAGGGCGGGCCAGTGGACTGCATCTTTCAGGGACGAGGCCGGAGGCCATTCGCATCCGTGCTGTAGACTTGCTGCTGCTGAAGCCTTCGTGGGGGGCTCTCCCAAGAGGCAAGGAGCAGGGGGCTTTTTGTTCACGCACCCTTTGCCTGAATGTCCGTGCCGCTGCTGTTTGTGTATTTTAATCTTGAGGCGAGTATGTGTCTGTATGTTTTGTTTTTAAAGTCATTTATTTCTTACAGTGAATGTCAGCGATACCACGACTTCTCCACTGAATCTACAAGTCCTGCTTAAGACTTTGGCCAATCCAACCTTAGAAGAGGCTTGGTTATTCTGAAAATTAAATGTATGCTTTTTATATAATGTGACTAGTTTAAATGTAGTTTGTATCTCACTGGGGGGACCTTTTATGTTGTTTGTGTAAGCTGTGATTTTTTTCCTTCCTCCCTAATCATAGGGGCGGTTGACTTGGGAACACAGATTCGTTCTTTGTCTGGCCAGTGAGCAGCTGAGCATGGGAGAGAGAACATGGTGACCAAACATGTTCAATCTCCATGCCACAGTTATTTCCATGGGCAGTGAAGGTGTAAAGACTTGATTGAGCACCTTGGTCAAGCGCTTCTGTGTGCTGTTTTTGTTTTAAGTTAGCCTCCTTGAAAGCTCACCATCAGCTCAGACTGAGGAAACCACCTCAGAGGGCAGAGCCTGGCAGGACTCCGGCTTTGCCACCCCTGTACCGTTGCCTGCATGGGTGTGGCTTGCAGCAGCTTCTTTTCCTCTCAGCCCTTACTTCCATTTCAGCCTCATTGCTTTGCTTTTCAGGTTCAAGGCCCTTCAAACACAATATGTTATTGCCAAAGGTTTCAGTTCAGCCTGGGGAGGAAGCCTCTTTTTCAGGGTCCCCATTTTCTGGGTTGCCTTTTAATTCCAGTAGTCCATGATCCTGCAGAGCAAATTTCTGTGAGTTGGAGCTCCTTAGGGGGATTGTCATGTGGGGAACCCTAAAAGGAAATGCTTTTTCATATGTCATCTCTAAGATGAGTCAGTGTCTCAGCAAGAATCCTTAAACAGTGATTAGCAGTGAGACTGTAATTTCCTGACTAGAGAACAAACTTGGCTCGCCTACTTGACCCAGATGGGCATCTGCACCCCCATGTGGTGTTAACTCCTTGAGAGCAAGTCTGCTGAGGTCCAGCAGCAGACCCTCCCAGTCCTGAACAGGACAGTGTTTAGGATGGAAGAGTCTAGCAGTAGCAGCTGAGACTTGTGATCTTTTGTGGAAGTGGCTAGCAGGGCATCTTAGGAAATAAAGCTGGATGCTCATTAGAGCTGCCAGCAAGAGGTCAGAGAGGCAGCTTTTATTTTATTTTTCTGATCTGGAATGCTTTCTGCCTGCCGAAGGAAGGAATAATTGCTAGTCAAGTAGACAGGAGAGCAGCACCACCTTGTGTCTGTATAGTAGTGTTGCTCCCATGTGCAGACCAGATCCCATGTGCCCATGCAGACCTGAGTAATCTGCATAACTTCCTTTAGGGAACCCCCTTTCCTCTTTTTCTATCGGTCAGAAATAAAATATGACTGAAACCTTGTGCCCTCTTTTGTCATGGCTTTGTGTTTTCAGAGATATTGGGTGGTCCTGCTTGAGACTTTTTGTTCTGTTTTCCAGTTTGTATTCCATTTCTCCTTCTCCTTTTTTTTTTTTTTTTTTTTTTTTTTGGCCAATCCTGAGGCTTGAACTCAGGGCCTGAGCGCTGTCCCTGAGCCTCTTTTGCTCAAGGCTAGCACTCTACCACTTGAGCCGCAGCACCACTTCTGGCTTTTTCTGTTTATGTGGTACTGCGGAATTGAACCCAGGGCTTCATGCATGCTAGGCAAACTCTCTACCACTAGGCCACATTCCCAGCCCCTCCATTTATTCTTAAAAGCTTTCTTAGGTACCTCAGGTGAGAGCCTTGAGCACATAACTCAGGAGAGAGCTTTCCCAGGGTGGTGAGGTGGTCGGGGCTTGGACCACCTCTCTCCTGCACACAAGGACAGATAGTTTCTCTACTCCTCTACCCCACTCCCACTCAGAGCTGTGGCATTTCCTCAGTGCAGGAGTTAGCCAGGTTGGATCGTCAGTTGCTGTTAGCTGAAAACTAGAGATGAACAAAGTGGTCTCAGAGACCAGAGCTGGCCATGGAAGCCTGAGGAACCCTGGTGTCCCCTGGTGAGATCCGCTCGTGACTGCTTACTCGGGACATCAGGTCTTCCCTTCTTACCCACTTCCAGCATCAGAAAGTGCACATCTGCAAGAGACTCCCTCCAGAGCCGCTGGCTCTTCCTTAATATTTATTAGTTTAGCTTATCCCAGAATTCTGAGTCTTGTGGGTACTCTAGTTTCACCACATTTAAAATGCAGTTCTATAAACTATGTGTCTATAAAATATGTGAAGTAGTCTCTTCAGAAGGGTGAATTGTAACTTTTAACCTTATACGGGTGGACTTGGAAATTATTTCTATGGTGTTTTACCACCACTGGGCTTCCCCCCTCCCCACTAAACAACTTATATTATGCAAGACATTTTCAGAAGTATATTTTTAAGGGAAACCACACAGATCCTGTGATTGGATCTAGGTGAGCTGCTGGATGACAGGAGCCTGATTCCCATGAGTTTCTGGAAATGTATGACTTGGGGGCACAGAGTGTCTTGCATAGAGGACTACTGGAGTGGCTGTGTTCCTTACAAAACCAGCCCAAGGTGGCTTTCATCATGCTACCCAATGTGGTATTTCACTGCAATGATCTCTCCCTATGTCATTAATACCTTGGGCACCGTTGTCTTTGATTGCTCAGAGGAAGTCACTTCTGAGTTTCTGAGTACCTTTTTTTTTTTTTTTTTTTTTTTTTTTTGCACATGCACTTATATGTGAGAGTGGAGGTGAGGGGGTGATTTCACTTTAACAGGTGCTTGCTCTTCACAGGTCAGGATGGGAAGGAAGGGCCCATGGGGGGCAATATGTCCAGGTCACTGTCATAAAGAAGCATCACAAGACAGTTAGCACTGGGTGGATCATTGGCCTTTTTGGAACACAGAGCTCTAAAGAGCTGCTGGCACAAACTCTTTAAGTGTTGTGGGCAGTTTAGGAGTACACTGTAGGTTTTTTAGTATGTGGGTGGTTTGTGATAATAGCCAGAATGTGTGAACTCTGGGGTTTTATGGCCAGTGAGTTTCAAACACATTGGCTGTTTGAAGTCTTCATCCCTTCTTCAAATGTGTCAGCAGGATCTTTATCTTCTGTTCTCTAACCATTGAGATACCAGTGGTGTATTCAGTAGTGACTGCAGTCATATAGTGCTTAATATGTGCCAGGCACAGTGCTAAAGGTTTGCATATAGTACCCTTTTAAGTCCAGAAAACATCTTTGATATAGGATATCACCCTAATTTTATAGGTGAGGAAAGTGAGGTTCTGGGAAAGAGGCTAAAAGCAATGGTTAAGAAGACAGGCTTCAGGCTTAGAAAGCCCTGGGTTACAAGGCTGCTGTCAGCTTCCTCCTGTGCCTTAGCTGGGTATGTGTACTTCATGAGATAATGGAGACATTTAGCCTAGGGTCTGGCACATAGTAAGCACTCAATAAATGGCCTGTTATTTTTGTTGAGCTCAGCTGGTAGTTTGACCCACACTAGAATAATGCCAGAGACTGGGTCCCAGCCACCACACTGCCAACACCCTGCACACAACCCAGTGTTCACAGTCTGGAAAGTGACCAGTGTCCTGAGAGAAAACATCTACCTAAAGGGCAGGAAGATGCTGGGAAATTCTCTGTTCAGAGGGAGGAGCTTACCTGAGTCTTGCCCACTTTGTGTGCTTATGATCTGGACTACTCACAGGAAAGGGGGTGCTCCCTCTCCCGTGGTGGTACCTCTGTAGTCAGTGAGGGCCACCTGTGACTTGTTTGGGACTAACTACACCCCATCCCTCCTCCTCCCCCACACACCAAGGATCACACCTGGCACCGTATAGATGTGTATGATTTCAGGAACCAGCAACTTCCCCTACAGGTGAAAGCTTTCAGATGCCAAGAACAGACTGCTCTGAAACTGTCCCATCAACCAGAAGCCTAGAAGCTCTGCCCACAACCTTGCATTGTAATCCGTCTGCCTAGTGTTCCATTCTTCAAAGTGTGAACCGGTGAGAACAGGTGATAGTAGAGGACAGGTGATGTGAACTGTCTGTCACCTAATTCCGGTCAGCAAAGATGAAATGGGTGATTGCTAAGTGAAGGGTGACTAATAGGCCATTCATTTGGTTGGTTGAATAGAAACGTGTGTGTGTGTGTGTGTGTGTGTGTGTGTGCGCGCGCACGCGCATGTGTGGATGTATGTATTCTTCCTTGTGCTAACAAGACCCATGAATTCTTAAGCCAGTTGGAATACCAGTAGCTTAGAACTATTTCTTGGCATTAGTGAGAGTTAAAGGCCCATTGTTAGAATTAAAATATCACTCTTTCCCTTCAGTTACTATAGAAGGTAGTGTTAAGGAAGCGAGTCAGGAGAAGGTAGTGGAAGATTTGGATAAGCAGCTGCCATGAGAGCCTGAGCCAGGCCTTGCACTAGACTTCCTCTTGCCCTTAGGGACCTGAGTTTGCCAGCCCTGGCACTTCCTAGCTATGCCACCCAGCAGACCCAGGCCACACTTTATCTGGAGATGGGAAGCTCCATGCTGGGTGGAGATTCTCGACATCAGACGGGCTGCCCTGCAGTGCTGCCCAGGCACGGGCTTGACTGCTGGAGGACTTAGCCTGTGCCCTGTGCCACAAAGGTTTTGTCACCTGGTAATGTATGCCATGTGAAATTGCTGTGTTCCTCCATGAAGCCATAGCTGGCCTTGGCCACTGGAGCACCTTTGTCTCACCTCTGTTAAGTTCATGGGTCTTGTTTTGCTCAAAGGAACACTAATCTGGAAGAGAGGCTCAGAATGATTTTTAGTGGGCAGAATGTGCACACGTGTGTTTGTGTTCTGTTTCTTGTAAATCCTCTGTTCACTGAGATTTGATGTGTTTCCATGTTTACCACACTGGGTGTGTGTGGCTGACTACAAGGGGAATAAGCTGAGCAGACACCAGGGCCCCCCAAAACTAAAGGCCTTGGAGGCAAGAGAGCGAATCAGAGATTAGAAGTAGCAATGTGATGTCTAGGGAAGTCCTGAGAAAGCAGAGGGGCAGACTGGCAGCAGCAGGAGGAAGGAATGGGGGCAGAGGTGGGCAGGAGTCCCCCAGCCCAAGATAGACTCACAGGCTAGGTATAGTGCTTGCTGGTCCAAATCTCATGTGGATGTGGGGACCAAGAAACAGCTCTGAATCCCATCCTGGGAGACTGGAAGCTTATGGATGAGCTAAGAGTTGATGCTGATACCAAACTTTAATTTCTGTTGATGCTTAATACCTTCCAAAAAAGCAGAGAAGGTCACTGTGGTGGACACGGGCCAGGGCATCCCCTGTGTGATGGGCGATTTCTCCGCCCTTTTTTGTGTGAAGAGACATGTTGGATTCAGTTCTCTCACTGATAAGCCAGGTGTTGAGGCTGTCATGGGTGAACTGGAAGCAGCTCCTGGGAGTGCGGTGTCCTCCTGCCATTATGTCTCCCCATATGAGCCTGTGCGTGGGCCCTCCTACTGGGCCACCTCTCTAACTTGGTGTTGCACTAAATTGGCGTTTGCCACAACTGATCTTTCTCTGTATTCTTCTGATCAGTGCTGAGCAACACACGCAGCTTATTTTTCAATGCAGTGTAAGAGTGTGTTATACTGTACATTGGAAAGTATTTACCTTATTTATATACCTGAATGTTCCTACTATACAAATAAACATTAAATTCTAGGTACTGAGTGTGTATTTGTTTGTTTTATTAATGGGAGAAGGGGGAGTGTTTTTGTTTCAAATAAGGTGTCACTGTGCAGCTCAGGCTGGTCTCAGACACCTAATTCTACTGCTTCTGCCTCCCAAGTGCTAGGATTACAGGTATGTCATGCTTTGAAGGCCGGAGGTGTCTGCCTGTACCCCCCAGCATTTAGGTTAAAGTTCAGACTTGTTAATGTAGTTTCTGAGGCCATCACGAGGTGGCCAGTTTGTAACCCACACACACAACCACGTTCTCATGGTGCCCATTCCTTCTTTGTTCATGTCTACCCTCATCTCCTGGCCTTAGCATGTGACATTTTCTGCTTGATTTCTCTTTTTTCCAGCTCTCAGACTGTGTAACTACTGGCTCAGGGGGTCCTTGTATACCTGACCTTGAACGGTGATCCCCCATCTCAGTTTCACATGCAGGTAGGATGACAGGTGACAGCCACCCTGCTCTGCTTTGGTTGAGAAGAGGTCTATGTATACCTGGGCATACCTTGATCCAACCTGATCACAGCCTCTGAAATAGCTAGGATTACAGGTGTGAACCACTGCTGCCTTGTGTGTGTGTGTGTGTGTGTGTGTGTGTGTGTGTGTGTGTGTGAGAGAGAGAGAGAGAGAGAGTGCACATGCATGTGTGTGTGCTAGTCCTGGGGCTTGAACTCAGGGTCTGAGCACTGTCCCTAAGCTTTTTTTCTTAAGGATAGCACTCTTGCTTTTGGGTAGTTAATTGGAGATAAGTCTCATGGGCTTTCCTGCCCAGGCTGGCTTTGAACTGCAATCCTCAGATCTCAGTCTCCTGAGAAGCCAGAATTATAGGTGTGAACCACCAGCACCCAGCTCGATGTATATATTTCTGACTGGTGAAATGTGAGGGACCCTGGAGTGTCTTACAGAACAAGAACTACCCTCTTGTCCTCTCTGCCTTCCATCCCTCAGAGAATGGAAATGTTCTCTACTCCCATGGCCTGAGTTCCAAAAGCTCAGGTGAAGTGTCTACTCAGCACAGCGAGGAGGCAATGCCGCCATGGGTCCAGCAGGGGGCGGTGGTGGATCAAGAGTGAGGGAGATGACGGGCTCCTAGTTCATCGTTCACTAGTGTTGTGACCTTGGACAAAATAATTGCTCAGCCTCTTCTTGGGTGAATGAAGTAGGAATAATTGGAAAAATATGCAATGCACTTGTCCAGCTCCTGGTGCTTGGTAACCATTTAAAAGAAAATATTTGTGATGTTAGCTTTCTGGTGTGGAAAGTGAATTTCTCAGGGCTGCAGGAGAAGGAACTCCGATCAACACTCTAGACCAGGAAAGGAACGGGAGGGGCCAGATGTGGAGGCTGAGGGTGTGCTCAAGAACAAAGGGGGAGGGAATGGAGTTTAACCATGGTGGAGTTTACTTACCTTGGGCACCCCAAGGCCAGCTGGAAGGGAATGCTCATGGCTTTGCCCAGAGTCCCAGCAGGTTCTGAGATCCCTCACAGACACACTGGTCTTTCTGCTTTGGCTGGGTAAGTATCTGAGGTCAATGCCAGACTTGTACTACTTACTACCTGGCTGGGTGGCCTTGGGCAGGTCAATTAATCTCTCTTGTGTTTTAGTTTCTATAGTTGTAAAAGGAGGGATAAAAAATACAGTACTTATCCCATGTAATTATTATAAAGATTAGACAAGTTAATGTTATAAAGAGCTTAGTTTCTGACACACCCAAGTTTTCATAAATAATAGATGCTGTCAATCTTTTCTCCAACCCCATCCACGCTATGGCCTGGTCTATGTGTGTGCTTTCCCTACCACCTTCTAGAAGCTTTCATTATGGGTGGGGAGGTGGCCTTGGCCCTGGGCCTCACTGTCCCTGAGCTGTTACACAGCTGGTGTGCACACCAAACTCTCTGTAGCCACCAGTCAAACCTTGTGTAACTTTTATCTGACCCAGGGCTGTTACCTGCCACTGCAAACACACTCAACTGACTGCGAGGAAAGTATTAAAAAATAATTCGGCAGAATCTTGTCAAAACAACTCAGACCCAACCACAAGAGGCTCCAAAAGACAAGACACCTTGAATATCAATAGGGTAATAACTGCAATTAGTTGCAAAATAGCAATTATTTTGAAACACGTGAATTCATCGTGATACCGAAACACCATTGATCACTACAGAAGGCTGGTAGTAAACATGCCTATTGTAAATAAAGGCAAAGAAGTGGCCTAACAAACTGTATCTTGGGTATCAAATACTACTTTCATAAAGAAGAGCCAGTTAGCAACCTTAGTAGTGGTTTTCACATTAGTAAGTAAGGTAACAGAATTAAGAGCAGGTATGCAGATTGCACATGTCCTTTGATTGTGTGATCCTTTGATTTATGACTAAAGTGCAGGGGAGAGTGGGGGTGTTTTTGTTTTTCTTGTGCCTGTCCTGAGACTTGAACTCAGGGTCTGGATGCTGCTAGCACTCTACCACTTGCGACACGACTCCACTTCTGGCTTTTTTTTTTTTTTTTGATTGTTAATTGGAGAGAGTTAAACAGACTTCTTGCCTAGGCTGGCTTTGAACCACAGTCCTCAGATTTCAGCTTCTGGAGTAGCTAAGATTAGTAGATATAAGCCATCAGTGTCTGGATGGTCTCTTTTCTTTTCCATTGCTTTTTATTTTTGATGGTACTGAGATTTGAGCTCAAGGCCCTGGACTTGGTAGGCAAGTACCCTACCGCTTGATCTATGTTTCCAGTTTCTTCTTCTTCTCCCCTTTCTCCCTCTCTCCTTTTCTCCCTCCTCTTCCTCCTCTCCTCCCCCTGCCCTCCCCCTTATTTTCTGATACAGGGCCTTACTGTGTGGCTCAATGTTTCTCTGAAGTCACTATGTAGCCCAGGCTGACCTTAAACTCTACATCCTTCTGCCTTTGCTTTCTTTGTGCTGGGGTTACAGGCGAGCCCCACCATGCTTGTCCTGGCAATAACTTACTTTGTTATCAAGCTGTCTTCTAAGTTCTAACGCCTGAAACCTTAAAGATCTGACCACATGGAATGTTCCCCTGTGCGCCTATGTATGCTAATTAAAAAACAAAACAAAACACGAGGGCTGGGAATATGGCCTAGTGGCAAGAGTGCTTGCCTTGCATGCATGAAGCCCTGGGTTCAATTCCTCAGCACCATGTACATAGAAAAAGCCAGAAGTGGGGCTGTGGCTCAAGTGGCAGAGTGCTAGCCTTGAGCAAAAAGAAGCCAGAGTCAGTAGGGACAGTGCTCAGGCCCTGAGTCCAAACCCCAGGACTGGCAAAACAAACAAAAATGGCATTTTGGAGATACACTCTAGAAATATTACTACCATTAGGGTAACAATATAATATTCAATCCCGAGTAACACACACATGGAGGGAGGGAGGGAGACAGAAGAAATCAATGAAATAGAGAATAAAAGAACTTGAGAGAAAATTAGCAACACTGAAAGTTTGGTTGTCTTTTCTTCCAGGATGGAGACTTGAACTCAAGGTCTGACATTTTCCGTAAAAGTCAGCACTCTGCCTCCTGAGCCATGCCTCCAGCCCCACAAAACTGAAAGTTTAGGCAGGGAATATGGCCTACTGGCAAGAGTGCTTGCCTCATATACGAAGCCCTGGGTTCAATTCCTCAGCACCACATATATAGAAAAGGCCAGAAGAGGCGCTGTGGCTCAAGTGGTAGAGTGCTAGCCTTGAGCAAAAAGAAGCCAGGGACAGTGCTCAGGCCCTGAGTCCAAGCCCTAGGACTGGCAATAACAAAAAACCCTGAAAGTTTATTTGTTTGAAAAGATCAACTAAACTGTAGAACTGTAGAGCTTTTTATCTAGAATAACTTTTTTTTAAAGGCAAGAAGATTTAAATTGCTAAAGTCATGCAGGAAAGAGAGAACATCATTACCATGACTAGATATAAAAAGATCTATAAAGGAATATTCAAACAACTGTAAGCTATGAGTTAAATAACAAAGTACATGAAGTCCTAGAAAGAAACAAACTGTTGAAATTTAGTGTTGAAACAAAATATGAACAGACCTATAACAACTAAAACTATCAAATTAGGGATATACTCCCCAAATAACTGCCATCCTAGAACTCTTTGACATTTTAAAACTAAATACATAATGAAAAATTGCTAATAATTCTTCACAAACTTTCTAGAAAATAGAAAAACATGGCTCAAATGGTTGAGTGCTTACTAGGAAGTGCAAACGCCCTGAGTTCAAACCAATACTATCAAGAAGGAGGAAGAGAATGAGAATTTCCAGTGCATTCACAGATACTAGTCAGTACTGTGCTGATCTTAAAACCAGACATGCATTACAAGGAAACTTTAGGCCAGAGAACTCATCAATAGAGATACAAAAAAACCTTCAAACAAAACCCATCAGCATACAAGAACATGTATATATGTGTGTGTACATATATAAATCATGCATTGCTGAATGCGGAATGTCTTGTTAGATGATGAGCTATTATTGAAGATCTTTGAATATACTTACACAAACTAAGATCACTACAGCATCACCAGGCAATGTAATCTTATACCACTATCATATGTACAGCCCATATGATCAGAAATACTTGACGTTGATGACCAAGTAGGATGGATGCCTAGAATGTAAGGTTGGTTTAATCAATGCATACAATCAACTTCACTATCACTTCAATAAATATAGAAAAATGGACAAAATTCAATGTTCTTTCATGATTCTCTCATGATCCAGGCACCAGCGGCTCACACCTAGGTACTCAGGAGCTTGAGATCTGAGAATCAATGTTCCAAGTCACTCAGGCTGACAAACCCAATAGACTCATCTCCATCTAATCACCAAAAAAGTCAGAAGCGGAGCTGTGGCTCAAGTGGGAGAGCACTAACCTTAAGTAGAAAAAAAAAATCAAGGACAGCACCCAGTCCCTGAGTTCAAGCCCTAGGACTGGCATACGCAAAGATTCAACTATGCAGAGAAGGGCTTGGAGCTGGTGTGTTCTACACTTGCTCCCAGAGTTGCGGAGCCCTAGTTGCCAGAGTCCTCTTAGTTCTAGTTGCCAGAGTCCTCTTAGTTCTTCCTGCCACTCATATTACTTTATTGCCACTTCCTGGTGCTTCCTGACATCTCACTTTGCATATATGCAAATCCTTGGCTCAGGCTCAGCTTCTGGGGAACCCATCTAAGACAAAGCTCCCTGGTCTTTTGCACAATTACCTAGTGAGGTCCTCATTTCCTGGGTAGCTTCTCGTTTTGGGATGGGTAGAAGTTCTGACCTTATCCTCCCATCCATTACTGGACATGTCCTACCAACCCTTTCTTTCCTCTTGTGGTTGGGCCCTCCTTTCCTTCTGCTTTCCTTCCATCAGTCTCCACTGTTTGTTCCCAAAGTCCCAGCAGACAATGCCAAAATTGTTATGCAGAAAGCTTCAGTTCTTTCTCCTCAGCTCCCTCATGGCTCTCAGCTGTGCCCACAAAGCTCTTCACATGCTCTACCAACCCTATCCATCAAGATGCTTGGAGAAACATTTCTCTGAGTTTGAGCAATTATTCCAACTGTGAGCATTTGAAGTGTGATTTCCACAGCACATTGAGTTTCATCTGCTCATGAGTCACTAAGAAGGCTGAGCACCATCACTGAAAAGTGCTTTTTCATTTGGGGCAAGTCATACTCTGTTGATCACATGAGTCATGACAGAGACACAAGGCAAGTAATACAAAAAATGTTCTTTCTTCCTGGGACTATTTTTAAAGGGTAGGATGCAGACTCTTGGTCTTATTTTAAAAATTGGTTTTATGTGGGGCACTGGTGGCTCACTCCTATAGTCCTAGCCATGGAGGCTGAGATCTAAGGGTGGCAGTTCAAAGCCAGCTTGAACAGGAAAGTCCATGAGATTCTCATCTCCAATTAACCACCAAAAAGCTAAAGGTGGAGCTAAGCTATGGCTCAAGTGGTAGAGCCTTGAGCAAAAAAGCTCAGGGACAGCACTCAAGCTCTGAGTTCAAGCCTCAGGACTGAAAACAAACAAATGTCATTGTATTTCAGAATGCCAGTCAATGCCAGTATTCACTTGAGCTTGACAATTTTTTCTTGATTCTCTTGCATAAATGTTAGCCTTGGTGTCCTGGGCTAGATAATTGACGTGGATAGACCGTGGATGTACAGGTCTCTCCTATTTACTGGGGCTCATTGTGCCCCCACATCTCTGCAGTGCAACTCCAGTGCACCCTGCTCCCTCCCCAGGGATCAGCTGCAACCACAGCCTTGCACAGCTCCTTCCCGCCTCTCTCATCCTCTGCTCTCCAGAGTCCCCCTCAATAAAGCACAAGCCCCCAAATACCATCTCACTCTCTGCTTTCAAGGGACTCCACTGGGCTGGGAATGTGGCTTAGCGGTAGAGTGCTTGTGTAACATACATGAAGCCCTGGGTTCGATTTCCTCAGTGCCACATACACAGAAAAAGCCGGAAGTGGCGCTGTGGCTCAAGTGGCAGAGTGCTAGCCTTGAGTGAAAGAAGCCCAGAGACAGTGCCTAGGCCCTGAGTTCAAACCCCAGGACTGGCCAAAAAAAAAAAAAAGGACTTCACCCAATCCTGTGTATTTCAAAGAAGTCACTCCAGTGCATTTGTCAGGAACATTTTTCAGGAGATAACCGAGGTCTTCGTTGATTCCGGAGGTGGCGTAGTCACTGGGCTCCTATGAACATCATCTCTCCAGCTGAGCAGTGCTGTTCCGTGATTGATTTGCACTCATGCATTCTGACTTGCATTCTGGCTTTCCAGCAGCCTGGAACCCAGCACATGCCGAGTGTGGGAATGAAGCAAAATGTGATGGCAGAACTGGAAGTAAGGATGATAGCTCCAGTCAATGTCGTCCTCAAGGACAGCCGCGAGACATAGCCATGTGCCCCACAGGAGTCACTTCTTGGTTTTATTGTCCTTCTGGTTGGCTCTCTCATTTATAGACACATGAAACGTAAGTTCTTGGAGAGGCTTTACTCACTCTTCCAACAACCAATTATGGGTTGAATCGTGTTCCCCGGACAATCTAGACTGAAGTTCTGCCACTTGGGACTTAATGAATGTGGTCTTAGTGACTCATCCCTATACTCCCAGCTACTCAGGAGGTGGAGATAAGAATCACAGTTTGAGGCCAGCCTAGGCAAAAAAAAAGAGAGTGAATCCTCATCTCAAACAATAACTGAGGTGTGGTGGTTACACGCCTGTAATCCAAGCTATGTGGAGGTCTGGAGCTTGTGGGAAGATTGTGGTGTCTGATCCAGGTAAAATATGAGACCCCTAATGGCTCAAGTGGAAGAGCACCTACCTAGCAAGTGGGAGGCCCTGAGTTCAAATCTTAGTACTGCTTTCCCCTCCCCCAAATAAAGAAATAAGCATATAACCATATTTGAAATTTGATGTTCACAGATGTAGTTAGATAGGAGTCATGCTAGAATAGGATGGGTTTAATCTGATGTGACAGGTGACCTTGTAATAAGAGAGGTAAAGAGAGGATGGAGTGATGAACTAAGGACCACCATAACCATCCTCCACAGAGGAAGGGACAGAGAGATGAGGAAGGCCCCTCCCTGAGGGTCTTAGGGGGATCTCAGGGGGACCCCACACCTCCATTTCCACTTCCAGCCCCTAGGAGTATGAGCAAGTTCTTGTTACTTTAAGGCATCTTGTTTGTGGTACTTTGTGCTGGCAGCCCTGGGAGATGACTGCAAGCCTCTGTGGCAAGTCTGTCAGATGATTAGCTATTCTAACCTCAGGCAAGGGTGTGCCTTGCTCGCACTTCAGAGCACTAGTCTTGAAGGAGGGTGCTCAAAGCTTGGCCTGAATTCTGCAGCTTCACATTTGTGCATCTCCAGCTGGGCTTTGTCATGTATTTAGTTCAGAATGATAAGCTGGATCAGATCATCTGGAAGCATTGTTAAAGGAGTAGGCAGCGCTCCTTCTCCTGACCTTTAGCTGGGCCTGAGGAAGTCCAGGGACCTGGGTAAGCAGGGCTCTGGATGATCACAGCCAGCAGCACCTGTGGTGTATGTGGACAATTTCTGCACTTTGGTGGGTGGGTCCTGCCTTCTGTCCTTCCTCTGCTTCTCCTCCCCAGGGAGTCCCTGAATGTTTAAAGCTCTTTATCCTATTTTTAAAAAATAACAAAGTTGGGCAGGGTATCTTCTGCCTGTAATCCTAGCTGTCATTTGAGGTTTGAGGGTGAATGATGGGAAGTCACACAGTGCTCTGTCTCATCGGCCGGAAGCAAGGAAGTGGCAACATTAAGATGCAGTTTAAAAACTACATCTGGTGGGAGGCATATTAGAAGATACTGCTGGGAAGTAAGAAAACATCCAAGCAAATCATACAGGTAGTTCGAGAGATGTTCTTCACATATCCAGGTTAAGGGTGTTGTAGTCCGTGCCAGTCTTAAAAGGAAAGAACTAATTTTTAATGAGCCATGAAAGGGAAAGATGAGCTAGATAAGATTAGTCTCCACAGTAATAACTTCCAGAACAAAAACAGTGTCTGATAAAACACAAAATGAAATGGAACAAAATGAAATGGAACAAAATGGAAACAAAGCAATTCATCAGGGGCTCCCCAGGGTGGCCTGCTTTGGGATTGGGGGAGCAGAGAGGAGTTAGGAGTGAGAATATTGAATATATTGTAGAAAATGCACTCGCCATTGGGTCATAGGCCAGTTATTGTGACTACACCAGGGCTTTAGTGACTAATCTTCTGGCAAAGTTCTTAAAAGAACTTCTAATTTAAAGATGAGTTATAGCATTTCCCTTTATAAATAAGGCACATGCTGCAACTTTAGAAACCTTTTCTGGGAAGACAGTGTAGAAGTGGTGACCAGAATTGATAAATGCCAGTAAAGATTCAAAGGGGGCGGGAAATAAAAAAAACAAACACTGAGGGGAGATGAAGGAGGGTTGATGGAGGATAGGCCAGGAGCTTGGCATAGCTTGTGCTGCAGGAGGCTGAGATCAGGAGGGGCCAGTTCTATACCACCCTGGGGGGGGGCGGAGTTTGGGAGACCTCCATCTTGACAAATAGCTAAGTGTGGTGATGTACAGTTGTCATCCTAGTTAGGGAGGGAAGCATCCCAGAAGGATCATGGTCTAAACATTCCAGGTAAAAAGAGAGACCTTATCTTTGAAGAGTTAAAGTAAACCCCATTTTCAGGCAACCCCCATTTTGTTGTCTGTTTAAACTATGAGTAACCCAGACCACCAATTATCCCGGCTAGCAGGACAAGCTTATTAGGGCCCAGCTGGTCAGGAAACTCCCTGCTTAACTCTAACTGCCCCGGAATGCCTCGAGCCCTTAGCCAATCAGATTTGTACCCATATCCTAATCTTGCTTGAACACCTGATTGCTGTAACTTGTTTTTTTTGCCTTTATAAGCTCTGTGAAGTCTCAGCTCGGGGCCTTCCTCCTAACCTCCCCTGTGTTGGAGTGTAGGATGAGGCCCGACCTGCAGCTCGCCTGAATAAAGCCTTGCTTTTACATTTCGGAATGTCTGGCTCTCAGTGGTCTTCTTGGTGGTCTTCTCGCGACTTGGGCATAACAATCTTAAAAAATAACAAAGGCAGCCTGTCTGGTGCTGGTGGCTCATGCCTGTAATCCTAGTTTCTTAAGAGGTTGAAATCTGAGGATGGAGGTTTGAAGCAAGCCTGAGCAGAAAAGTCCATGAGACACTTATTTCCAATAAAGACCACCAAAATAAGCTGCAAGTGGAGCTGTGGCTCAAGTCATAGAGTGCTAATTTTGAACCTAAGAGGCTCAGGTACAGTGCCCAAGTCTTGAGTTCAAACCCCAGGCCCAGCATTAAAAAAATAACAAAAGCAAAAAGGGCTGGAGGTGTGGCTGAAGTGGTAGAGTGCCAATATAGTAAGCACAAGGCTCACACCTATAATCCTAGCTACTCAGGAGGCTGAGATCTGAGGATCACAGTTCAAGGTCAGCCAGGCAGAACAGGCAGAAAAGTCCCTGTGAGATTCTTATCTCCAATTAACCATTCAAAAACCAGAAGTGGAGCTGTGGCTCAAAGTGGTAGAGTGCTAGGGGCTGAGAGTGTGGCTTAGTGGTACAGTGCCTGCTTTGCATGCATGAAGCCCTGGGTTCGATTCCTCAGTCCCACATAAACAGGAAAAAAAGTGGTAGAGTGCTAGCCTTGAGCAAAAGAATTCAGGGACAACACCAGGCCCCGAGTTTAAACCTTTCAATCAAAAGACTGGAAGGAAGGAGAAAGGAAGGAAAGAAGGAAGGAAGGAAGGAAGGAAGGAAGGGCAACACCAGAATGATATATTTGTTATAACTGATGAAACCACAGTGTCAGTGAGAACCACCCAGAAGCTCCCAGATTCTGAGGGTTCCCTGCTAGTTTTGTGCATTGTTCCAACTTGGACAACTACATAATGATATCTATCCACCCCAACAATATTATAGAGAATAGCTTTCCTCTAAAACTTCTCTGTATTCCATCTATTCAGCCCTCCTTCCCTCTCTCTCTGGATCCTGGGAGTCACTGACCTTCTTACTGTCTCCATACTTTTGTCTGTTCCAGAATGTCCTACATGGCTCCATTCTGTCCATTTCAATGGCTTGCATGTCTAGGGGATGATATAGAGGTAAGGCATGGGCCAGTAGGGCCCAAAGTAGTATCCGAAATTAACTCTGGTCCCTTGGTTTTAAAGGGGCGCTGATGGGTGAAGATCATCCATCTTCTGTAACTTCTTCAGGCTCAGGGGCGTTGACCTCACCTACCCAGGAACCTATAACCTTACCAAGGGACTGCAGGATTACTGCAAACTGAAAATTAACTTTCAGCTATGCAGACTTACCATTAACTGTATAGTGTTTAGTATCCAAATGTAAGCAACAAAATAATACATAAACTTCTCAGCTGTGCTCTAAGGGTCGGGTGGCTATACCCATATTCCTGAGCAAGCCCAAAACTACCTAAAATAAGGGGGTCACCTCACTTTGGAGTGAGCTGCCAAAATAACATCAACACTAGCCAGGGTAGTAAGGAAAGAAGGCAAAAAGAAAATTATAACAATATTCAGTTTAACTTTCTTTTCTTGAGGTGAAGGTGAAGCAGCTGAGTCGGGTGCTTGGAGACCTCCCATGTTCCACCACGGTAGTAGTCGTCTAGGGCAAAGGGGTCAGCTGGCCTGGTGTGGGAGCAATGGACCCAAGTGGCGATGCCGTCTACCTTAAGGGCGGTGGGAGTAGTCAGTAGCACCACGTAGGGTCCCTTTCACCGTGGTTCTAAGGATTTGGGGTTATGCCTCTGGACGAACACCCAATCTCCTGGTCTGAATAAATGGGGGGTAGGGACAGAAGCGGAATCATATAATGCCTTAAGTTGGGGCCACATTTTCTTGTGCACGAGCTGTAAATAATCAAGTTTACACAAAAATTCAGTATCATCCAAATCAGCAAGCAATTCAGTCTGAAGGCTAGGGATAATGGGCGGAGGGTACCCATACATTATTTCAAAAGGAGTAAAGCCAAGCTGATAGGGAGAATTTCTTACTCTAAGCAGAGCAAAAGGAAGGAGTGACACCCAGTCTGTGCCAGTCTCTAAGGCCAATTTAGTTAAGGTCTCTTTTAGAGTCTGATTCATTCTCTCTACCTGTCCTGAACTCTGGGGTCTGTAAGCACAATGCAATTTCCAATCCGTCCCCAGTGCAGTGGCTATTCCCTGACTTACTTTTGAGACAAAGGCCGGTCCGTTGTCTGACCCAATGGTGGATGGGAAGCCATACCTGGGTAGGATTTCTTCCAGGATCTTCTTAGCCACTACATTCACAGTCTCATGCTTTGTTGGATAGGCTTCCACCCATCCTGAAAAGGTGTCTACAAAAACTAGCAAATATTTGTATCCAAATTTTCCAGGTTTAATTTCTGTGAAATCTACTTCCCAATACACGCCTGGCCTATCCCCATGGAGGCGAGCTCCTTTAGTCATGCTTTGTTGATTGGGGGCATTGGTAAGCTGACAGGCCTTGCAATTTTTAACAATATCTTCAATAAGTTGATTTCCTTGTCTAATTTTCACTTTGGAGTATCGGAGCAAGTTCTGCATTCTTCAGGTTCCCATGTGAGAAGCTCGGTGGATTCTTTTAAGGATTCCCTTACCCAGCCCTTGTGGCAAGATAAGTTTCCCTTCACCAGTTTTCCACCAGTCATTATTTCCTTCTCTGTCCGGGGTTTTGTGGGCCATGGGAATTTTCTTTATCCACTCCAAGTCTTCTTGGGAATACTGGGGTACAGTAGGCAAAGCTCGTGGTCCTGGGTCTACTAGAGTCAATACTTCTTCTCTGGGCTGGAGGGCTGCTTCCTTAGCTGCCTGGTCGGCCAGATTATTCCCTCTAGTCACTGAATCAACTTCCTTTTGATGACCCGGACATTGCATAGTGGCCACAGTCAGGTTCTGTCCCAGAGTCAACTTATCTGCATCTTTTACCAAGAGGGCTACTGCAGCTATTATTCTTAAGCATGGAGGCCACCCAGCAGCGACAGGATCCAATTTCTTTGACAAGTAGGCGACCGGCTGTCTCCAGGGCCCAATTGGCTGGGTGAGCACCCCTTTTGCTATTCCTTTCTTTTCAGCCACGAACAATGTGAATGGTTTATTCACGTCAGGTAGGCCTAAGGCTGGGGCTTCTAGAAGGCTTTTCTTGATTGCCTCAAAGCCTTTTTGCATCTGCTCAGTCCAATGAAATTCTGGGAGGTTTTTGGTGGCTTCATATAGAGGCTTGGCCATCTCAGTGAACCCAGGTATCCACAGCTGGCAAAAGCCCGCTGTTCCCAGGAACTCTCTGACTTAGGCACAGGGATTTTTAGCACAGTCTCTTTACGTCCATCTGACAGCCAACGCTTGCCCTCTTTTAATATGAAGCCCAGATAGGTGACTTCAGGTTTACAAATTTGTGCCTTTTTAGTGGAGGCCCTATAGCCCAAATTGCCAAGAGTCTTTAAGAGCCTAGCTGTTCCCTTTAGACAGCTATTTTTGTCTGGAGCGGCTATTAACAAATCATCTACATATTGCAATAGACTTATTCCAGTATTTTGGGAGCGGTACTCACTCAGGTCTTCATGTAACGCCTCATCAAAGATGGTAGGCGAATTCTTGAATCCTTGAGGCAGCCTGGTCCAGGTCAATTGACTGCTTATCCCAATTTCAGGAGCGTGCCAAGCAAATGCAAAGTAGCTTTGGCTCTGTGAGGCTAAGGGCAGGCTAAAGAAAGCATCCTTTAGATCCAACACAGTATACCACACATGGCTCGGTGACAGGGAGCTCAGCAGGGTATATGGGTTTGGGACTGTTGGATGAATGTCCATTACTCTCTTGTTAATTTCTCTCAAGTCTTGCACTGGTATGTAATCATTAGAATTAGGCTTTTTTATAGGCAACAGTGGAGGAGTATTCCAGGCTGACTGGATGGGCTTCAGAACTCCTAAATCTAACAATTTTCTGATGTGAGGAGTGATCCCCTTCTTTGCTTCTAGTGACATAGGGTACTGGCAAACTCTTACTGGGTCGGCCCTGGTTTTGAGTTCCACAAAGATTGGAGGATGATGTTTTGCCAGACCCATTCCCCCAGTTTCTGCCCATGCTTGGGGAAACGCCCATAGCCACTCATTTCCCAGAGACTCAGGCTTGAGATGCTGGTATAGCCTATATTCCTCTTCTAACTTGCTAGTTATTAGTATACTAACAGGCTTTCTCTTGTGTTCGTCATAGAAGCCCCACAGCCTGTGAACTGTATCTGAGCTTTCATTTTTGTTAAGAGATCACGTCCAAGCAATGGATAGGGGCAGTCAGGGATGACTCCCAAGTCCACTGTTCTTCGAGTAGTCCATTTATAGGGTTCAGTGCCCGTCGCACCTTGGACCCATGTTGTTTTAGTGGACATCGGCCCTCTTGAGGGTAGTAATATTGAATTTTCTGCTCCCATATCTACCATGAACATGACTGGATTCCCCTCCACTTTCAATGTTATCCTGGACTCAGGGAGGGGATCTGAGCCCCGACTCCCTCAGTCACTGTCCTCAGCCATCTCTAAGGTTGACAACACTTTTGATCCTACTTTATGTTTTTCCTCCTTTTTCTTGGCTAGCTCTGGGCAGTTTTTGATCCAATGCCCCTCTTCCTTGCAATAGGCACACTGATTCTTCCCCACTCTTGATTGGGGTTTGGATGCCTGCTCCTTACTTGGAGAGGAGGACTGTCTAAAGTTTCCTGCTTGCATAGAGGTCAGGATTTCCCTGAGGTCCTTGCATTGTTGCTCCAAAATTCTAGCCAAACTCATTTCCTCAACTCTGTTCCTCTTTTCTTGCTCGATTCCACGTTCTTTGTCCTTCCTTTCCTGTCTTTGTTCTCCTATTTCTCTCTTATTATAAACCTTTTCTGCCACTGCGACTAGATCCCTAATAGATTTTTCACCGAGCCTGTCTAGAGCCTGCAACTTTCGCTTTATGTCCGGTGTGGCTTGATTTACATAGGCAAACATAATTATCTGAGCAGATTCCTGGGTCTCAAGATCATACGGGGTGTATTGGCTAAAGGCTTCCACAAGCCGCTCAAGGTATGCTGCCGGACTTTCACTTTTTCCCTGCCAAATATCATAAACTTTGGCCATATTAGTAGGTTGGCGAGCCGCCGTCTTGAGACCTGTCAGCAGAGCCTGGCGATAGACAAGGAGTCGCTCCCTACCTTCAGCCGTATTGTAGTCCCATGCTGGTCGGGTCTCAGGAAAATAGGTGTCAATCAAGGCAGGATTTGTGATGGGCGTTCCGTTGGGGCCGGGGATAAGTCTCCAGGCCGCTTCTTGGGTACGACCTCTCTCCTCAGTGGTGAAAAGGACCTGTAAAAGCTGACTACAATCATCCCAAGTGGGCTGGTGAGTGAAAAGTATAGTTTCAAACAAGCGAATTAAGTCCCGAGGTTTCTCAGAAAAGGGGGCTTTTTGGGCACGCCAATTGTAAAGATCACTAGTAGCAAATGGCCAGTATTGGAATTGTTGTCGACCATCTGCATCCACAGGACTTATAGGGCGTAGGGGAAGGGCAACAGAATTATGAAGAGATGTAATTCTTTGGCTTTGGTGAGTTGATTGAGTGGAGCCCTCCGGGGCGGAGGGCACAGCTGAAACATCTTCCTCAGAGTCCTCCTCTTGGAAAGTTAACTGGTGTGGGGAGTATGGTGGGGTAAGCATTTCCTCCTCCGTGCTTCCTCCCTGAAGGACAGGTGGATATAATTTCTTCTCTCCCCTCTTAGTTTCTCTCTTGTCACCCGGTGTCTTTTGAGTGAATATTGGGGTAGGGGAAGGAGTGGAGGAGGGAGTTGGTAAGAAAGGCCGAACACAAGCTGGAGTGTCCCTGTCAACTAGTTCCCTCCAGGTGTCTATATAAGGAATCTGGTCTATATAGCCTGAACAAGGGGCTTCGATTAGGCTTTGTAAAGTACTGATCTTAACCATGTCAAAGCTCCCCTCAGGTGGCCAATTAGCTCTCTCAAGGGTGGGCCACTCTGACTTGCACAGGGTAATCCATTTTTCCTCCTTAAGGGCCACACCTCGGTTTTGAGCTATCTCCTTGATCTCCCTCCAGTGAGCTAGAGTCAGAGCTAGGGGACTAGATAGAGGTCCCCATGATAGAACGTTACCCATAGCTTTGATCAGATGTTTAGTCCAAAAGGCTACAAAATAAAAGAAACCAAAACAATTAATACAAAAGGAAAAAAAATAGGCAAGAACAAGAACAAGAAAAACTGGAGAGCTCCCAAGTTGGCCCACACAACCTCCTGCAAGGGTGCAGAAAGAGTGAACTCAAGTTGAAAGCAGGGCTCCAGAGGTCCCCTTCAAAGCTGGGGAGTCTGGGGCATCGCCCAGTCTCCCCAGGATTGCCGAGTAAGCGCGTCTGCTTCGACAACCCCTTCGAGAAATAAGCAAAAGCAAAACAGACAAACAGACACATTACAAGACAAATGAGGCTGTTTTCTTACCTTCAGAGTCTGGGGTCTCGGGGGTTTCTGGGGCTATCCCGGATGAAACCCCAAATGTTGTGCCAAGTCGCGAAACCACCACCAAGAAGACCACCAAGACTCAGACATTCCGAAATGCAAAAGCAAGGCAAGGCTTTATTCAAGCAAGCTGCAACTCGGGCCTCGTCCTACCCACTGACACAGCAGAGGTTAGGAGGGAGCCCCGAGCTACGATTACGCAGGGCTTATAAAGGCAAAGAACAAAGTTACAACAATCAGTTGTTCAAGCAAGCAAGATTAGGACACAGGTACAAATCTGATTGGCTCAGGGTTCGAGGCATTCTAGGGGTGGTCAGAATTAAGCATTCCCAGCGGTTAGAGTTCTTGACTGGCTGGGCCCTAATAAGCTTGTCCTGGGTTTGCTCACAGGGCCTGCTTATCTCAGGTTCACGTGGTAAAGTGGGGTTCACATGGTAAAGTGGGGCCTGACTTCAAAGTCTGGCACTTCACTGGGGTTTGAACTTAAGGACTGGATGCTATCTCTGAGCTGTTCTGCTCAAGGCTAGCTTTCCTCCACTTCAGCTACAGCATCACTTTTGGCTTTTTGGTGAGTAATTGGAGATAAAAGTCTCAGGGACACCCCTGCCCAGTCTGGCTTCAAACTGCAACTCTCAGATGTCAGCCTCCCACAATAGCTATTCATTACAGGCAAGGGCCACCAAAACCCAGCCTGCACGTGATTTTTTAATACACATAGACATGGTAAACAAATTCTTTTTTTTTTTTTTTTTTTTTTTTGGCCAGTCCTGGGGCTTGGACTCAAGGCCTGAGCACTGTCCCTGGCTTCTTTTTACTCAAGGCTAGCACTCTACCACTTGAGCCATAGTGCCACTTCCGGCTTTTTTCTATATTTGTGGTGCTGAGGAATAGAACCCAAGGCTTCATGCAGATGAGGCGAGCACTTTACCACTAGGCCATATTCCCAGTCCCACAGGCCCCACTTTTGACCCTTGCTTATTCATATGACTAGTGTCCTGGTCTACAAAATGGGATGAAGAGTGATCTGTACCTCAGAAGGCCAGCCAGAGGGTTGTATGAGCCTACATATGAGCTTGGCATGGTAAGTGAGTTAGTTCTTGTGCCTGAGTCTCAGTGTTAACACACAAGAAATGCATCCCCTTCTTTACCAGGGTGTCTTTTCAAGGAAGGACACACCAACTGCTCAATAATGCTGCCAGCTTGTGATTTTTTTTTCAAGAGTTGTTATGACAACTATATTTTTAAAATTCACTAAATTGGCTATGAACATGAAATTGGGACTGTGGGATAACAGGAGTGATGGGGATGACATAAATAAACCTTTTTTTTTTAAAAAAAAGAGGAAGGAACTAAGAATACAAGAAGCAGGCATTGGAGTTGTCATTAAGTTCCAGGTACTTGTGTGAGTCCAAGAGGGGACTGGCCTTCTGTGCTGGCCCAGACAGATGAGTGGAGTGAGCTTGGCTCAGATTGTTTCATGGTCTTGGCTATGGCTCTTCCTATCAGAGCTGCCAGCACCATTCAGCTCTGTATGGAGAGGAGGGATTATCTCCTTCTGTCCCTAACAATTGAGGCCTTTCTCTCCTGTCTCACCTGCCTGAGTCTCCCATAGGAACCTCCCCCTGGTGGGGTGGCTGGTGAGCTGGCTATCCTTTCTCCATAACTCCTGGCTTTGGAGAGAAGTACCAGAAAACCCCATTCTTGTTCATCTCTACACTGCTAGGAATGAAAATGTGTAACTCACACACACACCTAAGTAGCTGGAATAACAACGTTCTCTAGACATCACAAAACCAGATGGACATCTCATAAAAGTTTAAGAGAACCTTCTCCACTGGGAAGCCTGAGCACCTGAATCTGGACTAGCAGAGATGAAATGAAGGGTCTGCCCCAAGGTAAGGGTAGTTTGCTCTGTTGCCACCTCTCTCCCCACTTAGGTGTCTTCTCTGCCCTTCTCTACCTCGATCTACTACAGAGGGTAACTCTGTGGATGGCTCTCCTGACAACTGGACTCTGGTTGGTTTTGACCAATGAGAGTTATTCAAAGCTGGAGGGCAGATGGAGGGAGAGCAAGAAGTTCTATCACTTGCTTCCATCCAAGGTAACCTTGTACCTCCAGCCTCTTCTGCGCAGTCCCAAGGGGAGTAACACTGGCCTGTGCTACTGGTCTTTGGGGGTCAGATAACTCCTTGTTAGTTTCTTTAAGCCCACACATACCACCAGAAAAAGTGCCCTCATTCAGGTCTTCTCATTTGAACCAATGGTGTGTGTGTGTGTGTGTGTGTGTGTGTGTGTGTGTGTGTATGTGTGCCAGTCCTGGGCCTTCAACTTAGTACCTGCGTGCTGTCCCTTACCTTTTTTGGTCAAGGATGGCACTCTACCACTTGAGCCACAGCTCTTCTGTGTTTTTTTTTTTTTTTCAGGCAGAAGAGAAAGTTTATTACTGAACTGCTGGCCTGTGGCCGAGATGATCCATGGCTGGAGAGATGGGAGAGAGAGAGAGGAAGGCAACCCCCACCCAGCCCTGCTTTATTTAGGGCAAGGGGTGTGGCCAGGTGGATTAGGATGTGACATCAGGGAAAGGGAAGGTAACTGCCTCCAGGTCTGCTGGTTACCCAGGTAACTGGGTGGCGACTTAATGAGGTGGGGGCATCTACATGGAGCCCTCAGGGAGAGGACCTTACATTCCAGCCTTTTAATAGTTATGAAAAAGGGCGAAGACTCTCTCTGGCTGCTTCCTGCTGGCAAGGGGCGTCGGCATTAGGGGTAAAAGAAATGTGGCCCCTCCTGGAGAAGGCGAGCAGCAGGGTCCCTTGGTGGTAGATGCCAGTTCTTGAATGAAGCCTGGAAGAAGTCTCATGAGGCAGGGGATGGACAAAAAAATATTAAGGCAAAAAGAAGGGCTTAGGGCACAAAATTGAAAATTGGGTGACTTGGCTAGTTCTTAAACTCAGATATGGACATTAGATGGAAAAGCTACTATCTCTTGATTCCCCGGCTCTGATTAATTTTGAAAGGGCGAGACAAAGTGACTCCATTTTGGATGCGATCATTTTCCTCTTACTCCACTTCATGATACTTGTTCCTGGAACTTGCTGAGTCCCAGTGGTCTAGGTGCTTGTTGCTGGGATGGCTTGCCCCCGTTGGCATTCACAGGATTTGAACTCAGGGCCTGGGCAGTGTCCCTGAGCACTTCTGCTCGAGGCTAGTACTCTACCACTTGAGCCACAGCTCCACTTCCAGCATTTGGCTGGTTAGAGATCGGACTCTTCAGCCATGCTTCCAGCCTGACTCTTCGCTGGTTAGTTGGGAGATGGAGTTTGAGAGAGATTTTCTGCCCTGGCTGGCTTCGAACTGCAATCCCAGGAGTCTTTGCCACAAAAGCCCTTTTTGATTTCCAATTAAAACAACCAGGAGACCGAGGGGACTAGAGCTTACCTGTACCTTGTCAAGAACTGACCAAATACTTGCCAGAATTCTGCAATGACAAAACTCAGTAGATGTGATGAGTTTTAGCACATATATTTAGCTACATGGACATACTAACAAATGACATTTACACATACACACACACGGAACACACATACACACTGTACACATAGGCTTTACAGCATGCAAAAATGAATTTCAGCAGTAGACTCTTTTAGAATTCCAATAGTAAATGACATTTTTTTTGTCCAATATTTTAGAACCAGGTGGCCGGTTAGAAAAACAATTTTGCTAGCAAACAACAATTTCAGATTATAAAATGGAGAAACCATATTTTGATAAACCCCAGTGGGATGCCATGTTGAGGGGGGTGGCAGGAGGACACAAACACTCTAATAGAGAACACGTGGCATGGCATAATGGCGCCTGAGCTGATGCCTGTTAAACCCAATATCCACCACATGGTCAATGCTAGAGAAAAGAACTTTTAGATATCTTTGCTGACAAAGCACATTGGTGGTCAAGCCTCAGTTTCAGAGGTCTGTGAAAAGAGGCAGCTTTGTGAGCAAGACACACAAGGATGGTATGACTTGGGAATTTTATACAGTAAGCAAGTAAGCAGGAAGATGAGAGAGAGAGGGAGAAAAAGGAAGAGAAAAAGAGGAAAAGAGAAAGAGAGAGAGAGCCTGAATATAAGTGACTTCTAACCATTTACCATTGCAGTGGTAAAAACTGTATCTGTGCGAGTATTTCGAGCAGGCCCCATTGCACTATCAAGAGGCTTGCTAGCAGTTTCCCGGCTTGGGTGTGACTGTGATGCAAAACCCAAAAGGCACGGGAGGGAGGTGCCTGGTGAGTGGATGAGGGCTTACCAGGCAGAAACGGCAGAAGTGGCAGAGAACCGGAGCAGCAGCAGTTTCACTCACCAGGGTAGACAAGTGGTGTGGCTATGGATGTGGAGGTCAGCAATGGTATTAGTGAAAAGTGCCATGTGGCGTCTCCCAGCAGTTTGGTTCGTGGAAAAAGGGCCGTCAGGACTGGGGATACTCCCAGAAAAAGGAGAAAAATAGAGGGGAATTCCGCCTGTCCTGACTCTTAAGCCCTATCCGAGTCACGGCACCATATATGTTAGGTTTTTAAAGTAGGGAGCCGGTAAAGGAGAACGCCACGCAGTATTCAGGCGGAAGAGAAAGTTCATTACCGAACTGCTGGCCTGTGGCCGAGATCATCCATGGCCGGAGGGAAGGGAGAGAGAGAGAGGAGCTCTTCTATCTGTTTTGATGATTCACTGGCGATAGTGAGCCTCATGGACTCTCCTGCCCAGTCTGGCTTTGAACTGCAGTCCTCAGATCTCAGCCTCCTGAATACCTAGGATTACAGGTATGAGCCACGGGTATCTGGCTGAATTCATTTCTTACTAAGACAATGACTGTCACATGGAGAAAGAGTAAAAACAATGGGTATCCCAACATGGTGGTTTGGTTTGCTGAGGCAGCAGGGATGCAGGTTGTAGAGGCAGAAAGAGAGTGAATACACGAGGGAGATACAGGAGCAAGGCCCAGGGATCAAGCCTCAAAGTGGAGCTGTTTTCTGGGTCTATATGACAGTCATTGTGCTGGGGCTGAAACCTAGGAGATTATCCTTCCATGAGGGGCAAAGGTATGGGCGTCTCTGGATAGTGAAGAGGTGATTTAGGGCTCTGTTATCAGGCATGATTAATCAATTGAGGATAAGTGAGTCTGTTCTAAAATCTGGGCATTCTAGTAGGCAATGATGGAGAGTGCTTTTGAAATTGTTAGGTCCTTCAGTGCAGCTTGAGCTACTTCCAGTTCTTCTCCACATCTGTCTTCAAACAAGGCTCTTTGTCTTTCATGATTTCCAGTAAGTGGGGTTGAATCAGGTGGGAAACCATGTGACTGTCCTACTCTTCTGCCTTCTCCCTCCTTTCCCACTTCCCTGTCTTCTAACCTTCTCCTCCTCCTCCTCCTCCTCCTCCTCCTCCTCCTCCTCCTCCTCCTCCTCCTCCTCCTCCTCCTCCTCCCTCCCTCCCTCCCTCCCTCCCTCCCTCCCTCCCTCCCTCCTTCCCTCCTTCCCTCCCTCCCTCCCTCCTTCCCTCCCCTCTCTCTGGACAAGTGGTAATTGTCAGAGACAGACAAAACCCACAGGAGACAGAATAACATTTTCCTTCATGCCTCATAATTTTCAAGACCACATTTTCTCAGTGGAGTTGAACTTCACACTTGATGTGGATGATCTTTCTTTTAGTCTCAGTCCTCAGGCTCAGGCACCCCGGGGCTAGGGGAAGGAAGAACTAACACTGCTTCTTAATAACTGTTCCCTGGGCTCTCAAAGTTCTCCCCTTGGAAAGGCTTTGAAATTGCCACATAAAGGCTCAATTAGCTTTAGCCAAGGGCTATTCTCTTGTCTGGGATGGGAGAATGCTTGGTTTTCTTCTAATTGTAGCAACACTGTAGAGTAGAAGAGCTGTAGCTTTCAGGCTTTGAAATGGGGGGAAAGAACTGTTCTGCTAAGACATATGCTTCCCAGAAAGTGTGGGCTGTGGTTTAGTTAGAACGCGTGAGTGGCCATCACAAACCTTCCTTTGCTATGGGCTTCAGTTTACATCAAAGTGGCAGACTTGGATAGGAAGGAGGGGTGGCAAGGATGCTGTAAGAAGTGATAGGTTGGCCAATTTAAATCTCAGACCATGTGGTTTTATTCAATGAGTGTCCAAAGTGATGGCTGAGGACAAACAAGGTTTGAACTCGAGAGTAGAGTCAATTCTAATTCTCAACCAATTTTCATTTGCAGTTAAGTTTTCTCTTTTGGGGGTATGTGTGTGTAAGGGACTAAGATTTGAACCCAAGGTCTGTCTGATGCTTTTGTTTACAGGCTGGTGCTGTACCACCTGAGCCACAGAATTAACAACTACTGGAGTATTGCCCTTTTTTCTTACGGGAAAGAACAACAGAGCCAGGTTTCTGCAAGCCACTGGTCATGTTTGTTTGTTTCTGTATTGAAGTCCTTTTTATTCCTAGTTATCCAAGTTTCTGCTAGGGGAAAAAATAGAGGTAGCAATTGGCTCATGCCAGGTCCTGGTGGCTCATGCCTGTAATCATAGCTACTCAGGATGCTGAGATCTGAGGATCAGGATTCAAAGTCAGTCTGGACAGCAAAGTCCATGAGGCTTTATCTCCAATTAACCACAGAAAGCCAGAAGTGGAGCAGTGGCTCAAAGAGTTATTCTTAAGAAAAAGAGCTCAGGGACAGCGTCTAGGCCCCTACGTCAAGCCTCATAACTGATACACACACAAAAAAAGAAGTTGGCTTATGTTGTTCTTCAAGAGAGCCCTCAGCAACCCAGAAAGTGATGTGTCAATAATATATAATGATATAACAAATATTAATAATATAACAAACATAAAATGCTTATTCGGCATGATTCACTAAGATTGAGCTCATGACCTCCTACTCTTCGGAGGCCGATCCCTGCCTATATACTATTCATATTTTTTTTTTCTAAATTCTAGTACAACCACCTCAGCTCCTCAGTGTGTTGCACATGAAAAAAGTACTAAACCCATTTTCTCATACATTTATCTCTTGGGGATACTGTCTTATATTTTACATTCTTTAGCATTTGTGTAGGAGTCCATGGCTCAAGATGTACTCTGCTATGATGTTGCAATTGAAGCTGCTGTCATTCTCCATGGCCTAGTGAGAAAGGGATGCAATAGCAAAAGGCACTGAAGGCTGATGACCTGGCCAGTCATGTGTGAGATCAGCAAAGGGTCTCTGGTGATTATTGTGCTCACATTCCTGCCTTTGGAAAAGCCCGACCAAGTAGTGCTTGAGGGAAGAAAGATATTTACTGTGGAAATCCATGTTTCTCTGCTGACACATGGCCTGGGTTTCTTTTAACACATGATTGAGAAAGAAATTGGAGATTAGCAAAAGATTTATTAATTGGATGAGCATGTGGCCCTTCTAGTGGCACCACCACTGCATACACAAGGGTTTCTGTATCCAGGTCCCCCTCACGCCTTGCTTAACAAATTTCTGCAAAGAAAGGAATAGAAGCAGAAGTTGGGCTCATGCTGTTCTTCAAGAAAGACCCAGAAATCTAGGAGGTGGTGTGTCCCTGGCTTGGACACCTCAGGAAAGAGATGGCCTAGTGACTAGAGGACCACTGCTTAGGCCAGCCTGTAAGAACTTGTGTGAAGACACTATGGCCTATCTTGCCCAGACCTCCAGATTTTGAATTCAAACAAACTCCTTCTGATGCTACCCACTTTTCCTGAGGCTGCTTTGTCTCTCATCGTAATTAGCTCCTCTACAGGAGCCCATCATCATTTGTTCCATGGACCTTCGAGGAGAAAAGCAAGGCAGGAGCTGTAGAGTGGTTGTGGTATGATCATCTCTGGTTCCACTGGGATTCTGCAGCTGGATCGCAAGGCTCTTTGGGTGGGATGTACTCTTGGATTGATGAAGGGAGGAAAGGTCTTTGCCTCACAGCTTAAGACTCCTGTGAGGCCAGATACCACTTCAGTGGGCCTTTAAGCATTCTTAATGAGAGGGTGCTCCTCTGGATTCAGGCATATAGTCACTGAGTGGTGCTTACGTGTCTGAAATGAACATCCCAAGAGCAATTTCTTTGGCCTCAGAAAGTCAAATAAGTCATTTCCTACCTTGGAATTCAGATCTCACCTAAGAAAGGAGGGGATTACATGAATATATATTCTTCTTCTTTTGGTTGTGGGGCTTGAACTCAGGGTGTTGTCCCTGAGTCTCTTTGTGCTCAAGGCTGAGGCTCTACCATTTGAGCCACAGCTCCACTTCTGTTTTTTTTTTTTTTTGAGTGGTTAATTGGAGATAAGTGTCTTACCTGGACTTTTTTGCCCAGGCTGGCTTTGAATTGCCATCCTCAGATCTCATCCTCCTGATTAGCTAGGATTACAAGGTGTGAGCCACCAGTGCTTAGCGAGTTATATGTTCTTAAAAGCCTGTCCTAGTTGATATCCTGTTGAAGTGTGTGTGTGTGTGTGTGTGTGTGTGTGTGTGTGTGTGTCCCTGTGTCATCTTGAGCCTAAGAGACAGATAATAGTTTAATTGGGAGGATGTACTTTAGGTCCTTCATTTTCTGGCAGAAGCGTGCTTAAGTTTTCTAAGCATCTCTCGTGTGTCACTGTTGTCCTTGTAGTTGGTTTTCATGCCTGAAGGGCTGTGCCTAGATTTCCTCAATTTGAGAAGCAACTTACTTTAATTGTTGGGTGCTGAAAGAAAACTCTCAAATAGCTTCATTACAGAATCATTTTTTTCCCTCTTATTCTGACCAAGGTATCTGTTTTTGCTAAATTAGATTAATTTTCAATATACAATAGTAGGTATAAGCATGCATGTATGCATTATTATCACGATAAAAGTATCTTAACGGGGCACAGCTCAAGTGATAGAGTATTTGCCTAGAAAGAATATCTTGAGCTTCCTATTAATTAGTCTTGAGGGGGAAAAAAAACAGAGTGAACACAACTGCAGTTAATTTATTAGCTTAATTCTAGTTAGAGGGATGAATAATCTCCATGCAAACAGCAGTTTACGTTTAAACAAACAATATAGTTTCAAAACTGAAGGGGTGACATTGACACGTACAGTGGTTCCCAGCTTATTTGCACATGAGAGTACAGGATAAGGAGATAAGCTTGAAAGAAGTCACGGACATGAGGCAGCACGTTGCTATACACCATCACTATTCTAAAAATAAGTTTGGTAAGCTCCTTCTCTGTTTCACGGTTGAGCTGTTAAAATGGCTGTTAATTCATTTCTATCTAAACATACTACAATTAACAGAGAACCACTTGAATACTGTGATTAAGATTCTATATGCTAATTTTCCATTTGATAACATAACACTTTTATTCACTGGAAAAATCACAAATACTCATAGATACTATTTACAAGAGTTTTTTTTTCAGTTGAATTTCAGGAAAGGAAAATGGTACATTTTTAGGATAAAATGCAAATGAATTTAGTTGACAGACTCAACTATTTCTTAGTCTACTATTGTTTATTTTTAGGTCTGAGACTGGGACTCAAACTCAGTACCCGACACTTTTGTTTATTGGCTGGTGCTCTACCAACTGCGCCACAGGTCCAACATCCTTGGTCTACTTAAGGAAAATTCTTATTAGGAGAAGAATCAGGACAATCAGAATACTAATAATAGCAAAATGATTATTTTTATGAAAATGTACACAACCCAAAATGCTTCTTTGCTTGGCTTTGGGATGCGTTGTGAAGTTCTGGTAAAATCAGAATTTATAAACAATTTTGGGTTGGCTATTGTTTGGGTTTCTAAAAATATCAAGGCTGGGGATATGGCCTAGTGGCAAGAGTGCTTGCCTCGTATACATGAGGCCCTGGGTTCAATTCCCCAGCACCACATATACAGAATAATGGCCAGAAGTGGTGCTGTGGCTCAAGTGGCAGAGTGCTAGCCTTGAGTAAAAAGAAGCCAGGGACAGTACTCAGTCCCTGAGTCCAAGCCCCAGGACTGGCCAAAAAATAAAAAAATAAAAAAAATATCAGTAATGGAGCTTGAGCTCAGGGCCTTGAGCTCTTGCTTGGATTTCTCTCTCTCTCTCTCTCTTTTTTTTTTTTTTGCCAGTTCTGGTGCTTGGACTCAGGGCCTGAGCACTGTCCCTGGCTTCTTTTTACTCAAGGCTAGCACTCTGCCACTTGAGCCACAGCGCCACTTCTGGCCATTTTCTATATATGTGGTGCTGGGGAATTGAACCCTGGGCTTCATGTATATGAGGCAAGCACTCTTGCCACTAGGCCATATTCCCAGCCCCAGATTTCTTTTTTTAATCAAGGCTGGTGTTTTACCACTTGAGCCACTTTTCCCCTCTTGGCTCTTTGCTGGTTAATTGGAAATAAGAGTATCCTAGGATTTTTCTACTCAGGCTGGCTTGGAAACTCAATCCTCAGCTCCCAGCCTCCTATGGAGTTAGGATTATAGACATGAGCCACTAGCATACCATGTAAATTTGCATTTTCTGGGGTGAGCCAGCTAAGTGGTGATAGAAAAAAAAAAAAAGACTGGAGCTTCATTGTTAGAGAAACAAACCAACAAACAATTTAAAACTCACACCAGCAAACAACGAACTAATTCCTTCTCTACCAAAAGTTAGAAGTTGACCAAATGCAGATGGATCAGTGTCGAACCAGGTACCATTTGTAGAGTCTTTGCTTCAAAACCAAGCAGGAAAAATGATGCTATGTAAAAGACTCCCCTCCCCGACATATAATAATACAAATGGATTTCGAAATAATAGTTATGTAGCCCTAGGGAGTGCTGAGGATAGCATGTCAGGGAGACTTTCAACATTTCAAAGGCTACAGAATGCTGAGAGCCTAGGCATCACTATTTCCTGGGAGAAGGGTGTGTGTGTGTGTGTGTGTGTGTCTGTGTGTGTCTGTGTGTGTGTATGTGTATGCACTCTGGTCCTGGGATTTGAAGAGAGGAATTTAAAAAACACACAACTCACTAGATAGGCTACTGTGTAAAGAGTTCAGGGCTCTCTGTCCCAAAGATTCTTGCATGAGAAATGGAGAAATTTCTCCATAGTAAACCACAGTGGAAGGGGTTCCCAAACAAACCCTCCAAACCAACTTCGGTATTTATCCATTCTTATCATATGCACAATTGAAAATCACAGTCACACACTATGACTGCAATGTTCTCTGGATGGTCCCACCAGGCAGGAAGAGCAGATGCTTTCATGATCTCCATTTCATTCAAGCAAAACTGAGTCACACAGAGAGGAGACATCTGAGTCACATGAGCCTCGGAGTCAGGACTGGATTCCACATAGAGCTCCTTTTGTTAAAAACCTGTGATTTAAGAAAATGGTTCAAGTCTCTGCAAGGTGGCCATAGAGACTATGTTTAGAACTATCAGTGGCAACCCTATTCCATTCTCTGTTCCATTATGCCCTGACCACAGAGCTCCTGAAATCCTTTGTACTGAAGTGTCTGGACCTGGATGTGGATATTGTCTCTGACTTGCCCATCTTCACCCAATAGAATGGTGTGTGTGTGTGTGTATGTGTATTTCCTCTTCCTTGAAATCATCGCATTGCAGATAGCTGCATCAGGCTTGGCTTGGTTGCAAGAACAACTTTTCTGAAAGCTCTAATCCTAGAGACTATCTCAGGAGATAGTAGGAGCTGGGTAGGGAGGTCAAAGTGCTGGCATGAACTCTCTTCGTATGAGGCTGGAGAACTACACTGATGAACCTATCCTTCCATTTCCATTGGGTGTAGGTGCTTTATTCCATAGACATTTGCCATTCTTCTGCAGATAAGATCACAGAATGAAGGAACATGGAGTCCAAGTCGAGCGAACCACTTGTGGTCTCTTTCCAGATGCGAGCTATCTAAGTGATAGCTTCATGACTCTCTCTATGAGCTTCCGCCATTTTGTTTTGCACTTTAATGTGTTTGCACGTGACGAGCAGTCAGTAAAGGCTGGCTTCTGTCATCTCTGAGCAATCTCACGGGGGTGGTTTGCCTATAGTAGGCAGGTGTTTGCTCCCTGTCAGTTCCTGTCCTTTGCAGTCAAGTCTCAACTCAGTAGATGTTGTGCAGGTATCAGTAGCCAGTGGCTGTGGTTTGCATCAAAGCCTCTACATGGAATGGACACACCAACATCAGGATCTTTGAAGACAGGAAGACTTGAATGCAACTGTTGAGCATGGTCCATGGCAGGTGATGCTTTGAGAGTTTTCACTTGCGGGTCACTTCAGCCTGATACAGTCCACCTCCTCGGTGGCAGGCACCACACTGGTTTTGAGTTCCAGATCAGCGCTGGACTTGCTCCCGTGCTGGGAGGGCTGCCAGTGCAGCAGCAGCATCTTCTTGAAGTACTTCATGGTGTTGTTCTTGACGGTCACGAAGCACACAGTGTTGATCATGCTGTTGCTCATGGCGATGCACTCGACCACGTAGAAGGCGGTGAGGTAGTGCTTCTCCTTCACGAACACAGTGGGGAAGAAGTCGCGCACGATGGTGAAGCCATAGAAAGGCGCCCAGCACAGCACGTAGGCCGTGAGGATGCACATGAGCACCAGCACCGTCTTCCGGCGGCAGCGCAGCCGCTTGCGGATCTGCTCAGTCTGGAAGCCCGGGACCGCCTTGAACCACAGCTCCTGGGAGATCCTGGCATAGCACAGGGTCATGGTGACCACTGGGCCCACGAACTCCAGGGCAAAGATGAAGAGGAAGTAGGACTTGTAGTAGAGCTGTTGGTCCACTGGCCAGATCTGGCCACAGAAGATCTTCTCTTGGCTCTTGACAATAACAAGGACGGTTTCTGTGGTGAAATAGGCAGATGGGATGGCGATGAGGATAGATACTACCCAGACCAGAGCGATCAGGAACGAGGCTGTTTGATAATTCATCCGTGGTTTCAAGGGGTGAACAATGGCCAGGTATCTGGGGAGAGAGGGAAGCCAAGGCAATGATGATCAATACTTGGAAACATGACTTTTTCCTTTTGTTTTTCCTCTGCAATGCCGAATGAACCAGGGCCTTTCACATGCTGGGCAAGTGCAGTATACCAGAGAGCTACATCCACAATGCACACGATTAGCTGTAACTCAGCCTGAACATACACACACACACACACACACACACACACACACACACACACACACACACCAGAAATGGCACAGTGCATTTTCATGTACCCACTTACTTAGATTTACCTATCTTCATCTCTTCATAGCAATCTCATTTGGCATTTGAAGTCACATAGCTTGAATAGGTTTTACATTTCTCCTGATTGGCTTCAGGGGCTGGGGACAAATGAGCCCATCTCTCTGAGATTCATCCCCTCAAATGTATCCTTCAATAAAATGACACCTCACAGGGTGTCTGTGAACTTACAGATGATACTGTTCATTCAATGCTTGCTATCAGTTCATAAACATGTAGGATCTGCTATGAATGGTCCACCTTTGTGTCCCAATCTTGTCATTTTTGCCTGGGAACGAATTCTCTCAAAATTATGCAGCATTCTTGTGGTTTAGAAGTGAGGGTGGGCTGTGCAAACCCTGCTCCCCCCCCCCACTCCCCCAGAAGAGGAGGGCATTTTCTCATATAGTAGACAAGGGTTTTCTCTGCCTTCAATTAGGTGGCTGAAAGGTAAGAATGGGTGTTGTAAAAGTCAGGACTCTCACGGGAAGTAAATGTTCTGCCTAATTCTATGTCCTGCAGACACCAGAATCAAGGCTCTTGAGGCAAAGCTTTTATATTCGTTCATCAACCGGGGATGTCTCACACTCCAGTGAGAAGGAGTATGACGTTATCTCAACACCACAAGGCATTACCCCTGTTCTTTCACTGACCCACACTGCCCAGGAGTAAAAAAGTCAGCGTGCTATGGGAGTGAGCTCATCTGTCTGACGATGCTGGAGAAGTAGACAAATGCACTGGCTCATCCTGGGCTGTGGCAGGGCTACCTCCTAATCACTGTCTCTCTGGGATGACCGTGTTGCCTCTGTAACAAATGACTACAAACATAATGGCCTGAAATGACACAATTATCTTATAGTTTCAGAGATCAGAAATCTGACATGGCTTCACTGGGATAAAATTAATATGTTGGTTGGGTAGCATTCATTTCTGGAGGCTCTAAAGCTGGAGTAGGGAACTCTTTATTTTTCTGCCAAAGGCCATTAGATATTTATAACATCATTATGGGTTATACCAAGTTATAAATACAGGCAGGCGTGCCGGTGAGAAGCCTTATGTGTGTGTCCCATCAAGTATCAAATGATTTCACAGACCTATAAGCCTGTGAAATAGATGCTTTGGAAAATCTATAAGGGCTTTTTTTGGGGGGGGTGTCATGGGGCTTGAACTCAAGGCCTGGGTACTGTCCCTGAGCTTTTTCACTAAAGGCTAGTGCTCCCTCACTTTGAGCCACAGTGGCACTTTGGGTTTTCTGGTGTTTACTTGGAGATTAAGAGTCTCATGGCCTTTCCTGCTTGAGCTGGCTTTGAACTGCAATCTTCAGGTCTCAGCCTCTGGAGTAGTTAGGATTACAGCCATGAGCTTCTAGCACCTGGTGCTCTGAGGGCTTCTTTTATGTAGCTTTACTTTGTTTCTTTCCTGCCCCTCCCCATTCTCCTTTTTCTAAGACTGCCTGTATTTCTTGGCACACAACCTGCTGAAAGTCAACAATGTCCAGTGGAATATTTCTTACCTGTGTCACTCTAATGACAACTGCTCCCTCCCTCTTCTGGCTAAAAAATCTTTGTGATCACCTTAGTCCCCCCTCAGTTAAACAGGATCATTGCTCTGTTTTAGGATCAGCTGCTTAGCAACCTTAATTTCACCTGTTGCTTTAATTCCCCTTTGGCAAATAATTTAACATATATACTGGTTCTGGATTTTAGGATGCAGTTATCCTTGGGGGCCATTATTCTTATCCAGTCTTTAGATAATGTGAAGTCCTTATATGATGCAAGACAAAGTCAGATTTACTAGCTCCCTCTCAGTCTACTCCTGCCATGCACACTACCTTCCTAAGCAATGCCAGAGGAAATTCCACATTATCTTAAATTCAAATGTTTTAGCACATAACATCTTCCTCACTCTGTATGATGTTCCCAAAATTCATAGTTGTCATCAATTAAATCAGAAAGAAAGGAACATTGGCCTAGGATGTATTCAGAAAGATGATCCAAGCTTTGCACTTAGATAAATCCCTTATGCTCCTGGGACATGGTTTCTGCAACTGTGAAATGGGGATAAGTAACAACTTTATTGGCGATCTGTCAGGATGTTTGTCAAGTTCTAAGACATGGGGTCGTTCTATCACTTTGGTTGCACCAATCACTTCCCATGACTCACTCGCTGGCAAGAGAGACATCTGCATAGACTTATTTCCATTTATCTGTTTGAGTGTGTTTCATGATGCTATGGATTGAATATAAAATGTCCATATATTCACAGTCTCATAATTAAAACACTTGGTCCCCAGCTGGTGCCTCACTTTTGGGAAATTCTGGAACTTTTAGGATCTGCTCTTATCTTTAGGAAGCAGGACTTAGCTGGAGGTAGTATGTCAACAGGAGAGCAGGTCCTTGTTCCTAGCCCTTCTTGTCTTCCCTTTCTCTACTTCCTACTTCTTGTCCACCATAAAGAAACTCTTTTATCACATGTTTAAGCTGTCATGATGCTTGACTTAGGCCCATGGAACTAAGTATATATGTGTGTATATATATACACACACACATATATACATATACATATATTTGTGTATATATTTATAATATATACTATATACTTATAGTATAGATATATAAACTATATAGTCATATACACTAGATATAGATATAGATAGATATATACATATATATATACATATACACATATATTTGTTTTGATCAGGTATCTGGTCACAGCAATGAGAAAAGTAACTAATAACTCAAGGTCAATGATTTCTTTGTCTCTCTAAGATTTGATTTTTTTTGACTCTTTATAATTTGAAAGAGCACCTCTTCTGCATGAACCCAGCTATTCCCTGCCCACACTATACAGAGATGACACTGCTTGGCCCTGTTAGGTTTCTACATGACAGAACATATACTTGGCCAAGGAGCAAATAGAAGTGCACAAGATGGACTAGACCTCTCACAGGGTGTGTATGCCTAGCTAATTCTCAGGTTGAGCAGGAAGTGGTCCTCTAGACAAAAACCCCGTTTTCCCAAATCAGCATCAGCAGGGCAAAGGTGAAAGTCTGCTCTCCATCTTTCTGACCATTTGCCTTATTTTCCAATTGGCTTAGAACTTAAGGGAGGGAAGAGGATACGATTTATTAAAGGCAGAGATGAAGGTAACTTCTGGTGGCTCAAGGAGAGTGGCAGCACTGTTGCTTTCGGGTTAAAAAAAGAAGGAACGCTCTGTTGTCAGTTGTGTTGTGACAGGTGGTTGCATCCTGAGAAACCCCAGTGTTACAACAACAAGACAACATAAAATCAACAAGGGTTGTAATAGAACAAGGGACGAGAAGAGGGAGTATTCTCACTTTAGCCAACAATGGAATCACTGAAGGAATCTCATCACAATTCACATATCTGGGACCCAGCCCAAGGGATTCCTATTCAGGAGAGGAGGTAGAGCTCAGGAATGGGACTTGGTGTCACTGTATCAAAGGACACTTTGTGCTATCTTCCCTGGGAAATTGTGCACAGTGAGTTGGTGAGTTCATAAATGCTGGCTTCTGAGCTAGAGCGCCTGGGGGTTATAATAAAATTGCTTTTTCTTGCAGGTATCATGCTATAAAAGGGAAGATTTATCTTGTACCAATACATGTATTTTATAACAGTAGCTGAGAACTAATTAGGTGGTTGATTAAAAAGGACAAGGAACCCAAACAGCACTGAGAACAAAGAGGACAGAAAGGACAAAAGATGATGAAACACATGATCAAAATGAGTTCCAGCACAGTAACCAGGAGTGTGTGACACTAACTATCCTCCTCCAAAGGAGTCACAAATGACCTGCTGCTGTCCTGCAGCCACATACATAAATGAAAGCTGCATAGACTTTGTCATTAGCTGCTATTATAAATTTAAAAAATAAATTTATAATAGAGGAAGGACTTCTGGAACCTCACATGCAAATATATGTAAATGAGCACAGATGTATATTTTAAAAAAGCAAAAGCAAGCATTTCCTTTCTTCATTTCTGTCAACAAATCCTGCTTTCTTGTTTTAGCATCAGTGGTACAAAAAGTCACCAGAAAAAAGACTACCTACTGCATGATTCCCTTTTTTTTTTTAATGAAGCTAAGGAACAGACAAATGTAATCTATGATGATAGAAATGAGATCACTGGAATAAATAGATTGTCAAGGCCTTGGAAGCATTCTGCATCTCATTCTGGCTATAGGAAAAGCTTGGTATATAAGGCCTTGACAAGAAGCTGCCCTAGTTGACTCCCTCATAGCTTCTGAAGAATAGCTGCCTGAGTTTCTACTTCAGCCTTTGTGTTTGATCCCATACACTGTCATTGATATGCCTGTATCTGAAGGCATGGCTGAAACTAGGGAAGGGGGAGGGGGCTCAGGAACCTTCTACTTCCCACATCTGGGGGAACAGAACACATCTGCAGAATCAATCCTCTCTTACCCTTCCACAGACCATCAGTAATGCGAGTCTGTCAGAGCTGCAGCGAGAGAGAGGACAACCAGGTTGGCTCATGTCCTTTATCCCTACCCAAAGTCCTCACCTGTCAATAGCGATGGCCAGCAGGGCATTGGTGGAGACGTAGAGGGAGACTGTGCGCAGGTAGTTGACAGAGGCACAGAGCACATGGCCGTGCTCCCAGGAGAGCTGGCGCACCACATAATAGTCCATCTCGAAGGGGCAGCAGACAATGGCCACCAGGAAGTCAGAGATGGCCAGGTTAGCAATGAGCAGGTTGGTGAGATTGCGCAGCTTCTTATAGCGGGCCAGGGCAGCGATAAAGACAAAGTTGCCAATGCCACAGATGAGCATGATGCCTGCCAGGGCCACACCGATGACAATCTTGGCTGCAAAGAAGGTCCGGGTCTTGGTCACGTCCTCATCTTCATCCAGAGGGAGATCATAATCGCCGTAACTGAAGTTGAGAGGGAGTGAGGATGCATGATCTTGGGTTGGATGAAAGTTGGGTGCCAAACTAGTGTTTCCATTCTGGGCTGCCATGTTGATGCTTGCAGGTAGAGCCATGTGAGGGGGGTGGGTGGGGATCTTCCTCGGAGCTGGGGGTCCAGATCTTTTCTCACAGCCTAGTATTCTGCTCACATCCTTGTGGAGCGTGGACACACCGTCCTGAATCCTGGAAGGAGATGCAGCCAATGGAGAGCATGTTGGAGACTCTCCAGAGTTTCTCCTACCACCACTTCCTGAGGACATAGACCCTGGGGACAAGGCATGGAGCCTCCTAATCAGGGTTGGCTCTGGGTGGAGAACTGGGAAATGGGGAGGGGAAGCAGATGCAGAATAGTGGGGGCAAGAAGAGGACACAAAGGATTCCTTCTAGAGTGGGTTCCCAACCAACCAGGGAGCCACAGGAGCATGTGCTCTCTCACACAGCCCTCCCCCACCCTTGGCATCCCCTAAGGATCCCCATTCATCCTTGGACAGGCTCCTGTTTAGCCCCAGCTCCATGCCAAGGCCAGGACTGGGCAGCGGGAATGTGGTTTGCAGGAAGACAGGGGCTTAGAGAGCAGGATGACTCAGGCTGTCCACGTGAAAATGGTTTTGGTCATTTCCAAGACCATGGTTTGGCTGGGACGGAAGGATCTCTGCCTTGCTTTGGAGGGAAAGACCTTCATCCTGACTAATTTATGGTGTACCATTGTGACTGCCATGGAAGCCTGAGCTAGCTGTGGGGAATAATAGCCTTGGAAAAATGCTAGGAGACCCACCCCCCAGGGGGGTACTGGGGGCTGATGGTGTGTATGTGAGATTGTATGTATGTGTGTGAGATTGTGTGTGTGTGTGTGTGTGTGTGTGTGAGAGAGAGAGAGAGAGAGAGAGAGAGAGAGAGAGAGAGAGAGAGAGAGAGAGAGAGAGAGGCAGCAGCAGCACTGAGACTTGCATTGACTCCTGGGGCATATTCTTCATGGGCCTACCCTGTCCTTCCCGGTAGTTGCCCAGCCAGTGGAGGGCTTCCAGCTTCCAGGGGTTCTGCCTTCTCTCCCCGCATGCTGAGGAGTTCTGTCTGTGAGGCGGCAGCTGTGAGACACTGAACTGAGCAGCACCCCTGAACATAGGGGTGAGGTGAGAGGAAGGGCAGCACTGTCCCTCATTGCCTTTATACCGTTAGTGGCTCCAGAGCTCCACGCGAGAGGAAACTAAGACTATGAAGTACTAGCCCTGAGGAGACGGAGCACCCCTGGGGTACCAGGCATCACCGAGTGGCCCCGGAGAAGAATCAGGACCCCAGCATCCCCAGAATGGGGGCCGACCTACCAGCCATGAGCTACCTTCTTTCCCCATCTGTCAGCACACCTGCAAAGGCTGGTGTTCGAGTTCCAAGGGTGTCTGCCCCCCGGAATGTCCTCCCTCCGTATCGCCTCTCGGTCTCACATAAGCCCAGTCTCTGCAGACTGTTCAGTTCGGGACAGAGGAGCGGGCGTCTTGCCCAGCTCCGCATTCACGCCCCGCAGCGCTCCATTCCCCAAACCAAGACGCGAGGGCGCACGTGTCGGGGAGACGTCGGGCGCCCCCATTTTTGCAGGACGAGCCCCCCTTTTGTGACTGGGGGCGCAGTCCCCCACCACCCCTCTTTTCCCTTGCGATTCGCTGGGCGCGGACGCGCGGACTTGGGAGGCGCCGCCCTGGCGGGAACAGAAACCAGATCAGAAATCCACGCTGAACAAGCAAAGCCTTCAGGACTTCCCGACCAGGAGAAATCTACGGGGGCGCCGGGGGGCGGCAGGGGGAGCGAGGGAAGAACAAGGGGCGCAGGACTCTCCCCAGAGGTGTTTCTGCTCACCTCTCTGCGGGTGTTCTCCCCACTCGTGTGGCCCCTGCCAACCAGCCCAAGGCCCCCAACCCCCCGAGGATCCTGGAGCACCCATAGAGGGTCTCCTCGTTTGTCTCGAGCCAGCCTGCAGAGACTGAGAATAGGAGGGGGCGAAACAGCCCCGATCGCCTTGCTTTAAGCGAAAGCGGGCGTCTCAGCCCCTTGCAAGGGGACGTCCCCACCCCAACCGCCGTCTCCGGATCCGTCGCGCGGATCTGGGCACTTACCTGTCCCGGGGGCTCCTCTCGGTGCACCCCCAAGCACCGATGGCAGTGAGGGTCGCGGGGTGAGTGGGATCAGGCCAGGCCTCTAGGTCTCCACCTTGGGGACCCGGGTTTGTACTTGCAGAGGCACCGCGCGGTCGCTCGCGTGTGTGTGCCCGCTTCCCTCAGCCCGGCCGGGCGCTTCGCCCCGCCCCGCCCCGCCTCCCCTCGCTGTTCTCTACCTGGAGTTGGCGACTCGTCTCGGTAGCTCATCCCACAGCCTGGAACCCGGCTCCAGGCTCCTCGCCCCGCCCCCTGCTCAACTCCGCCCCTGGGTTCCCTCCAACCGCCCCCCACCCCCCCACCCCACTACCTCCCAGCCCAGCGCTAGGATGGGCTCCGGGCTCCCGCTCCCTGGCTGCAGTCCAGACCCCGTCCTCTCTCGTAGGTTTCTAAGCCCTTGCATCCAGGTGTGCCGGAAACTCAGCGGCCAGGTGTCCATGGTGAGTTTCTCAAGACAGAGCACGGGCCCTCAGCCTCCCAATGTGGTTCCCATCCGAGTCGCCCTAGCATGGCAGATGGTCCTGTTTTCTGCAGGTGCCCAGTGCCAGGCACATGGTGCAAGCAAGCCCGCGCTGCAGGGGAGGTTTCTATATAGCAATGTGGGCCTTTAGTGCATCTGGAGGAGGAGGAAGCTGGCCCTGCACAAAGCATCTATCCTGTGGTCCTCCCCCAAACTCTGCGCTGACTACTGCTGTCAAATTCTTTGCTTATGCACTGGCAATCCCCTTTCAGCCCATCTGTCAGGAACTCCAGAGCCCTCTCTTTTATTTCCTACAGTCTCTGACTTCAAGTCCCTCCACCTCCCTGGTCCTTCGGGCTAAGTGAGGGAGCTGAAAATCCAAAGGCCCAGCTCGGAAGTTCGGTGCAGAACTGGACCTGGGAACTATGGCAGAAGAAGGAAGGGCTAATACCCCCCACCCAGCCCCCCTACCAATTATTGACAGGTTAGAATCCCAACTCCACCTCATTAGATCTTTCTGGGTTTCAAGAGATCTTGAGAACTTTATCATTTATGCCGCTGTGCTAGTTACAGCAGAAAAGCCTTGTGTTGGCTGAGAACACATCCCAGGCTACTGGGACACAGGCTACTGGGCTGCAGATTTAAAGTCCTGCGTAGATGACCTGGAAACCCTTTTTAGGGTGGGACATTGTCTCATTCTGCCTTTCCTCTCTAGATGGAACTAACTCACTCTCCTGCTGCTCTTCAGACATCTCCTCATCATGAGCAGAGACAGGAGACCCGGCTTTCTGAATTCCTTTCAGGGAAGGGCTACAGTTTGGCCACAACAACCTCCCAATGTGGAGGCAGATGGTCCTGTTTTGGGGGAAGGTGGCGATGGGGTGGCCACTTACATCACCTGGGCACACTCTTTGGGGGGTTCTTTCAAAGGCTTCATGCATGCCCATCAGCTTTGTGTAAAGATTTATTTGTTTTTTTATTGGCTATAATTGGATTAGAATTCAGGACCTTTCATTTGCCAGACAGGTACTTTACCACTTGAAGCATGCCCCCTGCCCTTTCTTTTTTCTAATAGGGCCTCATTTTTTGTTTTTGTTGTTGTTCAGGGCTAGCCTGGGACTGTGATTCTTCTACACATGTACATTTTACAGGTATGCACCATATGCTTAGCAACTTCAAGTAAAGATTTTACCCTTCCTAGATTGTACCCACTCTTTCATTTTTATGGGCAAGGGGACTAGACACTGGGGATTTTGTTCTCTGGTGCTTTTATGGCATTCTGTCAGGGTGGTTGTCACATGGGTGCGGAGTTAGGTTTCTGAGTTCAGGTTTCCCAGAAAGATTCCAAGACAAACCTGAGTGCAGGTAGTTCATTGGGAGATGGTCCTAGGAAATACAAGTAGGCTAGATGAGAGGTAAGGAGGAAGAAGAACCAATGTATGATGGGTTAGCAGGCAGAGAACTCCATGGCCAACTGGGGATCATGCTACCTGAGCATCATGGGAAACCTATGTTATGTCATCCACTACAGCACAGGGAGGCCGGGCCATCCATCCACTGCTTCCTATTCTCCTCCCCCAGTGACAATTTTCCTGAGGGTTATAACTGGCTTTGCTTATTTATTTATTTATTTATTTATTTTTGCTCAAGGCTGTCACTTGAGCCATGGTGCCACTTGCAGTTTTTTCTGTTTATGTGATACTGAGGAATTGAACCCAGGTTTCCAAGCACTCTACCACTAAGCCACATTCTCCGCCCCTACCTTTTTTTTTTTTTTATCAGTCAAGGCACTTGAACTCAGGTCTTGGGCCTTGTCCCTGAATTCTTTTGCTCAAGGCTAGTACTCTATCACTTTGAGCCACAGCGCCACTTCCAGTTTTCTGATGGCTAATTGGAGATAAGAGTCTCACAGACTTTCCTGCCTGGGCTGCCTTTGAACTGTGATCCTTAGATCTCAGCCTCCTGAATAGCTAGGATGACAGGCATGAGCCACCAGTGCCCTGCTCAGCTCCAATTTTTAAAGTCTCCATCACCTCGTAACATCACCACAGAGGACCATACTTCCAACATGTGAATCCCTAAGGGGCAAACCACATTGAAACCAGAGCACCCACAAATCAGATTCCATTAGAGTCACTCCATTATTACTATCAACTAGGAAACTAGAGAGGATTAATGGCACCTCAGAGTAACATCTCAGAGATACTATGTGACAAAATGAGAGGATTTCATTGTTGGGTCAAGCTGAGACTGCCAGCCTTGCACTACACTTTAGTACCCCCCTCCCTATCTTGCCATACTACTCAGATTGTCTGTCAGTGTGTCTGCCATATGTGGAGGAGAGACAGCTCAGGGCTTATGAGGAGGATCAGATTTTTAGTAATTTCTTCTACTAATTGCTTTTTGAAAGTGATTCATTTCTGGGACAACACATAAGTCTCCAGGTTTATAAGGGTTATATATAAGTAAACTTTAAAAAATCACCCAAATGGATACAGATTCTTTGGAGCTTGATACACACACACACACACACACACACACACACACACACACACACACAGCCTCATAGAGCTGGAGCATGGCTCAGGTGAGAGAGAGCACTTACCTAGCAAGTATGAAGTCCTGGTTTCCATCCTCAGTACAATAAAGAAAAGATACACCAGTTACTGGTGGCTCACTCCTTTAATCCTAGCTACTCAGGAGGCTGAGATCTGAGGATTGTGGTTGGTAAGCCAGCCTGGGCAGGAAAGTCTCTGAGACTCTTATTTCCAATTAACCACCAGAAAACCAGAAGTGAAGCTATGGGTCAAAGTGGTAGAGACTTGACCAAAGAAGAACTTGGGGACAGCACCTAGAAGAGCTCCAGGACAGCACCTAGGCCCCGTGTTCATTCCCCATGACAGAGAGAGAGAGAGAGAGAGAGAGAGAGAGAGAGAGAGAGAGAGAGAGAGAGAGGAGAAAACAAAAGAGCAGATAGCGTTGAAAGCAAAGATCTCCATTCATCTATAAGTTCTCTTTTTATGACCTTATCCTACGGTGACAATGAATGAAGCAGGTAAAAATTTTACTATAAAGATATTGATAACAATATTGTTTATGATAAGAAGTAATAGGAAGCAGCCTAAATTTCTTATCATTTTCCATGTGATGAAAATATCTTTTTGTGAAACACCATGCTGCCTTTAAAATGGTTTAATCAATCAAAATATTCACATGATTCAACAATCAAACCATTCATACAGCTATGCCTTAGAAAGCATCATTGTGGCCCCATACTCATCTATTTTGTTTGCTCTATTTCCTCCAATATTTCTTTCATTTTGAAGATAACAATAGTACATTCTCATTTATTCCCCTCTAAGAAGTTACTGTCCCCACCATCTGGAATGCTGTTTAATTTCTTTACAGTGGTGGCCTGGTATGTGTGGCTACACTGCGGTATTTCTTCTACTTTCTTTGTTTTTCTGGACATATTGGTTTCACAATTTCAAAATATCTCTGTTATACTACAGATTGAATTATTTCCTCTTCTCATCTATTGCAATGCTGTCATATAAAATGATATGCACATTATAATCCATCAGCGAATAACTTTGTCATAACACTTCTTTGTGATATGAAAATACATTTGGATGACACATTTCTATATGTGGTATTACATACAGAGAATTCTTTGTGGAAGCAGAGGTGTGGTTCAAGGAGTAGGGTGCCAGCCTTGAGCTAAAACAGTCTAAGGGAGAGGGCCATGGCCCTGGGTTCAAGCCCTACTACCAGCACAAATAACAACACAGACACTGCCACATAAAGCTCCCCAAGATCTGATGATTATGCAGTCTTTGGTGAGTGGAGGCGAAGGCTGGGCCTAGTGCTTGCTCAATAACCAAATGTCTGTTGAGCTGGAAGAGACAGAGAAGAGCACAATTTTTCAGGTACGACTCCCTATATTCCCTCAAGTTATTTTTCTCTGTCTAGCTGTCTCTCATGAAGTCATTACTAATCAAATTAAGAATGTATCCTTATTACTGATTGTTACCACATTGTTAGATAAATGCTATAATGACTTTGAAATGAACTATTATTAAGCTCCATGAATTACAGTTGGCAAAGGAGGACTCTCATGAAGAGGTTACCTTCCAGTCCCATGCTGGTGGTCCATGCTACCCAGTAATCCTAGCTACCCAGGAGGCTAAGGTCTGAGGATTGTGGGTCAAAGGAAAGGCAGCCAGGGCAGGAAAGTCCATGAGACTTATCTCCAATTAACCGGAAGTGGAGCTGTGGCTGAAAGTAGTAGAGCACTGGTGTTGAGAAAAGAAGGCCAGGGACAGAGCCCAGTCCCAGAGTTCAAGCCACACACAGACAAAAAGAAAAAAAGAAAAGAGGCCACCAACCCACCCTTCATCTGGGTTTTATAGACCAGTGATATAATACCTCACTGAGCTGGCCTGACCAGGCAGAGGCTCTTCCTCTAGTTGACTCCGTTTGCCTCTAGGGTAGTGCCAGGGAGGTGAAAGTTGAATGTAAGACATCAGTTTTTGTGCCCACCAGCCAGATGTCCTGCAGTAGGGAACATTCTCTCTCTCTCTGTCTCTCTGTCTCTCTCTCTCTCTCTCTCTCTCTCTCTCTCTTTCTCTCTCTCTCTCAGCATATAGGAAAGCTAGGGTGATTTTTTTTTTGCCAGTCCTGGGCCTTGGACTCAGGGCCTGAGTACTGTCCCTGGTTTCTTTTTGCTCAAGGCTAGCACTCTGCCACTTGAGCCACAGCGCCACTTCTGGCCATTTTCTATATATGTGGTGCTGGGGAATCGAACCCAGGGCTTCATGTATATAAGGCAGGTGCTCTTGCCACTAGGCCATATTCCCAGTCCCCTAGGGTGATTTTGAACAGCATTTATGGTTGCTTTCAAAGTTCCTGAGGAGGTGGTATAGGAAAGGGTGGGTTGAGTGAGGGAAGTTTTGAGAGAAAGAATAAGCAGGCTCACTGGTAGGCTCCAGAAGGGAGAATTTAGATAAAGTTCTCTCTTCTCCATGGGAATGGCCCATTCAGAAAGAACAGGCAGGGCTGGGGATATAGCCTAGTGGCAAGAGTGCCTGCCTCGGATACACGAGGCCCTAGGTTCGATTCCCAGCACCACATATACAGAAAACGGCCAGAAGCGGCGCTGTGGCTCAAGAGGCAGAGTGCTAGCCTTGAGCGGGAAGAAGCCAGGGACAGTGCTCAGGCCCTGAGTCCAAGGCCCAGGACTGGCCAAAAAAAAAAAAAAAAAAAAAAAACAGAAAGAACAGGCAAATGAGAGCTGGGTGTGCTAGCAAAGAAGAAAGCCTAGAGCCATTCAAGTCCTGTTTGATGAAGTTGGGAAGGGTTCTGTTTTCTAAGGAGGAACTGGCACATTGATCTATGTTGAGGCTCAGCTTCTGTGGCTCAGGTCTTGTGACTGAGTATTCACTGGCCACCCTTCCCTGAGCTCTGCCTGCTTCTGCCTGCTCTTCGTGGTGCAGCTCCTTAGATGCCACTCCAGCTGCCTGGACTTCCAATACATGCTCCAATGTAAACAAAAGCCCCACAGGATGCTGGTGCTCTCACTGGAGGGAGGGGAAGCCATTTCTGTGGTAGGGGATTAAGTTGAATAGTAAAAGAATGTGACCTTGGCTTGTGTGTCCCCTCCTCAGGAGATCTAGGCTGGCTTTGGTTGGATTCCTTAAAAAGCAGGTCTTGAGGGCTGGGAATATGGCATAGTGGTGGAGTGCTTGCCTTGTGTACATGAAGCCCTGGGTTTGATTCCTCAGCACCACATATATAGAAAAAGCCAGAAGTGGTGCTGTGGCTCGAGGGCAGAGTGCTAGCCTTGAGCAAAAAGAAGCCAGGGACAGTGCTCAGGTCCTGAGTTCAAGCCCCAGGACTGGCAAAACAAACAAATATACCCCCCCCCCCCACCACTAAAGCAGGTCTTGAAACAAAGATTTGGGTGTACCAGACTTATTGGGAAAGCCACCTTTGGGGGTGCTGTCAGAGGAATGGAAGAGTGAGATGGGGAAAGGGAGACAGCCTGCAAAGGGTATGGAATAAAGGGGTTCCTTCCCACTGCAGGCAAACAGGACTCAGTCTTACTGGGGAACTCTGGGTCACAGGTAGAAAAAGCACCGTGGCTTCCAGCAGAGGGTGCAAGGGAGCACACAGCCATCTGTTGGGAACTCCCGTGGGAGTGTTAGTTACCTCTTTAACCAGCCCAGACCACCATGCCTATGGGCAGATGGCAGACCACCATGCTCTGGCTAAAGAACTCTTTCAAGCAAATAGATGCCCACACAGTCAGCTAGAAGACACATACTGAATTGGCGTGGTGTGTGAAGTGGGGGGAGGGGGTGGCGCGTGCACGCGCACATTGCTTTGCATGGTTGTACTGTGATTTCTTTGCTGGCCTTGCTCTTTTGTGTCTCTCATCCTCCAGTAGGTCCATCTGAGCACACCCGTTCATCACAAAGGGAGAGGTGCAAATAAGTTCCAATACAGACCCATTTTGAGCCTCCACTTGCATCACATCCGCTGATATCCCATTGGCTGAAACAACTCCCATGAGGAATCCAGTCCTGGGCTGGGAAGGCAACTCTCTGCTGAACTGGGAGGCAAAGGGCCTGGAATCAGGGAAGAGAGAAGAACTGGGTCAAATGATGCAAGCCATCCCCCTTAGCTCCTGGATCTTGCATCTCAGAGCTGCCTGTCCTGCTTCTACTAGCTGTCTCATCACCACACTAATCTCTCTTCCTCCTCTCTCCTTCTTCATCCTTCCCTACCTCCCCCTTTTTTCATTACTTGGGTCTTCATTTCCTTAGAGCTGGATCCTGTTGCTTGGGATCATGGGACCTAACAGGTGCCGGTACTTTTTGTGGGGGGAAAAAAGCAGAGAAGTTCCAGAAGCCACACAGTGAATAGTGGCAGTGTTGAGATTCCCAACCATGTTTTCTTCCCCTGCACTCATTTGGGAACTATGGTTTCCCTAGTGCCGGAGGAGGCCAGGCTGGGGTCAGGACATGTCTGGCCTGCTGTCATTCCTCCGGCTGATGGAACTCTGTGGGCTTCAGGAGGTGGGGGCAATGTGAGATCACTGGACAAAATGGGAGATGAGTGGATTCCCCACACCTACTCTTGACTCTGAGTGTCAAGAACATTCCCGCTCACACAGCAAGGCCCTGGGCTGACCATTGCAGCTGTTTTCAACATTTGAGAAATGGCTCCAAGTACCCACACCTGAGACCTGTGCTGGAAGATTCTTAGCCCACCTATTGATGTGGGTTTCCTGGCTAAGCAATCATTTGGGTAATTATTCTTTACTAAAGTCCCCACAAAACCCAAACAAAGTAAAACTAAAAATACTCCAATGGGAGTGATCGATTGAAGGCTAGACCTTCATGAACTCTCCTTCACAGCTGTGGGCACCTTACCGGCACAGTAGCATTTCGTCTCCTTCTGAAGTCAGCTAAGGTTGTAAGAATCCATTTTTCTTTTTTTAAAAAAATGAAACATTCAGTGTGAGGCTTTGCCTTATATTTGATTCTGTTTGGGTTTTTTTTTTTTTAAAGAAAGCACCAATGAGTTGAAAGTGTTACTAACACACACAAGCCAGGAAGAGAAAGTTCAACTGGGTGCCAAATTCAGCATGCTGTTTTTGAGGACTCCTCTCTGCCACACACTTTGCTGCCCTTTACAAGAATTTAACAGGTACAGCCAGGCGTGATGGCTGAGCTGGGCAAAGACAGGGAAGGTGAGAGCTATTATATCACACAAACTCACAGCTTGAAGAGGGACTAGAGGCAAAATTTGAAAAAGGCTGTATAGCCAATGAATAGCCCAAATCATGCCTACTTACTCCCTATGTAGCACAGATTGATCTTGAACTCATGACCTTCCTGCCTCAGCCTCCTGAGTAGCTGGGATTATAGATGTGTGCCACCACACTTGACTTCTCTCTCTTTCTCACTCTTTCCCACTTAAGAGATTAATAATACAGGAGGTTTCATCACATACATGTACTTTGATCCTGTCTCTATTGATCCTGTCTCTATTGCTCTTTCTTATCCCCCCTTCCTTGTTCACTCTTTTAATTTTTTAATTGTTATTATAAAGATGATATACAGAGGTATTACTTTTACATAAGTCTGATAAAGACTATATTTCTTCTGGACAATGTTACCCCTTCTCTCAATCTCTGTTTTTCTCTTCCATCTGTGCCCACAAGTTGCATAGTTCACTTTCAACATAGTGTCTAGTGAGTACCACTGGACATTTGCTCATTCTTTGTCCCTCCATTTCTGTGGCCCCCTTACCCTCCCAAAGACAGATAGATGAATAAACAAGACACAAACAAAAGCAGCAACAAAGAAAACAACCTCTGGTTTCCGTTTCCTGGACCTCATTTTGATAAATATCCCCTGCCTCTCTCTTTTTTGGCAAGTCCTGGGGCTTGGACTCAGGGCCTTAGCACTGTCCCTGGCTTCTTTTTGCTCAAGGCTAGCACTCTGCCACTTGAGCCACAGTGCCACTTCTGGCCATTTTCTATATATGTGGTACTGAGGAATTGAACCCTGGGGTTCATGTATATGAGGCAAGCACTCTTGCCACTAGGCCATATTCCCCGGCATCTCTTTTTAGATAGAAGATAACTAACATTCAAATGCAGAAATGCTCTGAAAGGTGAGCCGGGAGAGGCACAGGTGTGACTTGCTGGACTGACTTTATGAGTTTTTATCATCCCGCGGGCGGCACATTGTTGGCTCTTGCACTGGGAAGAATGAGGCCCTTACTGCTCTCATCACTGACATCCTCAGTGGGAAGGATAACCCATGTCCTTGAACGAAGGCATCTGAAGGCCTGGACCCCAGTTGCTGTTGCCCCAGATGATGGGGAGAAGGTTGTATCTGCTTCCAGATTTGTCTTAAGACACTTGCCTTCTCTTCACACTGCTCCACAGGGACACAGGGACTCTTGAGAGGGAATGGGGAGATAGAGTATGGGCAGGACCAGCAGGGGCCACTGGAACTGTGCACAGCAAAGCAGGGCTAGGGGTTGAAGAAGGCTTCCTGTAGACATGCAGGCTTTAGTTGCTGGAATCCAGCCTCCCATCTGAGAGAGAGAAGAGGTTGGAATGAATATAAGAGGGAGAAATGTACATAAGAAACATGAAGGGAAAGGTTGTAAGTAGAATTATAAAACCTTGAGAGTGCGTTCAAGTGTTTCTCTCCACCCCCATAGCCCTCCAAATTTCTGTGTTGGAAACTTAATCCATATTTATATGTCAATAGAGCCTTTGGGAAGTGATTAAGATTGGATCAAGTCACGAGGGAGGGGCTTGCACGGAGGCATTAGTAGTTTTATGAGAAGGGATCAGAGCATGCACATTTGCTCTGTCTTCTTTGTTGTTATGAATCAGCAAGAACTACCCCCTCCAACTCCCCAGACTTGGATTTCTCAACTTCCAGAACTGTGAAGCTAGTGAACTTCCCTTCTTTGCAAACTACTCAGCCTCTGGCATTTTCTTATAGTTATAGGAAATGGACTAAGACAGGTAGGAAGTGAAAACATGAGTCCACCATTGACCCTGCTCCTGTCTGAATGCCCAGCAGGCGCCTGTTCCTTTTGGTTCCACCTTCACCTCTCTTGGATGATAAAGGCCCTTCTTGATACTCACTGTTTCCCCCATGCTGTGCCTGCCCCTTTTAAATATGTTTTGCTTCATAACCCTCAATGCTAGGATTTAAGTTGCAACTTTCCTGTCATTAAGACCAGCCACTTTAAATTTGCATTGCTGGATATTGAATCACTATGCATTGGGAGGGCCACATCTCCCTGCCTACTTTCAAAGCTGATTACAATGCCATGGCGTTTCTGAGGCTGTCTAGTGGTCTGAGTTTTTCAGGCTGCGGGCTGACTTCTTTATGTTTGAAGCTGTGATTCTTGCTTCTTTTCTTTTCTTTCTTTCTTTCTTTCTCCTAAACACAGACATATTCTTGAAAGGCACATCTATTTTCCACTTCTTCCTTTGCAGGCATCAATTTAACACTCTAAGGGGGATTGTTTGGCACTTGGACTGGTTTAGAAAAAATTCTGGCAACCCAGAGAATAAAATGATCCAGCATTGCCCGCAAGGCGGATGCATACCTTCCTGGTGCCTGATGGCTGTGCAGGCAGTACCGGGTTATGACGGGCCGCAAGTGCTTTCAGCCTTGCTTTAAATACTATTATTAACGAAAATGGAACAGCAAGGCAGGCAAGCTCTGCAAGAAGGCAATTCTTATAACAAAAAGCTGGTTAGCATCCAGATATTTTAGATATGTGAGAGGGGGAAAAAAAAGACCCTAGAAATGAGAAACTGCCATGTGTTAGAGTTATTATCTCCAGGTGGTGGAATTATGGAGGGATTTAAAAAAATAAATGCATCTATTTTAAAATTCATACATAGAAGACACGATTACTTGTGTAAGAAGGATATACCCACAGGAAACCAGAACCAGAAAGGTCTACAGTTATTGGAGGTCCCACAAACAATGGCACATTGTTTTGACACATTCAGTGCTTTTGTGAGGTTAGTTGGTAAGTTTTGTACAAATGTTCTCTCTCTCTCTGTCTCTCTCTCTCTCTGTCTCTCTCTTTCTCTCTCTTCAATGCTAAGGATAGAACTCAAGGTCCTGTTCATGTGAAGCAAATGTTCTACCCCCAAGTTGCACTGCCAGCATAAAAGGTATTTTTTGTTTTTGTCAGTTGTGGTGCTTGAATTCAGGGCCTGGGCACTGTCCCTGAGCTTTTTTGCTCAAGGCTAGTGCTCTATCACTTTGAGCCACAGCACCACTTCCTGTTTTCTGGCGGTTAATTGGAAATAAGAGTCTCACAGACTTTCCTGCCTAGGCTGGCTTCAAACCATGATCCTCAGGTCTCAGCCTCCTGAGTAAGTAGGATTTACAGGCTTGAGCTACCAGGGCCCAGCTTCTGCACAAAAGTTTATTTGATATCCAAACAATTGGTTGAGAAAGAACCATCTGTGCAAATAGGTAATGAGTGCCAAGTTTTTCTGGGGAAAAGTTCTGCTGGTAATTTCCCCCTCCCTCTTATGTCAGGGGCCCATCAGTAGGAGAATATGTGGTGCAAGTATGCTAGGCAGGTACAGACTTGGATGACTCATATCACAACACCTGAAAGTTGCTTCTCATAACGCCAGTGCTTCTAGTGAACATCATTTGTTGTACCTCCAGAGACATTGAAGAAGCCCAGCGCACATCAAGGAGGAAACTCTGGAGATAGCAGGTATGGACCCCAATTCAGTATTTTTGGAGGACAGAATCACAGCTCCACTTCCAGGTTTTTTGGTGGCTAATTGCAGATAAGAGTCTCACAGTCTTTCCTGCCCCGGGTTGACTTCAAACTGCACTTCTCAAATCTCAGCTTCCTGAGTACCTACAATTACAGGCAGAAGCCACCGGAGCCTGGCTATTTTTAGCTGGCCCAGCTTGGGTCAGGCAATTTACTCAGGTGACCACTTGCGCACAGGTCCATTTGTGTTATTTGACAATGGTTCCCTTTTTCCAAACAAATATAACCCCAAGGCAGAACACAGAACTCAGATTTTACTTCTTCCTTCCACTTGATCCTGCATGCAGTGTGCAATCCAAACAGCAGACCGTGGCGGCCTTTCTCCACGTGGATTGAATGGCTATCGCTGGGGTAGGGGTAGGCAGAATCATACAATGTCTCTCAAGCAGATGGCTCTCCAAAGCCACAATCCTCTTCTTGGGTCCTCAGGAATCAAAACAGCTCTAGAAATGTCCACCCTCCCTTTCTCAAGCAGGCCATGCTACCATAGGGCTGCATGTATACTATCTTGGCATATTCCATTAAAAACCTGCAACTTAAAAAAATCATGCATGGCCAAGTTTATTTTTTTTTTAATTCCTAGAGAAACATTCCCAAACAAGTGAAGAGTTGTAAGTAATTGTACAATCTTACAAATGACCCTGTGTCTCCTTATAAGTGCTCATGCAATGGCCCCCCCCCATTTTTTGAGAGAGGTGTAATAGAATTATTCAGTTGTATATACAGAAATAACTTGCCATACTTTTTGAAAATTTCTCCTACAGATATTAAATGGTCATTAGGGCTCTTTGTTGCAAGTTAGATCATGATGTAGAGAGGTCAAATGGGGCTGGATAGTTAAATAGTGCCTTGAGATAGTGGGGTGTCTGTCTATAAGAGGGGACTTTGCCACAGGTAACGTTCAGGCAGTCCCTGAAGATCAAGTTCTGTTCTTCCCATGGGAAGACAGATTTCTCAGAGGTCCTTATTCATTGTGGTCCTTTTGTTTATTTTAATTTATGGCAGTACTGAGGTTTGACTTCAGAGCCTTAGGCTTGCTAGGGCAGGCACTCTACCACTGAAGCCACAGTCCTAGCCCTGTTTGATTTATTTGTAGATAGTGGTCTTGAATTTTTTTGGCTGGGGATGACCCCAAATCATGATCCTCCTACCACTGCTTCTCAAGTAGCTGGGATTATAGGTGTATACTACCATGCCAAGCTTTGTGGTCCTTTGTTTTCCCTTCGTTTTTCTAGTTATGTCAATTCACTCTTCGCTGAAGAGTCACTAAAAGCCTGCAACTCTTTTTTGTTGGTCTTGGGGCTTGAACTCAGGGCCTGGGCACTGTCCCCGAGCCTCTTTGAGCTCAAGGCTACTGCCACTTGAGTGGTTAATTAGAGATAAGAGTCTCACAGGGACTTTTTTTGCCTGGACTGGCTTCAAACCACGATCCTTTGATCTCAGCCTCCTGAGTAGCTAGGATTACAAGTGTGAGCCACTGGTGCCCAGCAAGCCTACAACTCTTGTTGGCAAGTATGGAGAATATGATTGAATAGAAGTCGATACTTATGTTACTCTATACAGCTTAGGTATAACAGTAGAAGCCATCGAGTTTAATTTATACCATCACATCAAGTACTCGGGTGAAAGAAGTAATGTGGGGGACTTACCTCAGTAGGACAAATGACTCATTCAACGAAGGAATAGAAGTTCCTTTCTCAGGAAACATTTTCTTTTGGAAACTTGGGAGCATCTGGATGGTGTGGGGTTGTGTCTGCCAGGAGCTTCAGCAGAGTCTCGATGGCCTCTCCAGGCCTCTTCTGAACCACAATGCCCATGTCAGAGAAAGCAATCAGAATTTTCCTCTTTGAACTCTGTTTGAACCTACTCCCTGGAAATCAGTTCATAGTTTTCTAAAATCTGTTTGTAATTGTCGACCTTGTTCCCATGTTTCACATAAAAACCCATCTGCATTTCTGGAAAGTCACAGGTCTCCTCTGCATCTGGTTTTTCTCTTCAATCCCTGCTCTGTCCTGTGCTGGAGAAGGCTCTGGGGACTCGGGTCCCCATTTTATCTGGTCCCCATCTTACCCTGCACAACTTGCTCTCCTGATGAGTCATCATGAATTGGGGCTTCTTTGTGCTCTGGTGCCATGGGATTTCCTTTGTCTCCAGCTGCCACAGAAAGCTCGTTTCTCCTGCCCCTGCCCCATTGCCTTAGCCTCAATGGGGCTGAGCACAGATTTCAAATGTCAGTTTGTTAGCCTTCATGAATTGACAATGTATCTGCTGGTATTCAAGTTGGAAGTCAACATAGTTGTAGTGGGCCTTAGAATACTTTTTTTTTTTTTTTTTTAGATATTGGGACTGTTCCTAGGATTTCTGTCTCTGATTTTGTTGTCTATTTTCTGCTATAAAAGGCTTAAAAGAACTTCACTTGGGGGGGGAGGGGGGTATGAGGGACAAGGTAACAAACAGTACAAGAAATGTATCCAATGCCTAACGTATGAAACTGTAACCTCTCTGTACATCAGTTTTATAATAAAAACTTAAAAAAAAAAAAGAACTTCAACAGATTCAATTCCAAACACAACTTTAGGCTCGATGGGGCAACCATGGAGAAAGGTGCTGCTAGCCACATTGACTGCAACTTGGGCCTGAATGGCCATCAATGTCCTGTAGAGTGGGGAATTTGCCAAGTCTCTGAATTTCTCCCAGCCCCTTCTAACTCCAAGCTATTATATTCTCTTTCTGAGAATATTGAGTCTTCTATCATGTCTTGTGCTATGGGTATGATGTGACTTCAACAATGAACTATTCAGTGAGTGGTGTTCTGAAAGATTTTACAAGTCTACACCAGCTGGGTGTTGGTGTATCAAGCCTGTAATCCTAGCTCCTCAGGAGGCTGAGACTTGAGGATTAAATGGGGAAGCCAGCCAGGGCAAGAAAGGCTCTGAGGCTCTAATCTCCAATTAACCACCAAAAAGCTACAAGTAGAGCTGTGGCTTGGGTGGTAGAATGCCAGCCTTGAGCAAAAAAGCTAAGGGACATCACCCCTGCTGTCCCAGTACTGTGAAGAAGGAGGAGAAGGATGAGAAGGAGGAGGAAGATGAGGAAGAGGAGGAGGAGGAGGAGGAGGAGGAGGAGGAGGAGGAGGAGGAGGAGGAGGAGGAGGAGGAGAAGGAGAAGGAGAAGGAGAAGGAGAAGAAGGTTGTCTACAGAGAAACAAAACATTTCACACATTTAGAGATCTTTGGCTGAAAAGAACGGCAGAGGATTTGGGGAAGCCAGGTTGTAAAATGCAGACAGAATCCCGGAGCAACCAAGGACCCTTATGGAGGAATCACAGAGCCAACACAATGACTTCATGTACATAATTCAGGAGTCCTTTGGTCAAACATAAAATGACTGGGCTGGAGGGGTGGAGGATCTCAGAAGAGTGAGCCAATGACCTCTGCAGAGGATTTCTAGGTGCTTTCTGCCAGGCATGAAGAGCTGGAGTGGGGAGGCCTCTGAGTGGAACGGGATGTTGAGAACATGACTGTGTTGTTACTCCTCTTATTAAATAGTTGGAAAATTTCTGGGCTGTTGGTGAGTGTCCAGAGTTTAGGAGACATGCTGAAAGATAGAGAGAAAAAAGTTAAATCTGGCACTATTGGATAATCGTGAAGCTTGATCATCAGACTCTTCATTTTATATGATGCTCGGGAGGGTAGGAAATAGCTGTGAGACCAAAGGAGGATATTCTTAAGAGAGGAACACAAAGGTGTGATATTTACGTACATCTGGTCATGTAATATTTATTGAAATGAATTCCAAGAAATGGAAACAAGAGGTGGGTTTTTTTTTTGTTTGCTGTTATTTTTGTTTTCTTTTCCCTTTGTCTTATTTGTTCGTTTATCTGTTTTGGGGAGCATTGAGGTGGGATACAGAAGTGGAGGGACAAAGGATGAACAAATGCAGCAGTGGTACTCACTGGACACTATATGGAAAATGAACTATACAACTTGTGGGTAGAGATGGGAGGGAAAAATTGGGAGGGAAGGGGTAACGTTGTTCAAAAAGAAATATACTTGGGCTGGGAATGTGGCAGTAGAGTGCTTGCCTTGTATGCATAAAGTCCTAGGTTCCATTCCTCAGCACCACATAAACAGAAAAAGCGGGAAGTGGCGCTGTGGCTCAAGTGGCAGAGTTATTAGCCTTGAGCAAAATGAAGCCAGGGACAGTGCTCAGGCCCTAAGTCCAAGCCCCAGGACTGGCAAAATAGAAAAAAAAAGAAATGTACTCCTTACCTGACTTATATAACCGTAATCCCTATGTACATCACCTTTATAATAACAATAAAACATGCATGAAGAAAAAAAAAGAAATGGCTGTGAGTAGAAATTGAAGATGTAGATGTACAAGCACCTTTGAGCATTGGATGGTGGATTGTAAACCAGCTTTTCTCCTTACCCAGGCTGCACTGTGACTTATGCCTGCAAATATGCTTAGCGGCAGCCATGTTCAGTGGCGCTGCTCTCTGTCTTGGCTGTCTGTTGAAATCACCCAAGGAATCGTTAAGAACGTTGTTGATACCTGAGGCCTCATCACTGGGATGCTGACTTAATGGATCTGGAGCGCGGCCTGGGTTTGAGGAGTTTTAAAAGCTTTTCCAGATGATTTCAATATGCAGCGAAGTCTGAGCACTTCTGTGTGGGATTTTTTTTTTTATATATACTACTTTAAACTTGTTTTTTTTCAAGGACTTTGTTCTTTGAGGTTGAGTTGATTGGCATTCATTGAGGCCTTGTGTTTCTACTAAATGGTATGTATTCCTTTTAATGACCCAACTAAAAGACTTTAGAATGTTCCTATGTCTTCCACTGCATATGCCTACTGCGTGCTAAAATAGGACATAGACATTCATACCATACTTTTTATTTTTGCAGCACTGGAATTTAAATTCATGGCCTTATGTTTGCTGGACTGGTACTTTACCACTTGAACCATGCCTTCATCCCCAGAGAGGGATTTTGAGTTCAGTTGCATTTAGAATTTGGTAAAATAATTTACATCTGTGGACTTTTTTGAGATCTCTGATAAAGGTTCTGTGTAAATTTTGTCAAAGGTTATCATCTGTGAGCAGGGAATCTGACGTTCTTAAAAAATGAGACATGCAACCATTTGTACCTTGAATGAAAATTTGTGAGTTAGGAATATATCAGTTGACTTTTGCTGCATAACAAATTGTCCCAAACATAGTGGTTGGAAACAAGAACTATTTACTATTGCTCATGAATGTATGGATCAGCTGCTGATCTGAGCAAGGCGTGGCTGAGCTCTGCTGGGATTGCTGGTATGACTGAGGTCAACCTGTAAACTGGATGTGGGCTCGTTTCTTGGTCTAAGATGGCTTGGCTCTTACGACTACTATCTTTTCAGCTGCAGACTGAGGTGACCATGGACTGGGCCATGTAGACTCATTCACATGATGGTCTTTCATTTGCATGGGCAGCAAGCGGGCAAACTCCAATTCTCAAGTACTGTTGCTGTGTTATTTGCTACTATCCCATTGACTGGTGGCATGAACCACTGGTGCCCAGCTTGAGCAGGGGAGGGTTTTGTTGTTGTTTTGTTTTTAAATATACCTTATTGTAATTGTAAAGGTTACAGAGGGGTTACCATTACATAAGTCAGGTTCTGAGTACATTTCTTTTGAACCACATCACCCCTTCCCTTGCTCTCTCCCAGTTCCCCTCTGCCCCCACCCACAAGTTGCATAGTTAATTTTCCAGTATCTAGTGAGTACCACTATTGCATTTGTTCACCCTTTGCACCACCTTTTCTGTGCCCCCTTATCCTCCAAAAGACACATAAATAGGACAAAAGGAAAGGACAAAAACAACAACAAAATCTCTTGTTTACACTTTGGGAGTTCATTTTAATATTATTTTATATGACTATATGTACGTTGCTATTGACATTTGTGATCAGCTCCTATGAATATTCTGCTTTGGTCTGACTGTGTGAATGTGTAGAGACTGTATAATTTATCATGTCTCAGTGTATTCTTTTAAACCATCTGGTGTGTTTACTTGTGTTGGGGGCTCAGGACCCCCTTCCCCCTATCTCTCAGGGGGATGCCTGAATCCCAAACTATGAAAGAACACTCGGCTTTATCCCTCTCGCCCATGGAAGGAACAAAGCATGTTCTTATGGACTGCGCTGAGCTGAGGAGAAGGTTGCCGAAACCTTCCCCCCCTCCCCCGTCCCCCCTCACATGTCAGGAACAGCAGCGGAGAGAGACATCAGGAAGACAATTCGATGGTCCATGAGTCTCACCCGTCCAGAAGGAGGGCAAAAGAATTTATTACGGTGAGGAAGGTGGGAAGGAGAAGGACTTGGGGTGACTAGCTGATTGGCTGAGCTGGGCTGCCCATCAGGTGATGTCATGAAACTTCCTCTGTGGGCGGAGATCACAATCCCCCAAGGGCCGCAGGATTGGCAAAAAAGTAAAGTTAGTACTTTTCCATTTTTGTCATTTGTAATTCATTGATTGGATGCAATTTCTCCAGAGGATTATGGGTAAATGTTATGAAAAAAAGAAATGATTTAACACAATCTTAAAATAACACAACTGAACCAGAATGCTTTCTTAAAAAAAGAAAAGAAATTAAAAAAACCCAAATTGTTTCATATCAGCAAGACAGTGTTTTCTGTGCTCCTGTCAAAAATCAAGGATAGAACCATTGTGCCATTATATCCTATTGATTTTTTTTATTAGTTTTACTAAAATTAGAGATTCCTAATGCACCATGCACACTGGGTTGGGTAGGCAATATTTATCTGAGTGTTTGTACTGAATGCAGAGAGAAATTCCAGAAGATTCTCCTGACAACCACATTCAGCACTTTGCAGAGTTCAAAGTCTACAAGAAACCATGCTCCAAAGCCAGAGAGTCAAATGTTTCAACCTGGGAAGGGGCGGTAAACGGATTCACACACACTCTTAGGTTGAAATCACTTTCAGGGTGTTTTTCATATTCATTTGTGACATTTGAATGTGGTTTTTAAAATCTGAACAATAATAAGCTATTGATTTCTTTCTCTGACAAGAACAAAAAAACCCATCACCAGACTTGGCAAAGAATTGAATACTCCAGAATGGAGTCATTTGTACAACATTTCAATGAGGTTCGAAGTAATTTTTCTCCAGCACTCGGAATATGTCTGTTACTCATATGTCTTCTGTGGCCAAGTTATTAAAGACAAACCTGAGCCCATCTAAAGCCTTTGTAATGAACCCAATTTTCATTCTGATTGCTTTTGGATTTTACCTTTATTATTTTATTAATTAATTAATTTTTAATAACTCTGTAGAGGAACCCTGGACTGTAAGTGCTTTCAAACTGTCAACAATCAATGTATCTTGAATTTAACACATTTATTTCCCAGCTAGCTGCATTCATTGATTCATGTGCCAAGCCATTGGTCTCTGAGATATCCTTTGTGTTGGGAAGTTTCACTACAATATATGTTTGTGCGATTTTTTTTTTTAACAGGTCCTGGGGATTGCACTCAGACTGGGCACTGTCCCTGAGCTCCTTTTGTACAAGGCTACCATTCTATCACTTGAGCCACAGCACCACTTCTGGCTCTTTTTGTAATTAATTGGAGATAAGAGTCTCATGGACTTTCCTGCCTGGGCCCTTCAAACTGAGGTCCTCAGATCTCAGCATCCTGAGTAGCCAGGTTTACAGGCATGAGCCACTGTTTGTACAAATTTTATTTTAAAAAAACTCGACATTTTACTTAGTGCTTGTCAAAGTACTCCAATCAGTGGGAATCTGTCTCCAATGCAGAGAAATTCTCAACGATTATCTCTGGGAGAAGGATTTTTGCATTGTTTTCTCCTTTATATGTTATTGTTATTATATCATCATCCTCGTCATCATCATCATCATCTCCTTTCTTTGGGTTAATGCTGTTGTTTCTGCTTTCTCTAATTTGGGCCTTTGTGCTGTTCCCTTTGTCTGAAATGCCTTTCCTCCCACTTACTCCGACTCCTATTCCTTCATATTTCAACACAACTAACTGCTCTTCCATGAACACCCTTCTGGATAGAGCCAGGTCTTCTGTGGGGATGGTCACCTATTTGAGGCCAAGATCATGTCCTTCTCTGTTTCTTTGTATTTCTCACAGCTCCAGTGTATTACAAGACAAAGGTAATTTAGTGCCCTACTGATTGCCTGACTTGGGCACATGACAAACTGTTAGAAAGAAGGCCATTGTAAGGAAGAAAATAAACAGACCTCTGATTCAGGGGAAAGGATGTGCTTCCAGGATAACTGGGATACGCTGCCCAATACAGATGTACTTACGTGAGCCAAAGGGTCTCTGCCATGTCAGTAATAATGAGAGCCACTGGCAGTGGTGCAAATCAGTCTGGTTATCTACAAGAGCATAGACCTGATGGTGTAAGCAACGGGGATTCATTCTTGCTTGGGAAGATGGAAATCCAAGCTCTCAGGTTTGATGAAGACTGCCTCCTGATTTGCTGGTAGCAACTTTGCTTGCTTTATCCTTAAGTGGTAGGAAGTAGAGAGAAATGAAACAAAGTTATCAAAGTGTATCTTTCTATAAGGGCACAAATCCTACTTGTAAGGGCTCCACCCTCATGATGTAACCCCCTGCCAAAGGCCTCTGCTTAGTACCATCTCATTTGGAGTGATGACTTCAATGTAAGAAGTTAAGAGACATAAGCACTCAGTCCTTAAGAATCACTGATGTGTATTGAGTGGCTTTGCTGTAATAGCTGCTGTGCTAAGCATTTACTTTATTATTTCAGTTCATGCTCCAGACAGTGCTGTGAGGGAAAAGGTGTGATTTTCCTCTTCTAGCTAAGCACATTGAGGTTCAGATGCAGAAAGTGTGGTAACCCCAGCCACCAGGCTGGGAGACACCATGTTACAAGGACTCTGCAATGGCACTGTATCTAGGAGCGGGTTGCTTAGTAACCATTAAACATTTAGTGTGTTGCTTAGCTTGTGCCACAGCTAAAACTTGCTTTTGTCTTATAAATGTTGACTTCTGAGTCAACTAGGGAACTTGTGTGGCCAACTCTAAACCCCAAATCACCCTTAGGGTTTTGGCATTAGCTCTCAGCTCTTCTTACTTACATAACTGATTACTTAAAAAGTGGGGGGGTAGTAAATGAATTCACATTTGAAGTATTACTCACATGATTCGTGGGGAATGTTGGAACATTCCTGTTCTTTTCAGATCATTTACAAATGTCTTAGATGTCAACATGCCAACATATCAGTGACATATGAAGCATCTGACCACGTTTATATCTTTATATATCTTCATAACTCCTATAAAATTGTAAAAATCTCATCATTTATGGGGTAAGCCTAGAAAACCTGCCAGATTTTTCTGGTCATAATTTTTTTTGCTTTGGCTCTCTATACATTTTTCTGGGTATTTCAAAGAGTTGTGTTTTTTCTTACAGAGCATGTGATACTAATGACACGATAGCAACATGCTCGCTCTTTGCAATTTTGTAAATATGTCTGGGTATAAATTAGGTGGTGGAAGTGACCACTTTCCAAATGTGGATGCCATGGTTATGACTTTTTGTTTTCTTGAGCATTGAGGTTAGAGCAGGCAGAATGAGTGGCTTTCTCAAAGTTGCAAAGGAAAATGGAGACTACCAATTTCTAAGGTGGCTTCCCTTTGGGGTAATGGGAGCGAAAATTAGAGAGGGCATATATGGAAAGGTCATGCAAGGTGACAGTCACCTATAATATCCCCCTTGAGAACACTGTCTAAGCCAGGAGTGGGGTGCATGTGGCCCATGGGTTTTGTAAGGCCCTTGCAATCCTTTGGTCAAGGCCACTCACAGGTAGGATGTGAAATTGAACAAATCTAGGAGCTTAGTATATACTGTAACAAATTTATACTAAGTGAGTCATATAAAAATGTAAATTTTGGGGGCAAGCAAAGAACATCCCTTAGAGGAGAGGCTTGACAATATGAATAGATGATGAGATAGACACGAGGGCTTCTTATTGGTTGCCTACGGCCTGTATTCAGGTAACTCAAGGGATAGATAGTGCCAGGGAGTGTGCAAAGTCTTAACCATCGTGGCAAAACTATGGTGATCCGATGACACTGAGGCCAGATGTGGTCAGATGATTGATCAAGACATTGGTGACTGTGTCTCTGACGATTGTCTCCAATGTTGTTGACTTCTCTGTCATAGAAAGACTTTGAGTTGAGGAATATATCTCATCTATACACACAATCAAATATTAATCATCCATTAAAGAAGAATGAAAACATGTCACTGGTAGGAAAATGGATGGAACTGGAGGTCTACTTTAACACTGACCCCCACTCCCTGTCCCCAACTGAGGATTCTGGTGCCCCAGGACCCTAGAGGACCATTGTTCTAGTTTATTGGTTATATGCCACTGACTCAACTTCAGAACTACTCTGGGCAAATATCATGGCCATGTCACATCTAATTCTTTTATAAAAACCCTAGTGGGAAGCATGGATCTGTGGCTCATACCTGTAAACCTAACGACTCAAGAGGCTGAGATTGGGAGGGTTGTAGTGCAAAGCCAGCCAGGGCATATATGCAAGACTCTTTTTCACCAATAATAAACTGAGTGTGGTGATGTGTGTCTGGCGCCCCAGATACATGGGAAATAAAATAGAATTGCCATCCGAGCCAGCCTGGGCATAAGTATCCTTATTTGAAAACCAAGTAAAGCAAAACAAAGAAACAACAACAACAAAGGGTGGGGGCATAGCTGGTATGGTATATTACCTGCCTAGCAAGCATGAAGCTTTGAGTTCAAACCTCAGTACATAAGAACAAAACCATACTAAACTAAACTAAAAACAATGCAGGTGGGGGAGCGCTTAGTGGTATTAATTCCAGACCAATGACAATCTGAATTTCCCAAAGCAGGATGGATAAAACAGATTATGGCATATGTATACAGAACTAACAATGAGAATGAATGACTTACAGTTAGCTATAAGATATTGCTGGAAGAAGCTCGACAGGAGTAATTTCTGTGTGATTCCATTTGTGTTAAATCCCAAAGTAACATGTATTGTTGGCGTTCAGTCTTAGCACATGATGTCCCCTCTGTCTGGGACAAACATGTACTGTTGGAGTTCAGTCTTTGAGCATGGTGCCCCCTCTGTCTGGGACTTTGTCTCCTCTCTACCTCGCTTCCTTGCTCTTCCCTGTCTAAATCCTATTCAAGCTGCCATTCTTGGCTTAGATGTAACTTTTCTGAAGTCTTTGTCACATCATTCAGAAGTCACCTAGAGAGGGTGGTACTTGGAAGGGGGCATGAGGAGGGGCCTTCAGGGGAGCTGGTAATGTTCTGTATGGATACTAAGGACAATGGTGGACCTTCTTATTTTAAAAAATGTCTGAAGCTTAACCAAGCGACAGTCGTTCATGCCTGTAATCCTAGCTACTCAGGAGGCTGAGATCCGAGGATCAGTGTTTGAAGCTAGTCTGGGCAGAAAAGTCTGTGAGACACTTATCTCCAATAAACTACTTAGAAAAAGCCAGCGGTGGTGCTATGGCTCAAGTGGTGGAGTGCTAGCCTCAAGCACAAAGGGAGTCAGGGACAGTGTCCAGGCCCTCAGTTCAAGTCCCAGGACTGGCAAAAAATAAAAAAAAGTACTAAGCTATACTGGGCAACAATTGTTCAAGCCTGTAATCCTCTGAGGACCACAGCTTGAAGCCAGCTGTGGGCAGGAAAAGTCCATGAGACTTAAATGGACCACCAAAAAGCCAGAAGTGGTAGCGTGCTAGCCTGGAGCAAAAATAAAGTTCAGGGACAGGGTCTAGGCCCTTAGTTCAAGCCCTAGGACTGGCACACACACATGCACACACAATATCAAGCTATGGTTAACCTGTGTATCTTTCTGTCTTTATGTTATATACTTCCATAAAAATATTACTAGTAGGTGTGGTTAGACTGCTGATGTGATTTTTCCTACAACCTTTTTATTAGTCTATAATTTGGGGTTGGGGTCCAATGTTTTCAATGCATGAAATTAGAGACATTAGTAACCCATGTTGTGTCAATTAATCTCCAGAACTTTATTTGGAACACAGTGTTAGCACTTGAAAATAATTTGAAGTCTATTGTGTGCTTTAAGATGTATCTTGATAGCATTTCTGGATAAACTTGGGGCAATGTAATTTAGTTTTTGATTAGTGAATGACTCCCTCAGGTTGTTTCATTCTGAAACAGTGATCGTACCATCCTTTCCCCCTAATGGGGTCTCTGAAATTATCTTTGGAATTTTACCCTTGGAAAAGAACACTGTGTAATTATCTGTCCTCTTTAATACCATCTGGGAAATATGTGGGCAGAACTTTGTGAGGAAGCAATTTTTATTAGGATATATTTATTAGATGTATAAACTTATAATGAAGATATTTACAAACCATTCAGCTTCATTCTATAAAGCACAAACACTTATTATATATGCATGGCCTAACCTGCATTTTAAGATAAATAAGCATGAAGGAAGGAGAAACAGAAAGACATACCGACATAATCCGCGCTTATTCAAACCCCAAATGGCTTATTACAACACCCCTGCCATTAAAACTGACAAGAAGGTTAGGGAAAGAAGATGCTCCCTTTTGAGAGTTTCAGGCTCCTTTCCTTTCCTTTCCTTTCCTTTCCTTTCCTTTCCTTTCCTTTCCTTTCCTTTCCTTTCCTTTCCTTTCCTTTCCTTCCTCTCTTCCTCCCTCACTTCCTCTCCACTCTCTTTTCTTTCCTTAATTCTCTCTCTCTCTCTCTCTCTCTCTCTCTCCTCTCTCTCTCTCTCTCTCTCCTCTCTCTCTCTCTCTCTCTCTCTGTTGGTCATGAGGCTTGAACTCTGGGGTCTGGGCACTGTCCCTGAACTCTTCAGCTCAAGGCTAGTGCTCTACCACTTGAGCCACAATGCCACTTCTGGTTTTCTTGTGGTTAATTGGAGATGAGTCTCACAGACTTGCCTGCCCAGGCTGGCTTTGAACTATGGTCCTCAGACCTCAGCCTCCTGAGTAGCTAGGATTACAGGTGTTGAGTTACTAGTGCCGACTCTTTTCTTTTGCTCTTCCTTTTCCTCTTTCCTTCCTTTTCTTTCTTTTTCTCCCTCTCTTCCTCCCTCCCTCCCTCCTTCCCTCCCTCCCTCCTTCCCTTCCTCCCTCCTCCCCTTCCTCCCCTTCTTCTTTTTCTTTCTTTCATCTTTCCTTGCTTTCTTTCTCTCCTTCCTTCCTTCCTTCCTTCCTTCCTTCCTTCCTTCCTTCCTTCCTTCTTTCCCTCCTTCCCTCCCTCCGTCCCTCCCTCCCTCCCTCCGTCCCTCCCTCCCTCCCTCCGTCCCTCCCTCCCTCCCTCCTTCCCTCCCTTCGTTCCTTCGTTCCTTCCTTCCTTCGTTCCTTCGTTCCTTCCTTCCTTGCTTCCATGTCCCTTCCTTTCTTTCTTTTGTGTCAGTCGTGGGGCTTGTACTCAGAGTCTGAGTACTGTCCTATGAGGTTTTTTGTTTTGTTTTTGTTTTTGTTTTTGTTTTTAGCTTATGGCTAGCACTATACCGCTTGAGCCACAATTCCACCTCTGGCTTTTTGGTGGCTAATTGGAGATAAGAATCTCATGGACTTTCCTATCAGGCTGATTTCAAACCATACTCTTCAGATCACAGCCTCCTGAGTAGCTAGGATTACAGGTGTGAGCCACAGCACCCAGAGCTTCAGGCTTGGTTTTATTTCCACAATTCTGTTCAAATTAGGTTCCTGTGGCTTTGAGATGAGCAGATTTCAGGTCTTTTTTGTGCAAACCGTTTGTTTTTCTGTCAGGTGAGTGGAGCTCATCGTGGCCCCTGAGACATTCTGTCTAAATCAGGAATGACAGGATGAGCTGGCTTGGCTTCACACAGGGAATAGCAGGGACAGTCTGTGGGGGAGGGAGAGGGAGGGAAGAGGGGCAATGTTACAGGCAGATGGAGCAACAAAGCCATTCTTCAAAAGTAGCAGTGTGCCATCCTAGGAGGCCTCTACATCTTTCTATCTTGAAGCCTGAATGGATCAACTTCAGGGTTGAGTCAATAAAAATCTTTATGTCTACTCCAGCACATACTAAACAACTTTTAGGAGCTCAAAAGAAGTGACACATGATAATTTATACAATGATTTCCTTTTAGAGAAATGCAAGGAAAGTTAAAAACTCTTGCTGTCCTCAAAGAAGCTTTGCCTTCGTTTCTGCATGCCTGGGTTTGCATAGATACTAAGAAAAAGGGAAGGTCTGATCCATGTGTGCCTGAAACCAGATCCACTACAATGCTTACACGATGAACTGCAAATTTCCCTTGGATCGGATTTTTTTTGTTTCAATAAAATGATACAAATGCAAATCGGCCATGCCTAGTGACTGCTGAGAGCACGGAACTGAGGAGAATTGTGAAAGCCAAATCCAGAACTGGTGGAAGGAGTAGGGAGACTGAGGCTGTGGGCCCAGGAGTGGTGTTCTGCTTACCAGGTGCTCGCCAGCATGTCTCAGGAATCACAGTCTCTGTTTCTAGCACAAAAGTCGATCCACAACAATGCTGTTCAATAGAAATTGATGATGGAGGCTGGAGGCATGGTTCAAGTGGTAGAGTGCCAGCTACAAGCAAGGAAGCTGAACCAAAACACAGGACCTTAAGTTCAAAGCCCAATACCTGTGGGTTGTGGGAAGGCAAAAACAACCCACAACAGTAGCTGTTTTTAAAGAATTTTTTTAAAAAAAAAATGTAGGGCTGGGAATATGGCCTAGTGGTAGAGTGCTTGCCTCACATACATGAAGCCCTGGGTTCGATTCCTCAGCACCACATATATAAAGCCAGAAGTGGCGCTGTGGCTTAAGTGGTAGAGTGTTAGCCTTGAGCAAAAAGAAGCCAGGGACAGTGCTTAGGACCTGAGTCCAAGCTCCAGGACTAGGAAAAAATGTAAAATTAATTAACTTTATTTAATTTTAATTTTTTGGTAGGGTTTGAACTCCAGGTTGCACATTTGGTAGGCAAGTGTTCTACCACTTGAGCCACAATTCCAGTTCTCTTGGCTCTGGTTGTTTTGAGTGAGATGATTATTCCAGACAACCTACCTAGGCCCATGTAATCAAAAGGGCCTTATGAGAGGTAACAGTTCAAAGGTCAGAAGGAGGAGATGGTCTCCTGGGATACCAAAGGTTGATATGAAGCACACTGAAGATGGAGGAATAGTCTAGGAGCCAAGGAATGCAGGGAGCACTAGAATCTTTTGGAAGGAACACAGTCCTGGCTGGCAAGCTGATTTTAGCCTCAGAGTCATTTCAGATTTATGACCTCTAGGACTCTAAGAGAATCAATGTGTGTTGTTTGAAGCCACTACATTCATGATAAATTTTTTTTTTTTGTCAGTTGTGAGGCTTGAACTCTGGGTCTGGGCGCTGTCCCTGAGCTCTTCAACTCAAGGCTAGTTCTCTACCACTTGAGTCACAGTGTCACTTCTAGTTTTTTGGTGGTTAATTGGAGATAAGAGTCACATGGACTATCCTGACTGGTGTGTCTTTGAACTGTGATCCTCAGATCTCAGCCTCCTGAGTAGCTAGGATTACAAGAGTGAGCCACTGGCGCCTGGCTATGATATATATTTTAAATAGCAGCAACAGGAAGCTAAGATGGGCAATATCACTACAAAGGAAATGAACAAAACTTATTTCCTTGATGCTTTAGATGAAATCAGTATCTCCTCAGTACGATCACTTCACTTCACTTTGGGAAATCTATGGTGTGCAGTTGTCCATCTCACTCCCATTTTCTCTGGAGTACAGTAGAAGAAAAAAAAAATCTCTAGAACAATCTTGAACATCCCACCAAAGCTTTCACTAGAAAAAGAAAATGACAAGATGAATTTTTTTCACTTTAAGTTTATCTTTGGGAAATGTGTCTCCCTTTCACTGGCTGACACCAAGTCTGGACTGAGGAAGAGTCACAGATTCATCAGCAGATTTTTATTCTTGCATCCTTCTAGGGAGAAGTATGGAGAGCTGAAAAGTACAGGTCATTCTCTGGAATTCCAGGAGTAATGCGGGCAGATCCACACCAAGATGACTGAAAACACCATCAGTCACATCCTTTCCATTGATGAAGAGCCAAGGCATAGCTAGAGGGTGTGAGATGTGACATTTTCATCTTCCAAGTTATGCATCTGAAAAATGCCCTTTAATAAAGACAGTTGGGTCCATTCAAAGAGTGCTGAGCAGTCAAAGGACTTAGGTCCAACTAGGAATTAGCATATGACTTCTCTGTTTCTGTGTTTCTTTAACATCACAAGGAAAAACTCAACTTGGTATTCCTTTAGGGCTCTCAAATTTTACTCTTTTAATTGCGTACAACCAAGTTTATTGCTGGTTTGAGAAATAGTGATCAGCCAACATGCGATACTTGGAATGTCTGCCAAAGCCTACTCAGAGTATTTTAGGACCTTTTTTATTTTTTTGCTCATGATTGCCTTCAGTGTTATTTTGAGTTACACAGAGTCAGACAGTAGTCAGGAACCACTGAGACTTCCCATTCCAGCTCTTTGTTTCACCATTAAAAAAATGGAAACGCCAGAGAGCCTGCAAATTGCTTGAGGTCTCAGCATTGTATTGACCTTGCAAGGCTGAGTCAAAGGTTTCCTGATTCCTAAGCCAGGGATCATTTTACTTGCTCATCAACTCCCTTTTGTGGCCTGTTGATAGGTTTGTCATTTCTTATGAATAGTTGAGGAAAGCAACCCACTGGTCCATGCCAGTACAGTGTTGAGAAGGAAAGAGAATGACACTGGCTGCAGCTTCTCCTATGAGACTTGACAGTCTGCCAATAGACAGGGCTATGTCAAGGCTCGGACATCATTGCTATCCTGGTCCTGATGGCCACCAGGTCACCCTTTGAAGGAGACTACCGTCATTGATCATCAAGCTTATATCCCATAGAGCTGGGATTACTAATTGGGGAGTGATGAGGCTCTGCCACAAGGGAATTGTCCTTTTCTGCAACTCCACATGATCTTCAGTGACCTGGAAAATAAAGAAAAGAGTCTGTGGTAAACAATCAATTTTCCTCCTCTAAGATAGTCGCAAATAAAGAAAAGCTCACAGAGTTGCTTAAGAAGTACCGGCATGTACCCAGTCAATTGGAAGAGGAACGTGGTCGCCCCATGGCCACCAACAATTATGAGCAGCAGTAGCCATTGATTTGTGCCCTCCACACTCAGGTGAAGGGGATTGCATTTAGCTTCCCTCCTTTATATAAAAATCTATTCCAAGTAGTGTGTTGACCTACATGTGAGAGGTAAAGTAATAAAAAAATTTTAGATGAAAACAGAGGACGATATCTTTATGTCTTTGGCATTAGAAAAGCTTTCTCAAATGGGATATAAATTGAAAAAAATGTACTGCATTGCAATTCCGAATTTTTGATTATTAAAAGACAACCTGGAAAATGAGAAGACAAGCCATAGATTAGCAAATGGTATTGTCAATTTTTATGATTGACAAAGGGCCTGTAAATATGTTCTTACCACATGGAGAATGTAAAACATAAAGAACTTCTAAAAATCGGTAAGACAATGTGTTCTACTCACACAGAAAAATGGACAAAGAACTAGATGGACACCACACATGTCCAAGTTGGCCAGCACCAGGGACACTATTAGGGACTTTACAAATGTAGGGACAAACATCAATGTGAATAAAATATTGGTAGATTTCCAGGTCATTTATTAAATGTGAGTTAAGTACAGTATATCAGAAGCACAATTGGATGAAGAAAAATATGGCAAACAAAAGTTTATTCATGTGCATGGCCATTTCTTGGTTGATATTTTGGTAGAGAGGTAAACTGTTTTAGAATGACTAGTGGTTTTCTTTATTTTGTTTTCAGTTTGATTAGGCTCTTGAATTCAGGCAGATCTTGAACTCATGATCTTCCTGCCTCAGCCTCCAGATGTCAAATCATCCTGTGGGAAATGAGTCACTTGTAGATAGATGTATAGGAAACTGAGAAGTGGAATAATTTCTTTTCTTTCCTTCTTCTTTTTTTGTGATCCAAGAATCAGAAATTTTAGATTTAGAAGTAACTTTAGAATTTATTGATATGTACAAAGGGAATGCCAGGCATAGCTAATTCCTTTGAAATCAAGCATTCATAATCGACCCATTAGCAGATTGGTGAATATAAATCAACGAGGCTCTTTCTCTACATTGAGTACACATTATCATTACTCCCTAAAGACCAGTGCCTTGGGGCTGGGGATATGGCCTAGTGGCAAGGGTGCTCGCCTTATATACATTAGGTCCTAGGTTCAATTCCCCAGCACCACATATACAGAAAATGGCCAGAAGTGGCACTGTGGCTCAAGTGGCAGTGCTAGCCTTGAGCAAAAAGAAGCCAGGGACAGTGCTCAGGCCCTGAGTTCAAGGCCCAGGACTGGCCAAAAAAATAATAATAAATAAAAATAAAGACCAGTGCCTGGAAATTGATGAGGCAGATTATTTTTATTTTCATCAGTAGGATGGGTACCAAAATGTGCAGGTTGAGGATCTTGGATTTAGGAAAGAATCTGCCATTGAAGCAATGTTCCAAGTAGAGATTGGATTGCCAGGCCTATGCATAAGACCACAAGGGCATCATGCTTTGATAGGTCAGAGCCCCTGCTCACTTCTCCTAACCACAGCTCAGACTTCATCTGTCTGGTTTGGGAATCAACAAACAAAGATTCAAATCCCAGATCAGCTCTGTATCTTGGAAAAAAAAAATCAATGGAATTATTTTATGCCCCAGTTTCTTCTACAGTGAAATGGGAATGATCAGATACTTCTGAGGTCATCTGACTCCAAGATATTCTCCCTGTGATCCTCTGGTGCTGTATAGTCCTCTCCCAAGCACAATGGAGCTGACCCAGAGAACCACAGGATAAGTGGAAGTGACTGAAGGTGGCTTCTGAGGCTATGGCAAAGAATGTTCTCAAAGTCAACTGCCATGCTGTGGGGATACTCAAGCAGCCTCACCTTTACCCTCAGGCAGCCTATGTGGTAGAGAACTGAGCTCAACTGCCAACAATCCTGCAAGGGGGCAGGGGCGAGGGCAGGAGAGGGTTAGTCCAAGCTCAGTCAAGCAACTTCAACTGATAGCTTAAGCATAACCTGGTGAGAGACCAGCCAGACCCATCAGCCAAGTGATCTTCAGATAATTGACCTGCGGAAATTGTGTGAGATAACTGTCTTTATTGTTTTAAGCTGGTAAGTATAGAGGTGTTTCTACCCCCCCCCCCACCCCCGCAATCCTGGGCCTTAAATTCAGGGCCTGGGCACTGTCCCTGAGCTTCTTTTGCTCAAGGCTAGCACTCTACCACTTAAGCCACAGTGCCACTTCTGACTTTTTCTGTTTTTGTTTGGTTTTGAGGAATTGAACCCAGGCCTTCACACATGCTAGGCAAGCACTCTACCATTAAGCCACACTCCTAGTCCTAGAGGTGGTTTTTGTGTTTGTTTGTTTGTTTTTAATTTTTTTTGTTAAATTTTTATTGTCAAACTGAGGTACAGAGCAGTTAAACTATCATACGTTAGGCATTGGATATATTTCTTGTACTGTTTGTTACCTCCTCCCTCATTCCCCCCTCCCCCTTCTCCCTTCCCCTTCCCCTCCCCCCCATGAGTTGTTCAGTTCATTTATACCAAACAGTTTTGCAAGTATTGCTTTTGTAGTTGTTTGTCTTTTTTTACCCTGTGTTTCTCGATTTTGGTATTCCCTTTCTATTTCCTAGTTCTAATACCAGTATACACGGTTTCCAATGTACTCAGATAAGATACACAGATGGTGCAGGTACAACCATAGGAAGGGGATACAAGAGGATCATCAATAGTAGAAGCTACGGTTTCACATCGCATGTTGATAGTAATTACAACTGTGATATGGCAGTCGTTTCCATAACATGGAGTTCATTTCACTTAGCATCATCTTATGTGTTCATAAGGGCTATTGGGCTGTTGTGATCCTCTGCTGTGACTTGCCTAAACCTGTGCTAATTATTCCCTATGAGGGAGACCATAGAGTCCATGTTTCTTTGGGTCTCACTTCACTTAGCATAATTTTTTCCAAGTCCTTCCATTTCCTTACAAATGGGGCAATGTCATTCTTTCTGATAGAGGCATAAAATTCCATTGTGTATATGTACCACATTTTCCTGATCCATTCGTCTACTGAGGGGCATCTAGGTTGGTTCCATATTCTAGCTATGACAAATTGTGCTGCGATGAACATTGTTGTGCTGGTGGCTTTAGTGTGTTCTTGTTTGTGGTCTTTTGGGTAGATGCCCAGAAGTGAGGCTGTTGGGTCATAGGGTAGCTCTATGTTTAGCCTTCTGAGGAATCTCCATACCGTTTTCCAGAGTGGCTGAATCAGTTTACATTCCCACCAACAATGAAGTAGGGTTCCCTTTTGGCCACATCCCCTCCAACATTTGTTATTGTTAGTTTTCTTTTTCTTTCTTTCTTTCTTTCTTTTTTTTTTTTTGGCCAGTCCTAGGGCTTGGACTTAGGGCCTGAGCACTGTCCCTGGCTTCCTTTTGCTCAAGGCTAGCACTCTGCCACTTGAGCCACAGCACCACTTCTGGCCATTTTCTATATATGTGGTGCTAGGGAATTGAACCCAGGGCCTCATGTATACTAAGCAAGCACTCTTGCCACTAGGCCATATCCCCAGCCACGTTAGTTTTCTCGATATAGGACATTTTTACTGGGTGAGATGGAATCTCAATATTGTTTTTATTTGCATTTCTTTTATGGCCAGTGATGTAGAGCACTTTTTCATATGTTTTTTGGCCATTCGCTTTTCCTCATCAGAGAAGTCTCTTTTTAAGTCTTTAGCCCCCTTGTTGAGAGGGCTATTGGTTCTTTGTGGTTTTGTTTTGGAGGAATGTAATTTTTTTAATGAGCATACATACCTAATATACCACCTTAAGGACTGGATGGTATAAGGAATGCAGAGGACTTAGCCTAGTGCCCAAGCAAAGAAGGTACACAATAAATGTTGGCTTAGCAGCTCGATCCAAATGCTGAACCTTGAATGCCTGGTGTACTGGCAAATTTCATTTCCAGAAGTAGAACAATGCCACTGGTTGTCAGCTATGACCACACAGTACATGTGATGGAAACACATGCTCCTTTCTCCTTCCCACTGGATTGCCCTCTGACTCCACAGAGGAATGATGCTCTGGGTGCTTGCTTCCTCTGCTTTCCCTCTTCTCCTTTCTATCCTTCTTTCCTCTTCATGGGGCCTTGTCGACATCCATGGATACTTGTGTGTGAAATGGAGAATGGAAGTAAGATACCCCTAATTCCAGCTTAGTAGACCCTTGATCCTCCATTGATGGGTGCATGATTATGGTAAAGATTTGTGTCCATTAGAGACGGGCTTTTGCCTGAAAGGAGTTGTCAACTCTGATAACACAAAATGTTACCCAGTTAGTGGACTTATTATATTAACCTTCTATCACCATGTGGCATTTCTATCATGCTCAATGAACAATCTTCCCATTTTTCACTTCCTGTTTTTTTTTTTTTAAATTGGTGAAAGGTAAGTTGGTTTCTATTTTTTTTTTTGGGGGGGGGGGCCAGTCCTGGGCCTTGGACTCAGGGCCTGAGCACTGTCCCTGGCTTCTTTTTTGCTCAAGGCTAGCACTCTGCCACTTGAGCCACAGCGCCACTTCTGGCCGTTTTCTGTATATGGGGTGCTGGGGAATCGAACCCAGGGCCTCATGTATACGAGGCAGGCACTCTTGCCACTAGGCCATATCCCCAGCCCGTAAGTTGGTTTCTTGATATCATCTGTAAGTATTTGTTGGAACAGGGTTCAGCAACCCCAGACTACGCTGTTCTGAGCTACCTGTGTGTTATTCCAGATACCTTCTGGTGCTTTTGTGATGCCCTGACTGTCAGCCAGCACCCAAGTCTTCTGAGAGAAAAGAAAATCAAACAAGAAATTATTCATATGAATTTGCATTTGTGTTGACATATTAAATTACAGCCAAGTATGGCAAATTCTCCCATTGTTATAAGACTTAGTGGGAGAATTCCAAAGGACAGAGAGAATTCTTGAGGGTGGTTATTAGTTCATACAAATACTGGGCTGAGAATTTCACACGAGAAAAAATCTAGAGTGGAATTAACAAAAATGCAATTAGGAAGTTCTTTTTAGAGCATTCTAGATGACTGAAATAATGACTAGACAGTGTACCTTTCTACCTGTTATATTTTTCACTTATAATTTTGTGGTGAATAATCTTTGGTCTTCAGCTTGCAAATGTGGATATTGAGAAGAGTGGTTTAAAAATCTGTCAAAAGACATAAATGGATAAAAAGCAGAATCTGGCCTGTGGTGTCTTTTTTTACAGCCCCAAGAGGCTCCCTTAGACAATTGTACCATAAAAATGTACGGGCTGTTAGTAGATTTCAAAAGCAAATGCTCAATTCTGGCTCACCATTAAGTGCCTGGCTCATGATGCTGGTCTATTTGATCTCCCCTGTTCTCTAAGAAGCATCATCCCAGGAAATGCAATGGAGTCATACACATGATTCTAAATGTTCCAGTGACCATAAAAAAGGGAATTTTAATCATATATATACAAAGTATCATTTCACATGTTGTCAATGTAACTTATTACTAGGTTTTGAGGTTCTTGAAGACCCAGTGTGCTTAAAAAATGGAACTGGCATACATTAATAACGCAAGGGGGGTTCATTGTGAGAATACCACACATGTGCACAGTGTACTCTGAACACGTTCACCCTCTATTCTATTCCTATCCCCCACCCCAACCCCAGTCTTCTCTTGTCTTTTACAAACAGCATTTGAGAAGTTTCCCTATGTTGTCTTCATATATATGCAACTTATTTCAATCCATTTCACTTTTTAGTATACTTTCCCCCTCCCCTCCTCTGATCCCCTCTAGAAATTTCTCCCCTTTACATTGTGTCCTATTATTATTATTGTCATCATTCATCATGTTAGGCCTAGGTTCTACAAATGAATGAGAACATACCACATTGAGCTCTTTGAGCTTGCCTTATCTTGCTCAACATAATGACCTTTAGTTCCATCCATTTTTATGAAAATGCTATAATTTCACTCTTCCTTATAGCTGAGTAATTCTCTATGGATATGTGTACACATATGTTAACATATACATCAATGTATAGAGATATATTATTAGTATATACATATTCTATGTAATGTTTTCTCTTATACATAATATTTTCTTTACCCATTCTTCAATTATTAGGCCCCTCAGTGGATTCTACACTCTGGCTATTGTGAGCAGAGTTGAAAAGAGAATGGGTATACAAGTCTCATTCTTGTACATTGATTTTTACTTGTTCAGATACACACTCAAGAGTGAACTACACATTTGAAATCTCATGTCTTTATTGGAAATGCCTCATCTCTATTTAGACTTCATAAAATTTACAGTTGAAAAGTAGCTCCAACATTACTTAAAAGTTTCTAATCTCTACTTAAAATTTTAAAATTTAATGAATTAAAATTAAATGAAATTGAAATTTCATTAGCCATGATGTTACATGCCAGTAAGCCCAGATACTTGGGAAATATACAGGAGGGTTGTCATTTGAGGTCAGTCCTGGCAAAGATAGCAAAAAGCCCTATCTGGAAAAAACAACAATGATAACAACTAAAAGCAAAAGAACTAGGGCCATGGCTCAAGTGGAAGCCCTGGAAAAAAATCAGTTCCTCAGTTGCTTTAGACCCATTTCAAGTGCCCCAAACCCAAATTGGTTGTTACCATGTTGACAGAACATTCCTACAGCAAGAATCCACAAACGATTTCTATTTTGGTTAAGACAAGATAGGAATTATTTTAGACTGTGGGCCATATGGTCTCTGTTGAAGCTATTCAACTCTTCCAATAGAGCAACAATAAAGAGTATGTTATGAATGGGTGTGGCTGGGTTTATTTACAACAATAAGTAGAGAGCCAGATTTGCCAACTCCTGCTCTAGGGAAAGTTTTGTTTCCTCATGTAAAATGGATTTTCAAAGAAAGTTATATAATATTGATTTAAAAATAGTTTATATCCAAGGCATATAGTGTGATGCTTTGATATATACAATATACAGTTAAATTACTTGCCACCCATTTCCATTTAGGCTGAGCATTATATTCCCAGGACTTACTCATCTTATAACTGACAGTTTACATCCTTTAAACAACACTCTCATTTCTCCCAAAGTCCCTGATTCTATGAGTTTGATTCCTTTAGATTTCACATGTAAGGGACTCTATGCTGGAGATCCAACTGTGAGGGTGTTTGTCTTTCTGTGTCTAGCTTATCTCAGCACACTATCCCAGATGGATCCATTTTGTTGCAAATGGTAGGATCTCCTCTTGTTCCTCCACCTTTAGTTTGGGTGGAAAAATGAAATAATTTCATTGTTCTTTATGACTATATATGAATGTGTATTTACATACATCATATGTATACATACATCTATGTATATGCATACATAGATCGATAATTTATGGACAGATGTAACTTTATATGCACCTATAGTTATATATGTGTACATGAATTCAAGGACTCACGCTGGAAAGTCAGGTGTTCAACCACTGAAGACATGTCCTTAACCAAATAATCTCCCCCTTTTTAGTGGATAAAAATATTATCTATTTACTTCTGTGTCTTTCTATTTATACACCCATATATATGCTCCCAGGATGTTTGCATGTATTCATCTATTAAAGGGCAGTCATATAGAGATAAAGACAAAATATATTGAAGAAATAAAAGTATTTGCTCCCTATTTATGCTCTCCCTCTAATCCCCTTCTAGAAAAATAAAAACAAGTACTATTTCTAATGGTCAATATCTCTTGAGTCTTTTTTTTTTTTTTTTTGCCAGTCCTGGGCCTTGGACTCTCAGGGCCTGAGCACTGTCCCTGGCTTCTTTTTGCTCAAGGCTAGCACTCTGCCACTTGAGTCACAGCGCCACTTCTGGCCGTTTTCTGTATATGTGGTGCTGGGGAATCGAACCCAGGGCTTCATGTATATGAGGCAAGTGCTCTTGCCCCTAGGCTATATCCCCAGCCCCAATATCTCTGAGTCTTAAAAGTCATAAACTCATGTTCTTTTTTCATTTTCTCAGATCCTGGAGATTGAACCCAGGATCTTGTGCATGCTAAGCAAGCCTCTACTACTTGAACTTTGCTCAACCCTCTTGTTTTTGAGATGAGATCCTATTGCTACATTGGCCTGGACTAGCATTGAATTTGTGCTCTTTCTGCTTTTATCTCCCAAGTATGAGATTACAGTTGTAAGCCACGACACCTGGCTCTGAAACTTGTACTCTTAATGATCATGTTATGCAATGTGGTCTGTCTGGGCAAACCCACCCTCCTCTTCAATGAATGTTGGTGTGATCTCAGACTCCCCCTCCCTTGTGTCTTCCTGCAGGCTTCTAGGGTCCCTGTGCTCCAGCCACTAAAGTCCAAACACATTTGTACTGGTCACCCTTGGCTCACTGCCTTCCCAGTCTCTACAACCTCCCTTCTCTTCTCCCCTTGCAGAACCATCTCACCCATCTTGTACTCAGGCTATCCTGCATGCAACAGGTGGGGAAGAAATGCTTGTGTAGCAGAGGGGAAGGAAGTGAGTGATTTTTAATCTAGATGGTTTGCCTTAAGTTGAGTGCTGTTCCCAGAAGCAGTCCCTAGGAGGTGGAATCACACACAAGTGATTTATTAAGGAAGTTGTGCACAAGTCAGAAAGGGGAGTGGAAGATGCTGGCTGTGGAGGTAAAAAAAATTCCAGGCAAGCATGTGATTTAAGCCAAGTCTGATCACCTTCAACAGGGCTGCATGGGGCACTCTAGGGTATTAAATGATTCCCTGGGGTCAGCGAGTAGGATTCTCGTTCTTTCTGCTTCCTCAGTCACTGGCTGAGAGCCATCTCAGCAGTTCTTGCTCTAGACACTCAGCTCTCTAACCTGCGGGCAGTTGGTGGAGAAGTAACACGGTACATGCAGTTGGAGGCAAAAGCACACTGAAGCCAAGGGAAGGGCATTCAGAACCAGCAAAGGGGATCTCAGACATGCTTGAGTGGAGCACCAGTAGGCACCTGAACAGGCCTCAGCCTAGAGCACCTGAGAGCCTGGACTATAGCTATGGTGATGGGTCACAAAGATGATTGAAATTGGATGGAGAACACTCATGTTTAGGACACAAACCAGCAATTGTTACCCAGTTTGGCTTGCTAACTGGATACCTGGTATCTGTTCCAGGCTGTAAGCCCCCACTTTGCTACTGTGGCCATTTCCCCTCCAGGGATCCAGTGCTACACAGGGATGGATAATCTCCATATGGTAAATTTAGCCGGAAATGGGCTCCAGAATGCTCTTCTTCTCTTAGCTTCCTGGCTGAGGGAGGCAGCACAATCCTTAGGCAGACTAGCTTTGGAAGGTTGCTTTTGTGGGAGGACACTGAGCAGAGGTGATGGTTTGATGGGACAGTCAACTGCTCTTTCCCCATGAGGGGAAATGTGCTCACACTTGATGGGAACCAGGCAGGCTTTAGATAGGGAAGGAAACACAGTGGCATGAGCATCTTACCTGGGATTTATGGGAGGTCTATTTCCCCCCATCTCCTCCCTCCTATGCAGCCCATCTTTCCGGAAACCCATGTTCTGAGGAGGCTGCTTTAGACCCTGAGGAAACCTGGGTCTTCTGAGCCTGCACTAAGCTGCCTTTGTATCCATCAGACCTGAAGGGTTGAGATGCTGACACTAGCTCAGATATCCCAAAGTTTCCTAAGGTGAGTGCTTTTCCCTTACCACGGAACCAGAACTTCCTTCCAGATATTCCGAGTCCCATCAGATGGGTGGGACTTCCAGAGGAAAGATGACCAGGGGATTGCTGGGCACAGCAATGGTGTGTGGTGGTCCCTGCTGACTGCTGGGTGGAGCCATGTGTGCACCGGGTTATCCTTAGGCCTCAGTTCAAATTTGGAGCTCAGTGATGTTCGACAAATTACCTCTGTTCCAGAGAGTGGTGTATGTGCCAGTGTAGAAGTGGGGAAATGAGATGGAGAATGGGTTGCTGAGAGCTGTTTTGTCCCAGGTGCCTCCTCCTCAGTTACTAAATGTTACTAGAAAGCCATCACGCTGGGAAGAGATGGACCAGGAGGTAGAAAGTCATTAACAGAGTCTGGGAAGAGACGCAACTTGAAGCCTGAGGATAGCGTGAATCAGACAGGAGTCTGTAGCCGTTAGTGCGTCTGCTCTGCCCTGAAGGATGGAGAACAGACTGAGCCCAGCGCAACTAAGCTCAAATGCATCTGATTGAAGACTCCAGGGCTGCAGCTGAACCTCTTGAGAGACATCGTAGGAGAGAAGCAGGCCTCTGGAGAGGCTCCACACAACCCTGTCCCTGTCCCCTGCAGGAAGAAACGGGTCATGGGAAGCTCCCTGATAGATGATTGGTGTGCAGTCTGTCCAGACATCAGGGAGCCTTCACCTAGCCCGCACCATCTCAGGATGCCCTTCCTGTGGGATCACATGGTCATTTCCAGCCATCTGTGTCTGGGGCAAAACCAAGCAAAGCAGACCGGATTTTCAACAGGCAGAAAGTTTTGGTTGATACATTTTTTCCCCTCAAAGTTTTGGGGAAATCATCATTTTGTCATGGTTTTATTCTACTGGGCAGCAGTTTCTGTTGATTATAAACACCACAGGAGGTTCCCCAAATTTAACTCTAGTTGTCAGTAAAAGCTATGAAAGGCCTACACAATGCACCCTTAACATTAAAAAAAAAAAAAAAAAAGAAAGGATATTGTCTACTCTCTCTTGGGGCCGGGGAGGGGGAGGCCATGTGGACTACATTAAGGGCTCCCTAGAGGGAAGGGGACCCAGAAAGTGGGACTCTGGGGTGACCCATGAGTGGGTTCAGCTACTAAGGAGGCCCACTTCTGTACAAAGGCACTGAATGAGTTATCTGTGAACCTCCACTCTTTTCTTTTCTTTTTTGATGGTCCCAGGGCTTGCACTTGGGGCTTTGGTGCTATCCCCGAGCCTCTTTGTACTCAAGGTTAGCACTCTATCACTTGAGCCACACTGCCACTTTCGGCTTTTTCTGAGTAGTTTATTGGAGATAAGCATCTCACGGACTTTCTTGCCCCAGCTGGCTTTGAACCTCAATCCTCGGCTCCCAGCCTCCTGAGTAGCTAGGATTGATCCTCCACTCTTAATCCTCAGAGTATCCCAGAAAGCCCTGAGATGAACAAGTTGGCTTCAGGAAGCTCGGCTTCTTGCTTGGTGATAATGAAGGCCTGGATCTCCTGCAGTCAGGGCTCCCCCACGCTCTCCCCATGGTGCAGCCGACAGGATGCATGAAGAGTCTTCAAAATAATCAATGATTTCCTTATCCCTGAGGACCGGGTGGCACATTGTGTGGCAAGTGGTGGGCATAGAATGCCAACAATTTTGTTTGGGTTAAAAGAAACAATCAATCAGACTGCTGTCACCACTTAACAGGGCCAGCTGCTGTTGTGCCTGGTAGCTAGGGCTGTTCACAAGTGGCCTGCCTGCTTGATGGGGCTTTGGGTCAGGTGCGGAGGTGGGATGGCTGGGGTGGGGTGGGGGTGGGGTAGGGATGGGGGCTGGTTATGACTTCCTGTATGGCCTGCACAGGAACAGGGGGATGAAGGAAGTTTCTGTAGAAGTAGCTGAATTGAACTAAAGCCAGAATGAAAGAATTAGTAGTCATGACTAACCTCACACAATGTTTTAAAATTTATGAACAGAGGAAATCAGTTGATGGTACCTTGTACTTTTATTCAAACTCTGTGTTCCTCTCTCTCTCTCTCTCTCTCTCTCTCTCTCTCTCTCTCTCTCAATATTGGGATTTGAAACTCAAGGCCTCACACTTGAAAGGCAGGCCTTTTTGCTACTTGAGCCACAACTCGCAGTCCTTTTTGCTTTAGTTATTTTTGTCAGATAGAGTCTTGCATTTTTGCCAGGGCCAATCTCAGACCATAATCCACCTAACTGTGTCTTCTGCATAGCTGGGACTTGGGTGTGATAGTATGGTTGCTTGGCTTGTTTACTGAGATGTGGATCTTGCTAATTTTTCTTTTAACCTTGACTTGTGTCCAACCGCATCATCCTGATGCTGGGATGACAAGCATGACCCACTGTCCAGTATCTCATTCTCTTGTTTTTGTGACATAAGGGAAGAAAAGAGGGTTGGAAGGAGAAAAGGAAAGAAAAGAGAAGATAAAAGATCCGTATTCACCTCTGACATAGGTTTGTAGGTTCAGCAAAACTAATCCATACTCAGTGCAAAACTAATTCCATACACATTAGGACAGTGACTTTACCTGGCCTCTGAGTCATGAGGCCTTTTTTCTGCAGGCCCAGGTAAATGAACCTTGTCTACTGCAGGATAGAAAAGGATAGGAGAGGAAGCAGAAGTATGGCTCAAGGGTAGAGTGCAAGCCTTGAGAGAACAAACCAAACAAGAGTTCAGAGCCCTGAGTTCAAGCTCCAGTACTGGCACAAAAATCAATCAATTTAGCTTTTTTGTTGGGGGGTATGGCCAGTGGTAGAGTGCCTGCTTAGCATTCAAGCCCTTGGTACTGAAAAAAAAAAAAGGAAGGTAGAAGTTTGTATCACAGAACTAATGAAATGGAAGTCCTTATTGGCTGAATGAAGATACTTCCTCAACTGTTTCTTCTATGGCTACATTCTAAGTGAGAAAAAAAATTAAATCATTAGGTTACTAAACTTGAAAAATCCTACAGTATGAACTCTAGTGTTTGAGTCCACTAATGTTTCCAGGTTTCTGACATAATCAGTTTGGGTTAGAGTGTTATTTCTATCTCTTAGAAATACAGCCCCTAGAAAGCAAAGTGGTTAACCTATGCAAGCAGTGGATAAACATAGCTCAAATTGACAATTGCCAAACATGGTCTCAAACTCTCTACATGCATTTCACCATCCAGGCTCTTTCCTAGCACAAATAAGACACTCTGTCATGAGGCAATGTGACAAGCAGCTAAACACTTTCAGGCTTTCCTCTAGGAAGAACTATGCTGCCATGTACAGTCACCAGCAGTGGTAGACTAAAGATGGCAACACATTCTTTCATACTCTTCACCTGAAGACGTGGCTGCTGTCAGATGCCAGTGGGCTATAATCCAAGCTACTCAGAAGGCTGAGATTTGAAGGTCATAGTTCAAAGCCATGCCAGTCAGGAAAGTCCATGAAACTCTGATTTCTACATTACCACCAAAAAGCTAGACGTGGAGCTGTTGGCTCAAGTGGTAGAATGCTAGCTTTGAATAACAACAATAAAAGCTCAATGACAGGGCTCAGACCCTGAGTTCAAGCCCTAGGACAGGTACACACACACACACACACACACACACACACACACACACACACACACACACAGATGGCTGTTAATTCCCCTTCCCTTTTTGTTTTATTTATTTATTTACCAATCCTGGGGCTTGGATTCAAAGTCTGAGCACTGTCCCTGGCTTCTTTTTGCTCAAGGCTAGCACTCTACCACTTGAACCACAACACCACTTCTGGCTTTTTCTGTTTATGTGGTGCTGAGGAATTGAACCCAGGGCTTCATGCATGCTAGACAAGCACTCTACCCTAAGCCACATTCCCAGCCCCAACCCCTCCTCTTGATCCTGAGCTGGATAATATTTTGTTAGTCAAAAATAGCACAGTGAAATTACATTCTGGAATGGGAACACTTGCATCTTCTACTCAGGATTCTTTTTTAATTGTTGTTTTATTTGGTTTACAAAATAACTTTTATTATAATTTAATGTGTGCAATCCAACAAACAAACACATAAGGGGCAAAGAAGAAAGTCATTTATGGCTAGAAGCCATTTGGTTGGACATGTCCTTCCAGGCCCTGTGTTACAGACAGTGATTACTGTAGGTAGCTGAGCTCATGTGATATGTACTATACTTTCCCATACATTGTGAATATTCTCTTATCCCAAACCCAATATCAACAGGAGTATTTTGATACCCCCAAATATTCTACAGTAACTCAATCTGTTAGATGATTTGTAACCCTGCCTTTCTTAGGGATGAGAATTTCACTGAAGACAAAAATGGCAACAGGCATTTTTTTTTGCCTAGAAAGACATGTTGGCAGAGTTACCATTAAAACACTGCACTCCCATAATACTCAATTTAAAATAAGACCTAAACAACAGTGTATCCTAAACATAGTTTCTAAGAGATCTTATACTTGGATCTATGTTATTAAAATATTAGCAAGAAGGTATGTCCTCATTAAATCTATGTATCCTGGTTTTCTAGCCAGAAACACATCAACAGCTGTCATCAAATATAAATCTTAGCACACCTACACACATCTTTCCCTGTAGGCTTCCTTCTGTTCCTCTAGTGCTAGCCTAATGAGTAAGTCCTGACTCATTGCCTACAGTGGTGTCAAAATTCTATACCCAAGATACAGAAATTTCTGTTCATTATAACAGATACTTTCAAACTGGCTAATTCACTGGATCTCTTTTTTTTAACATATACTGTCACCCCTGGACATCTAGAAAGATTAGATGTAAAATCATGAACTTTGTGCACAGTAAAACACATACATGTTTAGATTGTATTGTTCTAATTGAAATCCATCTTCTAGAGGTGTAGCTACTAGCACTCAGGATTCTTGCAGCACTTGGATTAAGACCCATTGCCATGTTGTGAGGAAGCTCAAGGAGACCTGTAGAGAGCTTGTATGGAAAGGAACTAAAGCTCCTGGTCACACTGAGCTCCCAGTTGACACGAGCACCTGCTTGCCAGCTCTTTTCTGAAAGTGGATACTCAGTCCCCACCAAGTTGCTCTAGCTGATCCACATTAAGCATAAGGGATCTGGGCCCTCCAGGCTCAAATGGTAGGTAGGTTCACAAGCAGAATGACTGATATTGTTTAAAATGTCTAGGTTTTTGTTTGTTTTATTTTTAGAAATAGGTAACTGAGACACTATGCAACAATTTCTGGCTGACAGTGTATGAGGATTTGATGCCACGACTGGACTTTGGGGGCAAGGAATTGCTTCTGGTTTAGTATTCATTTATGTGAGACTTACTAGCTTCTTAATTCTGTTAAATTCGGTGAAAAGCAGATCCCTATCAGCAAGCAGCTGAGACAAGTCAGAGGTAAGTAGATTAAGCATCATCTTCATCTTTTGGGACAGAAGGTAGAAGAGTGCTGTCTATTATAGTCAAATCCTACCACAGTCCTGCTTCTGTGTCTCATTCAGCCTTCCCAAAGATTATGTAGCTGTTGAGCAATTTGTGTGTGTGTGTGTGTGTGTGTGTGTGTGTGTGTGTGTGTGTGTGTGCATTGAGTATATGTGTTCTCTGTGGTGTCCCTTGCTGATTTTATCAGCTTTCCTCTATTCTCTGGACAGTGTAAGATACTCACTCATATCTTCATCCTATCTACAAGCGCTTTAGAATCAAGCAGATGCTTTCAAATAGGATTAAGGGGATGGTAGCTGTCACCATAGTTCTATTGACTGCTGAATCCCACTTGGGAGGGGAGACAGGAACTGAATGCATAGCCTAGAAGGTGTATCTTTTTTTTTTTTTTTTTTTGCCAGTCCTGGGCCTTGGACTCAGGGCCTGAGCACTGTCCCTGGCTTCTTCCCGCTCAAGGCTAGCACTCTGCCACTTGAGCCACAGCGCCGCTTCTGGCCGTTTTCTGTATATGTGGTGCTGGGGAATCGAACCTAGGGCCTCGTGTATCCGAGGCAGGCACTCTTGCCGCTAGGCTATATCCCCAGCCCCTAGAAGGTGTATCTTGAAGGTCTGGAGATCACTGAATTGCTCTGGGTAGAATCTGTCACCTGTACATTTACATTTACAGGATTATCTCCAAGGACTTCAGTGTCATCATTAAATTTAGTTGTGACTTTTCTTGTCATGCTTGGGACTGAGTTCTGAATTTTGTTAAGTGCAGACTTAACCAAGTTTGGACAAGTATACAGGGGGATGCTGGCTTTGAGGTGGAAGATTGACACAGGACTTTGTGGTGTGTGTGTGTGTGTGTGTGTGTGTGTGTGTGTGTGTGTGTGTGTGTGTGTACGCATGTCAGTCCTGGGGCTTGAACTCAAGGCATAGGCACTGTCCTTGAGCTTTTTTCTCAAGGCTAACATTCTACCACTTGAGCCACAGCTCTGCTTCTGGCGTTTTGTTGGTTAATTCGAGATAGGAGTCTCATGGACTTTCCTTCCTGGGGCTGGAGTTTGAACCTGGGTCCTCAATTCTTACCCTTCTGGGTGTAAATGACAATCAGTTCTTACCAGCACATTTGTAAATTACAGTGCCATTTCATGGAGACAGGGGCAATGTCTTGATTGTCTTAAATCTATTTTTTCCAAATACCCTATGAAAACGAGAATATGCTAGGCTCTTTAAAGGATCAAGGGACTGGAAAGGGCAGAGGGACACTCCTGAGGTATTAGAGCTCTTCTGCTCTTTGATGTGAGTGGTTGCTACGTAGCTGTTCAAGTGTAAAAGTAATTGAGCTGCATGCCCTAGATTGTGCATGTTACTATATGTAAACTCCACCCCCAACAAAGCACAGTTAACAAGAGATTTGTTAGCTGCGTACATAAACAGTTTCAACATAAGGTATTGAGTAAAACCTTCTTAGCCAAGGATTCTAGTAATTTGAAACCATTTGGCTTCATCTTGGCAGGTGGATGTGCCTTCCTTTGCTTAAGTCCCCCTGCTCTGAGGAAAGTGGCACTTTTCAGGTTAAAAGCACATAAACAAGAGCATTGGACTGATGCCTAGATGCTAGGAGGAAACAAAAGAAATTGTAAATACAGCTCTGCTAAGTAACATACATTTAGCACAGCACCATTAAAGTCATACTGGGTATAATTACAGGCTTGAGTGGGTGGGCAAGTTAATACACACCAATCCCACTGGTTTGGGGGGCTCTACATTCTGACCAGATGCCAGGGAATCAAGGGCACATCTCTTGGAAAGCCTCTGATAGTTTCTAAAACACCTTTCTCTGGGCCACCCAGCCTTGAAGTGGCTCTTGAAGGTATTTCTCATCCACACTGAACTTGTTTTAGAGCAGCTCCAGTGCACGGCTTCTTATTTTGAAAGCAGTGTGTGCTTTTTCACATGAGCCTGTTGGACATTTCATTTTGGTAACTGTATATGGTGTTAACCTTCTTCCTCTGTTTACTTTTATTTTTGGAACTTATTTTTCACTGTCAGTCTTCACGAAGTGACAGTGAGGTCACAGAAGCAGCAAAGTCATAAAAAATTGAATAGTGAGAAATTGGTCAGACTCTTCAGGCCAACCGTGAGCTTTTCATATGTGGATGTAGCCAAAAAAGAATAGGCTTGAGGATTCAGCTCACCATGTGGCTGTCTTTTCCTGTACAATGGAGAGTTGGAGAAAGCCTTTGAGCCTCTTAGCAAAGAGGATGAAAGGGGAAAACAATGGAACAACATTCACAGCCAAGCATTGCCATACTGACTGTGGCTCTAGCAAAACAACTTTCAAGAGCAGCTGCTATGCCACCCCCTCCCACCACCCCATAGTCTTTAGGGTATTTTATCATGTACTGGCTTAGCATCCAGTTAGTGCTGGGCTCACCTAGTATGCTAATGAGATAAAAATCACATTGAATTGTCCAAGATGAACTAGCTGAGAGGCAAATTGATGCAATGATAGAAATGTGAATTATAGAACCAGAGAGTTCTGGGTTTGAAATCCAGGCCTTGCTATGGACTATGATCTAGAATTGATCATTTTTTCTCTGTGTCTGTTATAAATCCCCAAATATAATGCTATTGCCTAGTTCTTAGGGTTGTTGAAAGTCATCAAATGAGATCATGTATGTACATGTCTGTCATACATTAGTTGTTCACCAAATAGACATACTTCATCCCCTTTCTAAAGAAAGTTGTTTTCAATAACTTCAAGCAGGACTGAGCACTGGTGGCTCACACCTGTAATCCCAGCTACTCAGGAGGCTGAGATCTGAGGATAGTGGTTTGAAGCCAGCCCAGGCAGGAAAGTCCATGAGACTCTTATCTACAATCAATCACAGAAAAATCCAGAAGTGGCACAGTGGCTCAAGTAGTATAGTGCTAGCCTTGACCAAAAGGAGCCTAGGGACAGCACCCAGGCCCAGCATTCAAGCACCAAGATTAGCAAAAATCTTCAAACAGGGCTGGGTTGTAGCTCAGTGGCAAAGTGCTTGCTTGCTTAGCAAGTGCAACATCCTGGGTTCAATCTCAGAAGGCTGAGATCTGAGGATTGTAGCTTAAAGCCAGCCTGACCAGGAAAGTCTGAAACTCTTATCTCTAACTACCAAAAGGCCAGAAACGGAACTGTCACACAAGTGGTAGAACAGTAGCTTTGAGCAAAAAAATCCAACAACAATTCAGGGACAGTGTTCAGGTCCTGAGTTCAAGCCCTAGGACCAGCACACAAACAAAACAAACAAAAATCCCTTAGAGCCTTCCTTCTCAAGCAAGGCCTCCCTCGTGCATGACCTGAATTACCATGTGTGGCCACTACAAATGTACCAGTTCCCTTAATGTGCTCTTACTTTACATTAGTGCTAAGTGCTTTCTGTTTTTCTTGTTTTTTATTATTGTAAAATTATTATTTCAAGTAGTCCTCCAAAGGGGTTTCAATTTAACATGTCCATTGTTGAGTATAGTGCATCTTGATCAATGTCACTCCTTCCATCATTCTCCCCCATCTCTCCATGCCCTCAATTTACAAGTTCACTTATGTACATTGCAGATTATGACTGCCTTCACCCATCCTTCCTGCTTTGTATCTCTACTTCTCCAACTGTGAGATGCACAGCTGTCACATCTGGGTGACTGGTTCAGCGTGCTGTGCTGGGTCTACACTTCAGGCAGGGAAGTTACTTCATGCCAACACAGCAGGTACACAGTCTTCACTGGGGGCTGCGATATTTTACATGCATGGTCTCAAAATTAACCCACATGACAGTGTTTCTTGTCTCAGACTGCATTTTGGGGGGTTTTAAACTCTATTCCCCAGATACAGCCTATGCCAGTCATGTCAAGATCTCTAGTAATGAGACCCAAGTGTCTCCAATGTGAAATCGAAGCTGAGAGATACTGCTCGATGGGTTAGTCAGTAGGACCTTCATTTTACAGCTAGAAGCTTTAATTTCAGAGAGAATAATCACCTTGCCCCAGCCCCTTATTGATAGTAGTGGTGACTGATTTTAAGCCCAGCGATAGCTGGCTCCACAGTGCACGCGCCTCTATGGCCTCCCTTAGAGAGAACACGTTTCAATTTATTCTAACTGAAGAAAGCAGAGCTGCCCACATAAAGGGATCAGAAAACAGCCTGAGCCCACAGATGTCCTAGCATGAACATTGTCAGTATGGCTTGTGGCCCTGTAGCAAGTATTGCCTGTGGCCCAAGGTGACTCTTACAGCCTCAGACCCAGCACATGTCCTGCGAACATGCCTCATTGGATTTCAAGGATAAATGATGATCACTGATAAGAGTATTGTCTCTCCCATTGAGGTTTTAAGTCTAAGCCGAAGCCAGGTGCATTAAATCAGTGTAATTAGCTCTGAAATACTAGTGATTGAGGAAGTGGAGTCCCAGTGCGACAGAAAAGAGAGGCACTCCAAGGCTTTATCAAACTGGCATTGGGAAGGCCTGGGCTGGACAGCAGCCAAATGTCTACCCCTTTCTGATGGGAAGCAAAGGATTCCCTGAGGCTTGAACTTGCTGGCAATGGCCGGGCCTTTCCTCCCATCTGGGAATTCATTAATTAGGGCTTAGCTTTGAAGGCAGATAACAAGCTAATCAAAAGGGGAAGTGAAGCCCCAGAAATCCTGCTGCCTAATGAGCACTGCCGGGGTGAGCAGGTGAGAAGCTATCGTTGTAACCCACCACGCTGGCTTCCCCGTTTTCAACAAGAGCGCTAAGACAGAAGCCTCAAGATCAGAGCATAATTTAAAACCAGACACTGTACAACCTTGCTACACCAATCACCTCCCCCAGTCTTTGTTTTTGCCACATCACCAAATCATCATTCCAAAAACTGAGAACACAAAGGTTCTGCTCACCAGAAGAGCCACCTGACCCCAGGCCAAACAGCTGGCTAAGCCAGGGAGGAAGAAGAAACTGCATGGGGAGCCTCCTGCTGGCCCTGTGCACAAATGCAAGTGCATCGTGAGCACTCACGTTTAAACTTTAAACAGATATTTTTGGAGTATGATAAAATTAACTTGCTATGAGTTTGGGTTTATGGACTGTGTAAGTCGAAGGAGCAGTTTTCTTACCTCCACTGTGAAATATTTACTCTTTTCTGACACTTAACTGACTTAAAGCTCTTCCTATCATTAGTATATCTCTAGACCTTTATTTTCTTCAAAATGAAGGCAGATCGAAACCTTACCCCAAATGTCACTTTTCTATGTTTGCTGGCTGTATCTCTCTTGTGAATAGGTTAGTTTGTAACTGATTTGGATAATGATTTGTTACCAAATTGATGTATCACCCCCATGGCATCTCTCTGTACGTGTGCAACAGGAATGGAGAGCTTTTCTTGTGTAATGTTCTCTCTCTTATACACTTAAAAATATCTTTCCTATGGATTCAACCTCTCCTCTGTCATGGGAATCCATGAAGTTCCCACCCAATCTTTTGGTCTTCCCAATTCTGTAGTTTCTGGTGGCCTTTATCTATGAGTTGGTGTCATCTGAGCTCTGCCAGGTAAATGAGCTCAAAGTCCCTAGATAGGCCAGAAAGGGTGTGTGTGTGTGTGTGTGTGTGTGTGTGTGTGTGTGTGTGTGTGTGTGTGGTGTGGAAGGGTAAGGGAGGACATATGGCACTTCCACACCAGGTTAAAAACCTTTCTCTTTCCCCAAGAACTTAAAACCTAGACATGGTTCACATTTCTTCAGGAAGTTTCTTGTTAGAGACCCTTAACAGATCTACAGGACAGAGTTATATACCCACTTCTTTTATTACATAGTCTTCTCTCAGTAGCTAGATAAGGAAAACCCCTCTAGCAGACAGTTTCCTAACATGTGCCTGGCTGAAGAGAGAATGATGATCTGATCCACAAGTACTCTCTCCTTCCACATACATAACATCTTTGGATATCTCAGAGCTATCGCGTTGCTCTGTCACCACTCACCAGTGCTCTCAGACCAGCCATACCATTCGAATCATCTGGTGGGTGTGTGGGAATCCTGGTACCCCAAACCTTTGGTAATGGAATGTTTCTGATGGCCCCTTATGTCAGACGTTATTTGATGATAGTTGTTTAATATTTGGCTTCACATTTGGAATTTCTTGGGTGGCTTTAAAATTGCTGAGACCTACTATTCTTATCACCAGGAATTCTAATTAATAAAGATCTGACCACAGGGGAATTAAAAGCCTCTCCAAATGAATGTAATGCATAGCAGGTTTGAGAATCCACACTTTAATCATTTTATTCATCCAAAATTTCCAGCCTAAAGGTCAAATAAAACTTTCTTTTGCTAGTAAAGAAAAATGCCAATGATCTACTGGTTGATCTATTCACATAATGTTTGTAACAATGATTGACTATGTTAAAACTATAAGGAATATGCACAGAAAAGCCTGCAACTTGTCAGTTTCTCCTATCAGCTTCTTCTTGAACTATCTACAGTCCAGGAGCTATAATAATGCAATAAACAACAAACAAGAGCAACAAGGAAGCCAGAAATGCAATGGGGAACCTGGGCACCAATAGCTCATGCCTATAGTCCTAGCTACTCGGGGAGTGGAGACTTAGAGGGCTGTAGTTCAAGCCCATCTGAAAAGTCTGTGAACTCCATCCCCTATTAACCAACAAAAAGCTGGTATAAAGGTGTGGTTCAAGTAGTAGAGTGCCAACTGTGAGGAAGAAAGCTGAAAGAGAGAAAGAGTGAAAGCTCAAAGTTCTGAGTTCAGACCCTGATACTAGAGTGCACATAAGCACACATCCATAAAACACACACACACACACACACACACACACACATACACACGAGAGAGAGAGAGAGAGAGAGAGAGAGAGAGAGAGAGAGAGAGAGAGAGAGAGAACAATGAGGGCATTTAAGCCATTCTTACTGGACTTGCATTTTTAATTGAGTCCGAATAAGTATGTTATTCAAATAATGGAACCGATCTGGACTTCTACAAAAGAACCCTGCACTTTTGCAAATGTAGGGGAAAAAATAGGATCACTTGCTTGGTGGTAAGACAGCAGACCAAAAACCAGGAATCATGACCATTTCCACTGTGTCTAGGCAAAACCAAAAGATTTACCAATCACGTGGGCCAGTAAAAATCATCTTAGAGAATTTAAATAACTACACAAATTCTTGGAGATAGAAGGTATGCCAAGAGATCCTTTCTTGTTTAAGATTCTCTGTTAAATTACATTTTAATGTATCTAAGGTAAGAGAAAATCATTTATGGAAATCATTAGACCTAGGAAAGGCTAAAGATTTAACTTCAGTGAATCTTTAAGAGTCAACTTATGTGATAGAAGGGGTAGCATCAATCAATGTACATTGCACTCATAAATGAACATGTTGAATCAAAACCCCTTTGGACAACTCAGGTAATAAAAACAGCTTCAACTTATGTGTATATAAAACAATGTATCCAAGAGTATATATGCATGTAGAAAAACATACTGAGAGTGTATGTGTGTGTGATTAACTCATTTCTATATGCTAAAGAGATAGTAAGAAAGGATTTTTAAAATTTGACATGATGGATTAGAACTAAGATTCCTGCCTCTGAAATTCTGTAATTTTCTCAGACAATGCTGTGTCCTCCTGATTTCTTTCATCTACAGGAAAAGTAATTTATTATTGAAGCAAGGTATCAGTTGCATGGTTGATTAAGGAATACAAAGTATTGGTGCTGTTTTACTAATTGCTTCCACCAAGAGTTTTCCTGAGCAGTCACACACCTAACAGGTCTGGATGGAAAGGATTTGGTAAGGGAGTTGCCAAAACTTGACTGGAATGGATAACATGGCTAACTTTCCTTCACTATCTTTGACTACTGATGAATGAGTATGCAATTAAGGGTCTAAAAAGCAGGCAGTGGTAAGTAGGACCGTGTTACTAAGGCATGGAGAATCCTGAGGGATCAATTACCTCTACTGCATAATTGCCCACTGACTGTAAACCCAAAAGGGGAGAATCCCATATTCCCAGTATTCTTTAAACAAGACATCCATTCAGCCTGGGAGCTAATTTATTTATCTATTCACATGGAGGGTCAATTCAGTTGAAAGGCATGAGACTTCCCCTGGGCTGGTCTCTCTGTAAGTTAGTTTATTGCAAGAAACAGAACAGAAAAGGAAGAGCTATTGGCTTGTGTGAGGGCCCTCCATTCAACTATGCAGGTCACCATTCTGTGTAAGGAAGTCTTCACATGACTTAGTAGTTAGGAGTCAGTTAAGGGAGAGATGAATAAATTCCAAATGGAACTCTAGGAAGTCAGGAACAGTGTTCTGTCATTCGCAGCCAAATTCCAGTTCCTGGCACAATACACACTTACAAAACATATAACTGCTTAGTGTTCAGTAGGCACTTGTTATCACTCTCCTGTTCATCCATCGTTCCTGTGACGTTTGGGGCTAACAATACTCCAGCAGACAAAGATATTGTCCCAAAATAACTACATGATCTTAGCCACACTATCTGAACTCTCTGTTCAGAGGCACTTACACACTCTGAACACTTGCACACAATCTTCTCCCTGATTATCTACGTACAAAGGTGTTTTAACAACAAAATAGGTGAAAGAAATACAAATGTTCCCAAGGACATGCATTGCTGTGACAATGAAATCTTGTTTACAGCAGGTCCTCATGCTTGATAACAATGGATAGAGTGATCTCAAACACTCCTGTTCACTGCACAGTACTGTGATTCCTGCCTCCCCTTCCCACCCCCCCAAGCTTGAAGTCATATTTAAGGTGAGATCATCACCAGAGCAAAGTCATGGGAACTCTAAAAATCGAAATTTGAGGAAGCTCATTTCACCTTCCCATGCCTCCAACATGTAAAGCATCCCTGTTTCTGTGCTTTTGTCCAAATGCCTCCTCTCACATCTTAGAGCCTTTCCCTCTGTTTCTAGCTTAAATAAACTTTACATTCCCTGAAAGCATTCATGATCAGTGTTCTCTGAAAAAAAGATCTTTCCCTCTTTAGAATGTCAGCATTATACAATTTTCTATTAATATGAGTTGATTCGATTTAATCATAAACACCATAAGGATCAAGAATACTTCTTACCCTCTTTGGATTGTACACAGTGAAATTATAGGCTGACATACCTGTGAATTGCAAGTCTCAGTTTCCAATAAATCATGGTTTGCTTATTCACCTGGATAATTAAAAGACACCCATACATTTTTCATAGACAATTTTTGCAGAAAAACAAGACTGGTAAGTTGTACATATAAAGTCTTAAGGTAAATCCAATGATGAAGAAAGATTTATTTGTGCCAGAAAAGGGAAGTCAATGAAGTGTTTGAGTAGTTATGTCTTTTCTTTTTCTTTCTTTATTTTCATGTGTGTAAATCCAGGGGCTTGAATTCAGGTCCAGAGTGATATTCCTGAGCTTTTTTACTCAAGGCTAGCACTTTGGGGCTGGGGATATGGCCTAGTGGCAAGAGTGCTTGCCTTGTATACATGAAACCCTGGGTTCAATTCCCCAGCACCACATTACAGAAAATGGCCAGAAGTGGTGCTGTGGCTCAAGTAGCTCAGGCCCTGAGTCCAAGAGTGTCTACATTGTGTTCCCCACTTCCCACTTCCGTCACCAGCTAATGAATGTCTGTGCCACTTTCCATGTCAGAGTTGCAGACCTGCAAGGTCTATGGTTTAAGTTGCCATGCTGTTAGAAAGTTGTGCTTTCTCTTTCCAGCTGTTTACTTACTCCCTGGGAAAAGTAGTAGCTCTCTGTAGCATTATGGACTTTCAGTGGAACCAAATTTTTGCCATTAAAAACTGGTATTATATTGAACTATACATTGAGAAATCAATCAGAAATAAAAATTTTTACTTTCACAAGCTGCTTGCTTGCAGGACCAAAAAAAAAAAAAAAAAAAGAAAAAGAAAAAAAAAAGAAAAAGGCTAGCACTTTATTTTATTTATTTAAAAAAATTTTTTTTTGGCCAGTCCTGGGGCTTGGACTCAGGGCCTGAGCACTGTCCCTGGCTTCTTCTTGCTCAAGGCTAGCACTCTGCCACTTGAGCCACAGCGCCACTTCTGGCCATTTTCTGTATATGTGGTGCTGGGGAATCGAACCCAGGATCTCATGTATACGAGGCGAGCACTCTTGCCACTAGGCCATATCCCCAGCCCCAAGGCTAGCTAGCACTTTATAACTTGAGCCACAGCTCTACTTTTTGGTGGCTTTTTTGGTGGTTAATTGGAGATAAGAGTCACAGATTTTCCTCCCAGGCTGGCTTCTAACCACGATCCTCAGATCTCAGCATTCTGAGTAGCTAGGATTACAGAGGTGAGCTACCAGCACCCAGCTGTTAGACTTCTTAATTTACTTCAAGGTTCCAAGGTTGTCCAGCGTGTTGACTTGACTGGCTCTGGGTTACTTGAATTATGACTGGAGCTGTCCTCAGTGGTGGTGCTGAAAGCTTAACTTAGAAGTTGAGCTAACAAGGGGTTCTGGAAATGCTAGGTAGCTTAGGTAATAATCAAGAACAGCTATGGGGGTATTCTTTTGGAGATGTTCCTCAATTCCTCAAACTGCAAACTCAAACAAAATTTATTTTCCTCCAGACATTCTGTTCTTCCTTTAATATTCCATGAAACCTGGAGGTTCTACTTCCAAAATAGCTTCTTTTAATAAATTAAGTGGATTACTAAGTAGTTGTATAAAGAGGCTATGTTCCATATTTCAGGTTATGAGTATAAAACATCTTTACCAGTGCCACTCCTTATATCATACTCCACCAATTTCCCCTTCCATCCTTACCCTCAAGTTCTGTAGTTCAATTTTTACATAATGTACAATATTATTGGTTGCATTTGTTCACCCTTCCTCTCTCCTTTTGTGTGCCCCCCTTCATGCTCTCTCCCCTTAACATGATGCTGTTTCCTAGCATTTATTTTTGAACAGTTCAGAATAGTTACCAAGAGAAGAACCATCAGTAGTTGAGAGGTAGATGAACGACCCTGTTCATTCATGCACTGCCCAGGGAGCCTATCTGCTTCTTGTCACAGGAGCCATCATTGAATATATAGGATGTGCTGGTTGTGCTCTATTGGTTTCTCCAACTTGCTCTGACCTTGGCAGGCTGATATAAAAGGATTAAGTCCATAGGCTCCCTTGCCCTCTGGTTTTTCATTAGGTTTGGTTCTGATGACTTTGGTGCCATCCCTTGGTGCTGTCCTGACTTAAGGCCCCAGCTTCTGTCTCATGGATCCCCTGCAGTGCTCTTCCTCTAACTCCTAGCCACCCCTTTTCTCTGTCTTCTTGGCATAGGGATAGTCATTATGTCACTGTACTGTCCCCAAGTTATCTAATTTGAATATACCATCTGTTTCTTATTGAGCCCTGGACCAGGGACCAATATCATTAAGCATTGAAATCTAAAACCCCTTGCTCCAAGCTCATTCTCACCCAGCACTACTTTATTTAGAAACCGAATTAACATGTGAATCTACCTACTGAAAGAGAACACGCTGGTCATGTTGACACAAACATTCTGTTCTCCCAGACATTTAGGCTTCTCATTGTCAATTAAGAAAGTCAAATTCTGATTTTATACTTTTTAATGAAATTAGCTTTGGTAGAGCAAGCTAGTCTATACAGAATAAATGAATGCAAGGTCTGAGCTGAATTTTCCCCAATATTACTCTAGTGCTCACACACTTGTATCTGTCCCACTTTGGTTTTGGCCTTTTAAAGACAGAGTGTAACTCAAGCTGGCCTGGAACTCACTATGCAGCCCATTGTGGTCTCAAATTCAAGATCTCTCTACCTTAGCCTCTGCAGTACTAGAATTCTAAGAACTTGGGTCTAAAGGAACTCATAATTTCTTGGTCATGTTAGGTTTCTGTGCCTCTAGGATTTTATCTGAGCCTTTTTTCTCTCTGGAATCTACACTTTCTCTCTAGAGATATATTTTACTTTTCTAGAAATAATCCTTATCACTAGCTATTTATTGAATACTTTCATATGAGCACTTTTCGGGTATCCAAGAGACATGGCACCATACGGATAGTTCATAAGTTTCCATTTTGTACGTGAGAGGTAGTGATGTGACAGAAAGCTCCTGCCTTAAATGGTGTGGTCAGACAAAGGCCTTCAAAGAATGCCATGGATGTACGAGGATTGGGGTGGGGGGAGGTGCTGACAGGTGCCAGGGGAGAAGGCTTCCTGTAGGAAATTTCATGTGGCTTCAGTCATGAATGAACGAGATTGGCAAAGATGAAGAAGAATAAGCTTTGGGGCAAATGGTCAGTCTTGACTCTGCCAAGCTTGTCATCTCTGAAAGGCTGCTTGTGGATGGATGGCCATATTCAAGGACATTGACCATTTAATTGGACCAGCATGCACATACAAACATGGTGAGAGTAATGGGTCAGATTTATCTTCTCTTTGGTCACTTTGGCAACAGAACAGGAGGAACTTGAACTGGGGAAATACTGTAGACAGGAAGTGAGAGATTACATAGCAAAAATGAAGTTGAGGGGACATAGGCAATAAACGTGTGTGTGGAGGGTGTGCACAAGCATGCGTGCATGCAAATGCTAGTACTGGGGCTTGAACTCAGTGCCTGGGCACTGTCCCTTAGTTTTGTCCTCTCAAGGATAGCACTCTACTGTTTGATCCATGGTTCCACTTCTGGCTTTGTTGGTGAATTACAGATAAGAGTGTCATGGACTTTTCTGCTCTTGGCTGACTTTGAACTAAGATCCTCAGATTTCAGCCTCCTGAATAGCTAGGATTATAGGCGTGAGACACCAACACCTGGCTAGCTAATATATTTTTGAGAGGTAAAAGCAACAAGATCATGTTGGATTTTGGAGTTGAAATAAAGATCAATCTGTGATGCTGGATGCTTCCCACATGTCCATTTTAAGCACTGGATGAATGGCATGCCATAGACTGAATTGCAAACTGAGGAAGGAAAGGGAGGAGGAAGATGAAGATGATATGTTCAAGGCATATATACGACATCCAGGAAGAAATACCCAGTGAGCATCTGGCTTTGTGCATGAGGGTTTTAAATCCTAAGTCACATCTCCGCAGCATCCATTCTTACTCATCCATCCTTGTACTATTGAGACTCCTCCCCATGACAGGCATGATCTTTGATCTTCACCTTCAACCCTTCTGCAGTGTGACAAAATCTCCTTTGCCATCTACACATTTTCAGACCATGCTTTCTTCTTCTTGTCTGAAAATAGGTCCTTCTCTAAGATCTCTCTTTCCTTGACAGCTCTTTGAAGTGGAGGCTTATTTTTATATACTTATTTTCCCCTTAAGTAACACATTTTATTCAGGAACAGGAAGTGGGGTTGAGGTTTCTCTTGAGCCCCACTTACACAGTCCAACCATTTCTTCTGGGAAGCCCTTTTCCTTTGAGGATGACTCCTTTGTTTTCTCTTACCTCTGTACCCCACATTGTAATTCACCTACATCCTCATCACTTTCTCTCATTTACCACAGAAGCTGGCTCCCCTTTCACAGTCTTCTCCCTTCACCATTTGCTTCGCTATGGAAAATTTCCACTTATGTGAAGAAGGACCATGTACTCCTCTTTATCCTCAGTTCTTCTACTTAATCATCCCCAAAGACTTCACCAATTCAATTCAAGCATTCATCCCTAAGTTCTGACCCTATAGCATGCCTTCTGAAATGGCAACTTCAAACATCCCATTCTTCAATGATCATCCCCTAGAAAATACTTCATTGAAGCTGTTCCCCACCCTGTTTTTAATTGAAACCTACTGCTTTTGCACTTTATCATCCTTTCTAACCATGGCATTGTGATTAAGATAATGGGTTTTGGAACAAGGATGTCCTGTTAATGAACGGACGTTTAACAAAATGCAGGTGCTTCACATTAAAACTGAGTGCCTCGTTGATGGACATAGCAACATGTATGAATGCCAAATGCCTTGGGCTGAATGAAGGAAACCAGCCTCAAAGAGTTTCATGATGCATGGTTCCATTCCTATGACATTCTCAAAAAGACAAAGCCAGCTGGGCACTGGTGGCTCACACTTGTAATCCTAGCTACTCAGGAGACTGAGATCTAAGGATTGGGGTCTGTAGGCCAACTGGAGCAAGGAAAGTCCCTGATTCTTATCTTCAATTAACCACCAGGAAACTGGAAGTGGAGCTGTGGCTCAAAGTGGTAAAGCTCTAGCCTTGGGAAGAAAAGCCCAGGGGCAGGGCCCAGGCCCTGAGTTCAACCCCTACAACTAACCCCCACTACCTAAAAGAAAGTAGGAAAAAACCTCAACAAATCTAGATCCCAGAGTTTACCATGAGGGGTCAATAAAAAGGCACTGTAGAGACATGGACAACAGTAGTAAGTAGATTCCACCATATCTCAAAAGGAGAGCAGGAGAAATATTAGAATCATCCCACACACTGTCATTCTCTCATCTTTTATTGTCTGTCTGAAATGTTGTTTGACTCACCATGGAGCACTTAATTACATTCTCTTTAATTTTTCACATCTGTCTGTCTGGAGCTTGGAATGTGGTCATAAACTCCCCCCTGGGTCTGTATCCAAATAAATGGATTTCAATGACAACTTCTTTCAAGGCTCTAAGCAGGTCATTTAACCCCCACTTGAAAGTGTGAATCACAGTCCTGACCTCACTGAGCTTTGTAATAATGAATGAGATAAGACATTTGGTAAGCTTTAAAATATTTAAGAACATGTTGTACTATCTTTCATTTATATGTAAAATAGGAATTAAATAGTGTGACTCATCAAGCATGGCATTTCCATAACTGTTTTCAGGTGTGTGTGTGTGTGTGTGTGTGTGCGTGTGTGTGTTAGTCCTGGGGCTTGAACTCAGGGCCTGGGTACTGTGCATTAGCTTTCTCACTTAGAGCTGGTGCTCTATCATTTGACCCACAGCTCCACTCCCAATTTTTTGGTGGTTAATTTGTGATAGTAATGTCACAGACTTTGCTGCCTGGGCTGGCTTCCAACTTCTATCTTCAGATCTCAGCCTCCCGAATAGCTAGGATAACAGATGTAAGCCACCAGAGCCCAGCTCACATTGTGTCTTAAGGACAGTCAAGTATAAAACCCAGTCAAGCTAACTCAAGCCAAGGAACACTGCTGGGGTATCTTACAAAAAGATAATTCCTCATAAGTGCAGAGAAATGCTATTAGAAATGCCCTAGCATGCCATTGGAGAAGGAAGATCTGAAAACTTACCAAAGTCACTTTTTTTCTGTTGTTGATTGTGGAGCTTGAACTTGGGGCCTGAGTGTTGTCCCTGAGCTCTTTTGCTCAAGGCTAGTGCCACCACTCGGGCCACAGCTCTACTTCTACTTTTCTGGTAGTTAATTGAAGATAAGAGTCTCACAAACTTTTCCTGCAGAGGCTGGCTTTAAACCACAATCCTCAGATCTCAGCTTCCTGAGTAGATAGGTTACAGGCATGAGCCCCCAGTGCCTGGCCCAAGGTAACTTTTTATGAGTGATTTAAAACTGCTACTTTTAATGCTTATGGGAGCATCATTAAGCAAAAGAAGAATGAATTCATGGCTACTCAATGGTTCTTTATTAAAGCTCAACTTTATACATGGTTATGAAAGAGTCACAAACATTTTTTCGGTCAGATCTCTAGAGAGCAGATTAGGATATCGAAGTGTAACCACAGGAAAAAAAGTTTAACTGAAAGATGAAAACTTTAGATGCATTAGTGCCATGGCAACCAGCCAGATCACTCCAATTATTCCTTAATTGGGTCCATAAATAATTTATAACCCACCATTTGTGTCTGGGGGAAAGGGTTTCTAACAGCAAATGCTTAAGTGGCTGTTACAGAGACCTAATGATTTCCAATTCTGAATTTATCAGAACTCTTGAAGGCTATGATTCTCACAGCCCTTCTTGAAGTAATTTGGTAGGGATTACTCAAGTGTGGAGAAGGCTTGTATTCAGTGTCTGTTGGAACAGACAACAGAGAAGCAATGAGCTCACCTTTCTCTGCTGTTAACCTTGACAGTGGCTTTCAATTAAGGTCAAAAGCCAAAGCTTTAATTGGGCATCATGGTCCAGAGCTATAATCTTAGCACTTAGAAAGCTGAAGCAGTTAGAGGCCAGTCTGGGCTACATATCTAGATCCTATCACAAGAAGGAAAAGAAAATCCATGAGTACCAAGAACATAAAGAGGAGCTAAAAGCTTCATATGTCACCAGGACTAGAATGTTTAGAATCGTGATTTACCTCCATTTCTTCATCAGAAGCTAAAGGTCTTTTTCCTATCTCTTGTATCAATGCTTGACTTTCAGGGCTTCAATAGGTCTTATTTTTCTTATAATTGTTGTGTTGAAGTCTGCTTATGCATGTCTAGCCCAGTGGATGATGTGAGCATATCTTGAGCTCAGATCTCAATGATTGCCTTTGCAAATGGGTTTGCTTATGTGGCAATCACCCAGACTGAGACAGAACATCCTAACTCCCCCCAAATCTTCCCTGCTCCTTTCTAGCGCTATTTGTTTCTCAGTGGAGACTCTGGAGAATGAGGCAAAGCCCAGAGGCATGGTTACCAGGGGGTCCACACACACTTTACTGCAGTGAACCAACCCCAGGGTGTTTGATAATGAGATGTGGGGGCGGGGGTGCTTGTCATACAGGAAAAGTCTTGCTGCTCCTTGCCCAAAGCGTGGAGGTTTATGAAGCCTTTTCTCTAGGGCCTTCTTCAGAAAAGCCACAGCAGCTCTCTCCACAATGTTCTGTAATTCCTAGAGGCCTCTGAAAGACCACACAGGACAAGTGGCAGCCTGAATATTTGGTTTGGCCAAGGGACACTTGGGAATCATGAGCCAGTGGTCTCTTCTGAAGAAAGGGCACTTAATGTCCCCCGGAGGTTCTCTGTTGTCAAGATTTGCACCTCAAGATTTCAGTGTTAGGGCTGAGAATATGGCCTAGTGGCAAGAGTGCTTGCCTCATATACATGAAGGCCTGGGTTCGATTCCCCAGCACCACATATACAGGAAATGGCCAGAAGTGGCACTGTGGCTCAAGTGGCATAGTGCTAGCCTTGAGCAAAAAGAAGCCAGGGACAGTGCTTAGGCCCTGAGTCCAAGGCCCAGGACTGGCAAAAAAAAAAAAAAAAAAGATTTCAGTGTTAGCAGTAAGCACCTATCCAGAATTGTGTCTGACAAATAGAAGCCCCATTTTCTTCTCTTTTATACACAGCTTTTAACCACCTAGGAGAGGACCAGCTACTATCTTACACTTACCATACTTCTATTAAATGGAAGCTATTGTGGCCAAACTTCACATGGATGAATTCTCATCTGTAAACAGCATTGACCAATATGACCATCTTAGAAAGAAAGACATAGGGAGGGAACAAGGATGCCAGATTCTGGATGCTGACAATCCTGCTAGGGCCTGGGAGCTTCCTCAGCCCCTGCCCCACTGCTTCTTCCCACACAGAGCTCCTGGAGATCCCCAGGTAGAGGCAGCCATTCCCACCCAGCACAGTGGCTAGGAGAGGAAGCACAATTCATGGAACTTAAGATTTCATTAAATTCTTTGAAGAACCAGGGACTGAAATGCACACTTCATAAATCAGATACCCTCCCCCCATTTCCTAAAGACACCAAGTTATAAACTGTAGTCTAATTCTAGAAATCTACTTTATTTCATTAAGAAAATAAAAAATGGATCATGAAAGTAAAACACAGCACAGATATGCAGTTTGCAAACATTTATTAAGTAGGAAAGAGCGAATAAAATAAAAACTAAATGTGATAAATGTTAAATAGGGTGAACTTTTCTGCAAAGGCTGGATGGGTTGGGATGTCATTAAAGAAACTAAAATGAGATTAAGTTTGGAAATACCTTCCAAATTTTTGAGTAAAAGTTCCGTGGAGCAGCAGTAGACATTCTTCATTGTTCCGTGAGATTGAGCTAAAAATCAGGAGCATCTTTCTGAAAATGTTTTAAGGCATAAAGGCACCCGAGTCTTTGCATAGTGTTGCTGCTACATTGGTCATTTCTTGGTTGTGCTAGAAGTTGCCTTGGGATCCTTAATGTGATTGGTCACTGCAGTGAGAACGTTAGGATGGCAAGGGGTGCCATCTCCCAGAGTGGAGAGACAGGGATCAGCCTGATTCTTCAGTTGGTCATGTGGACTTTAAGAGTCTCTGGGGCCGGTCCCTCTGCCCTCATGCCCTTTATGAGTTCCCTCTGGCTTCCAGGAAGCAGAAATCTCGGGCACAGAGGCAAGATCTCAGGTGGGATGGAGACATATACTAGGAGAGGGTGAATATTGAAGATAAATTGGCAGCGTCACTTCTAGCCAATGATGATCTTATTTTTCATGGCCAATTTTTATTAGTTAATTTCATATGTCAATTTGACTGGGTCATGGGGTGCCCAGATGTTTGTGTGAAACATTCTGGATATTATCTGTGAGAGTACTTTTGGATGAGTTTAACATCTCAGTTAATAGACTGGGTAAAACAGATTACCCTCAGTAGTGTGAATCAGTCTTTTTTAAAATCAGTGAAGGCCTGAATAGAACAAAAGCACTGAGCATTCCCCAAGTCTAATCACCCTAGAGCCAGGGCCATGATTTTTTCTTGCCCTAAGACTTGAAGGAAGGCACTGTTTCTTCTTAAGATCTTGAGTCTGCTGACTTTCAAATTCAGACTGTGATCATACCTTCAGCCCTTCTTGGTCTCTAGCTTGTTAGCCACACATCTTTCTCCCCTCCCCTCCCCTCCCCTCCCTTCCCCTCCCCTCCTCTCCCCTCCCCTCCCTTCCCCTCCCCTCCTCTCCCCTCCCCTCCCTCTCCCTCTCTCTCTCTCTCTCTCTCTCTCTCTCTCTCTTTCACTTTGATCAGTCGTGAGGCTTGAACTCCGGGCTTGGGTGCTGTTGCTGAGCTCTTCAGTTCAAGAGTAGAGCTCTACCACTTTGAGCCACAGCTCTACTTCTGGTTTTCTGGTGGTTACTTGGAGGTAAGAGTCTTATGGACTTTCCTGCCTGGGCTGGCTTTGAACCATGATCCTCAGATCTCAGCCTCCTGAGTAGTTAGAATTACAGGTGGGACCCCCAGTGCCCAGACACACATCTTTTTCTACAAATCTTTTTCTATAAGTGTGTGTGTGTGTGTGTGTGTGTGTGCACATGCGCACATGCATGCACATTTTTTCTATTCTGTTTCAGTCAGAACTGAAAAACAAGCATCTCAAAGGATTGACAGCAGTTCTTTGAACAGCACCCATTGGGGACTGTTTTAAGGGAAAATTCTGAATTGACGGGTCTGTGTATGGCGTGAGAACCTGCATTAAACATTTTCTACATGATGTCAATAGCACTATTCTATGGACCAGACTATGAGCTACAAAGGCTTCTTGAGTGATGACACTGGAGTATTTTACTCTGTGCAGCCTTTGCCTGGGATAATGCTTTCTGTGAATTCCTACCCAGAAACACTTATCTGGGTCTTAGTAATGTTATATTTGCTCATATTAATTAGTTGATTTAATATTTTCAGCCTTCTATTAATCAATACAGAATAAAGCTTTTAAAAAGGGCTCTTCTGAAATTCTCTGAGGAGAATTCTGCTGAAATGTTCTTTTCTCCAAACTTTCCCCTAGTCCCTTATCCATACCCCCACCCCCAACTCCCGCCCCAGAATCTCTCTCTCATCATTTTCATTCTTTGTTCTTTGACTATGGGGTTTTTCATGACTCAGGAAGGTCTTTGTATCCATTTGCCTCTTCTCCCATTGTTAATAAAAGGTGATACATGCTGGCGGTTGTTTTTTTTTTTTTTAATCATCTTGAATGTACAGGAAATTTGAAAGCAATGAATTGGGTACACAGTGTAATGCAGTTGCAGTTCTGAGGTTGGAGAAACATGCTTATGAGAAACAAATAGGTAAGTACAGGGCACTGGAAGAAACCATAAGCTGGAGGCTGTCGGACCCTAGTCTCCAGAATTAAAAGTCAGATCCAAAATGCCCACTGCTCTGTGAAATCTGAAGGGCCGGCATGGCAGGCACTTGACCTGCCCTTCCCTCCCCTAGACTTAAGACACCTCTCACATTTGTGAGACTCAGGGAAAGGTTACAGATAGAGTAATCAAACCTTTTATTTAAATATTTATTATCTAAAGATACCCTGATTGCATACCCTGATTATCTAAAGATAATAAATAAGGTAACAGCCAGGTGCTGGTAGCTCACACCTTTTAATTCTAGCTACTCAGGAAGCTGAGACCTGAGACCTGAGAATCACAGTTCAAAGCTAGCCTGGGTGGGAAAGTCTGTGAGACTGTTATCTCCAATTAACTACCAAAAAAAAAAAATAAGTGGAAGTGGAGCAGTGGCTCAAGTGGTAGAGCACTAGCCTTGAACTCAAAAGCTCAGAGATAGTGCCCAGGACCTGCGTTCAAGCCTCAGGACCGACACACAAAAAAACTAAAATAAATCAAAGTAAGAAACTATAAATAAAATGTTCCATCTTATGCTGTAACACATATAAATCACCTGAATGCTGTTTCATTCCTTGGATTTAGAACATGATGGTACCACAATCACTGTCCATTGCCTGTTGCTAACACCTTCTTCCCTTCCACCCTATTCACCAACAGAGACCTTGCTCCTACATGTCCAGTGTCCCCGTCCTTGGAGCCCAGCTCTTGTTGTAATACCTCCAAACAGTGGTCCTTGGCTACCCTCTGACCTAGAGGGTACATATGTAGGGATAGTCCTAGGAAAGAGGCCCCTGCACCCTCTCCATTTCCAGGGGACAAGATAGTGCTGGAAGAGTGAAGGAGGAAAAAGATGTCTTCCACTCCAGAATGAATGATGATGGAGTGGGGTCACCACCAAGGATTCCGGCTGTGACATCGAGTCTCCAGGGATATCCTGTAGACCTTGTTGGTTTGCTTTGTGAGCTCTGCCTGGCCTATGGGACAAACCCATAGACGGGTTATTAAGTTTACTCTGCTAACACTGGCAATTAGCTCTTTTCACAAATTGCTGCTGTGTTTCTGAGGCACAGATCACAGTGCAAAGGGGGAGAGGGCGGGACTTTCCCTGTACTTGGATTCATTTTCTGTTGGAGCAAAGCACCACCAACTGCAGGCCTCAGCAGTAGCTGATGGCTTAATTGCCACGTGCATCTTGTGGGGAGCACTTACTTGGCATCTCTATGCCCCTTTCCCTGGCACTGGGGAGCAGCTGACACCTGGAGGGAGGGGAGGGGGTTGAAAGGGTTGATGGCTGAAACCCAGTACTGAAGGAATTGGAATCGTCTCTCTATAGCTTCTGTGTAAAGTGCTCCTTTATGTGATCTGATGACAGTTTAGCCATCAGGAACGGTACCTTAATCATTTATATATTGTATCACCCATGTAGAGCCTGGCTAGGGCATCTGGCTCTTACCTGGCCCTTTGTGGATGGTTGTATGACATTCCTAGACCACTCATTTTATCCTTTTTTTTTCTCACTTTACCCTCTTGGTAGGTTATATAAATGGCCACCAAATGCTCCCTCGCCCTTCCCTTTGTATGAGAAAGTTGTGGTAATCACCCGCTGATGTAGTTGATTTTGTGACTTAACTTTGGCTATGGCACATGAAGCGATATGCACAAGCAGAGGATTTATGGTGCTCGTGTGGTTTTGCTTAGCATATTCTATCCTGTCCTTGGTCATGAGAAAAACATGTCTCAGAATGGGTTAGAAAGTAGATAGAGGGGGCTGGGGACATGGCCTAGTGGCAAGAGAGCTTGCCTTGTATACATGAGGCCCTGGGTTCAATTCCCCAGCACCACATATACAGAAAACGGCCAGAAGGGGCGCTGTGGCTCAAGTGGCAGAGTGCTAGCCTTGAGCAAAAGGAAGCCAGGGACAGTGCCCAGGCCCTGAGTCCAAGGCCTAGGACTGGCCAAAAAAAAACAAAACAAACAAAAGAAAGTAGATAGAGTACTTTCTTAGACACGATCAGTGTTAAATGACTCTCAGAGAGCCCTGGTGGTAAAGGGTTCTAAAGTACATATTTCAAAAAGCTTGGAGCTAAGTGACTTCAACCAAGCTCAGCCAAATTCAACAGCAATAGATAACCTCCTGTATCTACAGGACATACTTACAATGAAGTGCATATTGTAAAACATTGAAATTTTAGAATTCTTTTCACATAGAATTATTGAAGCAACAAGCTGATGAATAGATCCCCCCAAGCTAGACATGAAAACTTGGTTCCAAGGAGGTGACACTTTTGACAATCATGAAGGAATAAGAAAGGGAGAACTGAGCAGATCCATTAGTCTCACATATTTCCAGCGTCACCACACCCCTTTTGTTTTTATATTAATATGCCATCAGGGAACCCTTCACATTGCATCCCCAGTTGTTGTTTTACTCTAAGTTTTTTAGTGAGGTCTCTTAAAAGCTAATCGTCTTTGAAATCCCAGTTCAGCTTCTATCTTCTTTCTTATATTCTCCCTGGTGACATCACTCTTCCTTTCTCCAAATTCCTTTGATATAGTTTGAACATAAAATTTAACCCATGATACAATGTATGCATGTATAAATATACACTCTTATATGTACATATATGCACATATATGTGTATACACATACATATATGTATATATATACACATATATACATAGATATTTTCTCTGTCTCCTTAGTTTCTACATTTCTCCTCTCTTCTGGATTTCTTTCCAGGACACTTTCCTCAGCTAAACAAAGCCAGATGTCTGCTAGAATTCTCTGGGTAACTTTTTGCCTTGGTTGACATGTGTCTTCCCTTCTCACTGCCTTGAATGAGTTGAAGCATGGATCTATGTCAGGCATTTCATGAACATGAAGCATTATACCTAAAGGACTTTCCTGTTTTTATGTTCAGTCTTTTCCTAGTGTCCCCACTTGGGCTATCTCAACTATCGTCTTAAACTGCTCATGTTAAAAATGCATTTCAATGGAAAATAAACTAAGCCAAAAGAGTTTTATGATCATATACAAAGACAAATATTAGGGTGGATTCACAATTTCTTTTTTATGTTGAAAGATATTAAATTGAGCTGACTTGGGTGGGTCATGCCTGTAATCCTAGCTACTCAACTTGGATACTAGCCATGGCTCCCTGCAAACAGATAGGGTGACTGGATGCTCTGTAGTGGCCTTGCATCCATATTCTACCTTCCTTTGCTAATAGCACTTGTGTCTGGGAACACCAACCATCAAGAGATTCCATTCTTTCATAGTTTAAAGATGGCCTCCTATCTCGAAACTTAGAACCTTCTCATGGTTTCTCCCTGAAACTTTAAGCTTTAAGAAAATAGAAATAATTTCTAGCCAGGCGCTAGTGACCCATATATGTAATTCTAGCTGCTCAGGAGCCTGAGACCTAAGGATCACAGTTCAAAAAAGTCTGTGAGCCTCTTAGCACCAATGAACTAGCAAAAAGCTAGAAGTGGAGGGGTGACTCAAGTGGTAGAGCACTAATCTTGAGCAAAATAAAAAAAAAAGTCAGGCAAGAGCACAAGGCTCTCAGTTCAAGCCCTAGTACCTCTCTATACATACATGCACACACACGGAGAGAGAAAAGAATTGCAATAGTATACTACTTTGTTGTAGTGATACACTGATTACACTACTGACCAGCTCTTTTTACATAGACTCTCTTTGTCTGTTGCCTCCTTATCAGTTTTGTGTACTAACAAATTTCTTGCAATTAAATTAGTCAACCAACCAAAGGCCTGTGATTAGCCTAGAACACAGAAAACAAAGGGGCATGATCTCCCTGATATATGACTGTTAACAAAGGGAGATGGAGAGACAGTAGAGACCAAGTCTGTGAATACTGTATATGTTCTTGATACATTGTATATTGCATATATGCCAACCTGACCTAGACAAGGGATAGAAAAACAGGTTGTAAGATATCATAAGAAATGTACACACTGCCCTACTATGTAACTGCACCCTCTTTGCACAACACCTTGTAAAAAAATTTATGTCCAATTAATAAAAAAAAAAAATAAATAAATAAAAAGAAAAAAAAAAAAAGGCCTGGGATTGGTTCACTAGCTATTCAAGGGCCTGGCAGGTATATGGCCAATGTGGCCAAATGAACATTTTACACTCAGGAAACAAAGGCACAAAGCAGGGAAGCGAGTGACAAAGTCATGCGGTAGGTTAGTGGCAGCAAAAGGGTGAGAACTCCGGCATCGAGGCTCCCACAGAACTTTGCAAAAAAAAAAAAATTCTGCAAAGATGTGTTTGAGACAGTGGCCAACATCTACACCTCCACCGCGACCTCAAGAGTAACCACCAAGGAAGAACAAAGCCCCTGTTAGCAATTAGTGAGAACAAGTAACAAAAACATTCAATATGAACATGGGGCTAATCCTAAGGAAAATCAGAATGGTGGCCAGTATTCTCTTTAAGTTCAGAGGGATTGCTCTGTAGCTAGAAAGTGAAATCAAACTGGGGCCAACAGTCTTTATTCTTTTTCCTGGACATCTTCTGCAGGGAATATTCAGTAGTGCAGGCAGCTGTCTCTTGGATCTGCCTGGACTCGGGGCTCTGGAGAATCAGGGAGAGTGATTGGGCAACCACCCACTACCCTCGTCACCATTTGTTAAGTAGGTGTGGGACTCCAATTAACTCTCTGAATTGAAGATTGATCATTTTCCTCTAACAATCTCATAAAAGTGAGAGGTAATTACATTTTAGGAAGCAAACATTTTAGCCAAACATTAAACTCTATACTCAACACACACAATTCTTGTTTTCTAAACAACCACCATCTACTACCTCATAATAAGACTGCAGTTTGCCTTGCTTTCCTGATCCCATGGCTGGTGTCTTATGTGGAAAGAGGAACTCGTGGGAAATCTCTGGCTCATTAGCAGAAATGAGCAGAAACAACTCATTCTCGGGCTATTAGAATACAGTACAAATCAGCTTCCATGAGCATCCCAGTCTACCCAGACAGATTTGTGTTGTTGTTGACCAAAATTTGCAAAGTGTGAACAATCAAAGCTGAAATTCCATTTCCAAGGACCTGCAATGGGATGTTCCTTAGAAAATTTCCCCATCTCTGTCTGAGCCAAGTCCCTGCTTAGCAAACACATCTTTCCCCAACCTTGTCATTTATTGAAAATGCCAGTCCTACTGGGTGCTAGTTGCTCACACTTGTAATCCTAGCTAGTCAGAAGGCAGAGATATGAGGATTGTGGCTGGAAATCAGCCCAGGAAGGAAAGTCTGAAACTCTTATCTCCAAAAATTAAGCACTAAAAATGCTAAAAGTCAAGCTGTAGAAGTGACAGAGCACCAGCCTTGAGCAAAAAAACACTAAGGACAGTGACCAGGCCCTGAGTTCAAGCCTTGGTACTGTCATTGTTAATGAAAGTTCTAAGTGGTAGCTGCTTCTGCTTCTGATTTTTTTAATTGAAGAATTAAGTAGACAGGGGCTGAGAATGTGGCTTAATGGTACAGTGTTTGCCTAGCATGCATAAAGCCCTGGGTTCAATTCCTCAGCACCACATAAACAGAAAAGGCCGGAAGTGGCACTGTGTGGCTCAAGTGGTAGAGTAATAGCCTTCAAGCCCCAGAACTGGCAAGGAGGAGGAGGAGGAGGAGGAGGGGGGGGGGGGAGGAGGAGGAGGAGGAGGAGGAGGAGGAGGAGGAGGAGGAGGAGGAGGAGGAGGAGGAGGAGGAGGAGGAGGAGGAGGAGGAGGAGGAGGAGGAGGAGGAGGAGGAGGAGGAGGAGGAGGAGGAGGAGGAGGAGGAGGAGGAGGAGGAGGAGGAGGAGGAGGAGGAGGAGGAGGAGGAGGAGGAGAATTAACTAGATGGTCAAATGAAAGAAAGGTAGAATAAGGAACTGATTTTTTAAAATAGAGGAAAGTAAGTAGTCTAATAGTTTGAGAAATAACTCAACTGCCAGCCTACATCAGACCACTGATGTGCCCAAAGTGGGATTTATGCTGTGTAATCTGGATGCAGTGGCAGCTCAGATCTGATGCACCTTCCTTCTCTAATCTTGCCTTAGAGGGACAGGCAGATGTTGAGGTTTGGAAAGTAATATTCCAAAGCATGAGGCTTTGATATGCAGAGTTGAAGATACAGTTGTAGAACTAGGTCTCTGAGCTTTCCCCAACCCTGTCTCTTGGCCGCCTTTGGTCCTCTTTCAGCCCCCAAGTTTAGGGGGAAATTGTCTTTGAAGATGCCTTATGAGATCATGAGACATTCCCTTCCTAGAAGGGAATTAACTAGGAATGACTGCTCCCTCTCCACCAAGCACAGAGTGGAAGCAAGTGATCACAATGACATGTCTTCTCTTAGCTCATTCATTTCCCCTTTACAAAATTCTCTAAAGTACCTAAAAAATTCAACAGCTCCCTTCCTTACCTCTCTCCCACAAAGAGAGCTATAGTTTGGACCTGGAAAGTCCCATTTATTAAAGATTGTCACCAGCCTGTGGTACTATTGGAAGGTGGTGGGATCTTTTGGAGGTAGTACCTACTGGAAGAAAGTGAAGTTCTTACTCTCATTCTTTGCTTCTTACTTGCCATGGAGTGAGTAGGTCTCCCCTAGCTTGATATATTGTGTTGCCATAAGCCCAAGCAAAAGGGTCCAACAGCCACAGACTGAAACTGTGAGCCAACATAGACCTTTCCTCTTCATCAGGCAGTTATCTCGGGTACTTTGTTAGTGATGGGAAGCTGAGTAACACAGAGCGCCCATGCCTCAACCATCTGGCCCTTCTATGAGTTTCATGTTTTATGTGGCTCCCACGCATATGGGCTCATTAACACATTCATTTGCTTTCTCCTTTGAATCGACTGAGCACCTCAGCTCTGCAGAGGGGAAAGGCAAACAGAGGAACAGACCCTCTGAGTTAACATTGCTTTTGGTGTAGATGCCCACTCCCATGTCCTTCATGTGAATCAATTTAATGAAAGCAACAATGATCATTGCCAAACCTAGTTTGTTGAATTTTGTGGGGCTTGTTTTTTTGTTTTTTTTTTTTGTTTTTGCTTGATGATTTCCTCCTGGGATATTTAAAAATTGGGCGGTAGAGTCATTTGTTAAGAGGGGAGGTGGGGGAAGGGGGAGATAACTATTTATAAGTTTAACAATTTCAGGCACTGCTTTCCATTTCCCATACTGACAGAAACACCAAACCAGCTCCTTCTGAAAGCAAAATAAGCTGGTAATTCCATATTTAGCATTAGAAAGTCACCTCATGAAAACAGACACCTGCTTTCACAAGATACGTGTTAATTATTGGAGACTGATGGCTCCACTTGTTGACTTGGCCTTAGCACAATTTTGTTTCACCTAACGTGTGCTATGAGATAACTGAGGCACTGCCATGATCTTTACGTTTCCTCCTTGCCTGGCCAAATAGTTTCTGAGAAATAATGGAAACAATGTCTATTTCTCTGCCACCACGCAGAAGTGCAAAATGTTTTAAAAGTGATCTTTTTCAAGTTGCTAAGTCAAGCAACTTGATGCTGTCAAGGGGATAGGACAGTGTGGTGAGATTTACCATTCCCAGAAATGGGCTTGGGGAGCATCGCGATTAACTTCACAAGCACTTAGGGGACCAGACACAGATCACTTATCTATGCACAGAGCTCCATTCCGTGAGCACGGGAGACCCCAGTCTCTCCAAGTCTACTCTGTCTTTTATGACCCAGTTGGGTCCCACTAAATCCTTCCAGCTGCATTTGTCTCTCCCATCTTTGAATTCTTCTGTTTGTTTCACTATTCATGGGTTCCTCAAGCAGGGAGGAGAAGAGAAAAGATCATTTTTGCTAAATGGAGCTCCCCTGAAAGAACAAATTCATCAATATTTCTCTTTGTAACTGCATGATTTATTTTGACTTTCAGCTAAAAGAACACAACCAAAGCAATCAAAAGTAATATCCAAATATTCAATTTTTCCTCTAGTGTTTCTCAAACAGCGTACATAAAAATGTTTCAAGTCCTCAGAAACACTCCTTCAGCCCCATCATCTCCACTGCCAGCAGAAGAATTAATATGTTTAAGGCCCACTTGGGCTACATAGTGAATACCCATCTGTCAAACAAAAACAAAAGTTTCTGCACTGTCTGAAACCTCACCTCAAGTAATGAAGAAAAATACATCACAAAAAATGCATTACAAAAGACTTGGCTTTATCGTCTGATCCTATAAAAGGATGCGTTGCTGGCATTTATCATTTTGTCCTGCCCCTTTCCTCCCCTCCTCTGGAAACAAATCTAGATATTTCCATCAGAAAGTCCATGCCCTAGACTCAGCACTGTGCTTCAGACAAAGTCAGCCACATATCCCTGCTCTGAGCTGAACCCATGGCCCAAGCTTGGACAACTGGTCTAGACATGTGAGGGGGTTAGGGAAAGACAGTCCCATTATATCTTCTTTGCTCTCTCTCTTTCTCTCTGCCTCCCTCTTCCTCTTTCTGGATTTTCTTTCTTTTTTTTTTTTTTTTTTTTGCCAGTCCTGGGCCTTAAACTCAGGGCCTGAGCACTGTCCCTGGCTTCTTTTTGCTCAAGGCTAGCACTCTGCCACTTGAGCCACAACGCCACTTCTAGCCATTTTCTATATATGTGGTGCTGGGGAATCGAACCCAGGGCTTCATGTATATGAGGCAAGCACTCTTGCCACTAGGCCATATCCCCAGCTTCCCTCTTCCTCTTTCTTCTCTTTCTTATATAACTCCCTCTTTTTCTCTTTTTTTCCTCCCTTTTTTCCATCCATTTCAGGGTCAGAAAATATATCTTTGTCAGATTCTCTGTCTCTAAGTTCAACATTATTATCTTTAAAATGAGATTTTTCAAAGCGTAGCAAGGGATACGAGACCACCTCCATCAATAAGGCAGGAGAGAGAAACTAGCAGATTAGCAAATGTCATTAGACAGATGTTGGACATAATTTCATGTTCCTCAATCTATAAAACACCCATAAGGACTTTTCAAGGGGAGAAACAGCGATTCTACTTATCTGCTGCTGGTGATTTTGCTTCCCCTCTTGCATATTGTGTGGCACAGTTGGACATCCCTTTCCTTCTGCTTGTTCCTGGTATGAGTGGTTCAGATTCCTTGTCCTTCTCCATGTGGACTCCTCCTTCAGACATGCTGACCTGCAGTAGTCTACAGGCTCCTGGAGTGGGTGGTCAGACTGCCTGCAATTTTCATTGCAGCATGTTTGGAGGAACTGGGTCTCATTAGCCTTCTGGTGCACTTTCAGTGGTCTAAGAGGAGATGCACTCACTGGATGTGGAGTGGTGGTACCTAGGGAGGAAAGAAGAGAAGTAAGCAGGGCATCTTTTCCGAGGGTGGCAGTGATGGGACCTGCAAGTGACTTGAGTGACCATTTGTGAGTTCTGGGACTGCATCACTCAAGCCTTTTTTGTTTGTTTGTTTGTTTTTAATCAAAAAGCCAACCAATTGTCTAGTTACATTTCTCCCTCCCCTCCCCCCCCAAAAAGCCTACATGAACTTGGTAGTAACTGAGTCTCCAGCAACATATTCAAAGTTGAGAAGATTAAAAATTAACAGGAAAGAGAGTCCTCAGCCTCAGGTCCAATTAAGAGCCCTGCTTCATACATACCAGTTGTCCTGGCTAGAGTCAACCTAAAAACCCCACTAAGAACATTAACTTCAAGTAGCCTTTTTCCAGTTTCCAATTTGTGAATAGAGACATATTTTGTTAATTCTATCAGAAAGTTTGTTGCAACTTATTTACAATGCCAACTTCTAAAAGCTTAACTAAAGTTAACTAGTCAATAAACTAGACAGAAATTGCTCTTCAGAAAGAGAGAAATCCTAAAATGCCACTTTCCGCAGAGAACCCAATTGTTTGTTTTATTTTGAGTAAAGAAAAGAGAAGCTTTTGCTCGGACTAGAAGAAAATCAGTTGTAAGTTTGGGATGTGTATTCAAACTACACATGCAATGAGGACAATATTAAGCTAAAGCAATTGATGTGCTGTTGCATTTGTCTACTGTTTGTCTATTATTAACAATTATAAACAGAGCAGTGCAACTAGTATTTGGAACAATTCTTATAGTGTTAGTGTCAGGCACATTTCACTTCTCTTCACAGCACTGGTTCTCTTTTCGTACCTGGGCTTCCTCCTCTTCAGTAAAGTCATTCTTGATGTTGAAAGTTTTGCGAATCTCCTCAGGAGTTTGCCCCTTAATCATATTGGCAACAGTTTTGCATGTGACATCAAGCAAACCTTTGATATCTAAGTAGTTTGCAGCCAGAATAAGTTCGAAAAGTGTTCCTTGGTCAACCTTCAGGAATTCTTGGTCCCAAACAGGAATATCATCTGTACGCTTTTCTTTGTTCTCATCATCCTCAGGAGGAGGAGCATCGTCCTCGTGGTAGGTGCACCACTGAATGACCTTTTTTAATATCGCTGCATTAACATTTGGTGGAGGAACTGGGTCATCATCCATTCCCAAATCTTCCAACATGGTCTTGATGGTCACAGATTGTTTGGCAATTTCTACATCAACTTCAAAAATTTCTCCATCAGAACTGTGTAACTTAATTGAAGGCATGGTGTTTGGTCTCAAAAAGATGGCGGATCAGGAGTCTGCCGGGAGCTGAGCTCCGTCTGAGCAAGGAGAAGAGAAAGACGAAGACAAGGCCACTACTGTTTTTGGGGTATTTTTTTTTTTTGCCAGCGCTGGGGCTTGAACTCAGGGCCTGAGCACTGTCCCTGGCTTCTTTTTGTTCAAGGCTAACACTCTACCACTTGAGCCACAGTGCCACTTCTGGCTTTTTCTATATATGTGGTGCTGAGGATTCGAACCCAGGGCTTCATGTATATGAGGAAGCACTCTTGCCACTAGGCCATATTCCCAGCCTTGCATCACTCAAGTCTTATAGAAGAGCTACAGCTGAGAATGAGAAACTTAGATGCAAAAGCCTGGAGGGAGTGATCCTGTCCTCCCTCTGACCCTTGTGCATTCTAAGGTTGAGGGTTTCTTTACGCAGTGGATGCTATAAAGTAGAGACCATTAGTTCCAGGGTTAAGATTTCTAGTTGTTGAGCCACTGCTTCTCTCTAAGAGGCTTCTCCCTATGCCATCTTTCATCCCCTAACTGATGTCATCTTTGCTAGTTCATTGAGTTTGCCAGTCCAAGAAATAGTTCATCAAAGAGAATCCATGGTGGATTTGGATTGTAGCAAATTGACTTAGAGGGAACTAGCTTTCCCAGAATCCCTTTCTACATAGATTGAAACAATGAAGGGGCTGCATGAGACACCCTGGGTATGTCAGTCCTGGGGCTTGAACTTTGGGCCTGGGCATTGTCCCTGAGCTCTTTAGCTAAAGGCTAGTGCTCTATCACTTTGAGCCACAGCAGCCACAGTGACACCCTGGGTGTGATTTGAAAGATGAATGCCATAACAGGAATGCCGATTATACTCGTGAAGTGTTTCTCTGAGTGTCAAGTGAGAGATGCCAACCTCTGAACTGTGCATACAGTTTGGTGAGCACAGTAAGAACAGTAAGGGCAGCCCTGAGCCTTCTAGGTTCCCTGGAAACTTCCAGGGAAGTTTCTTTCCTCCGGAGAAGGTGTCTGTATCAGGTAGGGTACTGAAATTCCTTTACGTGATGAAAGTAACCACGTTAACAAAGACACATGGGGCAGGAAATATCTTTATAGTGCATTAAAGAGTTTGCCATGAACAGTATGTTAAAAATTCCTAACAGTGTAAATGATGACTGCTAATATAAGATAAAAATATTAGTATATTGAGAAAGAAGGTTGGGAGATTTATAAGACTAACACCTTATCTAGCAAAGCAAGGAACTGATAGTGTTTAAAACATATAAGTAAAAAACTTATGACCTCAATTATGCTATTTTTTTAATGAGGGAAGCATTTTTCTGGTTAGAAGAAAAGATGAAGAAAAGTTAAAAGTAAATGGTTTTGGACAGCCCAACCTGGAGGTAGGAGATTGTGGGGTTTTTCTTTTTTTTTTTTTTTTTTTTTTGGTTATAAGCATTTCAGGATATAGTCATTTAAATCCAGACCTCTAAAAAAATAAAGTCTGTATCTATTCTTAGTATAGAATTGTGGAAATATGATGACTAGAATTTGGACAGAACTTTTAAGAGTTCCCCTGGTATAATTTTAATTTGCTTGCAAGGGGAAAAAAAGAACATAAAAGATAAAGAAAGAAAAAAATCCCAACCATTTACTGTAATACACAGAGACTGAAATCATCTATGGATGAATGTCCAAATCTTTATTCCCCCTGCAATCCAAACTCAGCACAAATAAGCAATTAAGTCCAATTTTAAAAGCAGACAAAATTCATATTACTCTATTATATTACCATCAGCATTTGGACCACCTCATGTAGACATAATTAGGTAGAGGCAATTAAGTTAATCTTTCTATCATGTATATGGGTTACATGACACAAAGACTCTATAATTACCAAGCAGACATATACCGTCATCTCTTGAGGTAAAGAACAAAACTATAAGTAATCCTATTAAATATCTAGGTGTGGTCTCCTGGCAAGGCTGAAACCAGTGTCCCACCATAGGTGAGAACTCACCATGAAGACTTGAGGTATTGCCCAAAGCAAGGCAGCAGCCTTGTTGTATTGAAATAAGGGTCTACAAGGCCCCCAGTACCCTCTTATGCCAAAATGCCCATGCTGCTAGTTGCCAATCTGATATTCCCACCTCTACTGATTCCTCATTTCTCCAGAAATCAGCAAGACTCACTAAGCTAGCAAATCAATCTAGAAGAATAAACTTATTATTAACCAGCTAACGCTTTGTTATACATTTACAGTATCTCTTACAGATTGCTGGGTCCTGTGAATTGGGACAGCAGAAAGAGTTTTGTTTGTTTGTTTCTTTTTCAGAGAGAGCCTGGAGGTATAAGGAACTGATGTGAATGGCCGCTTTGTACAGCATATACCCATGGGTTTCAATGGATTGTCAACTCTGTGTAACTGGAAAAATGGGAGAATCAGATGAGCTAAAGGATCAGAAAACGCTTTGATGGCTGCAAAGTAGGTGAAAGGGAAGCTTCGGTGACCTCTTGTGGTTTCTTGTTCATGTGCCTTGATACACAAAGTCAAGTGCAGTGCTCAGCAATGCTAACAGCATAGCTAACTCTGGCCATTGGAAGATGAATTGAATGACATATGTGGCTGTCAATTAAGGCAGAAATGTTAAGCAGGGCTGTCTCCTACACATGTCAGTAAGACACACCTAAGGCAAAGAAATGGTCTGTAGCCTGCAGCACTATGTGTTTTGATGATTCGAAAGCTCAGGCAAAGGCCCTCTTATGCTTAAAGATTCCATGGAGAAGTCCCAGACATTCCTGAAGTGTCCTCCCACAGCCCTGTCACCACGTTTCCCAGCGCCTCCGGGTCTTGCAATGATGAGTTTGTTCATTTAAATTGCTTAGATTAAGGGATTATGCCTCTTCTGTGAGCACTGGGCAAAACATGCAGGCCGTTCTCACTGAGCACTTTTTTTTTTTTTTTTCCAGTCCTGGGCCTTGGACTCAGGGCCTGAGCACTGTCCCTGGCTGCTTCCCGCTCAAGGCCAGCACTCTGCCACTTGAGCCACAGCGCCGCTTCTGGCCGTTTTCTGTATATGTGGTGCTGGGGAATCGAACCTAGGGCCTCGTGTATCCGAGGCAGGCACTCTTGCCACTAGGCTATATCCCCAGCCCTCACTGAGCACTTTTTAAACAAATGGATGAAAGGGTGCCTACAAAGAATTAAAGTCCTTGTGACTTTTTTTACTTTCTGAAAAGCTTGACTTAAATATACAATGCACAAATTTGCATAATCAATTGTTGGCCTCCTACTTCAAGTCTCCAGGGAAGATGAGACATGCCATTTTTAAAAAGAGACAATGCCATCCATTCATCCATCCATCCATTCATTCACCTACCCATCTAAGAAAGGCTAAATAAACTCTATTAACATTAAATACTAGAAGATTGGCCGGTGTGCCCTTCCCTGTTCTAATCAACTCTCCACTCTTCCTTTGGGAAGCTGGCTGCTCTCACTTCAGGGGTGACGTGTCATGAGTACTTTTTTTTCCCCTATAAGTACTCTTTTGAGACAAGGGATCAAAACTGTCCTGTTCTGGGTCTCATTATGCAAGACAATTTGGTTTGTGCACTAATCTACATCTTCTATCTTACTATTTGGGCTCCATCTTCTGTTCTGTTTTCATGTGTTTCAATGGATTTAGAAATCGAGCAACAATGATATGTGATGGTTTCTCAATAAACTGAGTGGTATATTTGAATCTACAAAATGTTAATACTTACCTATGACTGTAAATAGTAAAGCATAACGGTTTTGCTATGAGGAAAAGGGGAATCCAAAGATTTCTAGGGTCCAGTAGAGAGGGGTTTCAAGATAACCAGAGATTTACAAAGATGAAATGAACCATTGCTCAATCACCTGCAACTTTAGGAAGTTTGGTCATTGACAGGAAGGGACCATTGTATTCACAATCCCTTCTTGATGATGAAGGAGGGGATAGCAGTGGTACTTTGGTTGATGGCTGCCCTTCTTTAATGTAGAACTTCTTTGGGCCAAATGCTTCACATGCTCCTCTGGTTTGAACATGTCCTCCAGAGTTCATGCATCAGAAATCTAATTCCTAAGTTTGTGTTAGTGTGTTTTGGAGGTAGGGAATTTGGGACATAATGAGTCTTACTTAGATGAGGTTATAAGGTGAAGTCCCAGTGACAGACAGCATTAGTAACACTGTAAGAAGAGAAAAAGGAATCTGAGCTGGCTTGCTCTGTCCCAGCATGTAATGTCTTCTGTCACGTTATGAAGCAGCCATAGTCTTAAACCTTCTAGCCAACAGAACTAGGAGAAATAAACTTCCATTCTTACAGATTTCCCAATCTCAGGTACTTTTCTTTTTTTGCCAGTCATGGGCCTTAAACTCAGGGCCTGAGCACTGTCCCTGGCTTCTTTTTGCTCAAGGCTAGTACTCTGCTATTTGAGCCACAGCGCCACTTCTGGTCTTTTTGTATATATGTGGTGCTGGGGAATTGAACCCAGGGCTTCGTGTATACGAGGCAAGCACTCTTGCCACTAGGCCATATTCTCAGGTACTTTGTTATAGCAGCATAAAACAGACTGAAACAAATACCTCATTGGGTTGTAACAAGTCTGAAACATGGGTGTTTATGCTTGTTATAAAAATGAATAGAGAAATAAAGTCATTTGCCAAAGGTCACACCATTGATAAGGGGATGTGAAGAAAACTGAGGCCTCCCAACTCCAAATCTCCTCTCAATTGTGATCTAGAACTCCTTCCCTGGAATGGGGGAATGTCCATAGTCTCTATTCAGGGTGACCCATGAAGAATGAACATAAAATCACTTTTCTTCCACTGCCTATAGAAAGTGACAAAGATGTATGAGCAAATAAATTTAGGGAGATTTTCTTTAGGCTTTTGATTCATTTTATAACTCTAAAAGCATGAAGCTCAAAGATTTGCCAGTCAATAGAATCAAACCAAAATTACTCATAAGCACATGAAAAATCTAAATAGTGATGTGCTACTGGTATGCTCTCTGGGGATGGAAGGAAAGGAGAAGAAAGAGCTCTGATACGTAGCTGGTTTCGCTGATTTTCATGGTGTAAATACTTCTATCATGGCCAATCTTGATTTTCCCATTTGACAACTCTTGCTATGAAGTTGGTAAGAGATGCGCAGAGCTGGTGATTTTGGAGAGTATTAACTAAGGGGAAACCCTCTCTGTATGTTGGTGGCACCCTTCCACAGGCTCAGATGGAATCAAAAGAAACTAGGACAGGCATTCTGTCATTCTCTCTGCTTCTTGGCTTCCATGATGTGATCTGTTCTGCTCTGCCACTCCTTCCCCTCCATGATGAGCTGAAATTGTGAGCCAAAAAAACCAAACCCAAACAACAAAAAATCCTTTACTCCTGTAAGTTGTTTATATCAGGTATTTTGCAAGCAAGATGAAAATCTGACTAACATAGTGCTTTACATGTACCCAGTCTTACACCTGGTCTTCACAGCAGCCTGTCTGGTGAAGAGAAGGCAGTTTTTGCTAGATGAGGAAACCAAAGTTTGTATAGTTTTTCCAAAGTCACACAGGGTATGGGGGGGAAATAGAGTTTTGAGCCTGTGTCCCTCCTCTTAATTCAGGTACTTCCATATACAAACTCATCATTTCCTATTCGAGAGTAAGCTCAGGGCAATGCCATCATTGGTTCCTAAATTTGGACAATCACCTGGTTTTGTTTGCATCGAGTTTCAAGCTCTAGTTTAAAACAAATTGGTAGTTTTTTTAATTGCTTTGGTCTCTGTGTTCAGAGTTTCCTTTTCATGTAGGTCAATTTCTGTCTCTTGTCAATAATGTACATTCAGTAGAAGAAATGCAGTAATTCCAGTTGCTCCCTACTCACAAGTGCAGGGGAGGATGAACAACAATTGGCTCAAAAGCAACAAAGTCCATTCTTTTCTCCCACATAATGTATTTTATTTTATTTTTTAAAATTCAGGTAAACTACCCTCATGTGACCAGCCAGGACTTATGGAAAAATACTTGAGAATCCATGAAACAAGTTTTATGGAGCCAAAGGAAAATTGTACACCTCATTGTACCTTGAAAACAGGAACTGAAAGTATTAAAATATTTCATTTAATAATAATAGTGTGATGCTTAATCATAAATTATTAGGCCGATGTGCTCACATCGTGTACTTGTAAACATTTAAAAAAGTAACTACTGGGGTAAGTTTTAAGGAAATATGAATGTTAAAGTGTCATAACTGGTTTTATCTACCCATCCTTAGTGATCTTTAATTATGCCAGCCTTTTCAAAATTCCTAGAACAGGACGTTCGAATTTATCTTCAACTTTTTGAAGCAAAACCTATTTAAGAACTTAAATTCAGGGGGCTGGGGATATGGCCTAGTGGCAAGAGTGCCTGCCTCATATACATGAGGCCCTGGGTTCGATTCCCCAGCACCACATATACAGAAAATGGCCAGAAGTGGCGCTGTGGCTCAAGTGGCAGAGTGCTAGCCTTGAGCAAAAAGAAGCCAGGGACAGTGCTCAGGCCCTGAGTCCAAGCCCCAGGACTGGCCAAAAAAAAAAAAGAACTTCAATTCAGTACAGATGTGTTGGGGCTATATAATATCCAAAGTCATTGAATTTTACTTTAGTAATCTCTTTAGTTTCTTATTTTGTTAGTTTATTTTCAACATAATCAGAATAAAGATATTATATTGCTTCCTAAGATTCTGAGCTTGTTGATATATTTATGTATATATATGTACATATGTATGTATATATAGACACACATGCATGTGTGTGTATATATGTGCACATATGTATGTATATATACATGTGTTTATACATATATCTCTTCTGAATTGAATTATTTTTGGTATGGTAGAAAGAAAAGGGTCAGGTTTCAACCAGCTCTCCCTAGTATGAATAGAATCCTTTGCTCATTGCTACACAGGTGTGATTAAGTGGCTTCTTTGGCTACCTTGCTCAGGGAACTCCTCTGGTGGCATCTCTGAGAATCAGTCCCCAGTGACCTATACCGCTTCTGGTTATTTATGTATATGCAGCTTGACCTTTGACAAAGGCTCCTTTTAATGAGACCTTGAACAAATCACTCTAACCCTATTATAGAAACTACTTTAAAATCTGTATCTCTTTAAAATAACAATAAAACATATTTAATCATTTAAAAATAAAACTTCTTTTATATATCCAATGTGGGAGAAATCATCCCAGGATGATTTTTTTAAGTATAGAGATGTTCTGTAAAAATAAGCAGTCAAGTGAGAAATGGTTTAAAGAGGTAAACAACTGTGACTCCAATGCAGTGTTGACTGATGGAGATCTTTTTGAGGTGTTTTACTGGAACAAAATCATATTAGGATGTCCTGATTCTGTCATACTCAACGCCAGTGGCACCTCTTCATTGTTTTTTGTTCTTCTTGAATATTTCCCCTCACTGTCTCTGTAAGTAAATATGTTAAGAAAATTAAACACCTTCTAGCTCAGCTTCCACAAAGAAATTTGGGTTAAGCAAAAAAGAAAAAAAAGGAAACAATCTCTAGTTTATTTGTGGCTCTGTTGCTTTTGCAAAATCTGAGGAGAAAGGGATTATTTTGTTGGCAAATGCTCTACTTTTCCATTTTCTAAATAAGACACATCATAAATGCACACAGATACGGGAATATACTCATTTTCAGAGGGCAACAATGGCTTGTCCTTAACTAGCTGATTGAATGCCTCTCTACCCACCACCCAGGGAATTCCAGGAGTCTCTAGATGCCCGTGTCATGGAAGGATCTAAGCCCAGTAGAAGTACAGAAGTATGACCTTGTTCTACTCTAAGAATGCCCCTACCTGCCTACCAGTATTCAGTCCTTGGATACAAGGAAGAAAATAAAACGTTATTCTCTGTCACCTGTTCTCACTTCTAGTCCCAACAGCCTATAGTACAACACTCAGCCCCTCATTGAAGAGCTAAGTGCAAACGCATTTCTTTTATTTATTTTGCCAGTCCTAAGGCTTGGACTCAGGGCCTGAGCACTGTTCCTGGCTTCTTTTTTGCTTAAGGCTAGCACTCTATCACTTGAGCCACAGGGTCCACTTCCGACTTTTTCTGTGTATGTGGTGCTGAGGAATTGAACCTAGGGCTTCATGCATGCTAGGCTAGCACTACCACTAAGCCACAATCCCAGCTCACAAACACAGTTGTTGTTGTTGTTGTTTTATACAAACATCCTGAATTCTTCTTCCTCTGTCCCATGCTTCAGGACTCTCATTTCCAGTTGAAAAGCTACTCCCCCATTACTTAGATCTTTGTTTGTTCTAGGCAGATAGATGTGTTCCTGGTTATTCAACAATCCCATTGTCAATGCAGTATCATAATGCTTGGCATTTTCTAAATACACGGGCCACCTTGCTTGATGCATGCTATTGTCATTCTCATCTTTTGACTAAAGAGGCCAAAGTTCAGAGCCACCAGCACCGCCAAGCTCACCAGGAGTCAGGGAAAAAGCCATCCTAAAATCTAACTTCCCTCTGTAGTGTAGGTGTTCTCAGCTGTACCTTTCTGAGTCTCATTCCTCACAGGTAACAAACTATTTATAGACCATAATATTTTTTTTTCAATTATCTTCAAATAGTTGTACAAGGGAGGCTCAATTCAGCAGATCCATTTATGTGTACACTGCATCTTAATCAAGGTCATCCTTTCCATCCTTTTCCTAACAATATTTTTGGATGTTGACTTCATGTCATGCTGGCTGGACATGTCTCATGTTAAAGCTGTGTCCTAGAGCTAACCCCAGCCATTCCTTCATGTAGCAAGAGAAGAGGTGGTTGGGTAAAGTGCAGCCTGCTGGTTCTAGCTCCTCTAGGGGCTTGTACTTTGTATGAAGAGGGCTGAGAGCCTCAACTCAGTTTGTTCCTGCCCCTTGTGAATCCTTGTCATCATATCAGAGAAGAATTTCAGGTAAGACGTGAGGTACAATGGTATGAGACTAGCAAGAGGTTTATTTTTAGAGGGATACACCTTGCTAGTCTAACACTGGGAGTGTATGTATTAGAAAAGTGAATTTGGGGATCGGTTTAAACATTCCTTAGGATAAGTGCTCCCATTGTTCTGGGTACTTGAAACATCTCAATCTGCTTCTTATTTTGATACTATGAGTTGGGTTCGGAGATGCTTAGGTCTGATAAGCTGACTACCTCAGAGTCTTTCCAGCATAGACTATGGTGTCTTCCCCTTTCTCTCTCTCTCTCTCTCTCTCTCTCTCTCTCTCTCTCTCTCTCTCTCTCTCTCTCTCTCTCTCTTTCCTCCTATCTTTTTTGTAGTTGTTGTTGTTGTTGTGCTGATTCTGAAGCTTTAACTTGAGGCCTAGGCACTGTCCTGGAGCTTTTCTGCTCAAGGCTAGGGCTCTACCACTTGAGCCACAGCTCCACTTCTGTTTTTTTGGTGGTTGATTGGAGATAAGAGTCTCATGGACTTTCCTGGCTGGGCTGGCTTCAAACCTCGATCCTCAGATCTCAGCCTCCTGAGTAGTTAGGATTCCAGGCGTGAGCCACCCATGAGCAGATCCCTAAGTGAAAGGAGGCTTAGTTCCTCCTCAGGATGTACATTCTTCTTGAAGAGAAGCTCATTTCATTGCTGGGATGTGTTAATGATTTGGGACAAGGTCAAAGGCAGAGTTATCTTCCTACCATGCTGCAGCTCAGTGTGGGGAGTATATGGAGAACAAAATGCATGTGTGCTCTTAATCAGGTTATTCATTAATACAACCTTCTTATTTCCTGGCTGCTGATGCTTAGGCCTCCATGTCTCTGATCTAGTCTGTATCAGGGGGGAGGCCTTTCCAGATACTTCAGACTCAGTTTCTCAGATGCTGAGGGAAACATGTTCTGAGGGCAAGAGCGACAGTCATTAGAAAAGAGGTGGGGTGAAGGACTGAAGTGGTGACAGCTCATGACTAGCCATGTTGGGTAGAAACCAATTGGGTAGACCCTTTCTTCAAGGCAACCTTATAAGCTGGACATCATGGTGTTTTTGGAGAAGGAAGATGAAAGCTTCCAGATGTGAGATAATCCACCAAACCCAAGAGCTAGGATTTGCACTCCCAACTCTTTTCCTGAGCCTACCTTCTTCTGCACAACCTCCCTATCACTCGTCAGGAGCCCAAGGGAAACACGAGCCCTGTGTTGATGAGAGTTCTCTAGAGAACCAAGAGGAGATATATGTGCAGATAAGGAGATTTACAGTAGTCACAGGCTGAGTTTAGAGAGACTGCTAAATCTTATCATTTGTAGTTGCAAGCTAGAAGATCAAGAAAGCTGATGGCACAATTCAGTGCAGCACCAGGGTCTGACCACCAGGGGGTGGCAATGTAAATCTTAGAGACCAAAAGGCCCGGGAGGTGTGAATGGATGTCTCAGCTCAGATCGCCCTTTCTCCATAGTCTTGTTCTATTCCGGGGATGATGTCTATCACATGGTGAAGGCATGTTTGCTTCACTCAATCAGTTCAGATGAAAATCTCTTCTGGCAACATTCTCAGAGACACATCCAGGAAGTGTGTTACTAGCTACCTGGATATCCCTTAGCCTAATTAAGGTGACATCTGAAATTAACTATCACAATCTCCCTGGGCAGAGTCATTGGCTCATCACTCCCTGGGCATTTTTGATGCAATCAAAGATTGCAAGACCAAGATTTTAGCTAGAATAGAAAAAGCTGAATTTCATTCCCATTTTCTAAGCCATTAAAAAAAAATCCCCAATTCTTGCTTCCAGGCTTTGGCCCTTCTCCTCACTCAGCTCAGGTATCCAAGACTTTGAGGGTGGCAGCTGAGAAGACTGTTGTTATTCAACCTCCTAAAAGAGCTGTAGTGTGTCCTGGGTGCAACTAGATCCAAGAAACCTGCCATCCCACAATTATTCTATATCCATATCTGACTTAAAGCATAAACAGAAGCTACTGTCTGCCACGTTGGCCCTTGGCTGCTACACAGAGAATTGAACCATCTGTTGGGCAGTTTGCCTGAGCCATGTCTTGCTATTGGCAGCCTGTATTTATCTACAATGGGCCTCTTTAGTATGAGGGTGGGCCTTGCTGGAGGCTGTGTGTCTCCTTCCTTGCTATTCCAAGATGCCTTCAGGGAGTATTCAACTTCCTAACACTAACTACAGAAGCTCTTCCCTGTTCTACAACTGTCTTCACCATCATTGAATCGAGGTAGGAAAGGTTGTAGAACTCACAAGAGTCCTTGTCTGCTGGGTTGAGGACAGCTCATCCTTCACTGCCCACAATGGTGCATCCTTCTTATAGTCATCCAGCAAAGGAGGAGCCGATAGCTATGCTCACTTTCTAGAAAACAAAAGAGGTGACACATTTTGCTGAAAGTAAAAGGAAGCAAGGATTACAGGAACGTTCACCAGGCTCTCCATGTCCTCTCTTGGCATTTGCCCACCTGGAAATGTGCACAAGGATATATATACACTGTACGGGCCGTCAGAATCATACAGCAGGTGGAGAATGACTACTCTCCCATTTATGTCACTGAAGTGCTGGAGGCAGGGGCATCCAACTTTGTTCTGTGTCTGTGCCTGGCTAGGTATCCATCCATGATCACAGCTCCCATTTCAAACCACCAATTTGCCCACCATGGAAGAATCCATTCAAAGTATAAGGAGCACACATGGCATCAGGAGGTGGGAGGCTGTCACTGGGGCCATACTTTCTGTGGAGGTAGTGTGTCCCTTTGACAATTGATGCCGTTCTCCTCTTTCAACAGCACTTCCTTACTTTCAGGCATTACAAGATGCTCCAGGCTCATTCTTGTATACTTCCAGGTCTGTCTTTATATTGGAGCCAGTGGTGGGGCTTGAACCTCAGGATCTTGTCCTCTTGCCTGGTCTTTACACGTAGTCTGGGGCTCTACTTCTTGAACCACAGCTCTATTTCTGGCTTTTTGTTAGTTAATTGGAGTAAGAGTCTTATGGACTTTCCTGCCCAGGCTGGCTTTGAATGGTAATCCTCTGATCTCAGCCTCCTGAATAGCTAAAATTACAGGCATGAGGCACTGACACCAAGCCTTTTGTGTCCTTCTTGTATGTTGCTTAGACTTGCCATTTCCCATGGTAGCTCTTTCCACCAGGAACTAAGATCTGGGACCTGAATAGGCTGTCTGCTACTAGCTGGCATTTTCCTCAGATACTTTCATCTCAAGCAGGAAGGAAGTGTGTGTGTGTGTGTGTGTGTGTGTGTGTGTACGCATGTGCGCACATGTTCTCTGATCTGTGTATATGTTTCTAAATATTTTCATACAACATTCACTTGTTTGCAGTTCTTAAACTCATACACAAACAAGTGAATGTTATAGTCAATAATAAAGGAACTTCACACACTCAGAAGGTAGCTGCAACACATTTTACTTGCTCAAAAAAAACAAAAGAGGGCTGGGAATACGGCCTAGTGGCAAGAGTGCTTGATTCGTATACATGAGGCCCTGGGTTTGATTCCTCAGCACCACATATACAGAAAATGGCCAGAAGTGGTGCTGTGGCTCAAGTGGCAGAGTGCTAGCCTTGAGCAAAAAAGAAGCCAGGGACAGTGCTCAGACCCTGAGTTCACGGCCTAGGACTGGCCAAAAAAAAAAAAAAAAAGATTCACCAGGTGCCAGGGCTTATAATAGCTGGATTCCTAGCAACTCAGGAGGTTGAGATCTGAGGATCAAGGCATTTGAAGCAAGCCTGGGCAGAAAAGTTCATGAGAATCTGGAAGTACGTGGGCACTGGTGGCTCACGCCTGTAATCCTAGCTACCCTAGAAGCTGAGACCTGAGGATCGCACTTCAAAGCCAGCGCAGGCAAGAAAGTCTATGAGACTCTTATCTCCAATTAACCACCAGAAAACCAGAAGCGATATTGCAACAATATGAAGGTCAAATTTCAGAGACTTTTAAGCACCTAACAGCTTAAACAAAGGAAATCATTAGATAAACTGATTGCAAAAAGTCAACCCTCAGCTGGGAGCTGGGAGCCCACACCTATAATCATAGCTACTCAGGAGACTGAGATCTAGGAATCATAGTTCAAAGTCAACTAGGGCAAGAAAGTCTATGAGATTCATACTCCAATTAACCAGCAAAAAGCTGGGAGGGGAACTATGACTCAAGTAGTAGAGTTCCAGCCTTGAGTGAAAAAAATCCAAGTGAAAACACAAGTTCCTGAGTTTAAGCCCCAGTACTGGCACAAAACCAACTGAACAACCAGGTTTCTTCATGTAACTAGTCATTTTTTCCCCTGAAAACAGGAAAAAGTCAAGGTTATGTAAAGTTATTCTTGAAAACCCCCCTTGAATTTCTAAGTTGTGAGGGAAGCAGCAGGGAGACAGGTTGACAGCCAGCACCACGCTTTAGGAGGGATTTTCCAAGGCTGTTTAATGAAGTGGCAATTCTGTAGACAATGTAGAATCCAAAACCATGAAGGAGATGTTAGGCACAAACATGCCAAGCACATAAAGCGACAGCTGGTAAGTTCTCTTTGGTGGCCTCCTGTGCCAGCATCTCACTTAGATAAGAAAAAAAAAAGTCCTTTTTTCAGCAATCCTCTTAAATGCCTTAATGTGACACGATCCGAAAGCGATACTTAAGTGTGGTAAATCACATTTAATTGTAGCTATCTGCTCTCTATTAGTTCAGTAGTTTCTGCTTCTCTCTAAGCTCCCAAAGATCCTAAGGAAAATAAAATATTGCTGAATTCAAATACTTTCAAACTTAATACACTTCTTGCCCCCATCCAGGTAAATGATTTTGACATAGGCTAATGCAGCAGTAATGCAATGCAAAGGTCTAGGAAAGCTAAAACAACAACAACCCTACAGCTGAGTTCTAAGTGTTCAGCATTTGGATGTCTGTGTTTCTGTTTGATCTGCTCAAATGCAGCTTACTTGAGAGTCTTACTCGAGTTTGGGCCGCTCTGCTTGCCCTGTTCCTGGCTCTAGCTCTCAGCAAAGTTTGAGTGATGAGTTCATGTCGCGGCTGCTAGCCATGTAGGTCTTAGAGAGAGACCAAGAATGCAGACACAGAAGCTCTAGTAGGTTGAAGGAAAAGAAGGGCAGGTCAAGCCCCAAAGGCCTTCACTTTGAACCACATCTCATTCTGCTCTTCTATATTTGTTACCATTCTACCTCACCACAATCCCATGAAGCAGGGAGAGATGGAGAGCAAGTTAGTATACCCATGCGGGTTTTAACAGTTAGTTGAGTTTGCAAGTTGGTTCTTTAGCCAGCTACAGTAACTCACACTGGTAGCCTTATCTATGAGGGAAGTGGAGATGGGGAAGATCTTGGTTCAAGGCCAGCCTGAACAAAAAGTTCACAAAATCACCCCACCTCCACTCCATTCTAACTAGTAAAAACCTGGGCAGGTAGCACACATCTGCTTTCCCAGCTATTCAGGAAATGTAAATGGTATTGTGAACAAGGCCAGCTCAGGAATCATTGAAAGGCCCTATTCAAAAAGTAATGAAAGGGGCTGGGAATTTGGCTTAGTGGTAGAGTGCTTGCTTAGCATGCATTAAGCCCTGAGTTTGATTCCTCAGCACCACATAAACAGAAAAAGCCAGAAGTGGTGCTGTGGCTCAAGTGGTAGAGTGCTAGCCTTGAGCAAAAAGAAGCCAGGGACAGTGCTCAGGCCCTGAGTTCAAGCCCCAGGACTGGCAAAAACCAAACAAAAATAATTAAAGTAGCCAGGTACCAATGCCTTGTGCTTATAAGCCTTAACTACTCAGGAGGCTGAAAGCTGAGGATTTGGGTTCAAAGCCATCTCAGGAAGGAAAGTCTATGAGACCTTTATCTCTAATTAACCACTAAAAAGCTGGAAATGTAGGCATGATTTATTTGTAGAGCATCAGTCCTGAGCAAAAAAGCCAAGGGACACTGTCCAGGCTGAGTTCAAGCTCCAGTATTGGAACATACACACACACACACACACACACACACACACACACACACACACACACACACACACACACGGAAAGCAGAGCTGGGAGCATAGCTCAAATAGTAGAGTACTTGCCCAGCAAGCACAAGGCCCTGAGTTCAAATCACAGTACTACACACACAAAAACATTGCTTCTTGTAAGATCATGACAGAAGTTAATATGAGGATAAAAAAAAGCTAGGACTAGAAATTGCAGTTGTGAATGGAAGTAGACGTTGATGTTTGTGAGGTAAAACAGGCTATCCTTGAAATTATGACAATGAATAAATGATATTTGTAATAATTCTTTTGTTCCCCCTTGATAGCCAAAATAATCTTTTTGCTCTTTTGCTCAAGATTAGAGCTCTACCACTTTGAGCTACAGCTCTACTTCTCTACTTCCAGTTTTCTAGTGGTTAATTGGAGATAAGAATCTCATGGCATGAGGGCTGTCAACTTTCCTTTAGCTCTTTTTTCTCTAGGCTAGCACTCTACCACTTTACGCCACAGCCCCAATTCGGGCTTTCTAAGTTGACTGGAGAACTTACCTGACCCGGCTGGCTTTCAATTTTGATCCTTAGATAATCAGCCTCCTGAGTTGCTAGGATTACAGGCATGAGCCACCAGCACTGGGATACAATGTATTTGTAAGTAATAGGAGAGCATGTCACTTGACATACCTCATTTGTTTTTAATTTTGTGAACAAATACTCATCTAAGCACCAGGTATGGCATGCAAAAAACCCTGAAGTAACAAGTTCTAAAAACACTAAGTATTCCATCTAAATGAATGATGAACTTTTATAATTGATAGCTTTTTTATTTAACAGCCAAGTTTGTGGCAAATGTAATGTTCCATATTGTATATGATGTTTAGTGTCATGAGTGATGAAAATCTCTGAGTGAATAATGATGCATTTTCTAACATTAAGATTCACTGAGGAAGTTTGATCTTATAAAGAAAGTGGAGTCATTTCTGATTTATTGGATATCAAAGTATCTTTAAACAATATATAGATATGTACAAATATATATGTACAATAGTGAGATTGCATAAAATTAATAAGAGGAATCATCACATGTAGATTTGGACGACATCCAATCCAAACTAAAGGTCAACCAGACAGAACCTAATTTGCAGGTAGAATTAGGAATACAGATTTCAAATAATTGAGAGACTAGTTTCAGAAGATCTGACATTTATTTTGTGCTACTTTTTATCATGAAGTGTAATCCAGAACACTGGATCTGAACTCCTTGATAGGTAGGAAGATATTCAGCCCATTCTTTGGGCCATCCCTTCCTTCAACATCCATTCCACTGAGATAATTTCCAACTTCTTCACATTAGCAGAAATCCCCAAATGTGCTGAGGAACACAGCACAGGATTTTCTCTCCTTCCCAAGTGTCTAGGAATGCCACGACTATGTCAAAGGTGAGTGCCTGGGTATGCAGCCTAAGGCATTTGGGGCTCCTCGATCCTCCTGAGTACATGGGTGTTACCATGTCTGTCCGTCAGGCCCTCAGAATATTCCTGATGTTTGTTCTTAACCATCTCCTTTGGACAGAGTAATGGTGGGAGCTCCTCTAAGTCAAATCATCATGATAGACCTGAGATAACTTACATAAAACATATGGAAACAATGTCATTCACTTCAAAGTGCCTGGCCATAGTGTCTCAGATATGTAATCTCAGCTTGTCAGGAGGCTGAGAACAGATTATTTCTTGAAGCCAGCCCAGACAGGATGTCTATGAGACTCTTACTGACTGCCCAAAGTCAGCTGTGCAAACGATGGCTCAAGAGGCTCAAGGGGTAGAGTGCTAGCTTTGAGCAAAGCAGCTCAGGCCCAACACACAAACCCTGAGCTCAAGCCCAAGGAATCAACAGAAGAAAAGAAACAAAATGAGAAGCTCCTTAATGAAAGAGTTTACCGATTTTATGTAAGTAGTCACTGGTGTCATGTCTTCAATAATGTGGAAAAAGTGTCCTTTTCAATATAACTTCTCAAATTACCTACATTCAGGTTACTGATGAGCATATCTTTAGAAGTAACAGAAGATGCCTAGAAAATATGTTAAATAGCATTATAGTTTGCTGTAAGATGCATGTACATTTTAAACATTAGAAATAAATGACAAAATGTCAAGATACAAAAAAAAAAAAAAAAAAAAAAAAAAGAATCTCATGGACTTTCCTGCCTGCCTCGGCTGGCTTTGAACATTCTCAGATCTCAGCCTCCTGAGTAGCTAGGATTACATATGTAAGCCACCAGTGCCCGGCCAAAGTAATCTTAAAGCTGGAAAGAATCTGAAGTTATCTGGAACAATTCTGTTGCCTTATAATTCTAGAAGAGGGCTACCAATGCCCTTCTTGGTCACCTTCAGGGATAGACCTTATCTACTCATGGAGCCGGAGGCTCTTGGTAAATTCTGATTACTGGAGAGTTAGTTATCAAAATTTTTCTACACAAAGAAAGCAGGACGCTCCTAGATGACGGTATAACTTTTCACATATGCTCAGAGAAAGAAGATATTCTGGATGCCATCCCTCAAAGTAGCATACCATGGTGAGCTGGCAGAGCCACAGGAAATCCTGTGATATTGGAGTTGGAATTTGGGTTGAGAAAGAAAAGTACTGGGAACGTTAAAATGATATCAAGGCTTTCAGTTTAGGTGGGCCAGTATTTGTTTGTTAGGAAACAAGTGCCAGGTAGTCTGTCAAAGTTGGGGCATTGAGATCCTGAGAGTAAGGGCGAAAATAGCATTGAATAACATCCATATCTGGACAGATGAATATGGGGAAAGACCACCCTCGGTCTGTGAGTCAGCAGACTGGGGCTGTTTCTGATCCTCTGGTTCTAATGTCCTCATCTGTAGAATGAGGGTCTTGTCACAGATCTTGTTAATGATCCATGGTGGGTTTCAACTTTGTTTTACAGTATCTGATGAAACTAATGATCATTCTCCCCCACTCTCCTCAATCTGATATAACTCCAGGTGGGATTCTAAGACGTCTCAGGTAGGTAGAATGGTCATGTAAGGATGGTCTGATCTCCCTTGTAGGTCTGTGGTTCCAATCTCCTTGAACAAATAAGTTGACCATTCTCCAGCCAATCTTAAGGATAGGATATTTTTTTTTAACAGAGCCAGACTCCAGAGTCCCAGTTCTTTGTGGACCTGAGGTCCAGCTACCCTCAACAATAGGGACTTGGTCTCTGCAAATCTTAGAGCTGAATCTCAGCTCTGGGAAGCAAGAAAAGCCTCTTTTCTTTGGCCCACTTGCCTCTCCCCCAATACCAACACAGTGAATCCACTGACAGCATATGCTTTGGTTTTTTTCTCATATAAGCCCCAGGTGAAAGATGTCTTCCAAGTAGTTGAGAAATGTGTCCTTTGTTCATGTGTCATTTTCCCTTTAACTGAAGGTTGGATACAGAGTTTATAAACTATCTGAATCATTTGATATCAAGGTCTTTGGAAAAAGGATTAGCTTTGCCCTTGCAATGCACCGTAGGGAATTCACAATCCACTATTGTGTTTGTTCAAACCCAGGTCTCTTCAGATGCCCTTTAATGGACAAATGGATCACGGGAATAAAAAAAAAGTGGAGGCATGGCTCAAATGATAGAGCATCATTGAGTGGAAAAGCCAAGAGAGAGCATAAGGCCCTTAGTGCAAACCTCAGTAATGTAATGGCACACACACACACACACACACACACACACACACACACACACACACACACACTTCAGATCCAGGTAGAGAAACCTGGACCCATTTGGGACCCATAGTATACAGGTTGAGGAATGAGGACACTGCATAGGTGTGTGTGAGAGTGGGTGGGCCCAGGTTAACTGCTACCCACTGAACATGATTTTTGTAGCCCCTGGCACTAGCTATCAGAATGTCTCTGTTGCTGAATTTCTGTACATTCTTTTATACCATTAGCAATCTCCCTTGAGAAGTGTCCATTTGATGGGGTGGGGGTGGGGGCATGTGCATTTTCTTAGCCAGTGCAAGGTTTTCAGAATAGAAATTGTCTTGTTCTTGTCCCAGAAAACATGTAACATGCTGTGTTTAACCTGAGCCTCAAAGACCCATCCAATCACGCCTGTCCCCCCAAGTCAGACAGAACAGTCTCCATTGGAAGCTTGTAGTTTCTCCTCTTATTTTCTTCCATTTTATTCTGTGATGAAATTTAATAAGTGTTTCTTTGGTGGCATTTCTATGTCTATTACTTAAACTCTGGAAGGCCTATGTCTTATAAAGCAAAGAACCTTTGACCCCATTGTGAGAGCCAGGTCCATGCTGATTTGCATTCTAATAACTGTGACTACAGGGGTCATTCTTCACGGAGTTCATTACCCATTATTTTGGAAGACGGCCCTTGGAAGGACAGCTACATTACTAGGTACTGTCTGTAGGTTTTCCTTCTGGATTTATCCTTCTTCCTTCCTGTATCTATCTTTCTTTTGTGTCTTTGTTGTCACTGCTGCTAATACTTCTCACAAATGAGTGCTCTGGATGCAGAACTTCACAAACAACTATTTTAACCTGTTTGCATTCTTTTACTATTTTCAACAATCTTGCCTCACTTGAGTCACATTATAACTCAGAGATAAGACATCTACATCCCCATCAACTGAGGAAGAAGACAAAAGTCTCCAATATTTCAAGGACTGAAGGTCTGATTAAAGCCAGGGAAGGGATTAGGCCTTCTCCTTTAGGATTAGAGTGAGTCTCTCTCCCTTATGAGTATTCTGTTTTAGATGGGCCTAGGAAATCTAAAGATGGTTGCATTTTTCTTTCTGAATGTATGGCTTCATCTATGAAAAGCTCTACCAGTTAGGGAAATAACCCACCTGCACCCAGAGAAGGTTGGTAAGTAACTCTGTGATTTGTTAAATTGCTTTAATAGCTTTACTTTTTCAGCTAGAAAAAAAATAGGTCAAACATAGAATGGATTACACAAATAATTTAAGAACCAACCAGATGGAGCAGATATTTAGTTGACATTTTGCCACAGATATAGTCCACCCATGTCTGTTGCTTATAAAATATTTGAGAGGAAAAGATTTTTGTTTGGGTTTTTTGAGATTAGGTTTTTCTATATAGCTCAGGCTGGCCTCAAACTTGTGATCCTCTTGAATCAGTTTCCTGTGCTGGGATTACAGGTGCGTACCATGACACCTGGCCTAGTCTACCTGTCCTACAACTGATGAATGGACACACACACACACTGGAATATTGTTCATCCATTAAAAAAAAATGAAATTGTGTCAAGGGCAGAAAATACGGATAGAACTGGAAACCACCATGTTAAGCAAAGTAGGTCAGGCTCAGGATGACAAAGGTCACATGTTTTTTTTTTATATATGGATAAACATATACATAAACACTAGATTACATATATGAAATACATGTGTATATACATATATGTAGATATACAGAAACATACACATGTATAGATAAATATACAGATATATCTTTATATACACATCTGTATATGTATATACCTACAGATGTATATACATGAATGCACGTGTGTATATGCACATACATAGATTCATGCGCATGTGCATATATGCACGGTCAGCCTGACTATAGTATATGCATTTATGAGATAACATGGTATCTTTGAACAAGTAACATTCACTTTGACAAAAAAAAATGTTAGAACCCAGGTTGAATTGCTAGGGGGAGAGCTGGGCGAACAGGGAGAGGGAAGGAGGGAGAATAATGCCAGATGATTTTATGAACATTCATGAAAATGAAACAAAGCAGTTTGTTGAGACTGGTCTGAGAAGAGGGTTCAGGCAGAACGGAGATGAGGGAGAAGTGACTCTGATCAGGCTGTGTTGTATACAGAAATAGACATGTTTAAATAAGACCCCTTTTACAGTGAATTGATGTTATTTTTGAAAGAGAATAAATGAGCTTCAGGTGGGGTTTTGTTTGTTTTAAAGTGGAGAGGGCCAAAGGGCAGCCTCAAAATACTTTACATGGAGCGCCCTCTGGTGACCATTCTAATCCACCTCTGATGACATGTTTAGAAGAGAGCACTTGGAGTCTCCTTCCTGGGTTGAAGGTTTTGGCTATCTTTGTTCTTTATGTGGCTGGAGGGATAAGGGAGATGTTGAGAGTTAGAGAACAAAGAATTGTTGGATGAAAGGTATCGTTACGTAAATCCCATAAGCAGGGTCTCCCCACTGTGATTTCTAAGACAAAACACCAATTCTCCCTTGCAGCAGGCAGGAGCTGTTCCCTCTACCCGCAGCAGGCCTGAACTTCCACGCTATCTAATTTCAAACGGGGATTAATCCCAAACAGAAATATAGGCAGTACCAAGAGTGAATCTCAGGAACAGCTAGGACAATGCCCACATGGTTAGACCAGAGCCCTAACCTTAAATTCCAGCCCAGAGACAAAGGAGCTTTCTCACCCAGCACCAGGAGCTAGTACAGAAGGGATCTGCACATGGAGCAGGGAGAGGTCTCCCACAGCTGCCTTGTGTGAGAGAGTCTCCATGGGACCAAGTGGTTTCAAAGTTGCTACTGATTACCAGAGCACTTTGTACAAGAATGAGGGACACGAGGCCACATGGTGCCTATGGTGAAGGGCTGGGACAGGTAGCCTATGGCTCCATCTCCTTGTGGAAATGTGGCGTGTTCTCCATGATCAACAGTCACCAGGAACCTGGATGCTCTGCAAAACAAATCACATCCGGTGGGGGGAGCAACAGATTTCACTTCCGGCTCTCCAATGCACTCAGGTGCTGGGGCAATTCCTGCCTCAAAGGACAGGTCAGAATGCAAGGCCTCACGCCTGAGTACAGATGAGAGTTCTTGCCTGTCCTGGGTATCTGAGGTAAAGATACTGGGAAATGGAACTGCTTAGATGCCCGAGTGAAGGGCTACTGAGCCCCAACTGAAACTAGAGGGCTGTTCAGGCCTCCATCCCTTCTCTTTGGCAGCCTTACCTCCAGCCTGGGCTTTGTAATCCCACTAAAATGCTCCTGAACACACTGGTCTTGCTAAAGGAGTAAGGAGTTGCACTTGGTCACATCAATGCTGGTGTCTTTTTCAGTGCACAGTAATGTGATTTTTTATTCTAAGATGGTCATTTCTCACAGAAAGTAATTACTATATTATCTTAACACAAACAGGAATGTATTTTAAGGGTTATTCCTTCATGAGCATCCATAGGCCTAAGAAGTTTCCGCAGTCAGGTGAAGATAGCTGGACTCTCCAGAAAAAAAAAAAAAAAGGATAATCTCTAAGCCCAGAGGAAAGCACCAAACACATCAATATTCTGCGAGGTCTTGTCTTCGCCCAACCTCCACAGGTGTGTTGGTGAGCCAAGCAGTTGGTGAGAAGCTGGCTGGCTACTCAGGTGTCCAGGTAGCCACAGGGCTCAGCCAATCAGAATCATCTGGCAGTTGGCTCCCTGGACTCCGAACCAGTTCAACTGTCAACAGTCTTAACAGACAGTCTTTGGGTGTCAGTGAGACACGATGTGTTGGCCATCCTAGGCTAATTAGCACTCTAAACTGACCTGGCAAGGGACCAGGGAGTAAATAGAGGTGGAGAAGATGGCCAATGGTCAGCAGGGTTAGGCCAGCCAAGGACAACGTGTGAGTTTCCCCTGAGCCTTGGAGAAGCAACACATGGCTGCTGGGAGAGGAGATTCTGGGAACGGGGAGGGCACCATGTGTGGGTAAGGGCTGACTCCCTTTGGGGGGCTGTGGCTGGCTGAGGCCAGTCCCAAGGCTGCAGCCCTCTGTGTCCAGCCATGGAAACAGATGGGGATGGACAAGGGCGGAGGGGGGCGGGGAGAACTCAAGACAACAGCTCAGTGCTCAGCAGCATTGCCTGGAGGGGGCTCTGGGGGCCAATATGAGACCTGAGCTCCTGTGCAGGCAGCCATCCACACCCTAGTGAGATCTAGGGGGGACAGGCAGAAGGCATGAGCAACAGCTGAGAACTAGAAAAAGGAGCACAGACCCCCAACGGTGCACAGAGAAGGGGTCTGGAGGAGGGAGGGGAGGGACCCAGGGAAAATGGGACTCACAAGCGACCTCCTTCAGAGTGCTCTGCACATGCAATCAGCAGAGCCACGTGGGGCCCGCAGCACGGGCTCCCACACTCTGCACCCTGAACACGCCCAGCGGCCCTGTCTGCGCTGCAGGACCCAGGAGTGACTTGTCTGTGCTTTTCCTGCAGCCGTCAGCCATGACCACCTCTGCTTCGCCAGTGCTGGCAGGCAGCACCGCCTCCTCCTGGAGCTGCCACCCTGAGCAGCACAGTGCAGGGGACCCCTCACCCTGGGGACCAGCGCCAGCACCCCGGCACCTTCCCAGCACAAGGACAAGGATGGAGGTCACTCACACATACCCGGAAAGGCTGTAGCCACTAAGGAAAGCCACACGCAGCCACCCGTGTGCCCGGGCTGAGGGCCCAGGCACAGCCACAGGCCATTTGTGCACCGTCGGCCAGTGTTTTCATGGAGATATCCTGCATGGAGCTGCTCCTGGCTCCCAGAGGATGGCATGGCTTCCTTCTGCAGACCCCCAACTCTGCCTCTCGGCCAAGGCGCCTGCCACCCATGGACTCCCCAGCAATAGGGGTTGGAGGCGTGGCTCACTTGCAAGAGCACCAGCCAAGGTATGAAAGCATCAGATGCCAAATTCGAGTTCGAGTCCCGGGCTCAGACAAAACAAACAGACAAACAAACAAGCAAACAAGATCCTTGGCAATGTGGTCACCTGCTGCCCTGCCCCCCACCCCACCCCAGAAAGTCAGTCAGGGAGACAGTGACACAAGCTCTAGGGAGACGGAGGAGACAAGCAGCTGTGCCGGACGAAAATCCCCACCCTAAGAAAACAGTGAAGAGATGGGAAACAGGGCAGCAGGAGATGGGGCGCCGGCTCTACCTGATGCCCAGCTGCTCTGTGCGGGCCCCATGCTCAGACTTGGAGCACTGGCACGGGACACCCCAGAAGGAGGACCTCAGGTGGCTCCTCTGAGCCACTGGCCCTGGCCACATGCCTGCAGAGGAGGAGGAGAGCCAGCGCTGGGCCTGGGCCTGCTGTCCGGCTCCGTGCCTCGTCGTCCTCAGGACCCCAGAGAGCAAGCAGCAGACATCGGTGACTTCCTGCCTTGAGGGACCAGACTCCTGGGGCCTTCCACTGTCTCCTTTGGGTCTGGGCCCAAGGGCTGAAATGTGCTTTGGGAGCCAAGGGAGCCTGAAGCAGGTGTGGAACCGGCCACAGCTTGGTCAGCTTCCACATTGTCTTCTGGAATGGGAAGGGTGGCAGGGCCAGGGCAGCCCCCACCTGGGGCAGGGCGGGACCTGGTGGTGGCTCAGGGGCTCAGCTCACCCTGGGCTTCCCAGGAAGCCTCTGGCCAGCAGCACTTTGCTCTGTTGGTGAGTTTGCCTACCTGCCAAGCATGGCCAGCCTCCCCACAAGCTGGAGTGGACACAGTGCCTGCAGGTGGCTGCTTCTGGGCTCTGCTGTCTCTGTCAGCAGCCTTGGGTTCCTGAGGCACATGGGGTGGGAAGGGAGGGGGGCTGAGACAGGGCAGCGGGCAGGCAGGGAGGGAGGAGGCCCCCTACAAGGGAAGTCGGGAGTCTCCCACAAAGCTGAGGCCGCTGCTGAGTTGGACCCGGCTGGGCCACAGCCAGTGGGCTGGCCTTGGGTGGCTTTTGTGGAATCTCTTGGGTCTTGATTTTCTCTCTTCAAAGCAGTGCTGAGAAGCCCTCCACGGCTGTGGTGGCGATGTCTAGTGAGAGCTGTGTGCACAGACCCAGGGCAGGCGCTGGGGCTCGCAGCCAGCTTAGTCCTCATGGCCCTGTGTTGTCAGGACATTCTTCAGGAGGCCTCTTCCTGACTCTGTCCTGAGACTCTCCTGGGGTGAAGGACAAGTGCTTTATTACAGCCACCGGCTGTGCAAAGATGAACCCCCTCAGACTCTGCACTCAGGGTCCCCATGACCTGTATGACCTGCAGATCCATCCCCAAAGGACCATCTTGTTGTGAAGTGATGAGCGTCCCTGAGGCATTCTCCTGATTTGCAGGAATCACGAGGGTATTATGCTACTGCAGCCTGGAGAGGGAATTATGGCCTCCAGTTAGGGAGGACTCCCCTGATAGCCGGCCTGTTTGAACCCAGTCCTCCAGTCAGAAAGGGCCAGTCATTGTAGTTGGGGCAGGGCTGGCAGAGTCAGCCAGCCAGGCCCAGCACTAGGCCCATGCAGGTGGATTGGGTTTGAAGACCTCTCTCTGGAAGGGTTTCATGACCAGATCATCCTGGAGAAAGGTGGTATAGGTGTTGGCGGAAGGGCAGCAAGTTCTGCTGGGCCGTGACTTTTATTTCATTTCTTCTCTCTTCTCCACAGTTCCGGTCGTTTGCGGGTGCTCTCCGTTTGTGTTGCTCACGGAGCAACTGTCTTGCAGCGTGTCACTTCCTCTTAGAACTTCTGATCCTCCTGCCCCAATGTCTTTTCCTGAATCTGCTTCGTGTATGAGAGATGCTGGCTTTTAATTTTTTCTTCTTTTCACCATGTCCTGATGTTTTACTTCCTCTCCCTCTGATTCCACTTGTCTTTTGGGCCCCACTTGCAGTTTGCTCTTGGGATGATATAGAACATGGGTCTCTCTCTCCTGTCCCCACTCCGTCTCCCTTAGCTCATATATCTTCCTGCCAAGGCTCAGGATTTGGTAATCCCAATACTTTATCCCCTCTCGGGCTGCCTGGCCAGCCCCTAACTCCTTAGAGCTATCAGACCTTCCTCCTCTGAATTCTCAATCCATGCAAAGGACCCGAGGTTTCCTTGGTAAAATAAATCTCTCCTGTGGCCCCTCCTCCTCCTCCTCCTGAATTCTCTGCTACATGATCTGCATTTCAAGGAGTCCTTTGCCTTCAGGTGTCCCCTAATCTATGGGTGAACCATCTGAGCAATGCTTTGTCCCCAGTCCCTCCTCTTACGTTCCAGGGGAATTCGGTAGAGTGCAGAGTGGTGTGGCTCAGAGGGGCATGGTGTTCTCAGGATAGCACAGAGCTGGTAGTGGGATGAGATCACGTGGCTGCTTCCCAGGAGCTCTTCTTGTCCAATAGTCTCAGCAGGTTGTGGCTGCAAAGCGGATGCTCAGCCTGCTACTTCCGTCCTAGCCAATGCAAAGGGCCTGAGGCTTCTGTGGTGATGAAAGGACTCCCCTCCTCCTGCGCCTCCCACTCTCTTCACCCCATTCTGTATCCAGGTGTCACAGACAAGCTCAAGGAGAAATGGGGCCCTAAGATGAGGGACTTCACTCTGGGACTGGAGGCACTGGAGTCATACAGGAACTAGGGGGAGGGGGAAGGGCACGTGTCTTTGAAGCTCAGAGACCCTGGACTGCAAATGTTGGATGCTTGCTAAGTGTGCCAAAGAGAATGAGGGCTAGGGTGCAAGCTTATGTTGGGAAAGAATGTCGGCATGCTTTGGGAAATCCTGATGTTTATGTGGCCCTAGCAGGTAGAGCTATGACTACCTGGAGGAAAGAAGGATGTTTGAAGTGTGAGAGTAGGGCAGACCCTTAGATAAATGTGAGGTCCTCCCAGGACTTGGAGGAGTTCCAGTTGAGGCCCAAACACTGTCACAGAGACATTGTTAAGGAGACTCAAGAATGGGGCAAGGGGTGGTACAGAAGTCACTTAAAAAAATAATCTGGGTTTCACAATCCAAGTTTACATTCACATGCTTTCAGGAAGCAGGACGACAACACAAGATGGATTCTTGTTTGGTTCTCTGGCCAGAGTATTCCTATTTTGCTATTTTAATCTTCATCTCATGCTTCATCACTGACAGATCTTGTCAACTTGCACCTCTATGTCTACCTCTTGTTTTTGAGGTGATTGCTTCACTAACTTCACAATTGGGTTGAAAATATTTGGTCCTCCTTATCATTGGACTTGTAAGTGGCTTTAATCTTGGGGCGAACATTGTTCTCTTTTCTTGACCTTTTTTTTTCCTGCTTGTGCCTCTGATTAGACAGAGCGGTTCATTTAGTCGCATTGACACTGAAGACTCAAATGAGTTTCAACAGGTGATTCTTTGGGGGGTACTGGTCTCTGAAATGTGTGGAGGTTGTCTTTAGCCCCATGGTCTTGTTGCTTTGGGGCCTCTGGCAAGATGGGCATCATGTCAGGGAGCACACCAAAGGGCCAAGCTGCCCAGTTCCCACTCCAGGAAGTAAAAGGGAGATGTAGGATACGACTGAATTCCCACTAGTCCCTTATGGGCAAACCTCTTAAATATTCTGACACCTCCTGATGGTGCCACATTTAACACATGCTCCTTTGGGAGACATTTCAGATCCAAATGATAATAGTATATGCGGCGGGCGGCAACCCCGTCCAGCGAGGAAAGACGACCACCACACGAGGATCCTTCTCAATCACACTTTATTGAAGAGCTGCTTGGTTGAGGGAGAGCTGAAGCGAGGGGCGCCAAACAGCCAAAAACGCCTGCTTATATACAGTTGGGTGAGCATGGGTCGTTCCTTGATTGGTCTGTGATCGGTTGCTACTAGCAACCGCCACGGGATTGGCTGGGACTAGAACTCACTTGCGCATGCGCGGGGTTTAGGCGCGTAAGTCCGTTAGGCTTTGCCGTTTATGGAGTTGTTTACCACTAAGGCTGCAAGGAAGTAGGTGCCATCTTGTAATGGCGTTGTTGCCGGCTTCCCGCAGTTCCCCCTTTTTGTTTTTGTGCAGGTAAGAGTAGAGGTCTGATCTCTGTGTGCTATTTTGGAACATTGTACTGGCTTTCCCATGAGTGTTATCCATTCATCGGATGCCAGACCCGTCCGATACCTTTTTTCCAGAGGTGGGGTCTAGGGTATCTACCCACGTGCAATCAGACTTGCTCTTCTTGGGGCCTGTTACCCCAGGACTCCCAAGTGCGGTGCTATTGCCCGGCATCCTGCTCTGCTCAAATGCACGCCTATCCCTAGTGCAAGTGAAGCTACCAGCTTCCTGGGGTGCAAAGGCCGTGCAATTGAGGGCTTAGTCCCTTTTTAGGGCTGAAAGCCAAATCTGGGGGGAAGCTCCATGCTCCAAGGCGGCTAATGCCTGTGAAATTACAACCTTGTCCCTTCGTGTTTGGGTTCGCAGGCGACAGACCAACCAGAGGCAGACCACACTGCCCCCTAGGCATAGTAGTAAAAATACACCCGTTCCCACCCACTCCTTAAAATAGGATATTGCAGAAGATATCCAGTCGGAAAATTGCCCCAGGGTTATTGGATGGACACGTGTCCCATTTAACAAAGTTATTTTCAAGATAAGCACGGCAGGAAGGGGAAGCCCTGAACTGAGTGGAATTTCTCAAATCTTGAGCCTGGGTATTCAACGGCATCATGGCCTCCGTTAGCATCAGGGTCTTATTGACCAGGGCCGTAGATGTCTTGTTTCCCTCCAGTTCACCTAACACTTTAATCAACGTCACAGGATTACGTAAAAGAAATCTATTAGTACTCTCCACATACGTCAAATTTCGTCGCCCCAGCCATATGCAGGAGTGATTCCCTTTAAGGGAAAAACAAAAGGTCCCACTAAGGTGTATGCTGGTGTGGTTGAATCTCTCTACCGGATTATCTTTAGGAGTAATGCATGGGACTTCCATGTTGCAGTCTGCAGAAAACAAGGTGGGGAGGAAGGGAGAATCTGCATGCAAGGGCATAGGTACTGGCCATGCCTTAGTCACAGCCCATAGTGTCATTTCTTTTGCTGCCATCGGGGCTGCAGTCAGCACTGTTGCAAGTAGCAGGGGGATCAGTCGTACCACAGGGCAAGTGGATGGCGTCTTCATCTTGCGGGTCTTTATTTTCGCAATGGGTTTCTTCTGTCGTTTCCACAGGCCTGGTCAATCTCGTTGGCACCCAGTGAGGCACTTCTTGGCCCTGAGGAAAAACACAAACAGCTCCCCTGGATCTCATTATCACCGGATCCGGTCCATACCATTTATTATCCAAAACCTCTTTCCACATGACCATATCCTTTCTGACGGTGACCTTAGTGGCTGCATGCCTATCGGCAGCCGACTCACCGGCATCATTTAAATTTAAAAAAGTGTAAAGAGTACAAGGGAAAGCCTTTCCCTGGGGGTCGCTGTCTCGGTTATTCCCCCTTTTTGTTTTTCCAGTAATTACTTTAGGCTCTTGTTAGCCCTTTCGACAATTCCTTGGCCTTGAGGGTTGTAAGGCAATCCCGTTGTATGGGTTACATGCATCTGAGCGCAAAAGGCGCGAAATCCATGGGAGGTGTACGCTGGGCCATTGTCTATTTTTATTTTTAATGGTTTACCCCACGCTGCCCAAGCCTCCAGGCAGTGGGTTTTTACATGTGCAACCTTCTCGCCAGCCAACGCAGTGGCATGAATTATCCCTGAGAACGTATCCACTGACACATGCACATATTTTATCCTGCCGAATTCTGACACATGAGTCACATCCATTTGCCATAAGGCGTTGGGCTTGGACCTCTTGGGTTTATGCCAATATGTGGGGGGTGGAGAAAGGTGACACAGGACTGACAGGCTTTTACAATTCTCCTGGCCATTTTCCTGGGTATGTGGAACTTTTGCCTCAGTGTATTAGCGGAAACATGATAGAGTCTATGGAATTCTTTGGCCAAAGCTATTGGGTCATCAACAATGCAGGCCATAATTTGTGCAGCTCGATCCACTAAATCATTGGCTCGTGCCATGGGTCCTGGCAATAAGGTATGTGCCCGAATATGGCCAATAAAGAATGGACAGTTGCGTTGTGAAATTGTGTCCTGAATTTGGAGGAGCACATTAGAAACCATGCTGCTCTGTTTAATAGAGGCTGCGATCTCAAGGGAAGCCACAGCATTGACCACATACTGAGAGTCCGAATACAAATTAAAGGGCTCTAAAAAGGTTTTAAACACTTCCAATACTGTCAAGCACTCCACCACTTGTGGAACATCCGGGCGGAAGGTCAGAACCACTGGTGTTCTGCCCTGTACCACATACGCTCCTTGTCCCGATTTAGACCCATCTGTGAATATGGTTAGCGCTCCTGGCAAAGGATCCTTTTGTGTTAACACTGGGAAATAAACCAAATTTCTCTCTATAATAGCAAATAACGGATGCTTGGGGTAATGGTTATCAATTACCTTAGAGTAGGAGCAAACAAGCACGGCCCACACATCTACTGTAGCAGCTAAAATTTCCACCTGTTCGCGGGTATAGGGTATAATCAGCTTGTCCGGAACTTTTGCAAAGTGTGTTAGGCAATATTTAAGACCTAAAAGTGTTTGAGAAGCTACCAATTCTGGAAAATACTGGATTGTCCTGGCACCAACGGAGTTACCGTGAAGCCACCACAAAGGGCCGTCCTGCCATATTACTCCAGTGGGATAGTTTTTTGTTTTTATGATGCACAAAGCAATTGGAGCAGCGGGATCATACCGCCGCAGTTGTGCCTTAGTCATGGCTTCTTCGACCCTACGCAAGGATTGTAGCGCAGAGGGTGTTAGGACCCGAGGGGAAGTAACCTCTGGGTTCCCTTCAAGTATAGAGAATAAAGGCAATAATTCTGATCTAGGGATGTTAAGAAATCCCCTTATCCAGTTAATGTCTCCCATTAGTTGCTGAAAATCATTGAGGGTCTTCAAATGTGAGGTCCGAAAAGAAATTTTTTGTGGCCTAATAGTTTCCGGGCTTATAACTGATCCCAAAAATTCAATCACATTTGATTGCTGAACCTTTTCAGGGGCGATGGTCAGGCCCTTGGCTGTTAACAAGGATGTAATTTCCTTATATACTGTATGGAGCGTCTCCAAGCAGGAGGCGGTCAGCAAGATGTCATCCATATAATGAATAATTTTTACTTCTGGGAATCTCTCCCTTACCGGAAGCAAGGCTGAATCAACAAATAACTGACACATGGTAGGGCTGTTAGCCATACCCTGTGGCAAGACCTTCCATTGAAAGCGCGCATCGGGTCGCTCATGGTTTACCGACGGCAGAGTAAAGGCAAATCGTTCCCTGTCTTCTTCACATAAAGGTATGGAGAAGAAACAATCTTTGATGTCTAAGGTAATGACTGGCCAATTGCGGAGCAGCGCTGAGAGCAAGGGAAGTCCCCTCTGGATGGCCCCCATGACCTGCATTTGGGCATTTACGGCACGCAGGTCATGTAGTAGTCTCCATTTTCCGGAGGCCTTTTTGATTACAAAAATTGGAGTGTTCCAGGGTGAGACAGAGGGTTCAATATGTCCTAATCGTAATTGTTCTTTTATCAGTGTTTGAGCGGCTTCTAGCTTTTCCTGAGAAAGGGGCCACTGGGGGACCCATACCGCCTTTTCTGTTTTCCAAGGTATGGGTACCTTGCCGGGTGTAGAAGCCTTATTTCCAGAGACTCCTAGGAAAAACCCAAACCTTGTCTGTCCTTTTTACTGGACGGTTGTAGGGGTTCGGGCTTGCCCTGTAAATGTTTGCCTAATCCTAGTGATGGGACAAACCCTTGATGTCGCATCATCCTCTTGCTAGCTTCTGAGTATTCATTGGTTAGTTTTAAATTTAACTGTTGGACGTCCCTTCCCCATAAATTTATCGGGACTTTGATGACAAACGGTACAACCTTGCCTTTTTGGCCTTCCTCCATCCTCCAGACCAGCTCTTTTGCACTGAGATCCGGAGAACTAGCGTACCCTAGTCCCTGTAATGTTTGTGAGGATTTTTGTGTAGGCCACCGCTTCGGCCATTCATCCTTCTGGATTATGCTCCGATCTGCACCTGTATCCACTAGTCCAGAAAAATTCTTTCCCTCTATTTCTAATGTTAATATTGGCCTTTTGTCTAATTCCATGGACAAACATGTAAGGTCCACTCCGGTGGCTCCAAGGTCTGCATTGTTTCTCTCAATATTTTTTGCAGGAAAACGGTCATGCCTTGAAGGCAGCAGTAGAAGCTGAGCAATTCGATCTCCTGGAGCTATGGAGATAACTCCACGGGGAGCATGACAAAGGATTTTTATAGTTCCTTCACAATCTGGGTTAATGACTCCTGGGAGGACAATTAGCCCTCTCATGGTGGAAGAGGAACGACCTAGAATCAAGCCCACTGTGTCTTTTTCAAGGGGTCCTGTCATATCAGAGTCTATGACCTGTACGCCCATCGCCGGAGTTAATACTGTTCCGGTGGCGGCACAGAGGTCCAGCCCTGCGGAGCCTGAAGTTGCCCTTCGAGCCTGGGTGGTTGCAGGTGGGGGGCTGGTACCGACGTTTGAAGTGCCCCATAGATTTGTGGGCCCTGGGGACGGGGGCCCCTCTTCCCGTTTTTTGACTCTTAACGGTACAGCTTGGGGGATCGGATGTCCATTGATGTCCTTCACTGACCTACATTCATTGGCCCAATATTTTCCCTTTTTACATCGGGGGCACAGACCTGGTTGTCGCTGTCCTCCCGTTAAATTAGCTGGGGTCTCGTTAATTTTCGGGCATTGCCGCTTAAAGTGTCCTAATTGGCCACACTTAAAGCAGCCCTTCTGTTTGTTGTCCCTAGCCACGCGAGCGGCAGAAAGCACGGCCGCCGCCACGCCTGCATTTGTCAATGGGCCTCCCACCTCTCGGCAAGCTTTTACCCATGCCTCAAGGCCCTTTTCCTTTATAGGAGTTATCACTCTTTTACATTCCTTGGTACTTTGCTCATAGATTATTTGTTGTACAAGTGGCATGGCAGCATCCAAATTCCCAAGTACACGCTCCGCCGTCTCAAGCATGCGTGCCACAAAATCAGAAAATGGTTCATTGGGCGCCTGAATCACTTTTGTAAGGTTGCCAGCCACCTCTCCTTTGTTTGGCAAGGCCCGCCAAGCCTTGTAAAATATCTCATTTACCTGGCGGTAGACTTCAAAGGGGTAGGTGGTCTGTTCCACTGCATAAGCTCCCTGTCCTAGGAGCATGTCCACCGACCATTCGGCTCTCCCTTCTTGGAGATTCTTTCTGAATTGTATTTGTGCCTTGTCCTGAACAATGGACCTAAAGTCAAGGAACTGCCCGTGACTGAGACATGTGCGCGCAATCTCAAACCAATCCGTGGGCGTCATGGCATTAACCGTGAGTCGCCGCAATAAGGCAGTGGTATAACTGGCTGTAACTCCATATGTGAGCACTGCCTCCATTAGATCTCTTAGTTGTTTATAAGAGACTGGCTCATAGGTCCTTTCATCTGTTATTGGGTTCTCAAAGACTGGAAAAGCCGCGGCCAACCTAGACCACATACTTCTCTTTATGAAGTTGCTCCGCCCGGACACCGCATAAGGCGGGGGGGGGGGGCAGAGGGTGTTTTTTGCCTGGGGGCCCTGGCCCCAAGGGGGTAACAAGGTCCGTATCTGTCCTCTTCGTACCTAGCAGCGGCTTCCTCCAAGCCCTCTTCATCTTCTGGGCTCAGCTCGCTGCCCGAGGTATGGCCACTCTCGGCCTCGCTCTCTGATTCACTGCCCTCTATGCTAAGAGCTGAAAAGGAGTTATCAATCTTAAATTCCTCCAAAGAAGGATACAACGGGGCAACTGGTTCTTGTCCTTGTCCCTTTTGAGTTTGCTTTTGTTTTGTCTGTCTCGTCCCCGCCGCCTGCGCGGTCGAGGATTTTCCGGAGGGCTGCAGTCCCTCCTCCAGACCCTTATGGGGTCTCCCTTTTCTTTCTTTCATCCTTTTGTTTTTATTTTCCTTAGGCCTAACCACTTCCCCCTTTACTGATGAGGACTCCGAAAGACTATCCTGGTGTTTACTAAGGGCCCTTTGACCTTCCTTTATAAGATCTGTGGAGCGTCCATCTTCCAGGCATGAGCGTACCATGCGCCATAAGGGCATCGTCGCTCCCGAGATCTCACCCTTTTCCTGAGCGCTGTCTAAGTCCCTGCCTAATTTGTCCCAGCAGGCGAGGGTCAAGCCGCCAGAAACCGCGAACCACGGCGCCTGTTGGTCTATATCAGTAAGAACCTTCTTGATAGTTGCCTTGCCAACCTTAAGACCGCGCTGTTTCAGCAATGTCTGAAGAGGAGTGTAAAGGTCCTCGGAATCGGTTGTTTTCCCCTGAGAATTTCCCATGTTGCACCCTTATCTACGAGTGTCTTATCCACGGGCGAAAACCACGTTATCTACCGTGGACTTACTTTCGCTTTTAACTTACTCTAGATCAATGCAGCGGCACTCTTTTCCAGGTTCGTCACAGCGCAAACAGAGCAAGCACACACCCGCCACCAGCACCCACAGTGGAAGGATAATAAGAAGCCACCAGACAGGAATGGCAGTCCACATACCTGAGGGAAGTTACCTCCTCATGCGTTGGGTTCTGGATCCTCTTCGGCCCCTCGCGTGGTTCCCGGGTTTCGGCACCAGTTGCGGCGGGCGGCAACCCCGTCCAGCGAGGAAAGACGACCACCACATGAGGATCCTTCTCAATCGCACTTTATTGAAGAGCTGCTTGGTTGAGGTAGAGCTGAAGCGAGGGGCGCCAACAGCCAAAAACGCCTGCTTATATACAGTTGGGTGAGCATGGGTCGTTCCCTGATTGGTCTGTGACCGGTTGCTACTAGCAACCGCCACGGGATTGGCTGGGACTAGAACTCACTTGCGCATGCGCGGGGTTTAGGCGCGTAAGTCCGTTAGGCTTTGCCGTTTATGGAGTTGTTTACCACTAAGGCTGCAAGGAAGTAGGCGCCATCTTGTAATGGCGTTGTTGCCGGCTTCCCGCAAACACATGCTCCTTTGGGAGACATTTCAGATCCAAATGATAATAGTATATATAAAGCACAGTCAAAAAGACAGTGTAGACTTGTCAACCTCAGAAATGAAAGTACTGTTTGTAGTCCTGAGGGGCTCTGGGTGTCCCTCCCTCTGACCCAGATAGCTGTCATCCTAAAGTTTATGCTTCTTGGGTTACTTGCTTTTCTTTATAATTTTACTATATTTGAGGGGTATATCTGAAGGATCCATTTAGTACTTTTTCACTCTATAAAGTGTTTAGTTTGCCTTTGTCCAATGCTATGTAACTCTCCCAAGATGAAGTGGGCTCTGGGCAGTCAACTTTAATTCCCTGACTTAATTAACATGGCTTGGGGGTTGGTTGGGGCCTCAGGTGGGCTTGGAGCAGTGTCCAGGCTGTGTCTAAATCTGGTCTACCTGCCATTCATTTTCTTGGATTCTTGAGGCTATGGATCCCAGAAGCACAGTTTGAGTGGCAAGAGACAGACTCATATGAAGAGAGGGAGCAGATGAAACATGTAAGCAGGAATGACATTGGCCAGAACAAGTGACCAAGCCAAAGTACAATCTAGCTAAAGTCAAATAAGATAGTCTATTCATTGTCATTAATGAATGCTATTTTAAGGACTCTGTGATTTTTTTAATTCCATTTTCTTAAAAACTTGCCTGATTTCTAGGTTTTGCTCATTAAAACAATACTGTTAAGAATAATCTTGCCAACATGTCCTGTGGCAGGTATACAAAACTTGTAAGTTATGTAACTACTTTAAACATACATTTTGAAATAAAGTGGAAAAATCATTTGTGCAACATTTAAATACATGTTTTTTTTCCCCCAATATAGGTATTGTACTTTTTTCCAGTCCTGGGGCTTGGCACTTAGGGCCTGCCTGAGCACTGTCCATGGATTCTTTTGGGCCAAGGCTTGCACTCTACCACATAAGCCACAGCACCACTTCTGGTTTATGTCTATGTGGTACTGAGGAATCGAACCCAGGGCTTCATGCATGCTAGGCAAGCACTCTACCACTAAGCCACACTCCCAGCCTGGTCTTTTACATTCTTAGTTATTTTTATTCTTAGGTGATTTTTTTTTTTTGGTCATGGGGCTTGAACTCAGCACCTGGGCATTGTCCCTGAGCTCTTTAGCTCAAGGTTAGTACTCTACCTCTTTCAGCCACACCACCACTTCATTTTCTGGTGGTTAACTGTCTTCTACCAAGGCTGGCTGCAAACCATAATCCCCAGATCTTGGCCTCCTGAATAGCTAGGATTACAGGTGTGAGCCACCGGGGCCCAGCTTTCTGTTGAATCTTGATCTTAGTAAGATCAAATCATCTACAAATTCAGATGATTTCCCTTGTTTCCTATTTTCTATTTCTTTCACTTATTTCTGTGTCTCTGTCTCTTGGTGTCTCCATCTTTGTTTCCATTCATCTGTCTGTCTGTCTGTCTCTCTCTCACACACACACACACATACACACACACACACACACACACACACACATTCTAGGCAAGCAGCACTTGACACTGAGCCACATGTTTCTCTCCTGCATTTTTCACCCTTGAGTTTTTTGTGCTGAAGTAGGAACTTATGAGAGTAGGTATCTTCATCTACTTTGTGTTGCTTACAATGGAATACTAGAGGCTGGATTACCTATGAAGAAATAGACTTCCTCACAATACTAGTAGCCAAAGTCCACTATCACGATGCCAGAATCTGTCAAGGGCCTTCTTGCTGCATTATCCTATGCCAGAAGGCAGAGTCACTCAAGAGAGATTACCAAACTCCTCTGATAACTAACCACTCCCTCATAAAGAGTATTCATCTAATCACAGAAAAGAGCCCTTATGACATCAATCACCTCGTCAAGGTCTCATCTCTTAATGTACTGGGGATTATGTTTGCCACACCTGAACTTTGGAGGACATATTCAAACCATGACAAGTACGTAAGAGAAGTACTTTAGAACCAGTTCTTCTCTGGATTGAAATTCCAACTTGGTTTTTGATTACTCAGGGTGCATTCACCAGGGCAAGTGATGCCCTGCTTTGGGGCCCTCTCACCCAACACAGTACAGTTTGCCAGAATTTGCAAGGCATGTTATCTTTTTGATACCCTTATGGGCATCAAAATTTAAAGGACATGTCACCTGAGCCTCAGCTTCAAAAGGACCCTGCAGTGAGATGCTGGCTTTTCACTCGGAGATAGGGTGCCCTTCTCCCCTGCCCTGTGGCCTGGGAAAACACACGGTGTCACCTGGACTGGGAAGCAGGCTGGTGACCCTGGACAGATGCGGGCATGCAGGCGCTGTTCAGCAGAGGAAGCTGAGGGCAGAATGTATCTCAGAAGAAAACCTAGGCCAAGACAAAGTTGAGAAGGTGAAAGCAGAAAAGCAGCCATGTGGAGACAGTGTGGGGGCAGGGTTGGAGTACTTCGAGGGAGATGGATGGGGGCTGGTCTGGGTGCTCATCTTGCCTTTATGTTCATCTTCATTCTGTCCATTCACCCTAGGCTACAGCAGCAGAGGCAACTGCAGAGCTCAGGTGCTGGCTGGGAGCTATAAGACCCTGAGCAGGACCGCAGGGACTGTTATGGGGTTCAAGGGAGGAGATTCCACGTCCCTCCAAGAGTCCATCACTCAGAGACAGTCTCAAAAAGATTTATTGGGGAAGCAAAAAGCCAACTGACCGGCCAAGCACAGACTCGGGAGCTGAAACTGCAACTGTGAATAAAGAGCGGGCTGACTGGCCAGATGGCCAGACACAGTGCAGACTCGGACGCTTACACTGTGACCACCAACAGTCCTTGAGTTGGGGTTTATAAAGGTAAAAGCATAGCACAGATGTAGGGGGTTGACACAGGGGGTAGAGCAAGCAACAAACAAGGAAGCATGGCACAGCTGTAGGAGGCTGATGCAGGGTGTAGAGCAAGCAACAAACAAGCCCTTTACAGAAGCAGAATTTTGGGGTCAGGTTGCCCTAATCTACTCCCCCAACATTTTCTACCATGTTTCCCTTGTCAAGATGGAATCAGCTTTACTTCCTACAACAGGGACCAAGAAGGGGAAGGAGGGCAGAGTTCTTGTGAGAGTGTAAAGGATAAACCCAGAAAGAGGAAGAGGAGCCTGAGCCTGTTCCTCCTTCCTCTCCTCCTCCTCTCCTTTTCCCCCTCCTTTCTTTCCTCCTCTTTGCTCTCCTCTCCTCTCTCTCCCTAGAGTGTTTGGGTGAGGCCCTGGAAACCACTGTATTTGCACCCTCCCCATCCCTGCAAGATTTTTAGAGGGAGCTGGCTGATGTTCCCAAAGAAAGGAACTCGGAGGTGCAAAGCCAATCTCCTTTGTAAGATGTGGCACAGGTGGTATAGGCTGGTGGGAGCTTCCTGGACTAAATGAAATGCTGCCATCAAGCCATCTTAGCAGGAAGTCCACCAGAGCAAAGGAAAAAGAAGAGGGACCTTTGCTTTGAACACTGGCCTACAACTGGCTAGGGGATAGATGGAGATCAAAATGAGACGCTAAAAAATAGGGAAAGGATTTGCAGCAGTGGGAACAGTTAATCACTCCGGAATACAATTTGATCTTTAAGTTGAATGTGGACTTATGCCACGATGAACCAATTCTACTCCCATGTACTACAAAATTATATTCAAATTGTGAAAAACTATTCTTATACACAGATAAGTATATATCAAAGTCTGCTTTAATCCTTTCCTGGTGGGAGTAGAAGAAAAAACTAATTTAATGAGGCTATGTGAAACTAAGACTTGTATAATAAGAAAAGTTGGTAAATACAAAATTATATCAAATGTAAGAATTTATATTATTGCTCTACAAGTTTATTTCTAACTTTATTAACTTAGAAATTTATAAATCTTAATTATAAAATTGTTACTAAGTCAACAAAATTATAACCCTAAGACCCTCTGGAGGCTTAATTAATATAAAGCTTTTTTTTTTTTTAACTTTGTTTTAATATTTGGTAGCCATGCACCTGTGGCTCATGCCTGTAATCCTAGCTAGTTACTCAGGAAGCTGAGATCTGAGGACCGCTGTTCAAAGCCAGTCTGGGCAGGAAAGTCCATAAGACTCTTATCTCCTATAAACTACTCAGAAAAAGCCAGAAGTGGGGCTCAAGAAGTGGAGCTCAAGTGGTAGAACACTAGGATTGAGCAAAAGCAGCTCAGGGACAGTGCCCAGGCCTAGAGTTCAAGCCCCCAGACCAGGACATACCCACAACAATAATATCATTTGGGTAATTCTATTACATACTAACTTAATCTTGAGCAATTCCTATGTATTAGCTCAAAGAGACATAGCAAGTTCAAAACAGTGTTTATAATAGTAAAATTTGTCCATAGAGTCACAGAAAAGTAAATTAGTCAATATAATGAATTACATGTGAGTTATAAAGAATATAAAGTACAGCTACATATTCCTATATGAAACCATTTATCTTATTGTCTTGATTTGTGACTTCCTATGGTGTTCTAGATTCACGCTCAAAACCTATTGTTTTTTTTTTTTAACATGTGCTGGTCCTGGGATTGAACTCTGCCCAGGCACTGTTTCTGAGCTTTTTTTTCTTTTCTTTTTTCTTTTTTCACTCAAGGCTGGTGGTCTACCACTGGAACCATAGCTCCTCTTCTCACTCCATGCCGGTTAATTGGAGATAAGAGTCTCATGGACTTCCTTGCCCTGGCTAGCTTTGAATGCTGATCCTCAGATCTCTAGGATTATAGACGTGAGCCACTAGTGCTTGACCCCCACTTCTGAATTTCAAGCTAATCCTGTGGTTTGCTTCCATCATTACAATGCTGGCAAGGATAAAAAGCTTAGGAGAATAAAATGTAATCAGTTTCTAAGAAAAGTAAAAACAAGTGGCTAAAAATAATCATTAGGAAAGGGAATCCACAAAGTGTACTAGGTTGGGGCTAGGAAGGTGGCTTAGTGGTAGAGTGTTTGCCTAGCATGCAAGAAGCCCTGGATTCAATTCCTCAGTACCACATAAACAGAAGAAGCCAGAAATGAAGCTGAGGCTCAAGAGGTAGAATCCTAGCCTTGAGTAAAAGAAGCTCAGGGACCATGCCCAGGCCCTGAGTTCAAGCTCCAGGAAAGGCAAAAAAAAAGTGTACTAGGTTGAATTTTAAAATATTAATAGCACAATGAATCTGTTGCATTTATAAACAAGAGGTAAATGGAGAGATACAAGTGCTCAGGGAAGAGTTAGGAGGTAGAACACATATTAAGAGAACTCCTGCTCAGGAAATGGGAAAAAAAACACGTTGATATAGTTGAAAATATTTACTTCTGGTACAAGGCAGAGTGGCCAGTGCTGGTGGCTCATACGTGTAATCCTAGCTACTCAAGAGGCTGAGATCTGAAGAACACAGTTCAAAGCCAGTCTAAGTAAGAAAGCCCATGAGACTCTTATCTCCAATTAACCACCAAAAAGCCAGAAGTGGCCATGAAGCTTGTGTGGTAGAGTGCTAGCTTTGAGTGGAAAAACTACGTGAGATCTAGAGGCCCTGGGGTGGGTCCCAGTCCTGGCACCAAAAAATAAGTGGAAATAAGAGGAAATTCCTCATTAAAGGAGCTATTTGATTATAAAAAATTATGTGGTTGTACAATTACCCTACTTTAAAAAATTGAGTCTTTTCCTGAGCCTGACCTGTGTTTTAGTCCTCTCAGCAATGTCCTGATGAGACAGTATTTGAGCCTCTGTTCAAACACTTCCAGTGCCTGGGACACCTCACATTTATCCAGGTGCCTGTCCTGTCACTCTACTGTCACCAGTCTTCTCTCCAGCTGGCCCTCATTCTGCCTGCTAGGGCCACACCAACATCAGGACTCCCCAGTCTATAACTGTATTCTTGTCTCCCATATCATCTTCAATCTTAAGCCCTATGCCCCCACTGGGGAGTTGCTGCCCAGATCCCAAGCTTTGAAGCACCTGAACAAATCCCACGTCAGATTCCAAGGTCTCCATTCCTCCAGGGCTCTATGTTTCCCTTGGGGCCTGTCTGTCACATCTTGGCACTTGGCAGATGATGGAATGAGAGAGGATAGGGTGAGGGGCTGGAGGAGAGGCTTATTGTCACTATGGAAAACACAAGGTGAGGGCTTGAAAAGATGGGAGGTCACAGAGGCCCTATCCAGTCCCTTGTTCATCTCAGCTTGGAAAGACTCTGGGAGGTAAGGAATTCCTGAGACAATAGCCCCGTGGCATCCCAATTTTCAGGGATCAACCTGACATCTAGCTCCGAAGAACACTCTCAGAAAGAACCTAATTCCACACAGCTGTGAGTGGGGCAGGTAGATTGGGGTGAAGAGAGGGAAGAAATACAGTTGAGATGATGGCCTCCGAAAAGGCTTTCAAGAACATGGAGCTTAATAGGTCATTTCAAGGATGAGTTAGGAAGTGGGAGAAGTGAGACCCTATGTGGGTTTCAACTGTCTCCCAGCGGTGGCAGGAACACTGAGTATTGGTCATGCAGTTGAGGGTAAGTCTACAAGTGTTGGTGCGAATCCCAAGAACGAGAAAGGGGGGAGGGCACATTGTGGCCATCCAACCTATGATGTCTCTTCCAGAGGCATCTCACTTTCTCTAACCCCCTTCAAATCCAATGCTCATCAAGATCAGCAGAGTGGAAATGGCTCTAAGGAAGCAGACATGGGCATAAGAAGGCAGCAGACAAGCGCCAGAATGTAAAGTCCTAAAAATAAACACTAACTCTTTTCAACAGAGGTCTGGGTCCTAATGATGCCACTAATGCCTATGACACTCATTGATCAAGGAGACAATGTTCAGAGGACTTGATCTGATGGATGAGCAGAGAAACTGAGGTTCATTACCTATTGGAAAAAATAAAGCAAGGAATAAGATGCCCAAAGAAAGACCAGACAAAATGGATCCTTGGATGCCATTTGAGCTCACAAATACCAAAGACACAGATGCAGCAGTGGAATTCAGTAGATGCTATGTTGAAAATGAACTATACAACTTGTGGGTGCAGATGGGAGGGAAAAAGTGGGACAGTAAAGGGAGAGGTGACATTGTCCAAGAAGAAGTGTACCTCATTACCTGACATACGTAATAACTGTCACCTCTGTACATCACCTTTATAATATAAAAATGTGAAAAAACTACCAAAGCATAACAGAACCTCTCTCTAGAGAAGGTGCAGTGGGTGGGTATTATAAACACAAAAATAAGCTGCTAAGGGCTGTGCAGCCTAAAGACCAGACTGATAGATGTGCGTGGGGAAGTCCGAGAGAATAATGGCAGCCATCATTTTCTCATGGGTTTTTCATGAAGGTACTGACTCAAAAAGAGGAGTCCAAACCCAAGTGTGAGAAATAATTAGGTTATTAAGACAGAAAATGTAAAAACAAGACATTTTTCTTTAAAAAATCAAAAAAGAACCACCTACAATCAAAGAAACCCAGCATCACCCATAAAATGAAGCAGCTTCAGGAAAAGACATCGGGGCCCGAAGAGCAGAAGCTGCAAGAGGAAGTGACACGCTGGAAGTTGCTCAGTGCACAACACAGACGGAGCCCAAAGCCAAACAACCGGAACTGTGGACAAGAGAGATGAAATGAAATAAAAGTCACGGCCCAGCAGAACTTGCTGCCCTTCCGCCAACACCTATACCACCTTTCTCCAGGATGATTTGGTCATGAAACCCTTCCAGATAGGTCTTTGAACCCAATCTACCTGCATGGGCCTAGTGCTGGGCCTGGCTGGCTGACTCTGCCAGCCCTGCCCCAACTACAATGACTGGCCCTTTCTGACTGGAGGACTGGGTTCAAACAGGCCGGCTATCAGGGGAGTCCTCCCTAACTGGAGGCCATAATTCCCTCTCCAGGCTGCAGTAGCATAATACCCTCGTGATTCCTGCAAATCAGGAGAATGCCTCAGGGACGCTCATCACTTCACAACAAGATGGTCCTTTGGGGATGGATCTGCAGGTCATACAGGTCATGGGGACCCTGAGTGCAGAGTCTGAGGGGGTTCATCTTTGCACAGCCGGTGGCTGTAATAAAGCCCTTGTCCTTCACCCCAGGACAGTCTCAGGACAGAGGCAGGAAGAGGCCTCCTGAAGAATGTCCTGACAACACAGGGCCATGAGAACTAAGCTGGCTGCGAGCCCCAGCGGCCTGCCCTGGGTCTGTGCACACAGCTCTCACTAGACATCGCCACCACAGCCGTGGAGGGCTTCTCAGCACTGCTTTGAAGAGAGAAAATCAAGACCCAAGAGATTCCACAAAAGCCACCCAAGGCCAGCCCGCTGGCTGTGGCCCAGCTGGGTCCAACTCAGCAGCGGCCTCAGCTTTGTGGAAGACTCCCGACTTCCCTTGTAGGGGGCCTCCTCCCTCCCTGCCTGCCCGCTGCCCTGTCTCAGCCCCCCTCCCTTCCCACCCCATGTGCCCCAGGAACCCAAGGCTGCTGACAGAGACAGCAGAGCCCAGAAGCAGCCACCTGCAGGCACTGTGTCCACTCCAGCTTGTGGGGAGGCTGGCCATGCTTGGCAGGTAGGCAAACTCACCAACAGAGCAAAGTGCTGCTGGCCAGAGGCTTCCTGGGAAGCCCAGGGTGAGCTGAGCCCCTGAGCCACCACCAGGTCCCGCCCTGCCCCAGGTGGGGGCTGCCCTGGCCCTGCCACCCTTCCCATTCCAGAAGACAATGTGGAAGCTGACCAAGCTGTGGCCAGTTCCACACCTGCTTCAGGCTCCCTTGGCTCCCAAAGCACATTTCAGCCCTTGGGCCCAGACCCAAAGGAGACAGTGGAAGGCCCCAGGAGTCTGGTCCCTCAAGGCAGGAAGTCACCGATGTCTGCTGCTTGCTCTCTGGGGTCCTGAGGACGACGAGGCACGGAGCCGGACAGCAGGCCCAGGCCCAGCGCTGGCTCTCCTCCTCCTCTGCAGGCATGTGGCCAGGGCCAGCGGCTCAGAGGAGCCACCTGAGGTCCTCCTTCTGGGGTGTCCCATGCCAGTGCTCCAAGTCTGAGCATGGGGCCCGCACAGAGCAGCTGGGCATCAGGTAGAGCCGGCGCCCCATCTCCTGCTGCCCTGTTTCCCATCTCTTCACTGTTTTCTTAGGGTGGGGATTTTTGTCCGGCACAGCTGCTTGTCTCCTCCGTCTCCCTAGAGCTTGTGTCACTGTCTCCCTGACTGGCTTTCTGGGGTGGGGTGGGGGGCAGGGCAGCAGGTGACCACATTGCCAAGGATCTTGTTTGCTTGTTTGTTTGTCTGTTTGTTTTGTCTGAGCCCGGGACTCGAACTCGAATTTGGCATCTGATGCTTTCATACCTTGGCTGGTGCTCTTGCAAGTGAGCCACGCCTCCAACCCCTATTGCTGGGGAGTCCATGGGTGGCAGGCGCCTTGGCCGAGAGGCAGAGTTGGGGGTCTGCAGAAGGAAGCCATGCCATCCTCTGGGAGCCAGGAGCGGCTCCATGCAGGATATCTCCATGAAAACACTGGCCGACGGTGCACAAATGGCCTGTGGCTGTGCCTGGGCCCTCAGCCCGGGCACACGGGTGGCTGCGTGTGGCTTTCCTTAGTGGCCACAGCCTTTCCGGGTATGTGTGAGTGACCTCCATCCTTGTCCTTGTGCTGGGAAGGTGCCGGGGTGCTGGCGCTGGTCCCCAGGGTGAGGGGTCCCCTGCACTGTGCTGCTCAGGGTGGCAGCTCCAGGAGGAGGCGGTGCTGGCTGCCAGCACTGGCGAAGCAGAGGTGGTCATGGCTGACGGCTGCAGGAAAAGCACAGACAAGTCACTCCTGGGTCCTGCAGCGCAGACAGGGCCGCTGGGCGTGTTCAGGGTGCAGAGTGTGGGAGCCCGTGCTGCGGGCCCCACGTGGCTCTGCTGATTGCATGTGCAGAGCACTCTGAAGGAGGTCGCTTGTGAGTCCCATTTTCCCTGGGTCCCTCCCCTCCCTCCTCCAGACCCCTTCTCTGTGCACCGTTGGGGGTCTGTGCTCCTTTTTCTAGTTCTCAGCTGTTGCTCATGCCTTCTGCCTGTCCCCCCTAGATCTCACTAGGGTGTGGATGGCTGCCTGCACAGGAGCTCAGGTCTCATATTGGCCCCCAGAGCCCCCTCCAGGCAATGCTGCTGAGCACTGAGCTGTTATCTTGAGTTCTCCCCGCCCCCCTCCGCCCTTGTCCATCCCCATCTGTTTCCATGGCTGGACACAGAGGGTTGCAGCCTTGGGACTGGCCTCAGCCAGCCACAGCCCCCCAAAGGGAGTCAGCCCTTACCCACACATGGTGCCCTCCCCGTTCCCAGAATCTCCTCTCCCAGCAGCCATGTGTTGCTTCTCCAAGGCTCAGGGGAAACTCACACGTTGTCCTTGGCTGGCCTAACCCTGCTGACCATTGGCCATCTTCTCCACCTCTATTTACTCCCTGGTCCCTTGCCAGGTCAGTTTAGAGTGCTAATTAGCCTAGGATGGCCAACACATCGTGTCTCACTGAGACCCAAAGACTGTCTGTTAAGACTGTTGACAGTTGAACTGGTTCGGAGTCCAGGGAGCCAACTGCCAGATGATTCTGATTGGCTGAGCCCTGTGGCTACCTGGACACCTGAGTAGCCAGCCAGCTTCTCACCAACTGCTTGGTTTACCAACACACCTGTAGCTTTGAGTGAAAAAGAAGAGAGCAGATGAGGAATGTAATGGAAGTGATGTGGAAACTAGAGGGTAAAGTGCCTTTGTCCACAAGTTTATTGCTTCAATTTTTGTGAGTGTCTGCCAATTCCGGGGCAATATGGACTGGGATTTGTACCTTAGCTTTATGGTTCAGATCTAGCCTTTTACCACTTTGAATCAGAACTCCATGTCCAGCCTTTTGTTAATTGGAGGTCAGAGTTTCACAGATTTTCCTTCCTTGGCAGACTTCAAACCACAATCCTCTCTCTGATCTTAACCTCCTGAATAGCTAGGATTACACGGCATTAGCCACCAGCACCCAGCTTATGAATATTATAAAGTTGGTATAGTATTTGTGCGGACATACATTTTTATTTTCCTGTCTATCCTAGTAGTCTAGCTTCTGGGCCAAAGTATGATGTTCTGTCAAACACTGAAAGATGTGATAACTAAGTTTGAAAAAGCGGCTTTGTGCTCGTGATTCAAGTTTGTAAGCTTAGCTCTTCAGGAGGCTGAGATCTGAGGATAGTGGATCGAAGGCAGCCCAGGCAGGAGAGTCAGTGAGACTCATCTCAGGTCAACCACCAACATGGCCAATCTTGGTGCAAGTGGTGCAGTGCTAGGCTTGAGGGAAAAGAAGCTTATGGATAACCCAGGCTCGAGTTCATGCTTGAGGACCAGCATGCACACATGGGAGTGCATGCACACGTGCATGTGTGAATGTTCACACACACACACATACACAGTGTCAGCACTGTGCCTATAATTCCAAAGAAAGGTATTCCTTTGGCTGAAGCAGAGGGATTGTCAATTTGAATCTAGCTTGAGCCACACATTAGACCCTGTGTCTAAGAAAAAAGTAAGATAAAGTCCTGGCATCATTTTCCATTTGCTCTAGCAGCAGATGAGAGTCCTGCTTTTTCTGCATCCTCATCAAGACTTGTTAACTCTCTAGTTTACTGTAGCCATCCTAGTGGGTATAAAACAGTATCCCACTGTGCTTTTCCCCCTTTGTGCCAGTACTATCTCTTAGCCTTTTTGCTCAACGCTAGCGCTTTGTCACAGTCCCACTTTCAGCCTTTTGCTGATCTCCTGGAGATAGGAATCTCTTGGATTCATCTTCCCTGTCAGGCTTCACACCACAATCCTCAGATCCTCAGATCTCAGCCTTCTGAGTAGATAATAGTTACAATCATGAGCCAACAGTGCCCAGCTTCCTCTTGTGCTTTTGTCCTGCCTTAACAGCTAAGGAGTAGAACATATTACCATGTGTTTATTGGACAAGTATCATCTTTGGAGAAGTGTTTATAAAAATTCCTTCTCATTTTTTTTCTATCAGATTGCTAAAATTGGGGGCTAGGAATATGGCCTAGTGGCATGAGTGCTTGCCTCCTACACATGAAGCTCTCAGTTCGATTCCCCAGCACCACATATATGGAAAACGGCCAGAAGGGGCGCTGTGGCTCAGGTGGCAGAGTGCTAGCCTTGAGCGGGAAGAAGCCAGGGACGGTGCTCAGGCCCTGAGTCCAAGGCCCAGGACTGGCAAAAAAAAAAAAAAAAAAGAATCAGATTGCTAAAATTTATAATTGCTAAGATGTGTTGTACAAAGGGTTTTCATTTCAACATGCTGGCTTATGAGTACAGTGCATTGTGATCAGTGTCACCCCTTCTATTGTGCTCTCACATCTCATCTAACCCTACTTATCCCCTCCAGCTAACCCAGTTCCGTTTTCACCTATGTTCATTGAATACAACGACTATTTGCTCACCCTTCTTCTCTATTGTAGCATGTGCTCTTAATCAGATCAATGCTGGGATTCCAGGCTATAACACTCATGTTCTCCAAAGTACCACAAGATGGCAGCTCATGCACGTAGCATTTAAAGGTCCTCCCCCAGAGACGGCCCGGATCAAGCTTCCGTCCATTTAGAAGCTTCTCATGCATACTTTTATGATAATATCTGAAAAGCACAGAGTCTTGAGAAAAATTCAAAGATTAAAAGGAAGACCAGAGGGGCTGGGAATATGGCCTAGTGGCAAGAGAGCTTGCCTCATATACATGAAGCCCTGGGTTCAATTCCCCAGCACCACATATATAGAAAACAGCCAGAAGTGGCGCTGTGGCTCAAGTGGCAGAGTGCTAGCCTTGAGCAAAAGGAAGCCAGGGACAGTGCTCAGGCCCTGAGTTCAAGGCCAGGACTGGCAAAAAATAAGTAAGTAAATAAATAAAAGACTAGCGATCATGCACTTCAAAATCTTCACCTTTTGATAGTGCATGCCTTGCACCTGAAGCTAAGATAAATATCCTTCACAAATGAATTGGTTCAGTGCAGATGACCTGCTTAGAATCATGACTTGACTGTCCCATTTGTTGAAAATTTAGCCCACAGGAAATGCCTTACATGTGAATTGCTCTCATTTTAAATAACAGGTAACGTGAGGATTAAACCCTTTAGGACCCTTTGTAGAAAGTTTGCTAACAAAACACACCATGCAGCTCTACTCTCCCAAGTCCCACAATCTCCCAGGACCCTAGGACTCCGCCAGGTTTCGATCGTGTCTAAGCTTTTATTGTTCCACAAGCAAAGCAGTAAAATGAAAGGGGAGAGGGCTTTCTCTTCATCAGAAATGCTTTGCATCTAAAGTCAAGTGTGGCGGTGCAGATTACAATCCCAGGCATGCAGTGGGCAAAGGTAGGAAGACTGATGTCTGAGGTCTCCTCAAATGCTACACACAGACCCCACCATCTGGAAAAATAAAAAGAAGCAAAAAGAGCCCAGGGCTGGCTAAAGTAGAGGGTAGAGTAAGCTTGTGATGAGACACAGAGCATGGTTATGGGAACAGAGAAGAAAGAGAGACAGGGAAGTGGGGAGGGAGAAGAAGTAGAGGGTGATGGACAAGGGGAGGAAAAAGTGAGACAGAGACAAAGGAAGGGTGGAATCTCACTGTCACCTCAGTGGCACACCTCCTCCAGAACAATTCCCACCAGGTCTGACTTTTTTGTTGTTGTTGTTCAGTCATAGAGCTTGAACTCAGAGCTGTCCCTGAGCTCTTTTGCTCAAGGCTACTGCTCTACCACTTTGAGCCACAGGGCCACATCCGGTTGTCTGGAGGTTAATTGGAAAATAAGAGTCTCATGGACTTCCTGCCCTGGCTGGCTTTGAACCAAGATCCTGAGATCTCAGCCTCCTGAGTAGCTAGGATTACAGGCATGAGCCACCAGTGCTCCACTGGTCCTTTCCTCTTAAAAGATTGTACCACCCACCAGTAGTGGCAAGACAGGAACCAAGCCTTTAACATGTTGAGCCCTTTGCAGATCTATAAACTACAGCAAGTATTTTTTTTTCTGTTAAACACAGTTCTATTGGCTTGGTAGGACATCTCACTTTAAATGTTGAGACTGTAAGCTCAGATGTGCTCTATTTGTACACTATACATTGGGTACCAATGAGGTCACATGAGAGGGAGATAGGAAATACCTCGTTAGGGCAAGCATAGTTGTAGACATCTTCAATCCTAGTACACAGGAGGCTGAGGCAGGAGGATCTCAAGTTCAAGGCCAGCTTGGGCTACATAGCATTAAAAAAATAGCCCTTTAAATACTTTTTATGTCAAAATATATTGGGTTACATAATATATGTTATTGAAAGGTTTGCGTACTTTAATGTGGCTACTAGAAAATTTCATATGTATGTGACTCATTTTTTGTTTTGTTTTGTTGGTCATGGGGTTTGAACTCAGGGCCGGGGCACTGTGCCTGTGCTTTTTTGCTCAAGGATAGCACTCTACCAATTTGAGCCACAGCTCCACTTTCAGTTTTTAGGTGGTTAATTAGACATAAGAGTCTCATGGCTCTTCCTGCTTGCAAATCTAGGATTACAGGTGTGAGCCACCAGTGCCTGGCTTCATCACATTTTTACTGGGCAGTGCTGGCCGAGAGAAAAGAGATGGAGGAAGCTTTGTGTAAAGGTGGAGGACACAGGGCCATTTTATTGGCAAATGGCCAAGTGGCACAAAGAAAAGGCTTTCAGGGGGAGCTAAGGCTGGAGGAAAAGATCAGACGAAGGCACTATGTCAAGGCTGTGGGACTTTCCAGAGTCCTGGGATTCTTTGTGGGCCTGGGCTAGGCAGGGACAAAAGTCCTACAGGAGGAAGTCCTGATTTTTCTCAAGGCTAACTCTGGTGGTGGCGCTCTCAGTGCTAGCTAGGAACTCCTGCTCACTCTGCCAACGGAGCAGGGAGAAGCAGCCAGCCGGACTTCCTGATGGACCAGAGGAAGGGTATGGAAGGAAACGGCAAGGGGGATTCTAAGATGTGACCCGGGCAACATGAAGGGTAGTTTGTTTGTTTGTTTTTCTTCTATTTTCTTGAATCCTACAGGGAAGACTACAACTAAAGTGGGGGAGTGTGAAGGTTGGACATGAGTTTCCACTGGGAAATGTGAGGTTTGTTGTCCCGGATAGACCTTCAAGCAGACATCTCAAATAGGCAAGGGCAACTGGGGCCTGCACTGAAGAACAGAAGGGGCTCCCCTAGAGACACAGATCTGAGACTCTTCAGCACACAAATGGCATGGGAAGTCATGGGCCATCAATTCCGAGATCAAAGGCTTGCAGATAAATTAAGAGATCCCTTCACAGTCACTTCTCAATCTATGTGATTAGCCATGGTAAGAATAACTCCCAATTCATTCTAAAGTTGTGTTTCCTTGCAGATGTATGTGCTCAGTGATATTTTTTCTTGATTCATTTTACAAAAAAAATGTGGGACCCCTCCCCCCCACCCCTCTGGACAAACACCAGCTAAAAGTACAAGGATTCAGAGGCCAGGTGAGGGTCTACATACAAGCACTCATCCAGAGCTTGCTAGCTCTGCTCTACCTGGATCCACCCACAAACATTTCCTGACACAGGTGAAATTTTGTTACCATGAGTAAAAGGTGAAGGTGTTTCAAATCCAAGTTAGTAAAAAATACCCAACTGGGGCTGGGATGTAGCTCAGTGGCAAAGCACTTGCCTAGCAAGTGCAACGTCCTGGGTTTGATTCTCCAGTACCAAACAAGAAAAGACAAAAAAAAAAAAAAAATACCCAACTGCATTAGATTAACTGGTAAGCAAGTTTCCAGAAGAGTTTCCAAAAGAGGAAATCTCCCATAGACTTATCAGTCCATTTTTACCTTCCTAATTTTATTATCTTGAGAATGTTATGCAAATGGATCAAAAACTAATGACCACTGATAGTGGAGCAGCTTTTGTAAATGTCCCAGAGATTTATTCCGATTGTTGTGTTCTGAACTACCAATTCTTCTACTTCTTCCCTCCTCCTCCACCCCCACCCCTTCACTGTTGAATAGTTTTCCATGGTGTCAATTTATCAGTTTAACCATTTGTCCATTGATGTGCATTTCACTCTGGGGAATACTACAAATAAAGTTGCTATGAAAAATGTATGTATGCATATTTGTGAGGATGTAAGTTTTCATTTCTCAGAGCATATGATTACTAGGTCGTATGTTCAGTGTATGTTTAGTTTAAAGACACTGCCACTCCATTCTCTACAGTGACCATCAACGGCAAATCCCATTTTACATTCTCATTATTGGTGAGATGATGTACTTTGTCTGCATCATGGTAGCATCTCTCCCGTATGGCTACTTTATGTTTTGAACATAGCTGTTGTTATCTGATAAAGGTGTACTGAAATAAATGTCTTCCTGGTCTTGCTCTGCATTTCCTTAAGGACTGGGCCTTACTAGCTAGCCCTACCTTTTGATGTCACGTCTTTCCCCAAATGACTTTGTTTTGTGATCCATTGTGTTGTTAGATTTTCACTTTGCAAATATTGCCTCCTACTCTATAAATTTTTATCCTAATAGGTTTTTCACAAAGCAAGTTTTTAATTTTGATAAAGTCTATCAATTTTGTATTTTATGTATTATACTCTTCTGGGTTCATGTCTAAGATTTTTAAATTTTTAATAGCAAAACTATTGCTGAATGGGCTGGGGATGTGTGCGCCACTGTGCCTGGTATTGAGGGGGGTTACTCTTTTTTTTGTTTGTTTTGCCAGTCCTGGGCCTTGAAGTCAGGGCCTGGGTACTGCCCCTGATCAACTTGTGATCAAGGATAGTGCTCGACCACTTGAGCCATAGCACCACATTTGACTTTTTCTGAGTAGTTTATTGGAGATAAGAGTTTTACAGACTTTCCTGCCCGGGCTGGCTTCAAACTGTGATCCTCAGATCTCAGCCTCCTGAGCAGCTAGGATTACAGGCATACCCAACTCCTCATTTTTAAACAGTGCCTTTTGTCATTTCCCTTCTTTAAGGCTATTAAAACTCCTACACAAACATACCCCTACTAGGCCTTTGATTCACAGAGGTTGTGACTTCTGCCAGTATCCCATCCTGTAAGGGCTTGATTGCTCCTGATGCCTTCATTCCAACCCCTGATCTTTCCTCCAAGTCTCCAATACATGACAAAGACTTAATCCTATGCTTGCCTGTATTCTGAGCATCTCAGATTTCTCACACGATACAAGCTCAGAGATATTTGAATAAATTTCCAGTTATAAATGTTCGGCTAATACAGTATTTCTATGAATATCTAACTTTCTACACACCTCCCATGCATGAACAAAATGTGAAATAAGTACACCAAGTATATCCAAATCTAAATCAACAGGACTCCATTTGACCAACCTAGAGTGACAAGTAACACTCTGAAAGACACAATGCAGACACAGTTGTGGAGAGGAGGAGCCAAAGCAGAAAGGGCAATCATTCATCAGGAATGAGACAGCCTGTACCACAGGTCACAGGAGCCCTCCCTCAAAGCTGCACCTTCTTCACAGCTCACCTGCCAGGGAGTACTGCCCCCAGTACACTGTGCCTTATCTTCCACCCAAGTCAATGGAACCAGCTAGGGTACCCAAGTATGTGACTCCCAGTGAATAGGACAGTGAGAATTCCAAGTGTAAGCATGCACATACACCCAATGAAGAGTGTACACACTCTAGACAACGAAGCCAAACACACCACACAAAACTGCATGTTCATGGAAACCAGGCTGTTGCCAACACCATTTATTTATCTAGTTCATAAGCAAGGCTAGCACATTACAGTTGTTAGCAATGCAATGAGTGCCTGCCCTTATGGGGCGTACAGTCTTTTCAGGTACATAAAAAGCAGGCTGACTACAGGAAAGCTCATGTTAACAAGTGCCAGAAGGCAGCATGGTTTAAGAATGCAGGATTAGGAGTCATGGAACCCAACATTCTAGTCCCCACATGGCAAATGAAGTCACTTCTCTGGGTTTATTACCTCGGTTGTAAAGGAAGTTGTCTTAGAGGCTGTGTGCATTCATTTCTAGCATGGCTCCAATCAAAAGTGGAGGCAAGTTTTACAGAAGAGGTGGTACTGGAGTGGGACACTTGATAGAAAGCAGAGAGGGCATTCCCAGGCAGCACTGAGGTAGGCAAAAGCGTGGCCTTTAGAGGGGAGAAGACAGATAAGTGTCACATGGAATAAGGGGGCAAGGTAAGTGGCAGAGCCATCTGCTACAGCATCCAGTAGAGGCAGCCCAATTCCAGTATAGGCCAGAAAACAATGTGGCATTTTAGCAAATAGTCTGTATCCAAAAGGATAAAATACTTTAAGGTTATACCTATACATTTCAATGACATTAAAAAGCCATTCAAATCATCAAGATGTAAACCAATTCAGTTTATATTCCTAATAAAGTCTCTCCATTCAAAAGGACATCTCATTACTTCAATAGTTGCAATATTTATTTCCTACTGTGTCTACCATCACACTATGAAAATAAAAATAAGACGAGGTCCCTAGCCAGGAAGAGCCACAGCCTGGTATTGTGACAAACATGAGACTATAGGTGGCATGATTGATATGTGTGACCTTATGAGTAATAGGCATTGATTGACATGTGTGACCCTATGAATAATAGGCATGATTGACATGTATGACCTTAGGAGTAATAAAAACAGGTTCATTCCTTTGAAAGAGTTTTGGTAAGGGCATAGAAGGAAGTGAATGTCCCAAGGAGAAAGAAGTGGCAAGGAGAGGGCTTCCAGACAAAGGAAAGAAATATGGGCACAGATGGCCTATGCAGGCAGACAGTGTCACATGGAATAACGAGGTGAGGTGAGTGGGTGGTGAAGCCATCTGCTACACCATCCAGTAGCCACAGCCCAAGTCCAGGAAAGGCATTGATTGTGTCACAGCTACAGGGTGGCTGGAGCATTAGAAAATGACTGCTAGGCCTGGAAGTAGCCCTCTATAAACAATCATCTAACACTGGTTTTGAAGGAAGAAATAGGAAAGGAAGTGCACAGCCAGCTGTGCACGGCAGTTACTATAAGCCATTCCCAGCAGATCCTCCTGCCTGCCCTCCAGACTTCAGGAGATGGCAGTGAAAAGGCACCTAGGAGCACTGGGACAGAGCCAGGTATGTGGCTGATTGTTATAAGGTAATGGCTGCTGTAGTATATATGAAGGCCTGCAGATGGAAACCTTCCTCAGTTTCTGAAAGTACCTAGTTAACACCAAAATGTTAAAGATCTCACTCAATGTGGGAAAGTATATAGAACCCTTGTAGAAGACTCCATTTCGTAAACTATTTTTCCACCAAATATCAGTTACAAATACAATGCCGTAACATTTCAGATCCTATCAGCACATAATTAAGACTGGACCCAAACTGCATTTCTTGGCCTGAAAAAAATAGAAATGACTTTTAATCTCAAGTCTTAATATTCTCAGCTACTACCAAAATATGTCAATATGTGAATAAACTGCCTTGGGAAGAATACACAGGGAAATGTAGACACGAAAAATGCCATTGCTTCGGGTCAATACTAAATTTGCTTCTCAGAATAACATTACAAAACCATTCTACAAAAGTGACACCTTCTGGAAATTCCATTTTATAATAAAATAAATCTGTCATTTTATTTTACATTCATTCTTAAGTTACAGTTATTGTCATTACAACCTGCTTCTAATGAAAGAACTTTAGTATAATGCTAAAAACATGCATAGATATATAGTAAGATACTCTACACTCCTAGATAAATTACATGCATGATATATTAACCAATAAAGAATACCAATGTAAGAATTCAGGACATTTATTTTTCTGGATGAACATTTAACTACTGTACAACACACTCAAAACAAAGCCCCATAGCAACAGTGTGTACATGAGGCGCTATAAGCATATTTAAAATGCCTATGAATGGGCTTTATGTTTAGGCAACAAAATATTTTCAGTCCTTGACATCTTCTTACACTTACCTAGCACCACAGATGCAAGGATTTAACAGTAAACATGTACAATTTCATGCTTAAAACCTAATGCATGCACAAATCCAACTTATATTGTGATCTACTCTACTACTTCTTACTAATATTTTGTACATTAAATTACCCTGCAGCATTTTGAATTTTAACATTTATACAAAGCAAGTTTTGAAAGATCTACGAAACAAGTTCCAAGGTTCACCTTCAGGCTGGTTTGGTTAAGCAGAAAAATGGCAGCAGCCTTAAGGTTCATACTGAATGAAAAGGGTACAAGTGCATGTCAGTCCATGTAGAAACAGCTATGTATACAGATGGCACAGGATTTGCGCAGGTGGAATAGCCAGTGCAAATGCATGCATTTGAGGTACTTATATTTCCATGGTCAGGTATAATTATGCATAGTCATTTTCCTCAAGTGCTAAAGATTTCAGACCTGATTAAAATGAGAAGCTCTAAGTGTAAATAATGAGATATTTAAATAGTTAATTTCAAAGTGTTATGCTTTTTAATAAATCTCTGTCTAACATTATAGACTTTACATACTTGGTTTAAACCAATACATTTTTTTCTCCTTGTACAGAGAGTGACTGGTAATTATACCTGGCCAAGTGATTTAAATAGCATACTGGAAATTCTTGCAAGAATGTAGTGAAAGGATAAAATACTTCATTATTGCTTTGTTGGACTGAAAAACCCGAAAGTCATAAATAATGCTCAATGATGAAAATGTAATACCCAGAAAAGAAGTGCATGCCCCCAAATGGGCTCTGTTCAATACACTAAGCATTCTTCACATTATCAATGCCGTTGGCATCCACATGAATATCAGTCTCCCCACACAGAGAAGAGGGGACAAAGCGGCTAACAGTGGGACACAAACAGCTCTTAAGCTCTGGCAATTCTTGCTTCAGGCGCTCCAATTGCTCCACTTGGAATATATTTGGCTGTTCAGGCATCCAATCATATATCCTATGGCGAAACAAACATAGAATACATAAAATAGTGCAATTTTAGGCTTTACTTAAGACTCCCTTAACATTTTCAAGAGAATTCATGTATAAGATGCCTGGAACATCCATATTTTAGAGCTTTTGTTTAGTTATTAAAAATGAAAGCATCAGCTGCTTTCATTTTTTAAAAAATTACTTTCTGCCAGGCAGTAGTGGCTCACACCTGTAATCCTAGATACTCAAGAGACTGAGTTCAAAGCCAGCCCAGACAGGAAAGACTGTGAGACACTTACCTCCAGTTAACCACCAGAAAAACCAAAAGCGGCACTGTGGCTCAAAGTGGTAGAGATCCAGCCTTGAGCAGAAAAGCTCGGGACAGTACCCAAGCCCTGAGCTCAAGCCCCATGACTGGGGGAAAAAAAAATTTCTTCACGTTGGGCTATCTAAAAACGCAGAATAGCAGCATTGTTCTTTTGTATCCCTGATTACAAAGCAACTGAACCAGAAAATTAAACCCAGAGTTTATTAGTTATTCTGTAACTATCTACCCTTCAAGTCACTCATTTGTCAATGCCATCTTTTACAGATGGAAAGCTTGCAAGAACCAGAACTTATACACAGTTCTGATTTCAAAGTCAATAAAGATCAGGATCCAAAATGGAGATCTAAAAAGGGGTCCTGGCACTGCTGTCAAGCAGAGAATTTGGCCTGGCATGCCACACTGTGAAAGACAACTGTGAAGGGCACTAGAGAATCTCTATGACATCATAGGAGTGATGAGGTTCTTAAGATAAGCATATGGCTGCACTAAAACAAAGATTTCCTGATACTTCAAAGTAAGCGCAGTGCTTGGGGTGTGGCACAATGGTAGAGCATTTACTTGCTCAGAGGGTTTGGTCCCCAGCACAGAAGAAAAAAGACATGTAAAAAGAAAAAAGGTTTTGGGGGTGGGGGGGAGGAAGAAACTTTTGAGCTAGGGGCCAGTTGCTCACATCTGTAGTCTTAGCTACTTGGGAGGCTGAGTTCTGAGGACTGTGGTTCAAAGCCAATCTAGGCAGGAAAGTCTGTCAGATTCTTATCTCCAGTTAACTACCAAAAAGCCAGAAGTAGACCTGTGGCTCAAGTGGTAGAGTGCTAACCTTGATACAAAAACTCAGGGACAGTGCCCAGGCCCCGAGTTCACACCCCCCACACCCCCCCAAAAAAAAAAGAGAAAAGAAAATGAAGTCTGACAAAAAAAAATATGAAAGCTGGGCAGTGGTGGATTATGCCTCTCATCTTAGCTATGGGGGAGATCTGAGGATTGTGGTTCAAAGCCAGATCAGGCAGGAAAGTCCATGAGATACATATCTCCAATCAGTCATCAAAAATACTGGAAATCAAGCTATATAGCTCAAATGATAGGACACTACCCTTGAGCAAAAAACCCAGGGACAACACCCAGGCCTTAAATTCGAACCCTAGGACCAACACAAAAACCAAATAGAAAAATAGTATGAGCATGCAAAAAACTAGAGACAAAAAAAAATGTGAAAGCTAATAAACAGCTTAAGTTTAGGGACATATTCTGATAAGGCTCAAAGCGCTACCCAGTGCCCAGAACAATGGGTGAAAATACAATCACTGGAGACTCATCTCTGGAAATTGTTGACAAACAGAAATTCTCCTAGCTCCCAGATTTAGGGACTAGCAATCAATATGGCTTCACAGTCTTCAAGGTCAACACACAATGTGGAAATGCTGACCAAATGAAAAATCATGTCTAGTACAAAATGAATCTAGTCACAACACTTCTAGACATAGAAGACCTAAGAACATTTACTTTCTACATCTTCCTTCCTTAGGAAGGATGTAAGTACATAAGGATCTTTCTCAGGAGGATTTAAGGGTGTACATAAACAAGTGAATTAGACAAAAATTAGAAGATCTAGGCTAGTAGAAGTAGAAGGAACACAGTGTATACCAAGTTCCTGTCTCTCAGGATGACACTTGGGCCCACCAATTTGTACACAGGATGTCCCATTAAAATGAGTACATGTTGAAGTTATCATTCCAAGAAACCTTCCATTACTTCAGTACCCTTTCCACTTTCGGGGTGTATACCCCAGTGAGCACTGCAGATCTTTCTGGCCAATCACATGTTAGGAAAGAACTCTTGCCAATGAGCTGTACATCCCAGCTCCTAGAAGTAATTGTTTTATTACAAGGAGGGAGGCAGGAGCAGCTTACTGTGTGACCAGTACTACCTCTTATAACAAAACTAGACAACCACCATTTGAAAAAGACCATCCTAAATGCAAAACTCTCAAAGTACTAGAAAATCAAATGAAAGTTTGTGTGAGGTAGCCTGTTTAAATATAAAATTTATTGTTTTAATGTCTTTGTAAAGAGGAAAAAAAAATTGTGCTGGTCCTTAAACATAGTGCGTGGGTTCTGTCCCAGAGCCCTTTTGCTCAAGTCTAGCACTCTACCACTTGAACCACAGTTCTATGTCCAGCTTTTTGGATTACTTTCAGTTCATTGGAAATAAGGCATTCCTGCTGGGGTTGGCTCCAAACTCTGATCCTCAGATGTCAGTCTCTGTAGTAGGTTAGGATTACAGGTGTAAGCCACAAGCACCTGGCTGAGAAAATTATTTATTTAGGCCAGTTGTGGGGCTCAAACTCTGAGCGGGGGTGCTGTCCCTGGGCCATAGCCCCGCTTCCAGTTTTCTGGTAATTAATTGGAAATAAGAATCTCACAGACTTCCCTGTCTGGGCTGACTTTGAACCTTGATCCTCAGATCTCAGCCTCCTGAGTAGCTAGGATTACAGGTGTGAGACACCAATGCCCAGCAAAATTATTTTTAAACATCTAAAATGTTCACTATAGCTCTTCTAAATGAATCGAATGCTCCAAACCATGAATCTCTCAAAACTTAACTTAGAAACATGCATGTAACTAAAGAAAACAGCTAAAAAATTTAGGAGGTGGGGACTTGGCCAGGAACAACAGGAAAGAGATATGGAGATTGCTATTTTTATTATCATTTATTATTGTTATTGTAAGCCTTAGAGAAATGTTTGAAAATTTAAATATATACATGAGGTACTTTTGTTATATTTTAAAATGTAATTTTCATAAGTAAAAATCTGTTGCAACATAATCCACCTTGCCTCACACCAGACTCTAAAAGAGATCAGTGCCAGGAGGTATCCTCAAAATCCTACACCTCTGCAACTCAACCCTACACTGGTTCAGGATCTTGCTTTAGTCTAAATAAAATTAAAACCCTAACAATGCCATTTTAACCATTGTCAAAATTCCTACCAAGGTATTTCTCTTTAAAGAGACCAGCCAGGAAAAACTTTAGCACTTTTTATATTGTTACATAGTAACTTTCTATTCTCTACTATATGTCAACATCTAATTTTAAGCAATCAAGGTCCGGAGGTGAAGGATTCAACTAAAAAGCTGTATGTTATATAATCACACATTATATTTTTCTTGCCTGAAAATGTATGCAGTCATTTGTTTCTCCATACACATATATCAACTATTTGCTTAAAATCTTAATTTTCACCTAGAAAATATCTACTAAAAAGACAAAAGTTATGCTATTTTGTGCAAAATTAACCAAATACGTTAAAAGGCGGGCAGTATCTGGACTACAATTTAAAAACCAGACTAATTCAGACAGCAGTGAGGGGAAAAGCTTTATTTAACAAGTGATATCACTTTGTAGAACAAAAAGTAATGTGAACTAAATCCTAGGACAGTGTTCAGAGGACTGAGAATATATCATTTCCTCTTTGCCTGAGACTACATGCCTATAATTCCACCAGCAAGTAAACAACAAACTTCTTTATACTAAAGAACTGGTGGTTGTGAGACCTATACCCAGGAAGATGATTCAAAACAAAAATACAAAATAAAAACAAAAACAAAATCCAAAACCAGCATAAGTTTCAAGTTCTTAACATATCCTGGCCCTCTGGTGATGGTGATCACAGCAGGCAAAATGCCTTCCCTTGTGCAGCTTAGGTCCCCCATTTGTGTGAATGCATTAGGTCAGGGGATGGGAGTGTTTATGTGCAGGGAGTCAGGGGAAAGAGCCAGGGAGAAAAATAGACAAGCAGCATATTATTCATAGGGCATGTGTCAGGTGGTAATAAATGATTCAGAGCAAAGTCTGGAAACATTCTGTGAACATAGGCTGTTATTTATGTTCAGTTATTTCAGGAAACCCTCTTTCTCTGAAGAAAAGAGAAACAGAAGATAGACAAAAACCTTTGGAGGAAAGGTCAGAGAGGGAAAGATTTGGAGGTAGTACAAGCATCTGGAAGGAAGAGGATCAGCACCTTATAAAGACTTCTCTTCTCCAGAGGACACAGAAAAACATGGGTTTTTAATAGTAACATGATCTGGCACAGGTTTTAAAAAGCTCCTTCTGGCTACAGTTATGCTAACAACCTGTATGAAGTACAGTTAAAAACAGGTGCAAGGGCCAAACCACATCAATAATACACATGGGAGATATGGAGGCTTAGCTGAGAACGACAATAGTGAACGCACGGTGAGTGGATGTCATTTTGGATACATACATCTTACTGGCTCTGGGGTACAAAGAGCAATGCAAAGTCCCAACAGGGACTTGGACAGGGCCATTGATGTTGAAATCAAGATGGCAGTAGAAATGGACATAAAAATTTAAATTTGGCCAGGCCTTGAGTTCAAGCCCCAGGACTGGCATGAACTCAAGCCAGGGGAAAGACATACATTGGGGACACACAATAGTGCATGTGTGTGTGCGTGTGCGCATGGGGTGGGGGGCTACAGAACTGTAAGGAGACTAATGAGAAAGAAGGTAGAGAAAACAGGTTACAGCTACTCTCACTCCAAAATGACTTAGAACATCTAGGTCAAGGACTGGTCATCTTTTGTGACTGATACACTTCAAAGCTAGCTTAACTAAGTTTATTTATAATTTTATAAGACCAAAGCTACACTTTTTCTAGCATTCCATGGAAATTTTTTACGAAAAACAAATACCTATCATAAATTAGACCATTAACTCCAAATTCCTTCAATTTCCTTCTGTTTTCAGGATCATTGGTATCATCACCCCAACAGAATATGACTAGTCCCTTAGCTTTTGCCTCTTGGATATAAGATGGGTTTCTGAGCAGGTCTTCAGTATGTGCATTTATCCCCTAAAAGAAAATTGTTAAAAAAAGAAATTGTTAAAAAAAAAAAGAGTTGCCACAGGAAATTAATGTATTAACTATATATTAATTGGGGCAGAACGGCACAAAATGTTACAATTTCTTCTTACAGCTTGTTTATTCTATGAAATAAGACGTCTCATATACATTTGCATAAATTAATATATATGCAGAATTTACAAATACACATTAAATGTACATTCATTCTCATTTCTAAGTAGTTATCTGTTACATGTTAGTCACTTAAACATTAGGTGTTTAGAGTAATGCAAAACCTTATTTGCTACTGTTCTACAACAGAGAACAATAGAAAATTAAAAAATAAAAATTCAAACTTACCAGAATATTTTCGAACTGTGCAAAGCTCATTGCAATGGGGGTTGTTCGACATCTGAGGTCCATTAATTCAGGGTAAATATCAGATTTTCCTTGAGTCAAAAATAATATGGGATATTTGTTTTGCTTTTGACGAACCCTGAAAAAAGACAATTTATAAAATACTTTTTTGGTACGGAGACAACCATAATGTTCTATTTTTACATTTGAGAAAATAATATAAACAACATTTAAAAAAATCATTACTCAGCTATAAACAAGCATATGTTGTCTTTTGATCAAAACACAAAAATGCAAAGTTGTTCTTCAAAAGAGTTAAACTAATGCTCAAAAATGGGCAATGAGTTAGCCCTCCAGGGCATACAGTCAATAAGGGGGACACGACGGTCTGTGGTCCCTCACAGGGACCATAGAATGGAGGGCACAAAAATGTGGGCAATATGACTGGAGAGAGGACAAATCAAGGACTAACTGTGAACATTTCCCAACCTTCCAAACACCATTGTACCAGAGCCCTAGCAACATTCCAGGAGTACTCACATTGTACAGATATCTGCATCAAATGAAGAAAACACTATCCTCCTCTTCCCAGAGTTTTCTAAAACAGTTTTTAAAATTATATCCAAAAACAAATTCATGTCAAAATATGTTGACAAGTTTCCATCCCATATCCCATCCTAGGAGGAAGAAAAGAGAAAATAAAAACCATTATCCATTATCGAATCACAGTGCTAGAAAAAACCCTAAAGGCACATACATCAAGTCACTATTTATTTATTTATTTATTATTTATTTATTTATTTATTTATTTTTGCCAGTACTGGGCCTTGGACTCAGGGCCTGAGTACTGTCCCTGGCTTCTTTTTTTTTTTTTTGGCCAGTCCTGGGCCTTGGACTCAGGGCCTGAGCACTGTCCCTGGCTTCTTCCCGTTCAAGGCTAGCACTCTGCCACTTGAGCCACAGCGCCGCTTCTGGCCGTTTTCTGTATATGTGGTGCTGGGGAATCAAACCTAGGGCCTCGTGTATCCGAGGCAGGCACTCTTGCCACTAGGCTATATCCCCAGCCCCCTGGCTTCTTTTTGCTCAAGGCTAGCACTCTGCCACTTGAGCCAAAGCGCCACTCCTGGCTGTTTTCTGTATATGTGGTGCTGGGGAATTGAACCCAGGGCTTCATGTATGTAAGGCAAGCACTCTTGCCACTAGGCCATATCCCCAGCCACATCAAGTCACTATTTAAAAACTTTAAAATACATGGTACTGAATTTATTAAAGGTATGCAATAAGACATTATGGGACACATAGACAATGCAAGTAAGTATTACTTATTGTCCTCACATGTAAAGGAGGTCTATACTTATTCATCCTATATATGTTACTTTATAGCCTTTAACCTATATCTATTTCTCTATCTCTGTGTATTTGAATTTTAAAACTATTTTTAGATTCCACATACAAGTGAGATCATAAAGAAAAAATTTTAATGTCAGGTTTATTTCACTTAGCATATAATATCTTCCAAGCCCATTTATGCTGTCAAATGGCAAGATCTCATTATTTTCTGGAATATTTGTGTGACATTGTTTCTTTACCCATTTGCCCACTGACAGGCACTTAGGTTGTTTTCTGTATCTTGGCTAGTTCAAGCAATGCTTCAACGAATACGGGAGGGCAGTTATCTTCACAAGGTAAAGGTAATATGGCTGGGTCATATGGTAGTTCTATTTTTCATAGCTTTAGAAATCACTTTTTCATAATGGCTGTTTCAATCTATATTAACAGTTTAGAGAATTCCACTTAGTCATCCTTGGCCAATATTTGTTATTTTTGATTCTGAATTTGTGTGTGTGTTTTATGTATGTGTGTCCGTCCTAGGGCTTGAACTCAGGGCCCAGGTGCTGTCCCTGAGCTTTTTCACTCATGCTCTACCACTTGGTGCACAGCAGCTTTCCAATAAGTATTTGTTTTGTTTTTGTTTTTTTTTTTTTGGCCAGTCCTGGGCCTTGGACTCAGGGCCTGAGCACTGTCCCTGGCTTCTTCCCGCTCAAGGCTAGCACTCTGCCACTTGAGCCACAGCGCCGCTTCTGGCCGTTTTCTGTATATGTGGTGCTGGGGAATCGAACCTAGGGCCTCGTGTATCCGAGGCAGGCACTCTTGCCACTAGGCTATATCCCCAGCCCCCAATAAGTATTTGTTTAAAAAGTAAATATCTAAATGTCAACATAACCCAAACCATATCTATAGAACTTTTTTTCCAGAGCTACTATTAGTACTTACAACTGCCCAACCAAAACTGTTTAACTAAAATATGGCTAGATGGTGAATTTAAAAACAAAAATGAGGCTTTTGATTGCCTATTTTATATGTATACCTGGAAGCCATATTAATATGCACATAAAACACACATATACTGAAAACTTTATGATACATAAACTATTTCTTTTAAAGTACTCACATAACTGTAAGTGCAAGACAGAAATTACCTAAAAGGTCAAACAAGTACTGTGTTTTGATGGGAGAAGCTACAAGAATTATTCCTCTTAATCTCATTGAAACTAGAGAGAGATTTTAAAAACGGGAGGGAAGAAAGAACAATGTCATATATACAGAATCACTTACTCTTTGTTGGCAGATCCATTTTATTTCTATGTTATATCCTACATCTTCTGGCAAAGACTCTAGAACCTACAGTTGTATTTGTTTTTGGTGAGATCAATGGCAGAATTAGAAAAAAACAAAAACAGAATTATTACAAAATAATCAGGAAGGATTTACTACCAAAAAGAATAAAATGTTTTGTCTCCAACATAAATCATCGTCTTTTCACATATGGATGAACTAGCTGATTATGTTAAATTAGCATAATTACAGCACAGGCAGTGGTTCCCAGTGTGATAACTACCATCACAAAGATAGATATTTAACCTAAAATTCTTTTCATCATTCCTTCTAAACATCCAAGGTAAACTGTAGACAAGAATTCAAGAAGAGATCTACAATGTTTTCTGTGTTATATTCAAGTGTGAATATACTTTACTAAGAGAATTATATAAAAAACTATGCTTTTTAGGTTGTTTTGAATACATAGTGATGAGGCTCAACAAATCCAGCTGATTAGCTAGAAAATATAACATCCCAACTGAAAAACTACGCTGAGGCACATGAATCAAATGGCCATCACTTATTTAAGTAAGCTTTTGATTTTATCTAATGAAGATTATCTGGACATGTTGCAATTGGATTAGTTTGGCAGTCATAAGGAAAAAATCAAGTGAAATATATAAAGACTATTATTAGCCTACAAAAAACTGTCTTACATATTTTTAAATACCAAACCAATATACAACATGCTGAGGGCAAAACAAATTTGACATTTGTATTTACTTCATTTCAAAACTATAATCTTCAGCATGTGGGCTAGGTGTGGCTCAAGTGGCAGAGCCTCTGCCTAGTAAATGCAAGACCCTGAGATCAAACCTCCCATTCTTCCAATTTTTTAAAAAGTCAATTAACATGCACAACACATTTGGCATTCAATTTTATAATAGCAAATAAGGCATATTAACACATAGGGGGAAAAAAATGAAGCCTGGGAGTAGGGTGCTTGGCATCTAGCCTACAGTCTATTCTGGGAGCTGCACATAAACCAGTACCACATGGATTTTCCTGCCCAGGTTGGCACCCATCTGTGTGATTCTCACTCTTAGCCTCCTAAGTAACTGGAATTATAGGTATGAGCCACTGGCGTCCAGCTGTGATATTCTTTTACTAGAGTGACTATCAATACTTAGTTTACTTTTAACCACCTGAGATATTCTTCAGTGATCTACCTCCTTGAATAGTGCACACTTAAATCCTAATGTACATAACCAAACAGTTTTATTATAGATTGCTTACTATGTTTTCTTTCTAAATTACAGTAATCACTTCAGCAACCAGACTGTTAAATCCACTAATATGCTCTATCTCTCCACTCTGCCCCAAAATCATTATGAAAATCATGATAAACCTTTTGACTAGGAAAATCTACTGTTCCCTGTATTTATCAGGGAAAAATAAAAGTGAGAGAGTAGAAGTTTGTGTGTGTGTGTAGAAATGGGAAAGTAAACCTAGCATCTATATACACTTTCCTGGTGCTACCTGAAGGATTTCCTCATGGACAACTGTCTAGCTTTTAAATATGTAGGTTAGATTTTGCTTACATTTTTTTTCAGAGTGAAAGTTTAAAATATGTGTCTCATTTTATACAGTAAAAGTACTAATAATTATTCTCTGACTGGAGAATGTTATTTCTCTCTACATCTAAGGTTTGGATTTCAATACTGGTTTTGTTTTGCTGTGCTGTGCCAGCACTAGGGCTTGAAGTCAAGAGCCTGGTGCTCTCGCTTGGCTTTTTCACTGATAGCTGGTACTATACCAACTTGGAACATGTACATCTCCACTCTAGAGCATAGCTTTGAATATGATGAAATGCTTCTCCCACCACCATCATCATCCCACCCACTTTTGTTCCCTTTCTAACCTTTTATATAGAAATATGAGAATTTGCTACCAAATTAACCCACTGAGATTTTTATTCATCTTTGTGGGTACTTGTTATTAAAAAACAAAAAGCAGCACAGTTACACACCTTGCAAAAAGGATGTTTTTCCTAAACATACCACAATGACAAACTTACTTGAGTGATGTTTTCAACACAACACTATTTTTGTGCCCAAATAAGAGAACAAAATATTCAGGAAATTAGAGAATAAGGTAGCTTTGCCCTGATTTTTCCAAAGGAACTTACCATCTTCAGAGAAGGAAATGGCTGGTTTTCAGAAAAGGAGCTTTCCTCTTCAACCACAGATTCTAAAATTTAAATGATAAAAAAAATCTCAATAAACTGTTCCTAGATGTTTAAGATCTTTTCCTAAACTTTGAAATAATTAGAGCATGTGTGCGTCTCCACGTTGTTGGTGCACATGGTCATACAATGACTTGGAGAAGCACAGGCTGGAGAATTGCAGTCCAAGCCCTGAGTTACACTTTCTCTACCATCTTCTCCCCTCACAGAAAAGTGAACTAACTGCTGGATGGGGGTCTCAGAGCACTGAGACAAACAGGCAGAAAGCTTCTGCCCAACACTTCTTCCCACCCAGTGCAGAACTCAGAGATCTATTTGCTCACACCACTCTCCAAGCACTCAGAGGAAGCACTAAGATTTGGTCACTTGCTGCCCTGCTTGGTTAGTCCGCAGCACTGTAAAGATCCCTGCAGCCAGCAGACCTTATCACAAAAAGGGAACTTTCAATAAGAACGTTGTTGGCCCAGAAGCAGAAAGCACTCTTTTACAAGAGTCTCCAGCTAGATATCCTTTGTTTGAGCAGTGCTGTAATTCCAGCCCAGTGTTCTGAGAACCTGGGTTAATTCTTTGCTACTGAACTGGAACCCCAGTTCAATGGTGAAAAACAGCACCTCAATCATGCCTGAGCTTTGAGGATACTTCAACTAAAACACAACAAGTATTTAAAATTTCCAATTGCTTGGCTTCATATGTGTAAATCCCATCATAGGAAAAAAAAAAAAAGAACTCCCCCCCCCCCCCAAAACCCAACAGTACCTCAACTAAATGAATAATGTTACAGGAATAAAACCAATGATAGTGAACTGGATAAAGGCTCAAAGAATTAAATAAATGATTATAGGAATGATCAATGAAATCTGGAGGATATCAATAAATACCAGATAAGAAAACTACATAAAGATCAGAGTAAGGCTGGAGTCATGGCTCAGTAGTTGTTGCCTAGCAAGCAAAAGACTCAATTGTTCAAGCTTCCATACTACCATACATAAATAAATAACAAAATTTGAATAAAAGACAGGACAAGAAAGAGTAATTCAATAAAGAATACAAAAATATCCTACAGAAGTTCTGAAAAATACAATCAAGTTAAAATTCTGGAAATGAAAAGCTCAAGTCAAAGAAAAAACTGATGATCAGACTAAGGATCTGTAATAAAATAGTTACTTAACACAGGAAATATATTCAGTTGAAACAAATGTAAAGCCTTCACATAAAGTGAAATTACATTCAAATGGCTCATGTTTTTATGTGGATAAGAAAAAAACAATGCTAATTACAAAATGAAAAAATATTTCCATATTGGTACATACCTTTCCGATCTTTAGATTTTAGTGCAGTCACATGAGAAAGCTAAAAACCAAAAACACACAAAATACAATTAGCAAAAGCCGTAGTTGAAGAGATAGTTTATGAAACTAAGTTGAAAACCTAGCACATTAGAAAAGACTTATAAAATAAAATGTAGAATTAGCAGTTTAATAAAAATAAGCACTAACCACTATATGTAATACATACATACAAACAAATCCATGAGCAAACATGCAAGTAGGAAAGAATATAAAAACTCCTAATTTAGAAACTATACTCATTTAGGCATCTTAAAATGGGAAGTGGAATTACATAAAATTAACATGGTATAACATAATATACAAAAATCCTAGAAATTAACACATCCCAACTATCACATTTAAAAGGCTTATTGTAAACTAGAGGGCTTTTATAAGAAAGGGCTACTCAAGACAGTAAGCAACCTAAGATTATGGTTGTGAAGGGCTATCTCTAATGCAAAGCACCTTTGTGAATGCAAAAATCAATGGGATGCATGTCTGTTAGACATCTAGACAAATGTTTCTGGAGCCATACCACCCCAGACAGACCAGCTCTTTTTAGATCTCAGAGGCTAAATGAACATAGTCAGGCCTAGTTAGTGCCTGGATGGTTTAAGTCAAATCAGCACAAACATCAGCACATCCTTCCCTTCATCTGTACATGCTGAATATATATTCAGTCGTGTGTATATGATTACATTATACAGAGTACAAAAGCCAATGGAACACTCTCATGGCATGCTACTCTTAGTACCTTTAGCAACTGGAGTTGGTCAAATGTTAATTCTTTTACTGGAATTTCAAACAATTCGACTGGATCAGCATCAAATTTCTATTAAAGAAGAAAGAAAAAAATGGACTCTATTTCTTTATTAATAAATGTTTCCATTACATAAGCCAATAGTTTCAATTTACTTATGTAAGTATAGTTATAGGTAGGCATCATGATTGCCATGCATAAAAGCCCTTTGTATCTAACACTACCTCCCAGCTCTTCTAGTTTGGCATTTTCTTTTGTTCTCTAGTGCTCCGATCAACCTTGTGGCCTTGCACATGCTAGGCAAGCACTCTACCAGAACTGCATTTCCTGGCTTGATTTTAATTCAGGCAGTGATGCCTAGAAATAAAAGGCAGCTGGGAGGAAGTTGTGAGACAGCAGGATATCAGTCGTCATTTACTCTACTTCCTTCATGCACTCTTCACCTTTGTTTTATTTGACACATATTCATGCTACATGCCTAGGAAATCAACATGCAAATACTGTGAAATATTAATCTTCGTTTGTAAGTTTCTAAACTTTTCTAAGACTTTTAAATATTTAAGTTTGACTCAAAATAGCAGCCACCAAACAAACTGCCATGAAAATTGCCTGAATAGCCATAAGCAGTACTATTTAACAAGAACTTTAGTCTGCCAAGTTTCCTGGACAAGCAAATCTACTGTAGTAAGGTTTTAATGCTATGTCAAATGTCACACTGTTAGAGGTGCTACCATGTCAAGAAAATGAATTAAGGTAGCACCAATAAATCATCATCAATCCAACAATTACATTAAAACCATTGCATGGATATATTTACTCATGTATATTGGTACAAACCTGCGTATGCATAAACTTTTTCTGGAAGGATACACAAGAAACTATTAAGAATATGTGAGACCAAAGAAATGGGGGAAAGGAAGACAAACTTTCAAGTTATATCTTCTACACTACTTGTATGTTTTTTTCTAGTGGACATGAACTGTTTTTACATGAAAGATGCCAGCTTAAAAATTTAAACTTGAAGCTGGGTACCAGTGGCTCATGCCTGCAATCCTAGCTAATCAGGAGGCTGGGATCTGAGGATCACAGTTTGAAGCCAGCCTTAGCAGGAAAGTGCCCATGAGACTCTTATCTCCAATTAACTACTCAAAAACTGGAAGTAGAGTTGTGGCTCATGTAGAGTGCTAGCCTTGCATACAAAGAGGCTCAGGGTTAGCACCCTGAGTTCAAGTCTCACAACTGATGGGAAAAAAAATTAAAACTATACTCATTTAGGCATCTTAAGATGGGAAGTGGAATTACATAAAATTAACATGGTATAACAAAATATACAAAAATCCTAGAAATTAACACATCCCAATTATCACAGTGACAGTGGCAGACTACCTTATAAACCACTTAGAAAGTCCCTTCATTAGTAACTGGAAAAGAAAATTCAGCAATACAGACATTACTCCAAGAAATCAAGTTATATCTCCCTATACCCTCAAAATTCCAAGGACTCAAGTGAGGAAAAGACTGGCAGTGAAATATCAAGAAAATAAACTGACCAACTCTATGTCATAAATGACTAAAAATACTTCCTAGTTTTTAGACTTTTTTACAGTAAGTTTAAAAACAAAGGAGTTTCAAGATACCTTCTTCATAGTCAAACAACAGGTGAGATCATGATATACCACAGGCACAAAGTCCTTTGAAAGGTGTACATCAAATTCTACAAAGGCTGCACCCTGGCAGAAGAAAGGAAACAAAAATGTGAAAAACAATCTAGTGCACCATATATCTAAAGAATATAAAACTAAGAATTTCAGTAGTCAGAATAAGATTACTGGTAAGTATACAAAATGTGCAATGTTCTAATTAATGTCATACTTAAAGTTTCAACCTATTTCTAACCAAAGTATATCATTATTATTATTCTTTCTCTTTTACCCCAAGTAAAGCCTATGTTAAAACCTAAACAAGGGGCTGGGAATGTGGCTTAGCAGTAGAGTGCTTGCCTAGCATGCATGGAACCCTGGGTTCGATTCCTCAGCACCACATAAACAGAAAAAGTCAGAAGTGGTGCTGTGGCTCAAGAGGTAGAATGCTAGCCTTAAGCAAAAAGAAGCTAGGAAAATCCTCAGGCCCTGAGTGCCAAGTTAGTGGAAGTCAGTGATAAGCAGCAATGTTTTTCTTGTTCAATAACAATTTTTAAATAAAAAATGGTTATAATTCTATTGCTTAAATGTTCCATAAGAATCTATAAACATATATGCCAAGAGCTGTTTTGTCTTCACTTACAAACATGTTTCATATTCATGTTCACGTTTCACCTATTAATGCAAACTGGGAGTGACTGCCTGGAGGCCCATTTCTATACCTTAACAATACAGAGTTCTTTCAACAAAGGTCAGACTTACATGGCTGGCAGCATTTCTTAAAGAAGCAATTGTATTTTCTTGTACTTTAGCCAATCTGAAATAGAAAGAAAACATAGTTATCACAAACCGAAGAAAAGGAACAAATGTAAAAGTGTCAACTACATACAATTAACAATGGAAGTAACAGTACTTATTCTTTACTTTGACACTAATTTGTAATCCCCAAAATATGGCCATGATCACACTTGGCCGGTTTATTTATTCCAGAAAAGCAAACTCTAACAACTGTTAAGGGTTTATAAGTTGAAAACAAGTATGTGATGCATTACAACTCATATGGATTTATTTTCTTGGAGACAAGGTGACTGATTAAGCAAGAACAATCTCCTTTAAGGAATGAATAATAGAGAAATAGAGCCAAGCACCAGTGGCTCACACCTGTAATCCTAGCTACTCAGGAGGCAGAGATCTGAGAATCATAGTTTGAAGCCAGCCAAAGCAGAAGAATCCCTGAGACCTTTATCTCAAACTAACCAGTAAAAAGCCAGGAGTAGAACTGTGGTTCCTGTAGTAGAGCATTAGCTTTGAGCAAAAAAGCTAGGCAAAATGATAAGCAGGAGCTGGAGTCAGAGTTCAAAAGCCAGTACCGGTATATATGCATGTGGGCATGTGCACAGCGGCGTGTGCACACGCTCATGCATGCACATGCAGGAGAAACAGAAGCTCATTTCTGGCAATGAAGCCTCTAGATGCCTGAAAAGTGGCACACTGTGGGGAAGTGGAAAAGATGGACACACCAATAGGATGGAAATATGAAAACTGGCCTTGCCCTTCATAGGCAGGCCCTTTATACTTTGAGCCACATACCCAGACCTTTTGCTCTTGTTATTCATCAGACAGGGCCTTACTTGCTGCCCAAGGCAGCCTGAATCCTTATGGAATAGCCAACATATGCCCCAGGGGAAGGACCTACTGCACCCAACTAGAACAATGAAAATCCCATTAAGAACAAGGGAAAGGGAAAAGAAAACTTATTTAAATGGTAAGTGGATTTATTTTATGGATTTTTTTTTTTTTTTGCACCAGACCCAAAAGCTATCATGACATAGCTCTAAAAAAAAGGAAGCCTAGGGCTGGGGATATGGCCTAGTGGCAAGAGTGCTTGCCTCGTATACGTGAGGCCCTGGGTTCGATTTCTCAGTGCCACATATACAGAAAATGGCCAGAAGTGGCGCTGTGGCTCAAGTGGCAGAGTGCTAGCCTTGAGCAAAAACGAAGCCAGGGACAGTGCTCAGGCCCTGAGTTCACGGCCTAGGACTGGTCAAAAAAAAGGAAGCCTACATCAAAAAGTTGTAACCTGTATATGTGTGTGTGTGTGTGTGTGTGTGTGTGTGTGTGTGTGTGTGTGTGTGTATGTATATATATATAATTTTTATTTATTTATTTATTTTTAATTTTTTTGCCAGTCCTGGGCCTTGGACTCAGGGCCTAAGCACCGTCCCTGGTTTCTTTTTGCTCAAGGCTAGCACTCTGCCACTTGAGCCACAGTGTTACTTCTGGCCGTTTTCTATATATGTGGTGCTGAGGAATAGAACCCAGGGCTTCATGTATATGAGGCAAGCACTCCTGCCCCTAGGCCATATTCCCAGCCCCTTAACCTGTATAATTTTAAAAAACTTTACAAAATAATTTGCTAAAACAATAGGCAGGGCATGTTTCTGATGAGGTCTAGGTTGAACTAATATTGTTGTTTTTTTTTTTTTTTTTTGGCCAGTCCTGGGGCGTGGACTCAGGGCCTGAGCACTGTCCCTGGCTTCTTTTTTGCTCAAGGCTAGCACTCTGCCACTTGAGCCACAGCGCCACTTCTGGCCATTTTCTGTATATGTGGTGCTGGGGAATCGAACCCAGGGCCTCATGTGTATGAGGCAGGCACTCTTGCCACTAGGCCATATCCCCAGCCCTAGGTTGAACTAATATTGCTTAAGTGTGAACTAATATTCCTTACCATTTCTTAGAACCATAGATGCTCAAAACAGAAAAACAATGGGAACAACCTTGACCAAACAAACAGTACACGAAATGTATCCAATGCCTAACGTATGAAGCTGTAACCTCTCTGTATATCAGTTTGACAATAAAAATTAAAATAAAAAAAAAGAAGAGGAAATAGACTCAGTGAGGACAACATGCAAAAGCAAGAACACAGACATAAAGAAGCCACAAAAGCTTTCTGGATCAAACCTTCACTTTTGGCTACCTACTTCTAATGATTTTCACCTTATCAATTCAGCATAATTATAGAAAAGACTGACCAGAACCTTAAGACAGAGCCTGTACTTTGAAATGGTGATCCTTATCACCAAACTATATTTAATTTACAGAGTAATAATAAAGGTATCATCTGACCTTAATAGGTCAAGCTAATTAAGCTAAACAAGCCTTAGCTACAGCATCATTATTCCACCCATATACTCAACCTACTGGGCAGTTGTTGTTGAATTTCCTGCACCCCGATGGCCAACATCCAATGGTGTTCTTGGCTTCCAATACTTGGAAAATGAAGATTTCATGTCACAATTGTATCCTGGCAATGGCTTAATGATGATAAAGTCAACTTTCAGAGAAAAAAAAAAGAAATTATTTTAAAGGTCATTATAAACTCAATGAAATTCTGAGCAACAACACTTAAACAAACTAGTTTTATCAACTTACATCATACAGAAAAAGAAAATCACATCAAAATTGCAAAGGCTTCCAAAAGTTCAATACACATGTTCCTTTAATCAATACTGTACTAGTTAATAATCTAAGGCCAAGCTAGTAATTTTTGCTATTTTCAAATACTCAATCTAAGGCCAAAGAAAATTTAAACTTAATCTTAGCTTATTTGCTTCTCCCAACTTACCTCGTACTTTGCCAATTGTTTTCCTAGAATTCCTGCTCATGATGGGAAGAGTAAGGACCCCAGCACTCCTACCACTCTCAGCGATGGTGGATGACAAAAGGCAGGCTGTACCCACATGGCCAGGAAGGGCATCACCCTGAACTACGGGCTCACTGAGATCTTCCTGAAAAATTAGGTTTGCAATACTCAGTTCCTAAACATTGTCAACGTAAGGATCAAGGAAGTCTTTAAAGTCAACTCAGAATCTACACCAGAGAAAGAAAGAAAGACAGCTGGAGGCTGAGAGAGAATTGGGAACCCAAGGCCAACCTGGACTTCACTGCCCCCATTGCTCCTCCAGCTTCCCAAAAGGAGAAAAATCCTGAACCATTATTACAATAGTACACTCAAGTAATTTAGATTGTTTCTTTATTCTTTAAATAAATAAATGATACTCTCCTTTGGGAGCTATCTCTCTCACACAGCTATTGGTTTTGATGGGTTATTATATAATAAAGTACTCTTCCCTCCCCTGGGCAGTCAGAGCCTATCTCCTGGAACAGGAGTTACAGGCTTCAGACATACACACAGTCACCAAGACCTGAAAGGCCAGGGCTGCCGGTACTTATGTGTGCCAAGATGCAGGCCTGAGCTACTGGCAGTCACTCTGTCACCAGATGAAGCTGAAAGGTAAGAGGAGTCCAGGAAACATCACAAGACCCTGGATCTGAAGCTTTTTTGGTGAATTTGTGAGTTAATATATAACCTCTGGCTTAAATAAAAATATATTATTAATAATGAATTATACAATACCATTCATTTGTATTTAGATGGCTTACTAGGCACTGACATTTAGTCTTGAAATGTCTTTAAAATGTCAACTGTACTTTAGTTCTCTTGGTTATATACTTCCATTTTGTTTTTGTTTGTTTGCAGACTCAGAGTTCCATCTGGAGTCTGCTAATAAAAAATTGAAACTCTAGGGCTGGGGATATGGCCTAGTGGCGAGAGAGCTTGCCTCATATACATGAGGCCCTGGGTTCGATTCCCCAGCACCACATATACGGAAAACTGCCAGAAGGGGCGCTGTGGCTCAAGTGGCAGAGTGCTAGCCTTGAGCAAAAAGAAGCCAGGGAAGGTGCTCAGGCCCTGAGTCCAAGGCCCAGGACTGGCAAAAAAAAAAAAAAAAAAAAAAAAAAAAAAAAAAAAAAAAAAATTGAAACTCTACCATTTGAGTCATGTCCTCATTCTATTTTATTCTGGCCATATTCCCAGCCCCCATTCTATTTTATTCTTTGGTTTGTTTTTCACATAGGATTTCATTACTAATTTTGCCATGTTTATAGCCTTGAACCATGATCCTCCTGCCTCTATCTCATGAAAAGCTGAGATTCCAGGCAGGTACCAGCTCCTGGCCTCCACTCATCTCCTCGCAGCAGCAGCTCTTTTCCTGATAACACTAACTCCAAGCTTTTTAAGTAGCAAAAATCTTAAAAATAACATATATATGTGTATATATATGGGTCACATTATGCTAGTTAGACTAAAATAAAGCAAACTACATATTAAGCTCATGTCTCATTGTCAACTCCCTCACTGAAATAAAGACTCACCTCAAAGAAATCAAAGATTAGTTCCAGGTTATCTGGTTCCATTGTCTGTATGCTGTACTCCGTCCAACGATCAGGCTGTAAACCATACCCACACTCTGGCTGTGAATGCCTGCACTTGAACTCATTGTCACTTATTAAGGATATCTCCAGACTATTGGACATTTTGTGAAGAATAGTGGGAGATACCCTATCATCGTCATCTTCCTCCAGACCCTCTAGTGTAAGCTTTACCCTACAAAACAAGGGAAAATAATGAAATGTCAAAGTGACACAGAGAAAATTTTAAGTGTTCCACCAATATGCTTAATAACAAAATAATACATTAACAAAGACTACACAAACTATGCAGGTTAAGATATTTAGTGTGTTTAGGTTTATCTACATACAGAAATTTTAGCAAGATATTAAAATGATATAAATGTTCATTATACCTACTAAAATTAAAGGTTGTTTTAGTTCATTATTGTTTTTCAACAAATTCAAAGAGGAATTTACTATTATCCCAATTGTAACTGGCTACTTCAGATGCTTAGCCTTTAACATTAAGAAATGTTTTTTAAGGGGGGATTGTGTGAAGGAGTACAGGGTTTGAATTCAGGGTCCTGCCTCTTCTGAGCAAGAGCAATATCACTTGAGACATGTCCAATGACTTTTCTTTCTTTTTTTGCTTTAGTTGGTTTTTAGCAAGGGTCTTACATTTTTGCTTGGGGCTGACCTCAGGCCACAATCCGCTTACCTATGCATCCCTATGGCTGGCATTAACTACAAATGTTAACCACCATGCTAACTTTTTGTTCAGGTAGGCCTCAAACTACAGTCCTCCAAATCTCTACCCCCCCCCCCATACCAATTCCTTAACTGGAACCCAGGGGAGAAAAATCCTAAGCTAATCAAGATGTTACTCTAATAAAAAAAAATATAGCTATCACATAATTTACTTACTTCTACTAAAATAACATGCAAATGCTTGAATTTTTGAAGTCTAATGGACTTTACTGATCAACCACATGATCCAATTATCTCCATTTTTCAGACACAAGGGCAAGATATATACATTACATCACAGCCAATGCTGTGAACTACAACCACCTTTTCCATCCCTCACTATTCTTGGGATATGTATGTACTATATTTAAACAGCTACAGTAAAACGTTAATGGTCTGCAGACTATATCTTGAAAAGACTGCACAATCAATGTCTTTTTAGTTACTGAAAATGACTAAAATCACCCCTGACATTTTGTCAGACAAGGTCATCTATGTTACATATCCAAACTCCAAATAAACTACCTAAGTCTTAAAGAAGCCAGGGCACTCAAAGGTACCATCACAGAGGGAAAAAAAAGTTACAGAGCTTTGCATCTATCTGTAACATTGATACAGGCTTACCAAAACAACAACAAAAAGCACCCGAAATTATTATAATAACTTTCATATTCCTTCATGGAAAATATTTCATTTTTAAATCACCAATAACCATTTTTCTTTAGAAATTAAAGGGTATCTCCATATGCCATTTTCTCCTCACTTAACACAAAAATCGGGGGCAGAGATGAGGGCACAATCATGGGGTTTAAACTTACAGCTTTGCATTTGCCAGGTAGGTGTTCTACCACTTGGAACTATGTCCCCAGCCTCCAGTTAAAAGTTTTAAAATGAACTGTTTACTGCTAAACTAGGAAGTTTAAATGGCAACAACTATAAAAGTAACTTAGAAACTACATATCTTTATTAGGAAAACTTCTGTTTCTAAATTAGAGATCAAAACTAACCCAAGTAGGCTAGAGGCATGGTTAGGTGATAAAGCACCTGTCTAGCAAGTATGAAGCCCTGAGTTCAAACCTCAGTACCCAAAAGACTAAAACAAGTATGTGTAACAACAGTAGTTTTTGGAAAAAAAGCAAGTCACTATTACAGAATCTGTAACTATTAGAAAATATGACAGATGTGTTATGTTTAGTTTATATCCTTAAAATCTAAAAACCAAATTGGTCAGAAATCTACAGCATTAGTAAAAGTAAATAACCTATGTAACAAAAACACATGGTCATACCTAAATCTAGATTTTTTAAATATTTTCTTGGTTATTGAGACTGGAGGTTTTTCAGAGTAATGCAAACGTAATCTTATTTCAGTCTGACATGTCAGCCACCCAGAATCCAGAGTTTCAACACCATCTGGTAAGTAAATATGAAGAATCATAATTATTATGCATGTCTTGAAATAAAAACACAGTGACAATTTATGCTCATTCACATTTTAATACACAGGTTATATATAACATTGGCACTCTTCCCCCAAGCAAATATACTGGCAGTCTTAAATTAGACACTGGGAAAAAACTTTTGTACAAGTAAGAAGAAAGTTAGGTAACAACTGGGCTTGATAGTTCACATAATTAATCATAGCCACTCAGGTGGTAAAGATTGGAAGGATCATAGTTTGAGGCTAGCTCAGGATTTGCAAAATCCATCTCAAACAGCAAGAGCTGGACACAGTGGCACACCTGTCATCCCAGCTATGTAGGAAGTATAAATAGGAGGATGGTGAGCCATCACAGTCCAGGCACAGAAGGGAGGCCCTATCTCAAAAATAAAAAAAGCAAAAATGGCTATGTAGGGCTGGGGATATAGCCTAGTGGCAAGAGTGCCTGCCTCGGATACACGAGGCCCTAGGTTCGATTCCCCAGCACCACATATACAGAAAACGGCCAGAAGCGGCGCTGTGGCTCAAGTGGCAGAGTGCTAGCCTTGAGCGGGAAGAAGCCAGGGACAGTGCTCAGGCCCTGAGTCCAAGGCCCACGACTGGCCAAAAAAAAAAAAAAAAATGGCTATGTAAATCAGGTAGCAGAGCTTCTACCTAATAAGTAGAAGACCTTGAGTTTAAACTCTAGTATTGTAATATATATATACATATATATTTATTAACAATTATAACAATTATTATGCCTTAACAACTTAAAGGTTCTTATTGAGGCCAGCCAGAATGGTGGTGCATGCTTATGATCCCTGAAACTGAAAAGATGGAGACAGGAACATTGCACTTGGGAAGTCAGCCTGGACAAGATTAAAACATAAGATCCTATCTGAAAACAAAGTAAAAACAAAAGGATTGGGAGCATGGCTCAAGTAGTAATAGTTGCTTGCCTAGTAAGTAAGAGGCCTTGAATTCAAACCTCAGTACTTCCCCCTCAAAAGAAAAAAAAAGGAAGAAAATGGAATTACTTATTGAATTCATGCACATCTATTTCAGAAAGAGCATATGTTCCAAGATGGGTTCTAAAACCTAACCAATACCCCCCACACACCATTTTATTTTCAAAGTACTACATGAGATAACTAGCTGAGAAATTTGTTATGCCACTATGGCTGGAGGTGAGAAATACGAGAAGGTAAAAAAAATAAAACAGAGTCAATTCTGTATTCTTACATTAACATCCTGCCCAAATCAAATGGAACAATAATGATGACTGTATCAGCACTGTTTAACTTGAAGATACCTACCCACACAAGTAATAAATAATTCATGAATATTAGAGAAGCTGTCAACTGTTTTGAACCTATACTTTTTTATTAATAGGTCTTTAAAAGAAAATCAAGAAACTTCTCTAAGTGTAAGTTCTAAACATTTAATTATTATATTCCTTTCATCCTTTTAAAATTTTTGGGGGGGCTTGGGGATATGGCCTAGTGGCAAGAGTGCTTACCTTGTATATTTGAGGCCCTGGGTTCAATTCCCCAGCACCCCATATACAGAAAATGGCCAGAAGCGGCGCTGTGGCTCAAGCGGCAGAGTGCTAGCCTTGAGCAAAAAGAAGCCAGGGACAGTGCTCAGGCCCTGAGTCCAAGCCCCAGGACTGGCCAAAAAAAAATTTTTTTTTGGTGGAACTGGGGTTTGAACTCAGAACTCAGTGCTCCATTCTTCCTAGGCAAGTACTCAATAACTGTCAAATTTCAAACAACTGTTTTTTTTTTAAAAAACGGACAAAGTCAGAGAAATGGCTTCCTTCTCGAAAGGTAACTAAAGATGAATTTAGGATTTCAAACATAGAAAAAGAAGAAATACTAACCACAAACAGTGAGTAATATTGGATATGACATTCATTACAGCTGAAATGAGAAAACAATTCCTCCAGAAAGCTCTCCAAAACCATGTAGCATAAATATTGTTTTTGTAAATGAAAGTGAGCAAGACTTTAAAAAATACTAAATTTATTCAAGTAGACTTTGATGCAATTGTTTAAAGTGAAATCAAGGAAAACTTTAATGCCTTAAATACTACAAGACCATATACATGGCTGATGTGTATAAACATATGTACACAGTAAAATCACAACCAAAATATTTAGGCCTCATTCCTTCCTGAGTATGACAGCAATGTGTCTCTGGTTCAGAGTTAGTATAAGCACATATTCCACTAACCCCCTTTTCACCTTTTGATTCCTAAGGTGTCTAAACTGAGAATGCAAGTTAGCATGGTAACTTTGGTGCACTGAGAATTTCAATTGCTGAAGCAAAGCTGAATTCTGAGAATTACATCATTCAATGAAGAAAAAAAAAGCAGACAAATTTTATGCAATATTCTAAACATATTTTGGATTTCTACTAATAAGCTTTGGGGGAGGTCTTCTATTTGTTTTGGTGTCTATCAGTACTGAGGTTTAAACTTGGGGCTTTGAGTTCTCACTCAGCTTTTTTGCACACAGCTGGCACTTTACCACTAAAGCCACACCTCCAGTTCCCACTTTTTACAGTTAATTGGAGATAAAAGTCTTTCAGATATGCCTGCCCAACCTGGCTTCACACTCTTATCCTCAGCTCTCAGCTTCCTGAAAAGTACCTAGGATAAAAGGCATGAGCCACAAATCAGTTTTTAAAGACTGCCAGAATCATTAGAACATCTGGCTATACCATAAGTACATAAACAACACAAAATGTACAATTTTAGTTTGATGGTAATGTTTCACACTTTAAAGGTTTAGAACCATTAATATCATTTTCAAAGACAAGTACAAAATACTAAGTTTATAACTTTAAGAACTCTCATACTTTTTAATATTTTTGCTTATTTATGGGGAACAATACCAAAACTCAACATATGTACTAATTTAGTCCAGATAATTAGCATTTCTACCTCATCAAAAAAGCATAGTACTGAGTTGGGTTACCAGTGGCTCATGCTTGTAATCCTAGCTACTCAAGAGGCTAAAATCAAAGAATCACAGTTCAAAGCCAGCCTGGGTAGGAAAGTCAATGAGACTCTTATCTCCAGTTAATCACCAAAAAGTCAGAAGTGAAGCTGTAGTAGCTCCAGTGATAGAGTGTTAGTTTTGAACAAAAGAGCTGAGGGGTTACACCCAAATCTTGAGTTCAAACCTCAGTATTGGCACAAAAAGAAAAGAAAACTACTTTTGAATTATATAGAATTATAACATACCCAAGCATCAAAAGATTAAAATTTTAAAGCATTAAGAACTACTTTTTCAAAACAGTGTTACTTACTGTGAATTCCAAATTGTCCATCATCAATAATAATTTCGCTTTCTAGAATTCAAGGAAAATAGAAACTCTAGTTAACACTCATGAGGCATAAAGAATAAACAATTGAGAAACTACCTACTTTAAGGACTGTTCAGACATTCAATCTATGATTTTAAGCAGCTTAAGTGAATAAGCATATTTATTGTAGCCCTCACTAAAGAACTCCCTTTTAAAGAAGCTAGCAAGCAGTGCAGTTCTTATGATTTGGGGTGACTTTTCATTGTATAAGGAAGAGAAAGAGAACTCCTCAGAGACATACTCTTGAGGCACTGAGAGGGACCATGTCTTACACCCACCAATGTCAGAGACTAACAAGCTGCAGGGCAATGGTAACTCCATGCAAAGCTCTTGGCACAATTAAAATGCTTATTCTTTTGTAGTGTAATCCTGAACTTATCTAACATGTGATTGTCCTCACCCTCAACTATTCTTTAAAGCTGGCTAAAAGCTTTACAAACGAGATAAACTTACCTGTACATACAGAGCTGTGAGGACCTAGCAATCAAAGAATAAGTGCTACCATATTCCCTTCTAACAGTTCAATTAAATGAGAAAAGCTGCAAAGCCCCATCTCTAAGTAATATACTAATTAGCTTTTCTTCTACTACTCTTCTCAGCTTAGTTTTAAACAAGACTGAAATGTCAAGATGTTTTCATAGTTCCTAATAAAGACTCTCTGGGATGGATTATATAAGCCTTTAAGTTTAACAGTTGCATTTCCAAAAATTATAAAATAAATTTCTTTCTAAAGGAACAGAAATAAAATAATTCAAATTCTCACAATACAAGAATATGTTTAACTACAATATGCTTTACATTATCATTTCTTTTTAAAAAATGTTCAATACCTATTAAGTTCCAACCTCAGTATGGGACTATTATAATCCTAAGAACACTCCCATAAAATTCTATGTATAATATAAAAATGAATTAAAACATATACAAAGAAAATCCAATAGAAGGTGGAATGAGACATTTGTTTCAATAAAATGTGTCCTTGATACAGAGAAAAGCAGAAACTTCTACTGTTTCTAATCTAAGCTACTAACTAGTCAAGTCAGTTATTATCTTCAAATTTTAACTTGACCTAAGAACTAAAATATGTATTTTTCAGCAATGAGTCAATTTACAGATGAATACACATGGGGATTTAATGCATATAAATAAACTAAAAATTCAATTTTCAATCTGGAAAGGGAAATTCAAAAATATGACTGGGCACCAGTGGCTCATGCTTGTAATCCTAGCTACTCAGGAATCTGAGATATGAGGGTTATAGTTCAAAGCCAGCCCAGGCAGGAAAGTCCATGGAACTCTTTCTTCAATTAACCACCAAAAACCCAGAAGTGGAGGTAGAGCACTACTAACTTTGAGCCAAAAAGCTCAGGGCAGCACCCAAACCCTGCATTCAAGCCCCAGGACCAACATACACACACACACTAAGAAAAAAAAAAAAAAAGAAATTAAAGGGAAATTGCCATTTTTAGACACAAGAAAACTAAAAAAAATTTTTTTGAATGTAGAAGTGGAGATGTGGCTCAAGTGGTTGAGCACTACTCCTGAGTGAAAAAGCTGAAGGACAGCTCCAAGACCCTGAGTTTAAGCCCTAGTATTGGCACCAAAAACAAAACAAAAAAAAGTGAATTACAGCTAGCCAGGAAGGAATTAAATGAACTAAGAAGAATGTCAAATACAACAAGGAAATTTAAATGTGTTCATTAAAATTTAAGTTTACTAGTGTTGAAATAAAAACAGTACTTATAACCTGACTTAGGGAAATAAGACCTCTTTGAACAACTACTTAATTAAAAAAAATAAGATAATTTACTCTATTACTACCCAAAGAGTTTTAGTTTAGGATTATGTCCTCAAATGTTCTCTACAATCAAAGCCGTGAATGCTCAGTCAAGAAGAATGTTATCTTATAATTTTTCTAACTACATCCACTGAAAAAATGAGTATTTCATAGTAAATTAATCTAATCCCCAAAATAAAAATAAGCAAGCATTTCTAATAAGGTTTATAAAGAAAGGCAATTAAGAACTGTTTAGCTTTGAAAGTAAGATCCACGAAATGCAAGTGAAATTTGTAGTATTGGCAATGCATTGCCTTTAAACTTTAGAATAAAAATTTACTCAATCCCACTAAGCCACTGAGCAGCATTAGTAACTTTACGCATATGCCTCAAACAGATGCAGTTAATGCCCATACCTAAAGGGGTTATTGATCGTGGTTGTAGATGAGTCTCCCACTTGTGAACTATGACTTGACATGGACCACCGATAGTCTGCAATTTAAAAGTTAAACGTCTGCAATAATTTCTTGTATCTTATTTTCTACCCATGACTCCATAAGATCTTTGTAGCCTAAGTCTTATACTAAATAGTAGACCAAGAGATTCGACTTGCTAATTATTGGTATTATATGCCCCAAATCAGAAATGTACCCAAGTCATAAAATATGATGGAATGCTGGAAGAAAATGTGAGTCAATAATTGAAAAATGAGATGAGCTGGCACACAAAAACTCTTAAAACTCAAATCTACCTACAATACTTAGTTTTTTCAGAGAAATGAGAGCATGAACGTATTCTGGCTTGTCAGCAGTCAAAGGGGTATGACTAGGTGAAGTATACATCCACTCTTTTTAAGAAAGTCTGCCCATGCTTAGAAAAAGCCTAACAAATCTATAGTATTAGGAACAGCAGAAGGAAGTACTTTAAGATCAATGTCATAAATTACTTCAGAAATTAAAAGGTATTATAAAGTTCTTTATTTAAGAATACTAAGGGGAAAATAAGGATAACATCAGACTTCTGCTATAGGAAGGTTTTGAAGAGCACAGGAAATCCTAAAAGAAAGAACATCTGGACAGCTAAATCTGAAGATCAAGTTATAATTTTTAAAAAAAGGAATATTCACTGCAAATCTTAGGCCTTTCAGTATATAAATTCATACCGTGTGATATTTCCTAATGTCACCTTTTGTTATCAAGTTTCCTTACTAAAAATAAAAAAAGTTATAGATATTGCTGATAACATAATTTTAAAACAAGAATTAACTGGACTACCTACCATAATTCTCTATATCTAACAGATTGAAGTCTAAAGGTGTTCTACTTTTACTTTGATTAAGGAAATTTGGCCAATTGAAATTATGCCAAAGCCAAGTCCTTAAATACATAGTTTAAGATATATTTTTAAATTGCAACCTTACAAGGTATTATACTTTTTCTTCTTTACATGTTCTCTGGAGAATTTTAATACAGCGAAACACAAAGAAAAAATGTATACACACCCAAATATCCTGAAATATTTAAGCTGTGTAGCTACAGCACATCTTTAGATGGCATCCAATACTCTCACATATATTTTTGGATTTTAATATTAATTTCATATGTATACTAGATGGTAACAAGTATATAACAAATTAGCCACCTGAAGCAAAATGCAATTCTATCACAACTTGTTTAAATTTTCTTCAAAATGTCAAAGCTTTCTGATGTTAAGTATAATAGCATTAATAATCATTCAAATAATTTATTCTGCCATACTAAGTGAAACATCATTTTTCTTTAGCTGAATACCTCCTTGTCTAGGGTTCACTTATAAATTGATTAGAGTAGGTTAATTAAAAAAAGTAACGTCAAATTTCTCATCTTAAATTATGATATTACCACCACCTTAAAAGCAGAGAGCATACATTTAATCTGATTTGCTAGATATTTTTTATTTCTTCTCTGACATCTTTTAAAAATCTGTTTATCAACAGCTGATTTTCTAATCTTCAAAACCGAAAGTATAATGTTTCTTAGCAACACACAGTCAAAATGAACCTATGCCCTTTTCTTACCCCTTACAACTCTCAGTCAACTCTGAACCCAACACTCTTCTCCAGAAAGATTTGTAAAAAGTACTAAGTAAAAGTGAATTGATGAAGGACCATGAACAGAAAATACTGACAGAGATTTTCAAAAAGTAGATGGACAGAAGAAGAGGATTTGGCTTTGTTTTAATTCAAGTATCAGGGAAACTTTATCAAGAATTCACTGTACCAGGACTGGGAATGTGGTTGCCTTTCTCCTCTTAACAGGAAAAAAAAGTTGAGCTAGGTGGTGTGTGCCTGTCCTCATAGCTATGGCAGAACACCTATGTGAGTGAAATGCCGTCTAGGCTAGCCTTGGCAAAAGTGTGACCCAGGGGCTGGGGATGTGGCTTAGTGGGAGAGTGCTTGCCTAGCATACACAAAGCCCTGGATTCGATTCCTCAGCACCACATAAACAGAAAAGACCAGCAGTGGCACTGTTCCTCAAGAGGTAGAGTGCTAGCCTTGAGCAAAAAGAAGCCAGGGACAGTGCTCAGGCCTTGAGTCCAAGAGCCCAGGACTTGTAAAATAAAATAAAATAAAAATAAATATTTTTTAAAAAAAAGAATTCACTGTACGATCTATTACATAAGAATAGTCATATTTGGTATAAGCATATTAATTATTTCAACATCTCCACTCTCATATTTTTTAGTAACAAACCTACCTACATTGCGAGATCACCTGACCTGAACAGAGTGAGGGGCAGTCCAAAGGTCATGTCAGCAGATGACTTGTAACTGTACACTAACATTCACAAAACCACATTGGTTGTATATAGAATATAAGAAAAAAAAAAACCCTCACTCTAAAATTTTGGAATTGAAATTCCATAATTAGGACTATGACAATTTTATTAAATTTTGGAAGGCAACTTTAAAGTTTAAACTTTACTTAAGTTCTTTGAAAAAGAAATTCAGTATCTTCGTGATGACTCCTGTGTATGCACTGCCTTCTAATATGCTAACTGTAATAACGCATTACCCCAAATCTTAGAACAAGAATAATTCTATTTTGTAAGAGGATGTGACAATTTTAAGCCTTTTAGAATATTAATCTTTGGAGAAATAACAATGAACTCAAGCAATTATTCAACTAACAATACTGATAGGAGTTATTTTACAATTTAACATACATAAAATCAGATGACTGAGGCAGGTATGTTGCTAGACACCTTTAATCCTAGCATTCAGGAAGCAGAGGCAGGAGGATTTTAAGTTTGAGGCTAACCTAAGCTACATTTAGTAGCAAAACCTGTCTCATTCCACTCCTGGGGTAAAGGAAATCAGATGACTAGAAATATTTTAAATATGCAAATAAGCAAAAATTGTTTGTGAAAAAAATCTTAACTATTACTGTAATTAGTGACAACACATATGGAAATAAAAGATTGTTCAATTTGTAGACCAAGGTTTTGTTTTAACACACCAGCAACCAAAATTATCAGTAACTATTACCACTGTTTGCAGATAAACAACATTTTTTTTTTTTTTTTTTTGCCAGTCCTGGGGCTTGGCATGAGCACTGTCCCTGACTTCTTTTTTACTCAAGGCTAGCACTCTACTACGTCTTGAGCCACAGTGGCAATTTTAAAAACAAATTTCATGTAAAAGGGACTAAGGACTTTTAAAAATATGGTGCCAAGTACTATGTTTTTGTGTGTAGGTACCTGCAAGTAGGGCTTGAACTCAGGGCCTTGCATTCTGGCTTGACTTTTGGCACTCCACCACTTGAATCACACCTTTACTTCTAGCTTTTTGGTAGTTAACTGGAGGTAAAGCGTCTCACAGAACCAGACGCTGAGACTCACACCTGTAATCCTAACTACTGAGAGGGTGAGGGTAAGATATGAGAATCATGGTTCAAAGTCAGCCTGGGCAGGAAAGTCTGTGATTAACCACCAGAAAACTGGAAGCAGCGCTTTGGCTCAAAGTAGTAGAGTGCTAGTCTTGAGCAAAAAGAGCTCAAGGGCAGCGCCCCAGTCCTGAGTTCAATCATCTCAGCCAAAAACAAAAAAAGTCTCACAGACTTTTCTGCCCTAGCTGGCTTTGACACTCAATCCTCAGAACTCAGCCTCCTGAGTAGTTAGGGTTAGAGACATGAAACACCAGCACCTAGCACCCACCAAAGCATTTTTCCTATATGACCAAGAAAAAAAAAATCACCTAGTCATGAATCAAAATAAAGGATATTCGGTGGATATATATCTCTAAGGTTTAAATTTCAAATTAACAATTGAGATTATTTAGCATCCAGAAAAACTTCACTACAGTAAGAAATTATTCTTCAAAATGAACCTAGGCTATTTTGAAAATGAACAATTATCTGCCTCTAACAGATGATTTACTCTTTTGTTAAAGGATTTATAGAAAAACAAAGAGATATTATGCTCAAAATAAAAATTTGAAGTGAATCTAATTATGAATGAATGTTAACACCATGAATAAATCAGATATAATAGTGAAAAATTAAAGGTCTATTTTCACAAAAATCAAGACAATTTTCAAAAGATCTAATTAAAAATTGCCTGACATTTCACTGTGAAAAACATTTCTACTTCCAGTCATAAAGTGGACATTATTTAAAAAGTAAAAATGATTCAAAAAGAGTTAAAATAATTCCAAAAAGTATTTTTGATGAAAATGTGATATTAATAGCCTTGGACTATATTGTAGACTAATTCTAATATTTTTATTCCAACAGTATATACTACCTTATTTTTTGCTATGTTTAAATAAGGTAATAGATTGTTTTGTCTCCTGTTAGGAAACTTGCTATTATTGCTGCTGTTGCTGTTGTGTTGTTCTGACAGTCTTGCTAAGTAGTCCAGGCTAGCCTTGAGCTAATAATCCTCTTGTCTCAGCCTCCTCAGTGCTAGGATTTAAAGTGTGCATCATCTGCCTTTCCCTTCCAGTGCTTTCCCCTCCACACCCCCACACCTCTAACAACAGTGAAGATCAAACCAGGACTGTGTACATCCTTGGCAAGTACTCTGCCCACCCTCAAGCTATATCTTCAACTCTAAAATTATTTTGAAATTCAGTGTATTGCTAATGCTTTACTCTAATTTCACAAAGAGAACAGAGTTATTACCTAGCAAACATAAGCCTAAAAATTCAATCTTCTGTACCACTCCCAAACAAATAAAAAACCATGAGGAAAAACTGAGAGAAAGGATTTCAGGATTAAATAAAAAGAATATGCCAGAAAAAGCAAAATGGTGGGAGAGAAAATATAAATGGTAAAATGTCATTTACTCATAATAAAATTTTAGTAATGAAAGAGACCTAATATAGTGTAAATTCTTTATTTTATAAATGAAGAAACTGAAATCTAATGATCATGTGACTTTCTAAAATATAATCACAAGATATTTAGCAAAGGTTTCTACAACTCCTGCTTAGGCTACCTCCTAAAACCTTCAAACTAGTAAAATGCTTACCTCCTGTTACAGGTTTTTAACGCCTTTGGTCATTACTTTGCTTCTCTATCATCCTAAAGTACTCCATGAATTTATATCATTTTGTAATTTAAGATTCTTTGTACATTATTTCTATCAGTTGACAATGCATAATTGAAACAAAGTTTCATATTGTACCTAATAAAATATTTCATTTTAAAAAAGGGCCACCAATTTTTAGATGAAAAGTGTCACTTTAAGCTGGTATGTAGAAAACTCTAGCCATATGCATGAGCTTTTTAGCTATTTACTCTATTCCATGGAAAACATACTTACCGTAGCAGCCCCTGCATCACACGGTACACGTGTACACGATACAGAGCAAGCACCTACTTGAAGAAACACACTCACCAACACATACTGTAAACTTTTGCAAGTATTACAAGGGGAAAAACTTGTTTTTTACTACTAGGTAGAGTTCTTGCCAATTTTTCCAAAAGGCATTTTGGACTGATTTGCTGTTTTTTGTTACATTTTCAATGAAGAGGAAAAGTACTATAGAGTTGGCTTAATTTGACCTATGTTGACAATAGTCTTACTTAACTGTGCTGAAAGGACCGTCATTTTTCTTGCCCACATTCCCCTTTCCAAGTAAGATTTGGTGGATTTTCCATGGTACAAAGTTTCATAAACCAGAATTCTCAATCTTTCAGTGCCATATGACCAATGTATGTATCTACACATGATGCTTCAGTTTACACTAAACTTTAACAAGATGCCCCTGTGCCAAATAATAATAGGTGCTATTTTCTTAGGTTGTTAAAGCAAGACTACTGTCAAGATAAGCCAACACAATGATCGACCATAATGTAATTTAAGTTCATTTACTGAGTTTTTATAAATATTCTTGAATAAAAAAAGTAATAGGTGCAAAAGACAGCTGAAGTAGGTTTGTCAGGGTTTTTTTTTTTCTTTTTTAATGGTGGCTAAGGGAAGGAGGTAACTAAAAGTGGCTGCTTGCATTTTTCACAAATAACAAAAGTATTCTAGGACACCCAAGGGAAATACACTTTTTACAAAGATCTAATGCAAATTTTCATTTCCTAAGTCTCTGCCTAAATCTTTGATCATATGCAGCCCGAGTGTGCCAAATGGAAAAATCTGAAGGAAAAGAACCCATTCAGCATATAAATTATCTGTAGATTACGAGGAAAAATCAACTTTTTTTCCTTTGCCAAAAAGGAAAACAATCCCAAAATAGTAAGTTGCTGTGAACAGGTAGATTGAGAATAAATATTCCAAAAGCCTTCAGAAAAGATCCTGGCCAACCAAAACCATTTCTGAAAAACTCTAAGAGGAATCACTTCATTAGTTCATTTGTGATAGGAATTAAACAGTAGTCACTAAATTCTTGGCTTCTACAAAATTAATTTTAAAAATACTCACTTAAAGCTGGATATAGACTTATAATGAACTTACACCACATAGGATTAAAAACCAATTTTGTGTTTTAAAACATACTGCAGAACATACTTACTATTAGTCTTTAGAAAACTTCATGGCAGATACATTTTTGCCTCTGAAGCATCTACTTACTTGGTTTTGTTACTAAAATGTTATTGAGAGTTCTTTTCCTTACTTCACCAAAAGACACTCATTTAATTTTAACGTTTTCAAATTTAAGCTGGTTGCTTTTGAAAGTACTAAACAAAGTGGAAACTAGATAAAGACAACATACCTTTGGTTCTAAAAAGCACCCTTTGAAGTAGCGGTACTGAACTGATACTCCTCTATTGAGTTCAACGGATGTTTTCCATAACATGCTGTTAGGGAGGAAAAGCCAAAAGCAATAGCATCAACATAAAACTAAAGTGTATAAAGACTTCATAATTCATAACTTTCCAAGTAAGGTCTGTGACCAATACTACTCATATTTTCCTATCTATCATAATGTTACTTCAGGCTTATTCTACAATAGGCAGTAAAAACAAGGTTAAGGGGCTGGGAATATGGCCTAGTGGTATAGTGCTTGCCTTGTATACATGAAGCCCTGGGTTCAATTCCTCAGCACCACATCTCTGGAAAAGGCCAGAAGTGGCGCTGTGGCTCAAGTGGTAGAGTGCTAGCCTGGAGCAAAAAGAAGCCGGAGACAGTGCTCAGGCCCTGAGTTCAAGCCCCAGGACTGGCAAAACAAAAAAACAAACAACAAAAAAAAGGTTAAATATTGCAGGAGAGTCCCACATTCAACATGCTCTCTCCATGTGGGCAGACAAAGAAACATGACACATTTCAAGTTTTGGAAAAGGGGTTGGAGCACAGGCCTGAGTGAGAAGGAACTGTGTGAGCTGAGACCTAAATGATGAAGAGGAACCAGCTACACATAGAGCCACAAAAAGCAATCCATCTAGTGCAAAGGTCAGAATCTTCCCCTGACTTCCCACCCTGCTAGGAAGTTACATGGTTACTAAAAGGCTTTTGGGAACAAGGCCTCTAGGTCACAAGTAAGGAGTAAACACTGAGGGCAAGTTACACTCTGATGCCTCTATTCTTTAACTGTGTTGCTCAGATGCTGGCTAACTTCCCAGCCAGCTAATCAGTACTGTAACTTGTTTCAATTAAATGTCTTCTCTGACATAAAGTAACTATGCTATTCTAATAGAAACTAAAGCTTTGGCTCAACACCTTGAGTCAGGGTGAAAAAAAATGCACTAAAATCATGCTTTTAATTGATTTTTAGTTTCAAAAGATAGGACAATGATATTCAAACTGTGGTCCTGAGATCACCAGTATCAGATCCAGTTTGTTGAAAATGCAGGTTCTCCAACGGGTGAACAAATGCAGCAGTGGTACTCACTAGATACTATGTTGAAGACAAACTATACAGCTTGTGGGGGGAGGCAGCAGGGAAGAACTAGCAGAGAGTGTGGGGTGGGGTGACACTGTCCAAAAAGAAAGGGACTCATTACTTATGTAACTGTAACCCCTTTGTATATCACCTTTAAAATAACAATTTAAGAAATCTTTAAAGAGAGAGAGAGAAAATGTAGATTCTCAGGAACCACCTAGCCCTACTGATTTAGAAACTCTGAAGGTTTCTGGCACTGGTGGCTCACACCTGTAATCCTAGCTACTCAGGAGGCTGAGATCTGAGGGTTGTGGGTTCGAAGTCAGCCCAGGCAAGAAAGTTATCTCCAATAAACCAATAAACTACTCAGAAAAAGCCAGAAGTGGCACTGTGGTTCAAGTGGTAGAGCACTAGCCTTGAGAAAAAGCAGGTCAGAGATAGTGCCCATTCCCTGAGTTCAAACCCCACAACCAAAGGGGAAAAAAGGGAAGGAAAAAAAGAGAAAGAAAGAAACTCTGGTGGGTATAGGCTCAAGTTGTGCAAATTTAAACAAGCCTCTTGTGGACTGATGAGCACTTAAGTTTAAGAGTCACAGACACAGACCATTACCTAATCATTACTTCAGCATGAGTAGTTCAGCAAATAACCAGAAGCTCCAAATACTTTTTTATGGTACCAGATGGTTAACTCCACTTCCTACTTAACTCCACTAAAATATGTTCACTCTGATTCAATCCTGGATCCTAAAAAGTATCTACAACTAGCTTCAGCCATGATGGTAGCTTCACTAATCAGATGAACCTGTCAATATTAACATATATACATTCCAAGGTCTACCCTGAGAGATTGTTTTCATGGGCCTCAAGTGGTACCCAGTTATATATAATTCACTAGAATTTCACAGCTTGTAAACATGTGTATGGTTGGTTGCAAATCACTGATAGATGTCAAGGACAGCAAATACCTAGGACATGTGTATTTTTCTCTGATAAGCCACAGAATCACTTTTCAACATAGGACTCCAGACTCATTTCTGCTAAAAATAGTAGAAAGTTGGTAAATAAGAATTCTAGTACCATATAATCCACAAAGTCAGCCAGAGTATACAAAACTAAAATTAAAGGTGCACAGAATTAGTGCTAAGCTTTGGAAAATATGCTAGGGCAGCTCTCTCATTCACTAAAGCAGAATCTAGGCATATGGGATTTTTGTTGGTAATTTGTCTATTTTTTATTGTATTAAGGACTGGAACCAGGGCTTCACACTTGCTAGGGAAAAATGCTCTGCCACTTGAGCCATGTCCCCAGTATTTTTTCAAAGTTCAAAAGTGCTCCCCTTGTTAAGAATCACAAAAGGAAGAGGTGAAAAATGCAAAGAATTAAGTCATTATACCCAACCTCTCTAAGAAAGACTAGCAAAGTTAAAGCTATACAAGCAGACCCATATCCTCAAACGACCCATATCCTCAGCCTTGTTAGGAAACAATACTACAAACCTTCCACCTACAAGCAAAAAAAAATTCCAATGGCTCTAGCTACCACATGGAGAGCTGGGGTAGGGGGCTGAGAAAGACTTTGAACAAGACAAGTTCAGAGGACTTTGTGTTAGAATATGTGAAATCTCAAACACAATTCTAAAACACACAGGATGTTGCTTACAAGCAAACTTTCTCTTGATGAGTACTTCCTTTCTCCATGTGAAGTACTGTTTATCTATAATATATGTATCGATTCTATTTCAGTATATGTCAGGAGGCTAAGAATAATGGTTTAGAGCCAGCCTAGGCAACAAATCTAGGACTAATTACCCCGCAAAAAAAAAGCCAAAACTGGAGGCACATCTCAAGTGGTTAAGCACGAGCTGTGAGTACAAGGCTCTGAGTTCATCCCCAGGGAAGCTGAAGACTAGCAAAGTGAGAGCACCCTATTGTCAAGGTGTCTCACCACTCAGAGGTAAAAAAACGTGTGTTTTCTTTCCTTTAGCTGACATTATGACATGGATTCACATTCCTGTTGTTTTCCTTGGCACTGCTATCAGTACTTCTCAAACTATCTGCTATGAAAGACTGGGTTCATGGCTCGGTTGCTCTACCCATGACATCTGGCAACCAATAATTCTGGTCTACATATGCAATAAAGTTGGACAACAATGACATATGTGGATGTTCTGACAATGTCAAATTGCTATCACTGACTTACAGGTTTTTGGAGGAATAACACTGGCCCACAAGCCACAATTTTAGAAGCATGCCTCTACAGGAAAATTTCATTTGAAATCACCTAAGCTGGAAGGGGCACCTAAACCACTGAAGCCTTCCATTGTTTAGGGAAGCCATATGTAGGATAGGAAGCACTATACTTAGGACAATCACTCCCAGATATATTTGTAATTGGTTAAGTGCTACCTTTGTTGGCATTTACTAATTCTATCCTAACCTTTTCAATTGTAGATGAAGTAAGTGAGTCATTAGATCTGCCCCAGATTACAGGTAAATGTACACTGGTGACTAACACCAAGCTATTCCCTTTCCTAGTCCACAGCAACTGTACTAAGTTTACCACTGAACTTAGTGCTGACAGTGAATGCATTTCCTGAAGTTAGCTATGTGTGAGTATGTATTCTACTCTCTACATACATTTCAAGAAAATATCATAGATGAAATTTTTTTCCCAAAAATATTTACTGATAGCCAGGGATATAGCTCACTTGTGGAGTAGATGTTTAATCAGCATGCATGAGACCCTTGGCTCCATCCTCAGAAACAACTAAGAAATATAAGAATAAATGAAGAACAAATGGGTGCCCATGGCTCCTGCCTATAATCCTACTTATTCAAGAGGCTAAGATCTGAGGATTGCAGTTCAAAGCCAGCCTGGGCAGGCAAAGTCCATGAGACTCTTAATTCAAATTAACTTCCAGGTGCTGTGGCTCAAAGTAGTACAGCTCTAGCCTTGAGCTGAAGAGCTCAGGGACAGTGCCCAGGCCCAGAGTTCAAGCCCCATGGCCGACCAGAAAAAAACCCCACAAAAAAGGATTCTAAAAAAAGAACAAAAAAGGATTCTGAAAGACAACATACACATTTTGTTCTAAGTATGAAAATGATATGTACTGCAGATCAAAAAAAGGAAAAAAGGTTTTAGCATTTGAGAAGTGGAGAGAATGAGGAACAGAAGAATTTCTTTCACACACTTTGGTAAAAATTAAAGTAGGGCTGGACATGTGGCTCAAATGGTAAAGCATTGAGATTCTGAGAAAAATAAATAAAAATTAAACTAAAATACAGCAGTGGCACTCAGTAGACTCAATACTGAAAATGAGCTATACAACTTGTGAGGGGAATGGGAGGGAAAAACTGGGAGAGGGTAAGAGAAGGGGTGACATTGTTCAAAAGGAAATATACTCATTATCTGACTTATGCAACTGTAAACCCCCATACATCACCTTTATAAGGACAAAATAAAATTTTTTAAAGTAATACTAATTATAGCTGGGCACCAGTGGCTCATGCCTATAATCCAAGCTACTCAGGAAGCTGAGATCTGAGGATCTCAGTTCAAAGCCAGCCCAGGCAGGAAAAGTCCATGAGACTCTCATCTCCAATTAAACACCAAAAAAGCTGGAAATGGAACTCAAGTGGTAGAGCTCTAGCCTTGAGCAGAAAAGCGCAAGTGTCTAGAGGCCCTGAATTTAAGCCCCAAGAGCAGCACAAAACAAACAAGAATAATTATATACTATACCTTGGCAGTCCCTAAGTTGGGAACAAAAATGTCAAAAATTACTCCAAAATTTTACTCCATAAGCCACTTCTGTGCTTACCTTTCAGCTGTCTCATCTTCTGGAAGAAGAGTCACTGCATTTTGAGGATTCCAGTTTCCCAAGGCATCACAGCTTCCACATATGGCAAAAACTTCTCCTAAAGAAACAGCCTAATCAGTTGTTTCCTACTCACATTTAGTTTCAGAAAGCAATGAAAGAGCAGTCAGTTGCAATAGTTCAACTGGCTTTGAAATCTCATTGAACCAAGAGGGAAAGAGCTTGCTGGCGATCTGGGGTTGACCCAGGGATCACACTAGCACTTGCCTAGTAACTTGACTGACCTCATCAAAGTCAAAGTCAGAAGGAGGAAGGCCAGATGTCAACTTTTTTTCTTCATTTCTTCAACTACCTATTGAGCACTCAGGAAACAAAGTGATCAAGCCACAGTCTCTTCAAGGCAATTTTCAATGTAAAGCAGCAATCATTAAATGCATGAAAGCATTCAAGAAAAATACAACCAATATTTTTCAAGAACTCAAATAGTGTATATAAAACTAAAGATCAGTAACATTATCATTAGGATAGAAACAATGTAATTTATCTTATTTTAGTTTGTACTGATCCTAATTTGAACTCAGGGTCTGGGAGCTGTCCCTGAGCCTTTTTTTTTTTTTTGCCAGTCCTGGGGCTTGAACTCTGGGCCTGAGCACTGTTCCTGGCTTCATTTTGCTCAAGGCTAGCACTCTACCACTTGAATCACTTCTGGCTTTTTCTATATATGCAGTGCTGAAGAATTGAACCCAGGGCTTCATGTATATGAGGCAAGCACTCTACCACTAGGCCATATTCCCAGCAGGAGTTAAGCCTTTTTACTCAAAGCTAGCACTCTACCACTTAAGCCACAGAGTCCCTTCCAGGTTCTTGGTGGTTAATTGGAGATAAGAGTTTCATGGATACTCTTTCCTGGGATGGCTTTGAACATCTACTTTCACATCTCAGCTTGCTCAGTAGCTAGGTTTATAGGTGCAAGTCACCAGTGCCCAGCTAACAATGAAATTTATATACCCTAAAACAAAGAACTCATGAGAAACCTAGCACTCCTTACTAAAATAATGTCTTACCATTCCACCTGAACATTTTCACCAATAAAACCACCTTTACTTGCTAAATTTTGTGTACTTTGAAGGTCTTGACACATATCACCACATTCTGAATTGATATAATTAAAACTCACAAAGTACATGACAACAAATTGAATGTAAATTCTAATTTGGCTCAAGATAAATTCCTACTTTTTGCTCAGAAAATATCCCAAATGGACAGACAGGATGAAACTTGCATCAGAAGTATACTTTCCTACTAGTGTGTGTCTGCACTTGAGCAATGTCCTAGTAAATGGCACTCTTCTTGCTGATTCCCTATGAACAGGGCTTCTGAAAAAGGAATCTTTTTACTGGAACAGACCTGTCTTTAATTACCCTTAATTTATAAGATTAAAAGGACTTGAAGGCTAACTAAAGAACACATTCTGGTCCCTAAGAATGAGTATCTCCCTCATAAAGATGACCCTTTTGTGGCTGATTAATTCTGAGTTCAGTCCATTTTCCTACTGTGTACAAATCTTTCTAGCTTAAACTGCTTGTCTAAATTCCCTTAATGGTACAATACAGTACTTTAGAAGACACCACACACTGCCAGAGGTAAGGGCATGCATGGCCTGCAAGAAGCAATAAATACAACAGCTGACTAGCAATTTTCCATCTTTAGGATTCTGAGTAGAAGAATGTACCAATCTATTTTGGTCAAGAATGTGAGCTTGGCAAAAAAAAAAAAAACATGTGAACTTGGACAGACAGGGACACAGACACACAGAATCTTCCTGTATCCCTTTAGCCAGTTGCTTTAATGAGGAGCCAGGCATGGTGGCACACATGTGTAATCACATCACAATGGAAGCTGAGGCAAGTGGTTACAAGTTCAAGGCCAGCCTGGGCTATATAATTAAGGTGGTGATATAGTCACCACCTCTAACCCCTCCCCCTGCAAAAATCAAAACAAACAAAAACTTCTGTGATGCTCACTAGAACAAAGATATTAGGTAGAAAATGAGGCATTGATTCTTTTATTCATTCTTTGAAAATGTTTACCACATTCCTTGCCTGTGTCTATCACTGTGCCAGGCATATGAATTTAGCATACGCAAGATATGGTGCTGAGCTGGGTATCTGTAATCCTAGATACTTAGGTGGCCGAGATCTCTGCTTTCATAAAATTCTGTCCACATACTAAATTATTCAAGAAATCCTATAAAATCTCTAGAAGATGTTAGAAAATAAATTAAAACCCCAAGAGTTTCAGAGACCCTTACCTTGCAGAGTGTGAGAGTTAGGGAAGAGAGTGGGCACAGATCTAAGCAGAGTAAAACAGAATTTGAGAAGCTGCTCAGAAGAAAAGAAAGAAGGAAGGAAGGAAGGAAGGAAGGAAGGAAGGAAGGAAGGAAGGAAGGAAGGAAGGAAGGAAGGAAGGAAGGAAGGAAGGAAGGAAGGAAGGAGAAACAAATGTGGCCCACTATAGCAGAGTTTATTTTACAAGGTGACACATAATCTAGGTGTAGTCATCTTAATGTTATATTACATTGAAATTATTTCATAGTGCTTCATAAGATAACCCAAAATGCTGCGAGACTGAAAAAAAAAATCACAAGTAGTGAACAGTTATATTAGCTAAATATTTCACCAACTACTTGAACTAACACTGTTCCCCTCATTTTTTTTCCTGGGCAAAATCTAATAGATTTATTTCAAAGCAACAGGATACTAGTAGCGATTTTCTTGCCTGTTTGCTATACTCTAAGCACATTCCTGAAAAACAAGACCTAAAGATATTCTCATCAAAAATTTAAACTTACTCCAAAATATAAAAAGTTGATACTCCAAAATATAAAAAAATGATATTGGGGCTGGAAATGTGGCCTACCAGTAGAGTTCTTGCCTAGCATGCATGAAGCCCTAGGTTCAATTCCTCAGCACCACATAAACAGAAAAAAAGCCAGAAGTGGTGCTGTGGCTCAAGTGGTAGAGTGCTAGCCTTGAGCAAAAAGAAGCCAGAGACAGTACTCAGGCCCTGACTTCAAGCCCCAGAACTGGCCAAAAAAAATTTTTTTGAAACCTTGATACTTAAAATAGCCCACATAAGAAAAATACATAATTTAAAATCTTTTAAAGTAAAGCTTTACAATACCTGGTAAAAGAGTTCCTCTTATTTCAAAGGTAACCTGAGAAGGTGTCATTCTGATGGATTTACTTTAGGATTCTTGCTAGGAAGAAAGACAAAAACTTGTCATTCATAGGACATGAAAATACTAACATTAGATAGTTACAATCAAGAACAAAGTGAAATGCAAGCATGGTATTCAGGAGACACTATATGGAAAATGAACTATGAAACCTGTGGGCAGGAACAGGAGGGGGAAAGTAGGTGTAAGGGAAGGGAAGGGTGACATTGTCCAAAAAGAAATAAACTCATTACCAGACTTACTTAACTGTAACCTCTCTGTATATTACCTTTATAATAATTTTTTTTAAACTTTGAAGAGGGAAAATGATTTAAAAAGTAGTAAACAGAATTAGAGAAACTGCTCAAAAGAAGAAAGAAGGAATGGGAAAGAAACTTAAATTTGATCCACCATGGCCAGAGTTTATTATACAAAGTGATACATAACCCAGGTACAGTTGTTTTAATGTTATACTACTCTAAAATTATTTCACAGTGCTTCAAAAGATAACCCACAAACCACAGTGAGACTGATAAGAAGAATATCACAAGGAGGGAACAGTTATATTAGCCAAATATTCCAGCAACTTCATAAGCTAGCACAGTTTCCCTAATTCTTTTTCTGGGAAAAATCAAATAGACAACAATGAAAATGGGGCTGGGAATATGGCCTAGTGGCAAGAGTGCTTGCTTCCTACACATGAAGCTCTCGGTTCGATTCCCCAGCACCACATATATGGAAAACGGCCAGAAGGGGCGCTGTGGCTCAGGTGGCAGAGTGCTAGCCTTGAGCGGGAAGAAGCCAGGGACAGTGCTCAGGCCCTGAGTCCAAGCCCCAGGACTGGCAAAAAAAAAAAAAAAAAAAAAAAAAAGAAAGAAAGAAAATGACTCAACTATGAGGAAAAGATTCACTTCAGGATCCTTCTATGTAAACTGACCACATAACTGAGAGGCATACAGTAACATTTAAGGCTTTAAATTACAGACCTGTTCACTAGAAGTGTATGAACCAAAAATACTGCAAAACAGTGAAGTGTCTGGAGTTTATATTTTAAATTTTAAGGAGATAAGATTCTCTTGCCACATACTTTTCTGATAAGCACCTGTTCTGAATTCAACCTATCTTTCCTGGCCATGCTCCTGTTATGATGCAAGTAAAACAAACAACAAAAATAAACAGAAAAAAATGCTTGACTCAAGAGAAGATTTCTACTTCAATTAGCATAGTATTTTAACACAAGGAAACAATCACTGAAACAAATTAGGTATGTTTTTCAAGTTTAAGAATCTGCTTCCAGGCTAGGTGCTGGTGGCTCACACCTATAATCCTTACTACTCAGGAGGCTGAGATCTGAAGATAGAGGTTTGAAGCCTGCTCAGGCAGAAAAGTCCCCATGAGACTCATCTCCAACAAACTACTGAAAAAAGCCAGAAGTGGCGCTGTAGCTCAAGTGGTAAAGTGTTAGCCTTGAGCATCCAGGCCCTGAGTTCAAGCCCCAGGACAGGCCCCCCCCCAAAAAAAAAATCTGCTTTTAACACAGTGAAACAAACCATACACAAGACCTTCCTGCGCACGCGCGTGCACGCACACGCACACACACACACATACACACACACACCCTCTCTCTCTCTCAGATTTTTCTCTTCACAGGGCCATGATGAAAGTTCTGCACACTTCAAAGTAGAATGTTACCAAATTCTGCTGGTTTTAATTGATCTTGCAGTCATGTCATTCTTTCCAGTTATCAATTTCATTCAAACATCTGGGTATAACTACGAGTATACTATAATCCTAATTTTAGCTTCCAAATGAGAGTGTTTCTCCTTATATCATGACTTGGGAAAATTTTGGTTATTTAAAGAGATCCGAACTCCTAAGTTTTAGTTTAGACTTTACTGATTTAACTCCTTTACTGTTTTATCTATTTTCCTCTCTACCAATTTTTTTTCTTCCTGTTTTTTCAGCCAAACACATCTGTTTACCGTCCCATAAGTTAAGTAACTGAGGATTTAAAATGTAGAAATTCATCAAGATAGTTATGTCATTTAAATAAAGAACTCTACAAGAAAAAAAGAACCTCTTTGTACAACGAAAGGTAATTTTTTTTAATTAAAAAGAAAAAGAAATTTAAAAAAGGACATATGCTCCACACACTAGTATCATGAATGTCTGACACTGCTCACATGTCCTCAACATTAAGGCTCCTAAAAATATTCCAATCATGTCTTCTGCATCATGCACTTACCAGTTAAATTTTATTTGCATTTACACATAAAACAATCTCAAGTACCTTTCATAGCTATTCCTTTTTCCGTTTCTCCTTTGCTCTCTTCCCCCTTCCTGAACAAATTCATTAACTTTGCAATGGTCATTTAATAAATACTGCTACCCAACAATCATACTTCTAAGTCAAGAGAGGTAAATCTGTATTAGCAGTTCTCACTGAAGGCCATTTTGCCCACTAGAGGATAATATTTGGTAAATGTCACAGGTCATTTGTGGTTGTCACACTGGGAAGGAAGGATGCCCCCAGTATCTAGCAGGAAGCAGCCAGGAGTGCTGCCAAGTACCATGCAATGTACTGAACAGCCTTTCACAAATAATGCCCAGGTCCAAATACCAATCTGACTTAGCATCTACAAGGGGGCTTTCAAGTAGGATCAAGAATCCAAATTCAATATTAGCAATGAGCTATGTATCATCACATTTACGTCAATTATAAAATGTAATGCAGAAAGTATATTTAATCAATTAATGTATATGTCAAATATATACTAGGTATATATTTGTGCAACATCACAGTGTCATGTAAATATAGCCACCACAGTATCATGTGATACAGGGATGAAGAAACATTTAAGTCTACACTGGAGAAAACCTTGGTCGAAACAATTTCCATGATACTGTATTTGGCTTCCTGTGTCAAAGAGTAAACATGAGCTATTTAAAGTATCTACATGTCCAGTTCTCCAATTGCTAAACAATGTTCTCCATATAAAAACAGCTCTAGATTGTTGCCCCTATTTAACCTGTTGTCTGAATATGTTAATAGTTGTTTAAAATGATATCTGATATAATCTGGGTATACTATAATCCTAAGACTATAAGTGCTTTCCAATAAAATGGTTTATTGTTACACTGTGATCTTATGTTTAACCTATTTTTATCACATTAAAAAAGATACCTTAAGCTAACAAAAATACTTGAAGAGAGCCTAAACTCCAACCATCCAGCAAAATGGCTGAACAGCCAACCTCAATCTTAAACCAAAAAGTATACTTTCACCCAATGTTTACTATTACAATTCTCAACAAAGGACAGTCTCATTTACGTGATTACATAGTGGCACTAAGCTCTTTGTTATCAATTTTAAATAACTAACCAATTTAAGGGAAATCAGATGTAATTATTCCTATGTATTAAAAGCAACAGTTACAACAAAATTATCTCATTTCTACTACAAAAAAGAAATGTAAAAATGTAAAACTTTTGAGGAAAAAAGGAAACTGATTATTAAAACTGAATTTTCATCCCTAAAGTTGCTTTATCAAGTGGCTATGGTAACTTGGAAGTTTATAAACAGCTGCAGTAAATATTATCCAAAGCAAACACACAAAATCATCCCCCCAAAGTCAACAGGGCATCATCTGCTACTTGATTTGCCAAAAGTTAAACAATTTAGTTCAATTTTCACCCTTCAAAATATAATACAACACCAAATAAAAGTGTGGGGAGCTGCCTTGAAGGCAGTGCACTTGCCTGTGAACACAGCCAATATTCTGGTGCCGGACTGAAGCACAGTTTTGGCACTTAGCTACCACCAAATGCAAAACAGCAGTGAAGTGTAAAATAAATAAATAAATGTGTTCTATTATGGAACTAACTGAAAATCTGTACTTCCTCTTCTAAACAAGCAGAACCATCCTAACTTGGATGGGGATGGTCTTCTGAATACACAAAAAACAAGAGCAAGATGAAAACTGGTAGTGGTTGTTATGCACATGAGCTGATGGTATTGACAATTTAACCAATCCAGTACAACCTCAGACTGCAGACTGCACTTCCTGGCACCAGTTTTGTTTTCTTTTTTCAGCACAGATTCCCCCACCATGAGATTTTTTTTTTTTTTTTTTGCCAGTCCTGGTGCTTGGACTCAGGGCCTGAGCACTGTCCCTGGCTTCTTCCCGCTCAAGGATAGCACTCTGCCACTTGAGCCACAGCACCTCTTCTGGCCTTTTCTATATATGTGGTGCTGAGGAATCGAACCCAGGGCTTCATGTACACAAGGCAAGCACTCTTGCCAGTAGGCCATATTCCCAGCCCCACCATGAGATTTTTAAGAACAAAATACTAAGCACTCTCATTTTAATATTTTTAAAAGACCAAATTTGCAAAATGACATTGTAATTTATTTCTTTACTTTTTTTTTTTTTTGCAGTTCCCAATATCTGACAAAGTAAATGTCACTGATTCTTTTGTCAAACAAAATTTTTCCAGCACAAAACTTTACCTGCTTGGAAAACAAAAGGGAGATTTACACAAGGAAGGTACAGGAACATTTAAAAAGCTGAACAAGCGTCAAGGTATGTTTAGCCAAAGTGTGTGTTTCTAACAACAACAAAAAAAAAATGTTCAAAATTTTCAAGAAAAGAAACTGTTTTCAATTCTTGCTCATTCCTGGACCAGCAGCTTTTATCTCAACTAGCCATAAAAATATGAAATGCCTACATTGATTTCTCTTCATTTTGTTGGAGGATCATTATGATCACTCTTCTTACTTCTGTATACTTTTCTTTTTTCTTTTCTTTTTTTTTTTTGGCGGGGGGGGGGGGGCCAGTCCTGGGCCTTGGACTCAGGGCCTGAGCACTGTCCCTGGCTTCTTCCCGCTCAAGGCTAGCACTCTGCCACTTGAGCCACAGCGCCGCTTCTGGCCGTTTTTTCTGTATATGTGGTGCTGGGGAATCGAACCTAGGGCCTCGTGTATCCGAGGCAGGCACTCTTGCCACTAGGCTATAACCCCAGCCCTCTTTTTTCTTTTTTAAAAATTTAATTTAATTTTTTGGTGCCAGGGCCTGGGCACTGTCCCTGAGCTTCTTTTGGCTCAAGGGTAGTGCTCTACCACTTGAGCCACAGCTCCACTTCTGGCTTTATGGGTAGTTTAGTAGAGATAAGATTCTTACAGATTCTCCTTGCACCTGCTGGCTTGGAACTGTGATCCTTAGATCAGCCTTCTAAATAGCCAGGATTACAGGCTGTGAGCCACCTCTGTATACTTTTAAGCCAATATTTAAATCAAACCTGTAAGCAATAATGGATTTTTTTTTTTTTTTTTTTTGGCCAGTCCTGGGGCTTGGACTCAGGGCCTGAGCACTGTCCCTGGCTTCTTTTTGCTCAAGGCTAGCACTCTACCACTTGAGCCACAGCGCCACTTCTGGCCATTTTTTGTATATGTGGTGCCGGGGAATCGAACCCAGGGCCTCATGTATACGAGGCAAGCACTCTTGCCACTAGGCCATATCCCCAGCTCCAATAATGGATTTTTTTTTTAATTTAAGCATTCTGGAGATCTCATTAAGCCAAGTTCATTCCTTGATTCACTTTCTAAACAATGTAGTGATGTCTTTCCAAATATTTTCCACTTCATCTTATTCTGATATTACTTCCATATATACTTCATAAACTTTTCCTACTGAAATTATACACCAAGATTTGATTTATCAAATCTACTTTCTTACATTTTCCTCACTGAATCTTCTTTTGTGTGTGTGTTCTCCTACTCTCTAAGCCCAACTTCCCTGTAACTTTGAAGATCTAAACTTTATCTAGATTATTGGTGTCCTCCTTACTCTTCCCTGGTATTTAGAATCAGGAACAGACTAACTAGGTCCTGTGCAGCTTTATCTGTCTGCTTAATTTTGTTCACTGAACCCAAAATTCAAGTTTGGGGGGCTAGGAGGGGCGGGGAGGACTGACAGCGTCTATTTATTTCTTAGTCATATAAGAACTGTCAAGAGGGGGGAACTGTGGAAGGCATGATGATCAAGGCGCATTCATTTTATTCATAATCCGAACCGAAATCCCTCTGTACAACTACTTAAAATGGAAAAAAAAAATGTAGCAAGCAGAAAGAAGTATGAAAGGGTAGATCAAGTTGGTAAGAGCCAGATGGATGGAAATGGGGGGAGAGGGATAGAAAAGTATAAAGAAAAGAAAAACAATCTCCAGACACCAACATCCTACTCGCTACAATCAGCAACTTTTTTTTTTTTTTTTTTTTAAACAGAGCAGATTCAACGACTGCCTCAACCCTTAAAGAATTCTCTCCCCTCTTGGGACAGAACTCTTGCCCAGTTTTCTTTGCAAGCAGGCGATGCACCAGGAGAAAGCGGGGCGGAGGGGTGGGGGGGGAAGAGGGTGTCAGATGGGGACCCCCCTCCCCCAATCAACAAGGCACTCTGAGGAGCTCTGAGGAACAAACAGCTTGGGAGGGAAACGAGGTAGCAGGCTTAAATTCTCCTCCAGGGCACCGGTGATGACTGCTAGGATGGCAGGCGCTGCGGATCCTTGCGATGGCTGGAGTTAAACAAGCCAAACTCTCCACTTGCACCTATCGAATTTTACCCAGCTACTCACTGAGGCTGTTTTTGTGTGTTTTTTTCTTTTTTCTTTTCTGGCCACTATTTTTAGGTAACATCAGAAAACAAGCAAGTTGTCGGAGCGTTGTAAGTTACTGAGGACAGAGTATCAGAGGATGAGGACGGGGGTGGGGGGATGCTGTGCATGAGGGGGGACTCTGGAACTTCAGATGCATTCATATTCTTCTCTCTCTCTCTGTCTCTCTGTCTCTCTCTGTGTCTCTCTGTGTCTCTGTCTCTCTCTCTGTCTCTCTCTTTCTCTTTGTCTCAAGTATTTCGTGATGGCCCAATGGTCTCTAAATTCTGACTCCCCCTTTCCTACACACACACACACACACACACACACACACACACACACACACACACACACACACACAATCCGCCGCCCCCCCCCCCCCTCCGGGAACAAGCACCACCGGGCAGCCCAGAGGAATTGGGGATGACAGGAACAATGAAGGAGGGAAACCACGACCCGGCTCCACACACACTTCCCCGAGCGAACGGCCAGGCCCCGGCCGTGCTGAGGGGGGGAGGAACCCCGGCCGCCCGGCCTCCGCGCTCCCGGCGCCCCCCGCCCTCGTCCCCGCCCGGGGTCGCCCTGACACCTCGGCCTGCCACGTGAGTGGCCGCTGTAGCCCCGCAATGGACGACCAGGTGCCCGACCCGCTCCGCCCGCCTCACCTGCCAGATCCCCGGATCACACGGGCCGCGCTGCTCCAAGCCGCGCTGGAGAGCGAGGGCTGCGGTCTGAGAAGCCGAGCGCCGGCCGCCCGCGCCTCGCCAGCGCTCCTCCAGGCCGCCCGCAGCAGCGCCCAGCCCGGGGAACGCGCCTCCGCTCAAACCGGTTTCAGCTGCTCTAGACCAAACTGCCGGGCCACCCCGCGGGGCGGGGCCGAAGGGAGACGGGGCGGTGCCTGACGTCACGCCCGGCGCCGCCAGAGCCAATCGGAGGCCGCGTGGAGGGGGCGGGCCTTCAGCTTCTTGAAAAGGGCTTCGGACGGCGGCCGACAGTGGCCGGGCATCCCCGGGTTTCCCGCCACGGGGATCTGGAGCCTGAGGCCCTGACAGGCGTGTCACTTGTGCTGGCATTTCTGAAAATGAGAGCGATTGGCTGGTCGGATGTCTTCTGAGAACTTTTCTTAGAACTTTACCCAGCTACAGTGAGGAGCATAAGGGCAGCCCTACAAAGGCTAAGAGTTGATTTTTTTGCTAGGCAAAGTATACCCTTTAGGCCGGCCAGCCTGGAGGGTCACACTGTCCTAACCCCTGTCCTGCCCTAATCCCAACCTCCCTAATCTGTTTTATGCTTTTTAAAAAAAAATTATTTATTAATTGAACACAATTTTTTTTGACAAGGTGTTGTGCAAAAAGGGTACAGTTACATAGTAGGGCAGTGTGTACATTTCTTGTGATATCTTACGCCCTGTTTTTCTTTCCCTTCTCTAGGTCAGGTACCTAATCTGTTTTAGATCCTAAAGTAATTCCTAAACAAATCTGCCTGAAGATAGGTTGTCCATATGCAAACGGAAAGCTGAAGGGACTAGTCTAAAAGTTCCCCCTCTCTGGACAAATTATAGTCCTTTATTCACACGCACACACACACACACACACACACACACACACACTTTAATTTACCTTGCCTCTCCTTTCATAGTCCCCTTAGCATTTGCCATTATCAGCAACAAAATTCTGTAAAATTCTGTTAATCAGATTTTGAAAATTAAAAGAAGGTCTCTGGAGCCAACACTCGTGGCCCATGCCTATAATCCTAACTACTCAGGAGGCTGAGATCTGACTAAGGTGGCTTGAAGCCAGTCAGGGCTTGAAAGTCCTGAGACTTCAAGTAACCACCTAAAAGACAGAAATAGAGCTGTGGCTCAAGTGGTAAGAGCACTAGCCTTGAGCAAAAAAAAACCCAGTGACAGCACCCAGTCCCTGTGTCCAAGGCCTAGAACACACACACACACACACACACACACACACACACACACACATCTTGAGTTGTGAATTGCTTGGAGTGAGCTTTTTTAAAAAGATATTTGGCTTAAATGAGCTCTTGCTTTAAACAGAACTTATACTTTTACACATCAGATTGTGGCTACATTTGATATTTGAACTTGGATTTGAACTGGGGAATTTCTGACAAAGTCATCCATTCAGTTAAAAGTGCTGCTTTTAGCTTAGGCACACAGTGCAATGGTTTTCATTTTGTATGTTGATGGACCTTGTTTTATTACCAATTTGTGTGTATGTATGTGTACAGGTATTGGCACTTGAACTCAGGGCCTGGGTTCTGTCCTTTAGTTTTTTTCAAGTCTTATGCTCTACCACTTGAGCCACAGCTCCACTTCTGGCTTTTTAAAAAAATGGCAATGGGAAATAAGTTTCATGAACTTTCCTATCCAATTGACATTGAACTTCTTTTTTTTATGTTTTCTTTATTTTTATTTTTATTTTTTTGGATGGTTGAATGAGTCTCAAAGGCTTTAATTTGGGAGGAGGGCTTATATAGCGTTGACCTTGAACTTCTATCTTAAGATCTCAGCCTTCTGAGTAGCTAGTATTTCAAATGTGAGCCACCAACACTTGGCTCCAAATTTATTTAAAAATTAAAGGTTACGGGCTGGGGATATGGCCTAGTGGCAAGAGTGCTTGCCTCATATACGTGAGGTCCTGGGTTCAATTCCCCAGCACCACATATACAGAAAATGGCCAGAAGTGGCACTGTGGCTCAAGTGGCAGAGTGCTAGCCTTGAGCAAAAAGAAGCCAGGGACAGTGCTCAGGCCCTGAGTCCAAGCCCCAGGACTGGCCAAAAAAAAAAAAACAAGAAAAAAAATTAAAGGTTACTCCTAATTATGTACCATTATCTGTTACAAATCTATTGTAGCACATTTCCTTAATAGCTTGGAGTTCATTTCATTCTTCTGCTATTAGTCATACAACAGTGATGAATTTTTTCATATGAGTTTGTTTCCTTGAAATGTTTATAGTAGATCATTAGTTTCTTATAATCGCCATTTAATCAAGCTATTATCTGCTAGTGTTTAGCATTCAGGATGACATCCCTAGCCCAAGTTCCTTCCCTAAATCCTCTTTAAGTAACAGAATTATGGTTGGCTCTTCAGCTCCTTTGGTTCTGTATCTGCAGAGTCAACAAAAATGGATCCAAAATTGAAAGAAAGGAGAGGGGTATGGAGACCTTTCCCACCAGAGCTGGGGGAACAGGTAGGAGAATCTAGGCCCAGGCCTGCCAGAGGCAAAAATGCCATATCAAAATAACAAAGAAAAATGAGTCTGGGGGTTTGACTGAAGTGATAGTGCACCTACCTAGCAAACTGGAGGTCTTAACTTCATATTTCCCCCCAAAACAAACAACCACCACCACAAGAAAAACAGACTCTTCTTGAGATCATTCCCTAAATAACACAATGTAACAACTTGTTAGGTAACATTTTCTTTGTATTAGTTAATACAATGTAACAACTATTCATTTAGTGTTGACTTTGTATTAGAAAGAACTTCAGCCCTTTCATATCCTGGTGGGGGGGGGGGGGGCTGGTCCTGGGATATTCTGGAACTAATCCTTCAAACACTGAGCCACATTTGCGGGAAGCTACTATGAGCCAGAAACTTTGGGATTTCTAGAAGGTAGGGAAAAAGCCAATCCTTTCAGATGTTTGATTAAGAAACCAAGACTCACCTAGGGGAAGAAGGGATTTCTAGAGATGATATTTATCAATCTTTCTTAGAAACCTGTTGGTAACAAAGGCTATATTTATTTTGTTGTGATTGAGATATTGAAACAGAACATAAGCAACACATTTTTTACTCCGGTCACTTCTGTGGAATGTTATATATAATTTTTCCAATACAGGGCTAATGAGATTAATTTACATCTTAACCTATTATTTCCAATGGCTCTATATTTTTGAATTTCACAAAATATTTAACATTCATTATTTTATCTGATTAAATAATGAAATGTGTCCTTTTTCTCTGAAATCAGCACTACAAGATTTTATTTTATAGATCTAGTGGTTTTTAATGTATTAATTGTAAAGGCTCTTAGGTGCCAGACCTAGATATATTTCCTCTTTCACTTGCTGTGATGTTTTAAACACAAATCTTTTATATGTATTTTTACAAAATATATGTGTATAATACATTATTGTACAATATATAACATAATATATAGTATACATAATATATATGGTGGTACTGGGGTTTGAACTTAGGGCTTGCTGTTGGATAATTGGAGATAAGAGTCTCATAAATTGAGACTATTTGCTAGGCAGATGCTATACCAATAGATGTTCATAAATATAAGTGTTTGGTTAAAAAAATTTACTGTTACTAAGAATTTTGACAGAAAGCTATGCTGAGCCCATTTCATTTCTTAATTTTTGTAGAAAGTGCATTTATACTGTTTGTTACTAAATGGCTCCATTTTTACCTTACTGAAAATTTAAAATTTAATTTTCATGCATATTCAATTACAAAAAATTACATTGATGGATTTTTTTTTCACTCCAGGTCTTGGGCTTTAACTCAGGGCCTGGGTGCTATCCCTGACCTTCTTTGTGCTAAAGGCTACCACTCTACCACTTGAAAGAGAGTGCCACTTATGGCTTTTTCTGAGTAGTTTACTGGAGATGAGAGTCTCACAGACTTTCTTGCTTGGGTTGGCTTCCATCCTCACATATCAGCCTCCTGAGTAACTAGGATTACAGGCATGAGCCACTAGCACCCAGCTGGTTTATTTTTTTAAACAAAGAATCACCTATAGCTTCTACCAATGTAAGTTTCCTTTTGTGGCTATTATTTCAATAAGTTTAATTTTTTAAGTCTGTATTTTGTCACAAAACATTGGTTCTTCTAACAATGTTTAGATAATGGCACATTTTACTTGGTTTGCTTTTAATTACTGTTGGAATTGTTTAGTGCTGATTCTATTCTCGATATTCATTATGATTTGTCGGGATCTGAACTATCCTCTTCTCCCTGATCCCACGGGGAGAATGGTGAATCCTGAAATCTATGAAAGAGCACTCGGCCTTGCCCTCCGCTGGTGAAAGGCCAAAGGTGTACTCCCATGGACCTACGCTAAGTTGAGGAAAGGTTGCTGAAGCCTCCCCTCCCGCCAGTCCCCTCACATGTTACCAAGAGTGGGGGCGAAAAGGAAGGCATCAGGGACACGCTGCGGTGGTGGGATGCATCTCAAAAACTTTAATAGGGAAAGGCACTTTTATAGAAGTAATGGCGGGAAAGAAAGGGGGCTGGCCAAAGGGCCAGTCATAGGCTCAGGACCATGTCCATCAGGTGACATCACGAATCCTTTGTGGGCGGGACAACCCCATCATGGTGGCACGCACGTGTTCACCTCCCAAGGGGCGGAGGCTTTCTCTTCTGGTTGAGGCCGGAAGGTGGGAGGGGCTCCTTCCCATTGTCCCAGGGCTGGGGGAAGGGCAGCTCCCAACAATGATTTAGATAATTAGCTCTTGTTTGGTCTATGAAAATGTATTTTCCTTTCACAACATCTCTATTGCTAGATCCTTCTATGAGTGTATGATGCTCAGGTTTGAACTCAGTGCCTTGCCCTTACTAGATAGGTGCTGCACCTGTTGAGCCATTATCTTAGCCCTGTCAGAATCCTAGTACTAGCAAAAAAAAAAAAAAAAAGAAAAAGAGGAAGAAGAACAACAACAAGAACTTATGAAACTTAGAAGCAGAAGTTACATCAGATACACTGAGCACCAGCGGCTCACCCCTATAATCCTAGCTACTCAGGAGACTGAGATTTGACGATCACAGTCAAAGCCAATGGGGGCAGGAAATTTGTAAGATAAGCATCTCCAATTAGCCACCAAAAAATCCAGAAATAGAACTGTGGCTCACATGGTAAAATGCCAGCCTTGAGAGGAAAAGCTAAGGGGCAGTGCCCAGGCCCTAAGTTAAAAAAAAAAAAGTCATTGTTGTATTGGTAGTGGTGGTGATATTGCTTGTCTTTGCTCGTTGTTGTTGTTTTAGGGGGAATAGAGGGGAAGCACAAAAACTCAAGGAGGAAAGGTAAGTAAATGCAGTCATGGCATTCAGTATACACTGTGTGGAAAATGAACTATTCAAATTGTGGTCAGGGACAGGAAGGGGAAAATGTGGAAAAGCAAAGGAAGGGGTGACATTGTTCAAAAGGAAATGTATGAATTATCTGACTTATAAAATGGTAACCCCTCTGTACAACACCTAATAATAACAATAAAATTATATTTTAATGGTCCCATTCTGAATTTTATCACTCATTTAGAGAATAATAAAAACTCTTTACAAAATCTTCCAAAAAAAAAGAAAGAAAGAAAAGAATATCAGCCAACAAATCAAACAAGATCCATTGAATTAATGCAGAGTGCCAGTGACTCATGCTTACAGTCCTCAGGAGGCTGATATTGGAAAATTGCCTTTCAAAGCCAGCCCCAGGCAGGAAAGTCTACGAGACTTTTCTATCCAATAAGGTACCAAAGAACCTGGAAGTAGAGCTATGGCTCAAGTAGTAGAGCACTAGCCTTGAACAAAAGAAGCTTAAGATATCACCAAGGCCCTGAGTTCAGACCCTAGAACAAGCAAAAGAAAAAAGAAGGAAGAAAGGAAGGAAGGAAAAAATATTAAACACCAAGTCAAGTCATTTTGTTTCCAGTTTATTCATTCATTATTATTATTTGTGTATTTATATACTATTTTTAGAATCATTCCAAATGCTCCTTGGTCTTGTGCATCCTGTACTAAAATGGATTCCCTGAGGGAAGTCTCTTTACTGCTTCAATGTTTCAACAACTGACTGATTGTCATGGTATCATTTTAGTGGAAATAGTGGTGACTGTCTGCAAAATGAGCTACTGTTTTCAGGGCACATCCTTCCTGTGGATGAAAGAACTCATAGTAGTGCTATCACTGCATACTCAGGTCCAAACCCCAGCTGCCAACTTCAGGCTGGCAAAAAGCCAGGGCAAGCTGGGACTGGAGTTAGCGAGGCAGGGCTGCTTGGCAATGGTGGTGCCTTCATTATGTACATCGTTTTGATGAGAAGATTAGAGGGCCTGATTCTGCTCTTTGTTCTATCCTGACTTGCTGGCTCATACCATACCCTTGTTATTTTTGCCTATAAATCAAAAAATGAAAGTGAGAACTAACACTGCGTGGCCTGTATCTATTATATATCTCTTAGGCTATCAAGGGCAATGACTGTGACTTAGCAATCTTCACACCCCAATACAGTGCCTGGCAACTAGCAGGTATCAACCTGCTTAGAGAGAGCGCTGAAAAATTCAGGAAAATGGATTAAGTAAGCTTGTCAATTCTACCTGTAAACATTTTATTTATTAATAATAAAATAATGTGCCGGTCACTGGTGGCTCACACCTGTAAGCCTACCTACTCAAGAGGCTGAGGTCTGAGGAATGTGATTTGATGCCAGCCCAGGCAGAAAATTCCATGAAATTCTTATCTCCAAATAACCCCCAGAAAACCAGAAGTGGAGCTGTGGCTCAAAGTGGTAGAATGCTAACCTTGAGCACAAAAGCTCAGGTACAGTGCCTAAGCACTTAGCTCAACCCCCATGACTGATTTAAAAATATAACAACAACAACTACAACAATAATAATGCTGTATTGCTCCAGTGGAGTTTTTTCTTTTTTTTGATGCATAGCTTCACCCAACACAGATATTCACTATGCCACTTTCATTCCTCCATTATCCTAATCATACATTTCATATTTCCTGCTTTCATTTTTCCAGTCTCTGACAACAGAACAAACTCTTCATAATCTTTGTACAACTGAATTAGAGGGATCTCCACCTTTTCATGAAAATAGGTGGACATCATGACTGTATATATTCCTTGCTGAACTAGAAATAAATGCATGTGCTTTTGCTGTTTCACTGTGAAATTTGTCTGACCCATCTTTCTCTCCTGTCTCTTACTGCACTGATAAGAAATATTTATAGATACCACTGCATTCCTGTTGCGGGGGCGGGGGGGGGGGGCGGGGGAGGTCCCGTCTATTGTTATTAAATGTCCAGGGTCTTGGCTGTCTCACTTTTCTTTTTTTTTTTTTTTTTTGCCAGTCCTGGGCCTTGGACTCAGGGCCTGAGCACTGTCCCTGGCTTCTTCCGGCTCAAGGCTAGCACTCTGCCACTTGAGCCACAGCGCCGCTTCTGGCCGTTTTCTGTATATGTGGTGCTGGGGAATCGAACCTAGGGCCTCGTGTATCCGAGGCAGGCACTCTTGCCACTAGGCTATATCCCCAGCTCCTCACTTTTCTTTAGTATTCTCAGCCCCAGAGGAAACATCATAACACACTAGCACATACCAGTGACAATCAGATGATTATTCTTGCTCTAATTTATTTATGTTTTGTGCAGATACTAGGGCTTGAACTCGGGGCCTCACTTGGCTCTTTTACTCCAGATTCCAGCTCTACCACTTGAGCCACTTCCAAGAGTGTCTTGGATTTGAGGCGGGGCGGGGAGGAGAGGGCAGGGCTGGCTTCAGACTGCTGTCTTCAGACCTTAGCCTCCTGAATTGCTAGCCACCAGCTTATTCCATCTTTAAGATACTATTATAAATCCACTTTTCAGAAAATGAAAGAGGCCAATGAGGTTAAATATCTTACCTGGCTGAGTTCAACTGTGTGGTTTTATACAAACCACTAATTCTCCTGGTATTTTAGTTTTATGGTCTATAAAACTGAGATAGTATCAGCCTCATCAATGCAGAATTAACAAAGAGTGCCAACTGTGAAGGAGGCTCTGGTCTAGAGCAAATAAAATGCTTTAAAAATTATTTACAGGTGTCAAGTGCAATTAATAGTGCTTGTACACAGTAATACAAGGATTTGTGTACAATGGGAACAATATTGAGTATACTGCTGCTTTTGCAGTTTCTCCCAACTTCAAGTTCACTCTCCTTCATCTTGGGATCTTGGGGATTCTTAAAATTGGCCATGATGGGGCAGGAGAGGGGAGAAGGGGATTCAAAAAACAGTGAACATGAAAAAACAAGGACTTTCTCTGAGGAAAACCTAGTGTTTAACATTTATTAGCATATCACATTTCCTAGATGGAAAGATGATGGGTTTACTGGTCTGGCTTAAATTCAGGCTTTATTTATTTATTTAGATGGAATAATTCATAATGTGATTCTGCATGCCATGAGACCTATTTTCCCAGCTGTATTGTGAAAGAATTCCAAGAATGGCAAAACAACCCCAGAAGGAGATTTTTCCCATTTCAGCTGTTTCAATCTGATTAGAAAAACACAGCACACCACATACAACAAATCTGAGTACTGATGGGATTGTTCTTTTAAAAAATCTTTATAGTGCTTATAGTTGCCCCCAAATGACCCAGATTAATAATTTTTATGAATAGTCTATTTTTGTTCAGCAGGCCTATGCCTTGGAGGAACTATTTCATCAGTCAAACAATATTTCTTCTCCTATCAGGCTAGATTTTCAAGCATCATTGGCATTAAGAAATTAAAATGTTTTACCAAAATAAGTGTTGCTTACAAAATTATTTCTGCAATTAGTGTTCATCCCTAGATGCCTTTGTCCCTGCACCAGATTCCTTCATTATGGTTGAAGAAATGAAGGAACTCTTCATTGTTTTATTGTGCCATTATAAAAGTCAAACTTCAATCCCATAGGGGACTAAAGGTAAGGCTATTGCTTTCCTACCCTAAACCTCATGTCTGCAAGTCCCTGGCCATCTCTACCAGCCATTCTACAATAGGCCCTGGCCAGCCAACTTTCCTATGTTCTACAGTATGTCAAACGGTTCCCTAACCACAGTTACCCAGACTAAGAAGCTAAGCTAGTCTGGCCTCTGATTAGTCTCAAGATGAGCCACCTGGGTGGAGGAAGTCAATCAGACAATTTTAGCAATTACAGTGAGAATACAGTATTAATTTCCTGTGATTCCTGTAGAAGAGTACCACAATCTCAGTTACTTTAAATAAAAGAAATTTATTCTCCCACAGTTTTGAAGTCCAGAAGTCCAAAATCAGTGGTATCAGCATATCCATGCTCTCTCAAGGCTTTGAGAGAAACTCTGTTCTACACTTTTCTCTTAGCTTCTAATGTTGCCAGCAAGCTGGATCTAGGGCTTGAACATGGGGTCTGAGTGCTATCCCTGAGCTTATTGGCTCAAGGCTAGTGCTCTACCACTTCAGCAACACTTCCACTTAGGGCTCTTTTTGGTGCTTAATTGGAGGTAAGAGCCTACCCAGTCTGGCTTTGAACTGTGATCCTCAGATCTCAGCCTTTTGAATAGATAGGATTACAGGCATAAGAGACAAGTTCCTGGCTTGGACAATATATATATTTTTTGGCCAGTCCTGGGGCTTGGACTCAGGGCCTGAGCACTGTCCCTGGCTTCTTCTTGCTCAAGGCTAGCACTCTGCCACTTGAGCCACAGCGCCACTTCTGGCCATTTTCTGTATATGTGGTGCTGGGGAATCGAACCTAGGGCCTCATGTATACGAGGCAAGCACTCTAGTCACTAGGCCATATCCCCAGCCAGGACAATATATTTTTAAGAGTTCTTGATGGTGGAACACTAACTAAACTTCAAGGAAATGACAGTACAAGTCATCAACAATTATATTGGCCTCCATCATTGGGTTGCCTCTCGCACAAAAATACTAGTCACTACAGATTACTGGTGCTTCAATCCTGAGGTTAAATTGCATCCTCAACAATTACAAGCCAGCTAGTATACCACACCTCACTGATATGCAGTCACTTCCACATAGTGACTCACAAGTCATCTTCCACTTAAAAGTGGGGGAATATTGGAACAGATGGGAAATGGCAAACATCAAGACTATAATCAGCATCTTTGGTGCCAGTTTCATTTACTTGTTTTTAATGTCACATTTGTGGAGACCTTGGATAAATCACCTAGCCTTTGATATTATTTCTACATCTACTGTTGGAGCTCAGGAAGCAATACTCCATTAATGAAGGTCTCAGAAATAGCCTCACAGACAAAGTTTCCCTCTGACTTTCCATTTTTGTTTCCCATACCTCATCTTCTTCCTAGGCAAGCCATGAAAATTAGAATTCTTCTCCAAGGCAGGTGGCAAAAAACTGGAACTACTTGTAGAAAAAGCAGCCACAAAAGCTAGAGATGACTCCAACTTGACCTTACCTTTGTGTGTAATCATTGCCTTAAAGAAATTAAGACCCTTATCCCAAAATAGTCCTGCCCCATATCAGGAAGGAAGAAATAAATACTACCTCTAAGAGGCCAAAAAGAATTTGCACTGGCAAACCTTCCTGAGTTTCCAAGCAGTCTGTCCCCATTAGGTCAGACCATTATTTTTGTCTAATCACATCTCCAAAGGGCCTTATCACCTTCATCATTAAAACCTAAAAATGAATAGTTCACTGTAAGTTTTTGGATCATCAGACTGAAGGCTCTCATGTTACGTAAAACTATGATCAAATAATTGTTTTGGTTCTAGTACTAGGGTTTGAACTCAGGACCTCATGCTTTGGCTTGCCTTTTTTGTTTGTTTGTTCAATGCTGGCACTTTACCACTTGAACCACTTTAGGTTTTGGTGTTTAATTGGAGATAAGAATCATATGGACTTTCCTGACTGGGCTGGCTTTGAACATTGATCTTCAGATCTCAGCCTCCTCAGTGACTAGGATTACAAGATTACCTAAACTCAACTGTCCAAATGCATTTATGTATGCTTTTCTCTAATTAATCTGAAGTCACAGAAACAAACTATGTGTGTTGTACAAGAAAAGTATGCTTTTTTCTCAAAGGTATCTATATTTTCCTGTGCATATTTCCAGCCTGGAATTCAGACACTTGCAATACGACATATTGAAAACATTGTGGATCAAATAGAAAGATAATTATGTTGAAAGCTAATTTGAACCCCTAGATCATTCCTTGTTTGCCAAAGCATGCTATATACTTGCTTATATCTCCAGCCCTACATGTCACCTTTTAAAATTAATTTTACTTAAAATTCTTGTTTTCTGGTGTCTGCTTTAAAGTTACAAAAAGAATTAAAAAAGAAAAAGGAAAAAACAAAAATTATCAAACTGTAGCAGAGTTTCAAAAAAATATCCAACATGGGTCAAGCACTCATGTCTATAATTCTAGCTACTCAGGAGCTAAGATCTGAGTAACGTAGTTTAAAGCCAGCCCAGGCAGGAAAGTCCATAAGACTCGTATCTCCAATGAGCTTCTAAAATGTCATTAGTGGTCTTGAGCAAAAAAATCTCAGGGACAGTGCCCAGGCTCTAATTCAAGCTCTGCGTGCACGCGCGCGCACGCACACACACACATCATTTGTTTCCTTTGATATAATGAGATTATAGAATTATAGCTGTTTTGGTTTGCAGGGTAAATCATCTCAACTTTTTTATGTATTTATTTTTCCTGGACCTGAGGCTCAAACTCTGGCTTTGGGTGCTGTTTTGAGCTCCTTTTGCTCAAGGCTGGCACTCTACCCCTTGAGACATAGCACCACTTCTGTTTTTTTCTGGGATTAATTAGACATAAGAGTCTCACAGACATTCCTGGCCAGGTTGGCTTTGATCCATAATCTGCAGATCTCCACCTTTTGGATTACAAGCATGAGCCATGGGTGCCTGGCTCATCTTAACTTTTTTTTTCATGAAATGTGGGAAATGGCATTGTTTTTCACCTCTTAAGGAATGAAAGATGTTGTACCTGATCAGAAGCCCTTGGGCCTTGGTGGATGTAATAGGATACTTAACATTCCATTGTCTATGTCCTAAATCTCTTGAAAGGTTCTGGTGGTGTTTGGGGAGATTAAACACCCTGTTCTGTGGACATCTACCTGTTCCTCCCAGTCAACACAGTTATCGAGGGAAATCTTGGAGCATTTACTTTTCTCACTTTGTTTTGTGAAGTAGTAACTACTTACCAAACTGGATGAGTTCGGGCCTGTTTTAATGGTTTGGGAGTGGTGGCTTTGTAACTTTCAGCAAACATTAAAACTACTTTTACAAATTGCTAGACAAGACTCAATATAGTGAAGAACTCAGACTAAGGGAATCAACCTGTAAGGATTAACTAAAAGTATGTCCTTTTTCCTGAACATAAATCTCCAATTCTTAGCTCTTCCATAGACAGCATCTCCCTGATAAGCCTGAGAATGCTTAGCACAAAGCCCCTTCTTCCATTCTCCTGTTCCATCTCCTTGCTGGACAGAGGGCCTTGTCAAAAATGTTTTATTTTGGCTGAGTGTCAGTGACTTACACCTATAATCCTAGCTACTTGGGAGCCTGAGATCTGAGAATTTCAGTTCAAAGGCAGGCTGGGCAGAAAAGTTCATGGGAATTTTATCTTCAATTAACCAGAAAAAAAGGAAGAAGTGAAAGTGGGGCCCAAGTAAAGAGCCAGACTTGAGCAAAAACAAGAACAAAAACAAATAACAAGAAATGAGAGGGAGAAGCCCTGACTTCAAGCTCTGGTATAGCACACACACACACACACACACACACACACACACACACTTTTTCTTTTTAAAAAATGTGTCCTGCCCTTGCTTCCTTCCTTAAAGAGTAAGATTTTTCATTATTATGTAATATCCCAGATTAAAGTACTTGTCTTTGAAAGTTTTTAGCAAGTCAAGGGCTATCTCAAGGACAAGAGTTTGACCTAACCAACAAAATTTATCAAAGTAACAAATGACAAGGACTGGGGTGCAATTCAGTTGTGTGTGTGTGTGTGTGTGTGTGTGTGTGTGTGTGTGTGTGTCTGAGTTGGGTCTCTGGGACCCCAGGACTACCACTAAAGGGAAGAAAAAAAAAACAGAAAAAAAAAGAAACAGAGGATTTGAAAGTATTCAGAATTCTGCTCCGTAATCAAGAAAATGATTAGTAATAAAAGGATGTTGTCAGTCAGGCACTGGTGGCTCAGGCCTATAATCCTAGATACTCAGGAGGCTGTGATCTGAGGATCACAGCTCAAAGCCAGCCTGGGTAGGAATGTCTGTGAGACTCTTATCTCCAATTAACCACCCAAAAGCTGAAAGTGGAGTTGTGGTTCAAGTGATAGAGCACCAGCCTTGAGCAAAAAGCTATGGGACAGTGCCCAGGCCTTGAGTTCAAGCCCTAGTAGCAGCATCAATCATAAATGAGTGAATGAATGAATAAATAAATAAATGGATGTTGTTGCTTTCTTAAAATTAAGTAGTATAACTACCACCTTCCGCTGAAAGCCTATCTGAAATATAGGATAGGAGAGATTACCTGGATGATTAGAAGAATAAGATAGCCCCGGCCTTATTAGATATCATCATCTCAAAGTTAAGAATAACTCTGGAGCCTAAGTAATCACAATAAAAAGACATAGAACTGTGAATGAAGCAAGGTATTTGGAAGTTCAGAAGAGGAATTCACTAGTCAATCACTAGCATTTGTGTTCCTAGTGTTCAGGGCTTTGGCTATTGTTATTTTTTAACAACCCAATTATTTGGACGACACTGCCCCTACATACCACACTTCTATTTTCTGAATTCTTTTATTCTTTTTTCCCCCTTTTTTATTGAATTCTTTTATTCCTTTTTTATTTCCTTTTTTTTTTTTTTTTTTTTTTTGCACCAGTTTTGGGCACTGTCCCTGAGTTTTTTTTGGTCAAGTCTAGTGCTCCACCATTTGAGCTATACCTCCACATCTAGCTTTTTAATAGTTAGAGATAAGTGTCTCATTGACTTTTCTTCCCAAGATGGCTTTGAACTATGATCCTCATATCTCAACCTCCTGAGTAGCTAGGATCACAGACATAAGTCACTAGTGCCCAACTCTTTTTCTCTTTTTAAACCAAACCCAATTTTATTAAATGCTCACTTATCACTCCTTGGGTATTGGATTCTTTTTCAGACCCTGTCATTAAAACACAAATCTTAGAGGTATCTTACAGTTCACTTCCTCTGCTCCTGAATCTGGGAAACAAAACTGGAGAAAGTCACACTGATAGACAGATAGCTACATTATGCACTGATGGTCACCGGCCTTACCAAAGACTCCTAGTGTTTCTCTAATCAATTTCAACTTTCATCACTCTAGTTTTGCGGCAGGAAAAAAAAAACAGTTCAAAACTTAGTGGTTTAAAACAACCACTTCAGTGCAACAATAGTGCTCACTGGACACTATGTTGAAAATGAACTAAACAACTTGTGGGTGAAATGAGAGGGAAAAACTGGAAGAAAGCAGGGGAAGGGGTGACATTGTACCTGACTTACGTAACTGTAACCCCTCTGTAATCACCTTTATAATAATAAAAATAAATAATTAAAATTAAAAAAATAATTTCAGGCTAGGTGCATGTGGCTAATGTTTATAATCCTAGCAACTCAGGAGGCTGAGAGCTGAGGATCCCAGTTTAAAGCCAACCTGGGGAAGTTAAACCTGAGATACTCTTATCTCCCATTCATCAGCAATAAGTCTGAAGTGGAGCTATGGCTGAAGAGGTTAAGTGCCAGCCTTGAAAGAAAAAGCTAAGGGACAGTGCCTAGGCACTAATTTCAAGTTCCAGTACTGGCACCAAAGATAAACAAATTATAACAACCATTTTATTATCTCTCACAGCTAAGTTGGACAACTGAGCTTAACTGAGAGGTTATTCCTGAGGGTAGCTTACATAGTCAGAGTCAAATGGTAGGTGACACACTCACATTCTTCTGGGTGGTTGTGGAAATATTTTCGGTAACTCCATCTTAGTTCCAGTCATATGACAATTCATATGACGTCTTGCTTCTTGACTTAAAGCAGTACACATTCCATAACATGTTATCTCTAGATGAGGAGTTTAGAAGATGCTTAGCTGGGTAGTTCTGTCTCAGTGTCTCCCAAGTGGCTACGATCAAGATGGCTGCTGGGGATATTGCTATCTCTAGGTTTTCCCAAGGCTGGAAGATTCATGGTCAACATGGCACATTCACATAGCCTAAGTTATTGGTAGGAAGCTTCAGGTTCTTCTTCTGCATGGATTTCATCACTGTTCTCATGTCAGTGGCTACCTTTACCCAGAGTATGCAATCAAAGAGAAAATAAGGAAGAGTCCACCACAGTTTTGGTGATCTGGTCTTGAAAGTCATCCTCTGTCACTTCTGTAATTTCTTATTAGTCACAAATGCCAACTGTATTCAGTGAAAGAACAATATAGGAGAAAAAAGAACTATTAGAAGACTGAGTTAAGTCATGGAGAATATAATGTTGAGAAAAAGAAGAAAAAAAGAAGTTATATAATATTGGAGGCAAGGGAACGGTAAGCTAAAGTCAAACATTCATTTAGGAATGGAGTAGAGGATCTCAAGACCCTAATGTATCTTTATTTTGGCCGGTCCTGGGGCCTGAACTCAGGGCCTCAGCATTGTCCCTGAGCTTCTTTTGCTCAAGGCTAGCACTCTACCACTTGAGCCACAATACCACTTCTGGCTTTATCTGTTTAATGTGGTACTAAAGAATCGAACCCAGGGCTTCATGCATTCTAGGCAAGCACTCTGCCATTAAGCCACATTCCCAGCCCTGACCCTAACATATCTTGCAGAAGGTAAAAGGTAAAAACAGACATGACAATGTCAGACCAATCTTTCCTTTTTCAAAGTTAGTTCTTTTACACAAACAACAGGAGACAGTCTGTCCCTGCCCTTAAAAAGGTCATTTTCCATTCTTGGCTGAACTATAAGAAGACTATTTCTCCTGAATTATTAACTGATTTTATGAAAATGGAAATACACTTTTTAGCTTTTAACAAGAAATCAGGGTCATCTGAGTGATATCTCAAGTCAACAAGGACACAGTCTTTCAGGAAGCTGATCTGTGCCAATGTCATTAAGAATTAACTTTAAAGAACAATAATGCCAAGGCTTCATGCTGGGATGAAAAGAGGTGATTTTTCTAGTTAGTGCTAATTGAAAATTGAAGCAAAGTAAGCTTTGCAATAAAAACAGGAAGGGCACACCAGGCTGCCATCTCACAATAACCTTAGAGCTTTGTTCTTTCACAACGTGTAGGGAAGCAGAGGGTTTTAAAAGTACTTTCGTTTGGAGACAAATTTCTTGGAAACTTGCCTTCTACAATTGCTGTCTCCAATTCCCTCAGGCTCCTACTCTTCCACTTCACCCAGCTTGCTTTCTTATGACCAACAAGAACTTCAATGTTGCTCAATTCAGAGGAGTGTGTGTGTGTGTGTGTGTGTGTGTGTGTGTGTGTAACTGAGGATTAAACCAGGGCCTCAAGCACTCTACCCTTGAATGGTTTCCTGTTCCCTAGACCTTTTGTTTTTATTGTGTTTGAGACAGAATCCTGATAATTTCCTAAGCCAGCCTTTAACCTACATGCTTTTGTGTCTGTTCACCAATTAGTTGTGATTTCAAGTGTGGATCACCACACTTAGCTGTTCCTGTTTGTCATCTCCTTGGCCAGCTGAATACATTCTTCCCCTCTATCTAACCTCTAAATATTGAGAATCTTAGTTATTTTGTGTGTGTGTGTGTGCGCACGCGCGCACGTGCTCTGGCTGGGGAGTGGCGAGGTAGGGGGAGGAAAGCTACACCAGTATTGGGTCTTGAACTCAAAGCCTAGCCATGCTGTTTCTTAGTTTTTTCACTTAAGGCTGGTACTCTACCTCTTGAGCCACAGCTTTACTTCCAGCTTTTTGATGGTTAATTGAAGATACGATTCTCACAGACTTTCCTGCCTGGGCTAGCTTTGAACGGAGACCTTCAGATCTCAGCCTTCTGAGTAGCTAGGATCATAGTCAAGAGCCACCAGAGCTCAGATATTTGCTATTGTCTTTTGCAGTCTTTCTGTAGGATCCTTTCCAATCCTGATACCATCTAGATGCCAACATGTCAACATTTTTGTCTCTAGCCCTGGTTTCTTCCTGGAACTTGAGCCAATTGTGTTGAAAAGGCCTTCCTGATGTTCCTTAGTGGGAAATTCACAGCCATCACAATGTTTCTTGTAGTGTTCTTGGCTCCTCACCTCCCAAACCTGTTACCCCACCCTAAGCCTTTCCTGTTGTGTAAAGATCACTACCTCTCATATAGCTGCCTTAGTGAGAACTTTCAGTATATCTGGATTTATTCTTTCCTTTGCTCTTTCCTTCCAAGTCTTCAGAAAATGCTATTTGTTTTGTCTCCAAAGCCTATTGCAAACCTGTCCACCTCTATCACTATCTCTCTACTTGCCTTGCCAACCTGTTCTCAACACAGAAAACAGGTCTCTTCTGAAAAGTAAAAATCAGATTATGCAGCAGCCTATGTATCACTCTTCGGTGGATTCAGTGGTACATGTTTTAATTCCAGAATTTTGGAATCAGAAGGATTACAAGTTCAAAGCTAGCCTGGGCTATATAGGTCAGATTGCTATCTCAAAAAATTATTTTTAAAGTAGATAAGGAGGAAAAAACTGGGAAAGAGTGAGGGGAGGACTGTCCTTGTCCATAAAGAAATATGCTCTTTATCTGACTTACGTAACTAAAACCCCTGTGTACATCACCTTTATAATAACAAAAAAATAAAAATAAACTTTCAGTACCCTCTGTGTTGCTTTGGGGAATGGCTTTACCTACCTTCTCAAACTCACTTCATGACATTTTCCTTGGCTCACCGTGCTAGTCTTGCCTTGACACTTTTTTTTTGAGGGGGAAGGTCAGTATTGGGGCCTAAACTTAGAGTCTAGATGCTAGCCTTTAGCATTTTCTCTCAAGGCTGGGCTCCATTTCCAGCTTTTGTGCTGGTCAGTTAGAGATAAGAGTCTCTAGGATTTATTTGTCAATGTGAACTGTGATCCTTGGATCCCAGCCATCTGAGTAGGTAGGCTTACAGGTGCGAGCTACCAGTGCCCAGTTAAACTCAGGGTCTTTGCATATGCTGTTTGTTCTTCCTAGAAGCTCTTCCTGGAAGAGCTGGTTCTGAGGTCTGGATCTTTCTCTTCCTTGGGGTCTTAGATTATCATCTGCTTCATATGGACCCCTTTTGATGATCAATTGTGTCTGAAGGAAGCCTTTTTGTTCCTTTTATGTTCTTCTAAACTTCTTTTTTCTTCCCAAAAACTCTTTTTTGTTTTTTTCCATCATCACAGTCCCATAGTCAGAAGATCAGCCTAATTTTTCACAAATAAAAGAATTAGAAATTGCAAGGAACCTGCAGGATTTGAGACAAATCAAAGGCCACATAAACAACTCTTTCCTACCTGAAAATCCTGTCCCATGTCACCAGTCATTGCCAACAGCATTTATACTTAAAAGTAGATACGGTTAATAAGCAAGTGACACTAAAAATAAGGACACTCTGGAAACATCTTCAGTGAAAAGTGTGTAGCTACTCAGTTCCTGTTTTGTTGTGGTCATGGCCCTCAGTGACACAGCTGCATGCTGAGTTTGTAGACACTGGAAGAATTTTCTCACGGCAGGAGTCATCTCCTGTATTTCTCATTAGAGTTCATTGTTTTTCTCCATTTCCCCTCCTCTAAGGCCAAAAGTCTGTGTTAATGGAGTAAGAAAATATTTGAACTCAGTCTAAATCTCTCTCTCTCCCTCTTTCTCTCTCTCTCTCTGTGTGTGTGTGTGTGTGTGTGTGTGTGTGTGTGTGTGTGTGTGTGTGTCCTTCTCTTGTACTGGGGCTTGACTCAGGGTCTGGGTGCTGTTCCTAAGCTTTTTCACAGAAGGATAGCACTCTACCACTTGAGCCATGGCTTCACTTCTGGATCTTTCCTCGTTAATTTGAGATAAAAGTCTCATGGACTTTCCTGCCTAGGCTGACTTGAACCACAATCCTCAGATCTCAGTCTCCTAAGTAGGTAGGCTTACAGGCTTGAGCCATTGGTGCCTGGAAATTCTTTTAAGTACTGGTACTGAGGTTAGAACACAAGGCCTTGCACTTGAAACACAATTGCACTACCACTTGTTTTAAAATCTCAATGCTGGAAACTGGTGGCTCACACCTGTAATCTATCTACTAAGGAGGCTGAGGTCTGAGATGGCAGTTTGAAGCCATCTTGGGCAGGAAAATCTGTGTGACTCTTATCTCCCATTAACCACCAGAAAAACTGAAAGTGGTGCTGTGGCTCAAAGTGGAAGAGCACTAGACTTGAGCAAAAATAGCTCAGGGACAGTGCCCAGGTCCTGAGTTCAAGTCCCACAACCAAATAATAACAATAAACCTCTAATATGAGTGCATGGATGAAATTCCAGACTATGTGCTGGCACTTTAAGTTTCTTTCCTAGAAAATGTCTACATTTAGGAACTATACCCTTTAGAATACCAATTCTCTCTTGTTTCAATGGCAAGACCTTGGGTCCTTTATATACTGAGATGATAACAGATCTAATAATTACAGTATTGAATTTGCCACTTACCTGGCTAAAATTAACTCAGGAATTTGAATTCTGTTCTAGTATCTTAAGCGGCATCACTTCTGCTTTCTTGGTAAATTATTGAGTGCAAATTGACAGCAAATTTTCCATAGAACTTAGCCCACCAGGGCTCCTGTTTTTTCACATTCATAAAAGCTATAAATCACCTATGGCCATTTACAGATCCTAAAATGCTATCTCACAAGGAAGCGTGTATCCCACTGGGTGAATATAATCATTTCCTAAGAAGCCAAAACCTGTTTCAATTACTTCAGAATAAATCATAGGGTAAGCAAAGTATTCTCAGTGGTAGAGCACTTGCCTTGCATGAATGAGGCCTTGAGTTTAATCCCCAGCACCAGAAGAAAAAAAACAAATCAGAAAACACTGCGTGGGTAGATAAATTTCACTGGGAAGAAATTTGCTTTGCAAGGAAATAGGACTGTATTTACAGACCTTTTTCACATAAGAAAACTTATTTTTACATATAGAAAAATGAGTCACCACTTACCACAAGGGTCAAAGATCCTAGACTTCTGTCCCTGAGGAAATACTGCAGAGGAAATGGCCCTGGTTGTTTATATTTATTTCTATAAGGAAGAACGCTTAATTCAGGGCTGAAATGATTTCTGTGTTTTTTCCACTAAAATTTTTAAATGAGGGGCTGGGAATATGGCCTAGTGGCAAGAGTGCTTGCCTCGTATACATGAGGCCCTGGGTTCGATTCCTCAGCACCACATATACAGAAAATGGCCAGAAGTGGTGCTGTGGCTCAAGTGGCAGAGTACTAGCCTTGAGTAAAAAGAAGCCAGGGACAGTACTCAGGCCCTGAGTTCACGGCCCAGGACTGGCCAAAAAAAAAAATTAAAAAATAAAAAATAAAAATTTTAAATGATAGCAAAATAAACTGATGATGATGATGATGATGATGATGATGATGATGATGATGGTGATGATGATTTGCAGTACTGGACATGGGACTCACAGCCTGTGGAAACTAGGAAAGTCCTCCAGTACTGAAGCTACTTTCCCAGAAACTTAAAAAAAAAATTCTATTCTTTCTCAGGACCTGTCCTTGAGTTCTTTTGCTCAAAGCTAGTACTCTACCACTTTCAGCCACAGTTTCCACTTCCAGTTTTCTGGTGATTTATTGGAGATAACTGCCTCATGGACTTTCCTACCTGAGTTGGTTTTGAACTGTGATCCTCACATCTCAGCCTCTTGAGTAGCTAGAATTACAGGCATGAGCCACCAATGCCTGGCTAATTCTAATTCTTATTCTTATTTTAGCCATAAGGATCAGATGATTGGGCTAAGTGATTTTCCTAAACCAGCTAAGCAGTCTTTATCTGTTAAGTTCATTTTCTCAGCTGCTTCTAAAACGAGTTGTTTATACAAGGCTGCACTGGGCCACCCAGTTAAAATTCTGGGCAGCAAATTACATCCATTCTATCTCTAATTCACAGTGTCTGGTGAACTTCTTAAAGAAGCTATAAAATGTGGTGAGACACAAAACACAGCTAAAATGGGGTGAGACATAAGACACGGCTCCCCTTTCATTACTCAACAATGGAGACAGTATGTGTTTCCACACTCCATGAGTCAGACAAATTGACCTTGCTTAAGCAAAGTACCTTCTTACATCAAGTTCTGGTGGCACAGACCTGCTGCAAACACTACTACTTTTAGAAAGTAAGGCAAGACATGTGATTCATATATGTAGGAACTAGAAGAAACTAATGAACTTCTAATGTTCATAATTTATAAATGAAATCAAGCCATGTGCTGGTGGCTCATGCCTATAAACCTATCTACTCTGGAGGCTGAGATCTAAGGATCAAGGTTTTAAGACAGCAAGAGCAAGAAAGTCCACGAGGTTCTCACTGTAATTTACTACCAAAAAGCCAGAAGTGAAGCTGTGGCTCAAGAGCTTAAGCCTTGAGGAAAAAAAAAAAAAAGCTAAGGGACAGGGTCTGGGCCCTAAATTCAAGCCAGCACAAAAATTAATTAATTAACAAAAATAAATGAAATGAAAAGAATTCACTCACCCACACATTTATTTGATAGTTTATCATTTATGTAATTCAGCAGTACTGGAGTTTGAACATAGGGCCTTATGCTTGCTAGATATGTGTTTTACCCCCTTGAACCATCATTATTTTATTTTACTTTATTTTCTGTCTGTTGTGGGACTTGAACTCAGGGCCTGGACATTATCCTTGCTGAGCTCTTCTGCTCAAAGCTAGCACTCTACCACTTTGAGTCACAGTGCCTTTTCCTGTTTACTTGTGGTTAGTTGAAGTTACGAGACTCAAGGACTTTCCTGTCCAGGCTGGTTTGTAACCATGATCCTCAGATGAGCCACTGATGCCTGCCTTGAACCATCTTTTATTTTAGAGTTGAGTAAACAAACTAGAATTTTTCTACATTGGCCAATGATGAAATGAGAAAATGATCATCAGATAAACATTTTAAAAGGGGTAACTGAAAGAAAATAATTTTCCCATTCTAAATGATAACTGGTAATCACACCCCAACCTAAGAAAGAAACCCAAGGATGATGTTATTAGTAGCATCTCTCTCTCTCTCTCTCTCTCTCTTTTTCATTAACCAGTCCTGGGGCTTGGACTCAGGGCCTGAGCATTGTCCGTGGGTTTTTGCTCAAGGCTAGCACTCTGCCACTTGAATCACAGTGCCCCTTCTGGCCATTTTCTGTATATGTGGTGCTGGGGAATTGAACCCAGGGCTTCATGTATACGAGGCAAGCACTCTTGCCAGTAGGCCATATTCCCGGCCCCAGTAGCATCTCTTTGTCAATAGGGGAAATATTAAATCTCAACTCTTCTTGGTGACTTCTTAATTCTCTTGATAAGCCAACATTTTCAAAACTTCATTTTTTGCTTTTGCTTCTCTTAGCCAATTAACCCTATAAAAAGTGTGTTTATAAAAAGTTTTTATTAGCTAAGAGAAGTCAATTAACTAAAAAGGTTGGCCTTCTCAGCTTTATTTCTGAGCTTTATATTTATGTTGGTAGTCCTGCATTCAGACCCCTTCTAGTTCTTTATTTTCCATAAAAGCCTATTCTTGAATAAATTCATCAGAGCATCTGTGGCCTGATAACGGTTTCAGACAATACACTTAGTGGTATGTACATGTTAGCAGGAGGAAGGAATTTAGATTAAAATAATGAATCTCTAATCATGAAGCCCTCTTATTTTAAAAAAGAAAAATCTGAGGCACTCAGTAGCCAAAGAGAGGTCTGCTGAGGTGACACTGCTGTCTAGAGTGGCTTGAAGTAAAGCCCTTCCTTTCTTGTCTCAAAGCATACTTTCTCGAAGCCAAGCTCCCTTGTAAAATAGTAATACCTACTACAAAATGTATCATGAACCTGGAGTACTTGCAGAAGGAAGCATTTGCATATTAAGTATACTCAGAGTAAATTTATCTCAAAGAAAAACACAGTTGAGGGGCTCGGGATATGGCCTAGTGGCAAGAGCGCTTGCCTCGTATACTTGAAGCCCTGGGTTCGATTCCCCAGCACCACATATACAGAAAATGGCCAGAAGTGGTGCTGTGACTCAAGTGGCAGAGTGCTAGCCTTGAGCAAAAAAGAAGCCAGGGACAGTGCTCAGGCCCTGGGTTCAAGGCCCAGGACTGGCAAAAAAAAAAAAGAGAGAGAGAGAGAGAGAGAAACACAGTTGGGGCTGGGAATAACACTTGGCAGTAGAGTGCTTGCCTTGCATGCGTGAAACCCTGGGTTCGATTCCTCAGTACCACATAAACAGAAAAAGCCAGAAGTGGCGCTGTGGCTCAAATGGTAGAGTGCTAACCTTGAGCAAAGAAAAGCCAAGGACAGTGCTCAGGCCCTGAGTTCAAGCCCCAGGACTGGCAAGAAGAAAAATGAAAGAAAGAAAGAAAGAAAGAAAGAAAGAAAGAAAGAAAGAAAGAAAGAAAGAAAGAAAGAAAGAAAGAAAGAGAGAGAGAAAGGAAGGAAGGAAGGAAGGAAGAAAGAAAGAAAGAAAGAAAGAAAGAAAGAAAGAAAGAAAGAAAGAAAGAAAGAAAGAAAGAAAGAGAGAAAGAAAAGAGAGAGAGAAAAAGAAAAACAGTTCTAGCCACATGTGATGGCATGGACCTGTAACATTAGCATTTAGGAGATTAGGTAGTAAGAACTGGAGAAAAACCTTCCTGCCCAGACTGGCTTCAAACAGCAATTAATCAGACCTCAACTCTCCTGAAAAGCTAGGAGCACATAAATGAGCCACCAGCACACAGATTTCAGTGAATTATCTGGATAGGAGCTCTACTATAAAAGCTAATTAGTGGGGCTGGGACAGTGGTTTAGTGATATAGAGTACTTGCCTAGTATGCATGAGGCCCTGGGTTCAATACCTTGGAACCACATAAACAAAAACTAAATAAAATTGACTTTTTAAAAGAAGTTAGTTAGGCTAGGTCTCTGGCACTATCCCTGCCTCTGTACTACCTTTGGACTTTCCCAGTAAGGTCATTACCAGATGTGGACCTTTAATCTTTTTTTTTTTTTTTGCCAGTCTTAGGGCTTGGACTCAGGGCCTGAGCACTGTCCCTGGCTTCTTTTTGCTCAAGGCTAGCACTCTACCACTTGAGCCACAGTGCCACTTCTGGCTTTTTCTATATTTGTGGTGCTGAGGAATCAAATCCAAGGCTTCATGTAGATGAAGTGAGCACTTTACCACTAGGCCATATTCCCAGCCCCATGGGCCTTTAGTCTTGAATTGGAACCATGAGTCCAAATACTCCTCCTTAAAAAAAAAAAAGCTGAATGTTGGTGGTTCACATCTGTAATCTTAACTACTAAGGAAGTTGAGGTCTGAGGATCACTGTTCAAAGACAGGCCTGGTAAGAAAGTCCATGAGACCCTTGTCTCCAATGAACCACCAGAAAAACAGAAGTGGCGTTGTGACTCAAAGTGGTAGAGTGCTAGCCTTGAGCGGAAAAGCTGCTCCCAGTCCCTGAGTTCAAGCCCCACAACTGACAAAAATAACAAGCAATAACAACAACCAAATAAACAAACAACAAACCCTTACCAAGTCTGAAATATTGTTTTATGAACAACAGAAAACAGACGAAGATGTCTGTCCAAGAAGCAGATTCCAGGTGTGCACTCAGGCATTTTGGACACCATTGCTCCAACTTCTAGCGTGCGGCTAACCATTCAGTATGTGCTAATTTCCATCGCTGACCACTGTAGGGCGTTTCTGGAAAGAATCCCAGACACTCAATCTCTAAGTAGCAGCTGTGCACCCATGTGTGGCGTGTGAGTAATGAAGAGGGCCCGATGCAGGAGGAAACAATGATGATACACCTCATTGAGTGGCTAAGGAGATGCCATGTCTGGGTAGACTCTCACTAGAAAAGTGTCCACTTTGAACAAATGAGAATTTGAAGAACTTGGAAAGGGTACAAAGAAGCCACTGTGATGATGAATGTTTTTCTGAACCAGCACCATCAGGAAAGAGGAAAACCTATAATCAAGAAGGGCCTTGGTGATCTCTGAAAGGCTCTCTTTTACACTGTGATGTAAGTTTTAGAAGGCACACATACAGGAAGGACATTTGCAATCACAACTGCCTCCTGGCAAATGTGCCACATTCTTCATGACAAAATAATTAATATCTTACAAATACCATGTTCCTTTTCTCTCGACTGTTTCAGGTGCATGGGGAGTGCCAGCATTTAAAACATCTGTATCGACAGAAAATACCTCGCCAGCTTTGAGACACTTGAAGTCAGGGTGGAACCCCAACCCAGCTTCTGTTCACGGAAGCTGCATCCAATAAACAACTTAACCACGTGTGGTTCCCATGGTAACAGCCACAGAAGCAGCTTTGCTAAACAAGACTGCCTGTGATCAGCTGCCAGCATGGAAATATAAATCCTGTTCTAGTCTCTCCCCTCTGTAGCATTTCTCTCTCAGGCATGTTCTATGTTAGAGTGGCAGGTGGGACACTGTCTTGCCTCTCTCTCTCCATTGTCACCAAATTTCAAGGGCAAAGCCCCGCTCCATGTTTTCAGTGTAGAGAATTAGAAGTCTGGGTAGGGAAGTATTATGTACACTTGAGGGCAAGGAAGGTAATTTCATAGAGTTCTTTATCTGTGTCTTTTATTACAAGCTCAGATTCTCTCCCAGGCAGCAATACCTTTGTCTTTCAGATTTCAAACCAGGGCATATTGTGTTCAAGAAAAAAACATAGATTTCCTGAGAAGATATTTTTAGAGAGTGGT